>NC_139551.1:4803428-5490095 GCF_965153285.1 Podarcis tiliguerta | reverse complement strand
CAATAAAAAGCTTTATAAAAAAGAAAGTGAGGTCAGAGAGGGTGGGGCAATGCTTTCCCCGGATCGGGTCCCTGCCTGCAAGGCGACAGAAAACATCATATGCAGCAGAAGGTCGCTTACAATATGTATCATCCCTCCCCTTTAAAGCTTTGATGGCGACAAAGCGTGTTCTCTCACTTCGCCCTCCTTTTATTCTCATTAAAACACAACCCTTGGCAAGGCAGACAGCTGCCTGCCACCCAGCTCTGCTCTTCACAACAACACCACCAGCAGCAACAAAAAAATGCATAATTTTCAGCTCTGAGGACAGAAATTCTCTGGGGACTGCAGCTCCGACCTTGAAAAAGAACGAGGTGGTTTGTGCGGTGGATTATAGACGACCTTCTGACATCTCCAGGAAAATATGGCTGCGCGCGCTTTTGCTGGGAATTTGCTTAAAGTTGTATGTCAGGAGGCAGTGGGTGGATAGGACACAGGGGCAATTGCCCCTGTTCTGACTGGCAGCAGCTGTCTCAAGTAGTGTGAATTTCAGGAGTTGTGTACTTTTTTTTTGTTAAGCAAATTATTTATTTGCTTTTTCAAATTACAGTCTGATATTCACATATCCAACGTGCAACGTGAAAACGAGATTCCAAAGAATTTCCTGGACTTCCCTCCCACCCTTTGTGGGTCCTCCATCAAACAAACAAACAAACAAACACCTTTAATGGCATCACAGTACGCGGGTGGCGCTGTGGGTTAAACCACAGAGCCTAGGACTTGTCAATCAGAAGGTCGGCGGTTCGAATCCCCGCAATGACGGGGTGAGCTCCCGTTGCTCGGTCCCAGCTCCTGCCAACCTAGCAGTTCGAAAGCACATCAAAGTGCAAGTAGATAAATAGGTACCGCTCTGGCGGGAAGGTAAACGGCGTTTCCGTGCGCTGCTCTGGTTCGCCAGATGCAGCTTAGTCCTGCTGGCCACATGACCCGGAAGCTGTACGCCGGCTCCCTCGGCCAGTAAAGCGAGATGAGCGCCGCAACCCCAGAGTCGGTCACGACTGGACCTAATGGTCAGGGGTCCCTTTACCTTCAACTTATAAAACGTTTCAAGTAACTGGAATAATGAAAAAAAGGCGCAGGTGAAGCTATCAAGAGTTATGGTTGCGTGTATTTGGATGCCGAAGAATTGACGCTTTTGAATTATGGTGCTGTAGGAGACTCTTGAGAGTCCCATGGACTGCAAGAAGATCAAAAGCATCCATTCTGAAGGAAATCAGCCCTGAGTGCTCACTGGAAGGACAGATTCTGAAGCTGAGGCTCCAAGACTTTGGCCTCCTCATGAGAAGAGAAGACTCCCTGGAAAAGACCCTGATGTTGGGAAAGATGGAGAGCACAAGGAGAAGGGGACGACAGAGGACGAGATGGTGGGACAGTGTTCTCGAAGCTACCAGCATGAGTTTGACCAAACTGTGGGAGGCAGTGGAAGACAGGAGTGCCTGGCGTGCTCTGGTCCAGGGGGTCACAAAGAGGCGGACACGACTGAACGACTAAACAACAAACAACAATTTGGATGTTCTGCTATGCTCTATTTCCCGAAAGGATAGTTCATTGGGAACCCTTCCTGGTAAAATTGTGGCTAAAAAGGAAGCTACTAAAGCAGCAATATCTTTGTGCCAATCTGCCAGGAGAAACCACATTTGACTTCTTCTTGGAGTTGTGGGCCGGAGGTACAACATTTTGCTCAGCATCGGTTGGCGAGGTCTGCCGTGCAAAGGGCAATCTAAGAGTCTGTGGTCCATGGAATCAGGTACTTCTTGATTGCAACGTTAAATAAGTTGGAGTTCTTGTTATTAAATATACCAATAAAAAAGCACGCCAAGAACTCGGGCCGATATAAATTTTCAGTAGTGGAAGTGGTCCCTACTCGCAAGTCAATAGTCAATTATAACAAAAACTACCGTATTTTTCGCTCTATAAGACGCACCAGACCACAAGACGCACCTAGTTTTTGGAGGAGGAAAACAAGAAAAAAATATTCTTAATCTCAGAAACCAGAACAGCAAGAGGGATCGCTGCGCAGCGAAAGCAGCAATCCCTCTTGCTGTTCTGGCTTCTGGGATAGCTGCGCAGCCTGCATTCGCTCCATAAGACGCACACACATTTCCCCTTTTAGGAGGGAAAAAGTGGGTCTTATAGAGCAAGAAATATGATAATCCATTCAAAAGTATGTATTCTGACAAGGATTACAAACTCAAACAGAGATTACAAACTCAGACTCATAAGGATGTGTATAACACAGTATTTCGTTACAGAATTAGAGATAAGAGTTTATGAGTAGAGATGAGATCATGTTAGACCATAGTCAGATTTGACGTGAAGGTCTTAGTTTCAATCATTGAGCAGAAATCAGAAGTCAATTATGGATCAGAAACCAGGACAGGGCCCTGTTTCGATGTATACACCTTCATCAGCTAATTTTTAAGGGGTCGTGTAAGTCTGAAGAATTCGTATCAATATACCGTATTTTTTGCTCTATAAGACCCACTTTTTCCCTCCTAAAAAGTAAGGACAAATGTGTGTGCGTCCTATGGAGCGAATGCAGGCTGCGCAGCTATCCCAGAAGCCAGAACAGCAAGAGGGATTGCTGCTTTCGCTGCGCAGCGATCCCTCTTGCTGTTCTGGCTTCTGAGATTCAGCATATTTTTTTTCTTGTTTTCCTCCTCCAAAAACTAGGTGCGTCTTGTGGTCTGGTGCATCTTATAGAGCGAAAAATACGGTATCCTGTTATTTTCTACGTTTCTCAGAGATAATAGCTAAGTGTGGGTAGATCAACGTGTCTCTTGAGCTTTTCTGTGCGTTTTCTTGATTGCAGACACACAAATGGGTCTGAAATGGAATGTCTCTGCGGAGGGGACAGCATTTAGTCTCGCAAGCATAAAGGCTCTTCAATGGATTAGTAGATCCTTTAGATCAGGGTAGCCAACTCTCAAGAGCCTGCGATCTACTTTCAGAATTAAAAACTGGCAGTGATCTACCCTTGTTTTTGGGGGGTGCAGCTCTTTTTTAGGGAGGGAAAAAAGCCCTTTTTGTTGCTGTCACCATGGGTAGGCAAACTAAGGCCTGGGGGCCGGATCCGGCCCAATCGCCTTCTAAATCCAGCCCACAGACAGTCCAGGAATCAGCACGTTTTTACACGAGCAGAATGTGTGCTTTTATTTAAAATGCATCTCTGGTTTATTTGTGGGGCGCAGGAATTTGTTCATTTTTCTTCATCAAAATATAGTCCGGCCCCCCACAAGTTCTAAGGGACAGTGGACCGGCCCCCTGCTGGAAAAGTTTGCTAACCCCTGTGTTAGACACAAGAGACGTTAGCCCTACTCAGAACGGGACCTCTGAAATGAACGGGCATGACTGACTTAGGTCTACTCTGAGTAAGGCAGAGTTGGACATAGCCCAGAAACTCTGTGGGGCTTTCCTGACATGCCAATACCACATCTGCTCAAAATGCCGGCCAGCTCTCCTGTAACCCTGGTCCCCTGTGGCTGCCAGTCGCATCCTTATCCCTAGGCACAGCTGATTGGCTGGCCCCTTTGGCCCGGGAGGCGGTTGCCATGGAGACCCTCCTGCATCATCTTCTGGACTCTGCTCCTAGGTCGGTGGAGGAATGCAAAGATCCTCTCTGCTAGAACGCAGACACACCGGGAATTAATTTGTAAGGCAACAGGAAAAATGAAACAATATTCTTTTAGGCACGTTTGATTATTACAATGGTAGCCAGTTCCCAGCTGAACTGAACTGGGAACCACTGGTGTGCACCCAGGAGACGAAATTTAGGATGTTTGGTGCATGGAATCATAGAATTGCAGAATTGGAAAGGACCCTGAAGATTCCAGCTCTGCAATTCTGTGATTCTATGAAGAATATATCCTGGTGCTTTGATTTTTTCCAAACACAGAATTTAAATCGGGGCCAGGGAACCTTTCTCAGTCCAGTCTGAGGGCCACTGTTCCCCCCTGAACAACTTTCCAGGGGCCACTTAGCAATGGTGGGCGGGGCCAGTGGCCAAAGTGGGTGGGGCAATGAATGCAAATATTACCGTTGTACACACATAGAATCATAGAATCATAGAGTTGGAAGAGACCACAAGGGCCATCGAGTCCAACCCCCTGCCAAGCAGGAAACACCATCAGAGCACTCCTGACATATGGTTGTCAAGCCTCTGCTTAAAGACCTCCAAAGAAGCAGACTCCACCACACTCCTTGGCAGCAAATTCCACTGTCAAACAGCTCTTACTGTCAGGAAGTTCTTCCTAATGTTTAGCTGGAATCTTCTTTATTGTAGTTTGGATCCATTGCTCTGTTTTCCGCTTCTCTGGAGCAGCAGAAAACAACCTTTCTCCCTCCTCTATGTGACATCCTTTGATATATTTGAACATGGCTATCATATCACCCCTTAACCTCCTCTTCTGCAGGCTAAACATGCCCAGCTCCCTTAGCCGTTCCTCATAAGGCATCGTTTCCAGGCCTTTGACTATTTTGGTTGCCCTCCTCTGGACACGTTCCAGTTTGTCAGTGTCCTTCTTGAACTGTGGTGCCCAGAACTGGACACAGTACTCCAGGTGAGGTCTGACCAGAGCAGAATACAGTGGCACTATTACTTCCCTTGATCTAGATGCTATACTCCTATTGATGCAGCCCAGAATTGCATTGGCTTTTTTAGCTGCCGAGTCACACTGTTGGCTCATGTCAAGTTTGTGGTCAACCAAGACTCCTAGATCCTTTTCATATGTACTGCTCTCAAGCCAGGTGTCACCCATCTTGTATTTGTGCCTCTCACGCCCCTCTCAGTCCTCTATCTAGACAAGCGAGGGGTTTTTATCATATGTGGTGGGATTGTAAGGTAATTTAAACATTTTGGGAAATGATATACAAAGAATTGAAGAAAATGTTCCATTTAACATTTGTTAAAAAACCTGAAGCATTTTTATTAGGGATTGTAGGGAAAGATCTGCCAAAAAAGTTGCAAAACATCTTCATGTATGCGACAACGGCCGCGAGAGTTTTAATAGCACCAGGATGGAAGACTGAAGAAACCCCAACTAAAGAATCATGGCAAGAAAAATTAATGGATTATGCAGAACTGGCAAAACTGACATACAAGCTACGGGACAAGGATAACTGTGACTTTAAGGATGAATGGGAACCCTTTACAAAGTATCTGAAGACGCAACAAAGTGAACTGGTCTCCTTGGCAGGTTTTGAATAAACATTCACGAGCTTTTTATTGATAATAATCAGCTAAATAGTTTGAGGATTTATACAACTGTGTAACATGCAGAAAACAGCATTTTTTGAGAAATCAAAGACTGGAACTGAGGGAAGTCGGGGGATGGGTGGGTTCTGTGGGGGGAGGGAGGAAAAAATGTGGGGGGAAATAAGGGTGATATGTTTCTGGATAATATGTTTTGTTTTAATTTTGAATAAAAAGTTATTAAAAAAAAAGACAAGTGAGGGGTATTGCCAGAGTTTGACAGATTTATTTGGTTTATCTAACAAAATCGCTATGCTGATATTATCATCACCATCATCATCATTATTAATATACAGTCCTTCATCTTCAGATGTCAGGGCTGTTCACAACCAAGAAACTCCATATAAAAGCACAAAATACATGATATCAACAGGAACAACAACAACGGGGGGGAAACCCAAAACAATTTATGGAAAAATGTGTATTTATTTATTTTTTGGTAATGTTTCGGAACATGAAGTTCAGCGCCAATGCCCAACCTTATCGTGCCTCTCTCAGCCTGCTGTGGCAGAGTTTCTTTGCATTCCTTTGTGTCTGGCTTATTTTGTTGATTCAGAAAATAAAGAAAATAAAATATAAAATGCTTGCTTGCTTACTTGCTTGCTTACCCCCCCCAAATATTTTTATTTGATTTGACAAGTATGCAATTATAACAATACAGCCATATACATGGACATTTAAAGCTTCCTCTGAATATCTGGACATCCCACCTTCCCCTCTGTGGGTCCTATTATTAACCTTTTCTACTGCAGCTTTTTCTATAACCCCTATAACTCCATTATCTCCCTAGTACTTGCTACCAGGGCCAGATTTAGGTAAATGGTAATTTATGGACCTAATAGATATCTAGAGCCATTTGCACATAGCAAAACATGTATTTTATCAAACTGAAATACAATTAAGAAGAAGTATATGAATAGTGAAATACAATTAAGAAGACGTACGGTATATTAAGGGACGCGGGTGGCGCTGTGGGTTAAACCACAGAGCCTAGGACTTGCTGTTCAGAAGGTCGGCGGTTCGAATCCCCGCAATGACGGGGTGAGCTCCCGTTGCTCAGTCCCCGCTCCTGCCCACCTAGCAGTTCGAAAGCACGCCAAAGTGCAAGTAGATCAATAGGCAACACTCCGGCGGGAAGGTAAACGGCGTTTCCGTGCGCTGCTCTGGTTCGCCAGAAGCGGCTTAGTCCTGCTGGCCACATGAGCTGTACGCTGGCTCCCTCGGCCAATAAAGCGAGATGAGCGCCGCAACCCCAGAGTTGGCCATGACTGGATCTAATGCTCAGGGGTCCCTTTACCTTTACCTTTACCTTTACCTTTACCTAAAGTTCCTTTAGAAACACAATTTACAAAGACGCATAATCTAGTCTCTAGATTGAAACGTGCTATAACACGAAATCTGTGCAAGCTGGATTTAGAAGAGGCAGGGGAACCAGAGACCAAATTGCAAACATGCGCTGGATTATGGAGAAAGCTAGAGAGTTCCAGAAAGACATCTACTTCTGCTTCATTGACTACGCAAAAGCCTTTGACTGTGTCGATCACAGCAAACTATGGCAAGTTCTTAAAGAAATGGGAGTGCCTGATCACCTCATCTGTCTCCTGAGAAATCTCTATGTGGGGCAAGAAGCTACAGTTAGAACTGGATATGGAACAACTGATTGGTTCAAAATTGGGAAAGGAGTACGACAAGGCTGTATTTTGTCTCCCTGCTTATTTAACTTATATGCAGAATTCATCATGCGAAAGGCTGGGCTGGATGAATCCCTAGCCGGAATTAAGATTGCTGGAAGAAATATCAACAACCTCAGATATGCAGATGACACAACCTTGATGGCAGAAAGTGAGGAGGAATTAAAAAACCTTTTATGGAGGGTGAAAGAGGAGAGCACAAAATATGGTCTGAAGCTCAACATCAAAAAAACGAAGATCATGGCCACTGGTCCCATCACCTCCTGGCAAATAGAAGGGGAGGAAATGGAAGCAGTGAGAGATTTTACTTTCTTGGGTTCCATGATCACTGCAGATGGTGACAGCAGCCACGAAATTAAGAGACGCCTGCTTCTAGGGAGGAAAGCAATGGCAAACCTAGATAGCATTCTAAAAAGTAGAGACATCACCTTGCCAACAAAGGTCCGTATGGTAAAAGCTATGGTTTTCCCAGTAGTGATGTATGGAAGTGAGAGCTGGACCATAAAGAAGGCTGATCGCCGAAGAATTGATTCTTTTGAATTATGGTGCTGGAGGAGACTTTTGAGAGTCCCATGGACTGCAAGAAGATCAAACGCATCCATTCTTAGGGAAATCAGCCCTGAGTGCTCACTGGAAGGACAGATCATGAAGCTGAGGCTCCAATACTTTGGCCACCTCATGAGAAGAGAAGACTCCCTGGAAAAGACCCTGATGTTGGGAAAGATGGAGGGCACAAGGAGAAGGGGACGACAGAGGACGAGATGGTTAGACAGTGTTCTCGAAGCTACAAACATGAATCTGACCAAACTGCGGGTGGCAGTGGAAGACAGAAGTGCCTGGCGTGCTCTGGTCCATGGGGTCACGAAGAGTCGGACACGACTGAACGACTAAACAACAACAACATAACACGAAATAACAATTGTAGGTTTTATTTTATTTACTTGTTATCTTATATTTTGGAAACGCACATCCAGGTTTTTTTCCCCCTTTAATTTTTTTTGGGGGCCCCCAAGAGAGTGGGGCCCTAAGCTATAGCTTGTTTAGGCTGCATTTTAATGTTTCGATGTTTTAATGCTGCATTTTAATCTTGTTCTTAAGTTGTACTCATTCAATTTGTTTTTATTATTGCTTGTTAGCCGCCCTGAGCCCGGCCTTGGCTTGGGAGGGCGGGGTATAAATAAAATTTATTATTATTATGATTATTGGTAAATCCGGCACTGGTTTCCATTCCTTTATCCTGCTTATCAACCAACCAGCCACGCGTCCGGAGAAAGCGCATTCTCCCGACAAGCCGCTAGTCCTCAGTGTTCCTCTCCCCCCCCCTCCATCACTCCTTTCCCTGCCCCGCCCCCTGGCAACTCCGCGGCCAATGGCGAAGGCCGGGTGGAATTCAAAAATCCTGCCTAGCACCTGCGAAGGGCGACGGCGCCTCCTCTGCAGATGATGGAGCCGGAGGAGATGCAGTCTGGCCGGGCGGCGGCAAGGGCGCCTTGAGCAGCCAGGGATGCGCCGCGCGGAGACACCTGCCCGCTCCTTCCGCGCCCAGGTGGGCGCACGCAGCATCCTCGTCTCCCGGAGGGAAAGGTGAGTGGTGATGCTCTGTGGCTTTGGCTAAGGACCCCCCCGGGAGGGACCACCCAATTCCCGGCTGGCGGGTGCAGCAAGCCAGGGTACCAGGAGAGGGAGAGGGCTGCCGGGTGCCAGCCCCGCCGGGCACACCCAGTTTTTGGGAAGGTAGCATTGGGACGCTGCCAGTCAGAGCAGGGGAGCCTGGGCTGAGCGAGAGAAGAGGCTGAGCAAGTTTTTGCTCAGAGTAGACCCAGTGCAATTTATTTATTTATTTGTATTTGTATTAAAGATTTTCTTGGTTTACAGAAGTATGCGTAATGTATTTTTTCCCATGTAACATTTTTACAAATCGGTTTCATCTGTTGAGACGTTAGGAAGGAAAGGGGGAGAGGGGGTGGAATATGGGTGGGGTGGGGTGTCGATATTTCTGTGTTGCTTAATGTATGTAGGGAGACCCAGTTGAATTGATGGACGCAGGGGGGGGGGGCAACTGGAATGAAATACTTAGGGGGGGGGCGGCGGCGGAGGGATGCTAAATTTGCTTTAACTTGTGCCCAATTTGTAAAAAAATGAAGATTTCTTTTAAAAAGAAAGATTTGGCGTGTGTGTGTGTGTGTAGGTGGGGGGCGAAGACCCGCCCTGCCCAATCAGCCCATAGCTGTCAACTGTTCCCTTTTATTTAAAATTCCCTTATTCCGAATAAGATTCCTCGCAAGGAAAGGGGAAAGTTGACAGCTGCGAATCAGTCCTACGCACAACATTTGAATGGCAATGCCATTCAACTTGGGTGAGGGGGGGGGGGAACTAGTCCCACCCAATATTTTACGGGGGGGGGGCTTCTATAGATGGGCACAAGTTTCTCCACACCCGCCAACTTCACTGGGTCAGCTCTGAGCAGGACCGAACTCTGACGCATCCGGGGGTGCCGACTTGAATTAAAAAATGGGGAGGGGCGGCGCAAGTAACCCCCACATCACATAACTGATCGCAAAGGCACATGGATACCATTTGAATTGCAATTCACTTTGGGGGAACCCCGGCCACTCAAATCTATATTTTTTTTTTTGGGGGGGGGTGGTCAAGGGACCTCAAGCCCTTCTAAGAATGCAGCCCACAGTGGTTGATTTGGCACAACGTGTATTCCTTTTTGGGGGGTGGAAGAAGGAAGGCAGAATTGAGGCTGGGAAGAGAAAGTAAAAGTTTCACCCATGGGGAAGACAGAGGCACTCTCAGCACCCAAATGGCACTTTTTGGGGTGCCCTAGTCTTTTTCCTTTTCTTTAATTTATCCCCCCCCCATTCTTTATGATCACACTTTCATCCAGGAATGTCGAATAACTTACAATTTTTTTTAAAAAAAATCATTCATAACATGCATCAAAATCTTCCTCCTATTAGTTAAACATAGCAGTATATACTTTTGTCCCTACTGATTTATCCTAATTTCCCCCCTTTAACCCCTCCCCCAAAACTTGTTCTTTCTTCAGATCTTTAACCATGTGCTCAGATTATTCATTCTAATTTGGGTAATAATAATAATTTATTATTTATACCTCGCCCATCTGGCTGGGTTTCCCCAGCCACTCTGGGCGGCTTCCAACAAAACACTAAAATACAATAACCTATTAAACATTTAAAGCTTCCCTAAACAGGGCTGTCTTCAGATGTCTTCTAAAAGTTTGGTAGTTATTTTTCTCTTTGACATCTGGTGGGAGGGCATTCCACAGGGCAGGTGCCACCACCGAGAAGGCCCTCTGCCTGCTTCCCTGTAACTTGGCTTCTCGCAGCGAGGGAACCGCCAGAAGGCCCTCGGAGCTGGACCTCAGTGTCCGGGCAGAACGATGGCTGCTTGGGTTGGTTTCTTGGGGTGCCCTAGTGACCCTACTTTCCATGCAGAAGTCCTCTGCTTGAGCCTGTAGCTCCTTCTCAAGTTATCCACGTTTACCTGCTCAATGGTGGGGCACCTGCCCGCCTGCAGAATGTCCCTGGTTCCACCCGGGTTAGGGCTGGAAATGTCCCCTGCCTGAAACTCTGGGCAGTGCTGAAGCTAGGTGCTCTGACAGGTCCCCACGTTCCTCCACAACCCGCCCCACTCCCCTCTGCTGGTTGCTAAGTGCATCTGTCAACAGCCTCCTCCGTGGGCTGTTCTGCAGATGGAGGTGTGTGCAAGAGAGAGAAAAAGAACCATATCTATCATAGAATCATAGAGTTGGAAGAGACCACAAGGGCCATCGAATCCAACCCCCTGCCAAGCAGGAAACACCATCAGAGCACTCCTGACATATGGTTGTCAAGCCTCTGCTTAAAGACCTCCAAAGAAGGAGACTCCACCACACTCCTTGGCAGCAAATTCCACTGTCAAACAGCTCTTACTGTCAGGAAGTTCTTCCTAATGTTGAGGTGGAATCTTCTTTCTTGTAGTTTGGATCCATTGCTCCGTGTCCGCTTCTCTGGAGCAGCAGAAAACAACCTTTCTCCCTCCCCTATGTGACATCCTTTTATATACTTGAACATGGCTATCATATCACCCCTTAACCTCCTCTTCTCCAGGCTAAACATGCCCAGCTCCCTTAGCCGTTCCTCATAAGGCATCATTTCCAGGCCTTTGACCATTTTGGTTGCCCTCCTCTAGACACGTTCCAGTTTGTCAGTGTCCTTCTTGAACTGTGGTGCCCAGAACTGGACACAGTACTCCAGGTGAGGTCTGACCAGAGCAGAATACAGTGGCACTATTACTTCCCTTGATCTAGATGCTATACTCCTATTGATGCAGCCCAGAATTGCATTGGCTTTTTTAGCTGCCGCGTCACACTGCTGGCTCATGTCAAGTTTGTGGTCAACCAAGACTCCTAGATCCTTTTCACATGTACTGCTCTCAAGGTCCCCACATTCCTCCACAACCCGCCCCACTTCCCTCTGCTGGTTGCTAAGTGCATCTGTCAACAGCCTCCTCCGTGGGCTGTTCTGCAGATGGAGGTGTGTGCAAGAGAGAGAGAAATAACCATATCTAAGAATCAGCAAAGATCAGCTCCCCTGTCCATCAACCTCCGGCAGGGCTCACACACATGACACTCGCTCCCTCGAGGACCAGCTCCCACAACGGAACATATTTCTACTGCCGCACTCATTAGAAACAGAAAAGAAACGAATAAATCCCATTAAGAACTTGGGGGAGTTTGGCAAAACCTACCCGGGGGTGAGGGAGATCCTTCGCGAATCAATTAGTCTCTTTTGCTATAATTGAAGCAGCCTGTTTCTTGATAGGTGCACGATTTCATTTTTCTGTATTCTCCCTCCTTGAAGTGTGGGTTGTGTGTTTTTTATTCTGCATTTTTGAAACACGGCACCCACAGGTTGGTCCCAGATGAAAAACCACCAGGGGTTGTTTTGTGTGTGTGCCTAGAATCATGCAATACTTGCTTGCGTTTTTATATGCACACCCCTATGCATTATATTGGGACGCGGGTGGCGCTGTGGGTAAAACCTCAGCGCCTACGACTTGCCGATCGTCAGGTCGGCGGTTCGAATCCCCGCGGCGGGGTGCGCTCCCGTCGTTCGGTCCCAGCGCCTGCCAACCTAGCAGTTCGAAAGCATGTCAAAGTGCAACTAGATAAATATCGACCGCTTACTGGCGGGAAGGTAAACGGCGTTTCCGTGTGCGGCTCTGGCTCGCCAGAGCAGCGATGTCACGCTGGTCACGTGACCCGGAAGTGTCTTTGGACAGCGCTGGCCCCTGGCCTCTTGAGTGAGATGGGCGCACAACCCTAGAGTCTGCCTGTACGGGCAGGGGTACCTTTACCTTTATGCATTATATACATGCATTTTCCCTTTCGGGAGGCGGGGAAGAATTATTCTCCCTGGGTGCTAAAACACAGCTAATTAAAACCAAGATTTCCACGCATGACTCTGCTTACGCCGAGTTAGGGACAGAATCCAAATGACCTAAGGAAGGCTTGGGTTGGGGCAGATATGTGTCAGCCTTCTTGTTACACATGGCTCCGTCCTAGGATGCAAGCTTCCAAACCACATAGGAATCTTCGCCAGGCAAAGTGGAAATATTGTGCAGTGGTACCTCGGGTTAAGAACTTAATTCGTTCTGGAGGTCTGTTCTTAGCCTGAAACTGTTCTTAACCTGAGGGACGTGGGTGGCGCTGTGGGTTAAACCACAGAGGCTAGGACTTGCCGATCAGAAGGTCGGCGGTTCGAATCCCTGCAATGACAGGTGAGCTCCCGTTGCTCGGTCCCTGCTCCTGCCAACCTAGCAGTTCGAAAGCACGTCAAAGTGCAAGTAGATAAAGAGGTACCGCTCTGGCGGGAAGGTAAACAGCATTTCCGTGCGCTGCTCTGGTTCGCCAGAAGTGGCTTAGTCCTGCTGGCCACATGACCCGGAAACTGTACGCCGGCTCCCTCGGCCAATAAAGCGAGATGAGCTCCGCAACCCCAGAGTCGGCCACGACTGGACCTAACGGTCCTTTACCTTTACCTTTTACCACTTTAGCTAATGGGCCTCCCGCTGCCACTGCTCTGCCGCCACGCAATTTCTGTTCTCATCCTGAAGCAAAGTTCTTAACCCGAGGTACTATTTCTGGGATAGCGGAGTCTGTAACCTGAAGCATCTGTAACCCGAGCTACCACTGTACTAGTAAGATCTTTCATGGTGCCTGAGGATGCTTAACCAAGGATACCTTTCATATGTCAGTATAGCTCAGGGGCTGCCTTTGAAGGTGACCTGGAAACGACAACTAATCCAGAATGCGGCAGCTAGACTGGTGACTGGGAGCGGCCGCCAAGACCACATAACACCAGTCCTGAAAGACTTCCATTGGCTCCCAGGACGTTTCCGAGCACAATTCAAAGTGTTGGTGCTGACCTTGAAAGCCCTAAACGGCCTCGGTCCAGTATACCTGAAGGAGCGTCTCCACCCCCATCGTCCAGCCCGGACACTGAGGTCCAGCTCCGAGGGCCTTCTGGCGGTTCCCTCCCTGCGAGAGGTGAGGTGGCAGGGGACCAGGAAGAGGGCCTTCTTGGTGGTGGCGCCCACCTTGTGGAACGCCCTCCCATCAGACGTCAAGGAAATAAATAACTACCTGACTTTTAGAAGACATCTGAAGGCAGCCCTGTTTAGGGAAGTTTTTAATGTCTGATGCATTTTTTATATTCTGTTGGCAGTGGCGTAGCATGGGGGGTGCAGGGGGGGCTGGTCGCACCGGGCGCAACATCTGGGGGGGGGCGCTCGCACTCGCAGCTCTCTGCCCCTACCTGGCTCACTCACTCTCTCTCACTGCAGTGCTGGCTGTGCGAATCCGATCCGAGCCGCCGGGTCGCCGCCCACTGTGGAGGGGGGGGGTCCCAGGCGTGCGGTGCGGTGCGGAGAGAGAGCGAGGGACTATCTGGGGGAGGGACAGTGCAGCGGGGGGTGCAAATTACTTGCCTTGCCCCAGGTTAGGGGGCGCAAATTACTTGCCTTGTCCCGGGTGCTGACAACCCACGCTACGCCACTGCTGTTGGGATCCATTGTTATTCCAGGAGTGAGTCTGCAGGCTCCAAGTTTAGGGACAGAATCCAAACAACCTGTTCATGGGGTTCGCCGCATCTCACTCGTTCTCTGGGATACCGGATCGTCTTTTTCCAGCACCACCTACGCAATTGCAATGGGACGTTTCTGCCGCCTCTTCGCTTTGGAGCCCTGCTGAGGCGGCAGAAAATCTCCGCTGCTTTCAGTTCACATCCTTGCGGCCGCTTCCTGATTTGCCTGAGTGCACACGGGCCGTGATTGAATCCTGAAAGGAATCCTAATGCGATGACGGCAGGATGCCATTGATTCCTTTCTGAGCTGCGTTTTAATCAATATACCTGCGATCCCCCGGTGTCACTGTTAATCTGAAAGGAGAGGAATTCTTCCCTTCTTTGAACCGAAAACTTTTGTAACTTGTTCCTGGGCCAATTCTAACTTAATCTTTTTTTTAATGGCAAGCAGGAGAAAAGTAAAAGCTTAAAGCTTACAAAAGTAAAGGTAAAGGGACCCCTGACCATTAGGTCCAGTCGCGGGCGACTCTGGGGTTGCAGCGCTCATCTCGCTTTACTGGCCGAGGGAGCCGGCGTTCAGCTTCCGGGTCATGTGGCCAGCAGGACTCAGCCGCTTCTGGCGAACCAGAGCAGTGCACGGAAACGCCATTTACCTTCCCGCTGGAGTGGTACCTATTTATCTACTTGCACTTAGACATGCTTTTGAACTGCAGGGTTTGCAGGAGCAGGGACCGAGCAATGGGAGCTCACCTCGTCATTGCGGGGATTCGAACCGCCGACCTTCTGACAATTTGAGGATTTTTTTACAGTTTTATAACACGCAGATGGAAATATGTGTTGAGAAACCAGAGAAAGGAGCTGAGGGGTGGGGTGGGAGGTTGGGGGGGGTTGTTTAGGGGGGGAGGAGGGAGGGGAAAAATGGAGGGAATAATAATAATAACAATAATAATGTGGATGGTGTATTTTTGATAAAATTATTGTGTTGGAATTTCCAATTTTATTTATCTATTCATTTTAAAAAGGAGGTTTATAATTACCGTATTTTTTGCTCTATAAGACTCACTTTTTCCCCTCCTAAAAAGTAAGGGGAAATGTGTGTGCGTCTTATGGGGCGAATGCAGGCTGCGCAGCTATCCCAGAAGCCAGAACAGCAAGAGCGATTGCTGCTTTCACTGCGCAGCGATCCCTCTTGCTGTTCTGGCTTCTGAGATTCAGAATATATTTTTTCTTGTTTTCCTTCTCCAAAAACTAGGTGTGTCTTGTGGTCCGGTGCGTCTTATAGAGCGAAAAATACGGTAAACTGAGGACGAAGAATAAAGCATTTGCAGAGAGTTTGGAAGGAGGCTGCAGTTAGGGCTGGAGTCTGGTCCGATCTTCCTTTAATCCCCTCTGCTTCTGCTGCCTCTTTCTCCTGTCCCCCCCCCTCCTCCCCACTTGCTTGAAATGAGGCCTTAGGGAAATGATTTCTCCAGCGCTGTAATTGACCTGGCAAAATCCATCGGCAAAGAACTCCTTGCATCTGAGAAGCTTGGCTTGCCTTCAAAGCAAGAGTTTTCGGCACCGGCTCTCCCACGAACCGCGTTTGAAAACGCTTTGCTGCCGGCACGCAAGCTGGTCTCCAAATCAAGACTCCGCAGCCTTGGAAATATCTCTGTGTCAACAGCTCAGGTTCACAGTGCTCTGGTAAAGGTAAAGGGACCCCTGACCATTAGGTCCAGTTGTGGCCGACTCGGGTTGCGGCGCTCATCTCGCTTTATTGGCGGAGGGAGCCGGCGTACAGCTTCCGGGTCATGTGGCCAGCATGACTAAGCCGCTTCTGGCGAACCAGAGCAGCGCACGGAAACGCCGTTTACCTTCCCGCTGGAGCAGTACCTATTTATCTACTTGCACTTTGACGTGCTTTTGAACTGCTAGGTTGGCAGGAACAGGGACCGAGCAACGGGAGCTCACCCAGTCATGGGGATTCGAACCGCCGACCTTCCAATCGGCAAGTCCTAGGCTCTGTGGTTTAACCCCCAGCGCCACCCGCGTCCCATCACAGTGCTCTGGACTTGAGTGCCAATTGATTTTGCTTCCTGGTGTCAAAGTTTGCTCAAAGGACCCTCTTTGATCAAGTCAACGTTGCACTAGTGTGCCAGTGTGCCACACTAGAGAGCCAGTGTGGTGTAGTGGTTAAGAGTGGTGGACTCGTAATCTGGTGAACCAGGCAAATAAATACGTGTGCAGTAGGACTACAGGCAGAAATGGGGTGGCAAGGGGTCGTTGTTCATGTCAGAGAAGCGTCAACTAAAGCAAAATTCCCGGAGTTGAGAGACAGCTCTGCAAAGGGACCAGATGGAGGCACACCAGAAACAATCGGATTAAATTCTTTTGTGCCAGAATGAATTGTGCTTCCACCTGCTCTTAAGGACGGACAGACGGAGGCGGGGCTTGGATTAACTCTTGTTGCAAAATACAGTGGTACCTCGGGTTACATACGCTTCAGGTTACATACGCTTCAGGTTACAGACTCTGCTAACCCAGAAATATTGCTTCAGGTTAAGAACTTTGCTTCAGGATGAGAACAGAAATCGTGCTCCGGCCGCACGGCGGCAGCAGGAGTCCCCATTAGGTAAAGTGGTGCCTCAGGTTAAGAACAGATTCAGGTTAAGAACGGACCTCCAGAACGAATTAAGTACTTAACCCGAGGTACTACTGTAATACTACCAGGGTGTGCATGCACACAACAAAATGTTGCAGTGGATAGTTCTTCTACAGAGAAAATCAATTTGCATAAATAATACAACACAGCATTACCACATCACCAATCAATTGTTGTTGTTGTTTAGTCGTTTAGTCGTGTCCGACTCTTTGTGACCCCCTGGACCAGAGCACGCCAGGCACTCCTGTCTTCCACCGCCTCCAGCAGTTTGGTCAAACTCATGCTGGTAGCTTTGAGAACACTGTCCCACCATCTCGCCCTCTGTCATCCCCTTCTCCTTGCGCCCTCCATCTTTCCCAGCATCAGGGTCTTTTCCAGGGAGTCTTCTCTTCTCATGAGGTGGCCCAAGTCTTGGAGCCTCAGCTTCAGGATCTGTCCTTCCAGGGCTGCTGGAAGGGCACTCAGGGCTGATTTCCTTCAGAATGGAGAGGTTTGATCTTCTTGCAGTCCATGGGACTCTCAAGAGTCTCCTCCAGCACCAGAAAAGCATCCATTCTTCGGCAATCAGCCTTCTTTATGGCCCAGCTCTCACTTCCACTACTGGGAAAACCATAGCTTTATCTGGACTGTCTGCAGGCCAGATCTAGAAGGCAAATGGGCCTGATCCAGCCCACGGTCCTTAGTTTGCCGATCCATGGTCTAGGACAGTGTTTCTCAACCTGTGGGCCCCCAGATGTCGTTGGACTACAACTCCCATCATCCCTAGCCAGCGTGACGAGTGGTCAGGGATGATGGGAGTTGTCGTCCAGCAACATCTGGGGACCCACAGGTTGAGAACCGCTGGTCTAGGATGCCGGCCAGCCTGCCAGTCCCTCTCCCAAGAGGCTCCATTTCATCTCCCCTTTTCCAACCCCCCTCCAACTGACATTGTTCTGTGGCAGCTGAGCATGCTCATTCTGTGTACTTTCCCCCCAAAGAATTCTGGGAACTGTAGTTTGAAAAGGGCACTGGGAAATGGAGGTCTGTGAGGGGCACAGTACAGTGCCCAGGATTTTTTCACTGGTAGCATTGCCACCTTTGTTTTGGCAAAATACAGGACTGGGGGGGGGGCGGTTCCCACCAGGTGCTGAATTAACTTCAAAGCACATGAAAATGTTATGTAGATGGTATCTGGCACCGAGTAAATTGGGAGAAATGTATAAATCCAAATTACCGTATTTTCCGCTCTATATGACGCAGCAGACCACAAGACGCACCTAGTTTTTGGAGGAGGAAAACAAGAAAAAAAATATCCTGAATCTCAGAAGCCAGAACAGCAAGAGGGATCGCTGCGCAGCGAAAGCAGCAATCCCTCTTGCTGTTCTGGCTTCTGGGATAGCTGCGCAGCCTGCATTCGCTCCATAAGACGCTCACACATTTCCCCTTACTTGTTAGGAGGGGAAAAGTGAGTCTTATAGAGCAAAAAATACGGTAAATAAGTGTTGGAAATGCAAAGAGAACGAAAGTGTTTCTTTAATCATATGTGGTGGTCTTGTAAGGTTAAAGCTTACTGGGAAATGATATATAATGAATGGAAAACAATGTTCAAAATAACATTTGTAAACAACAAAACCCAAAAACTTTCATTTTTTGGGAATTATAGGGCCAGAACTACCCAAATTGATTCATTTGTGCGACTGCAGCGGCAAGAATGTTCTTTGCCCAAAAATGGAAAGAAGACGTCGTCCCAGCGAAAGATTAATGGATACAAAAACTTAGGGAATATGCCGAAATGGTGAAACCTACCGGGGAAAAAATAAGAAATCAAGATAGCAGACTTTTTATAAAAGAATGGAAATGGTTTATTGAATATTTACAAACACACCGTCAACAGATAAGGACCTCGGCAGGATTATTGTAATAAGCTGCAGTTTCAAGAGAGCGTATATTTAAAGCAGTTGGCTAAAAGAATAAGTTAATTAAGAATAATGTAATAATAATAATAATTAAGGATCAGCAGAAAGAGGTTACTGGATGCAACCTGGTAAGAAAACAATGGTCATTTATAGCTTATGAAATCCGCAAGACAACCAACCCAAACTGACTAATTTGGATTAACTGAGTCGTGGGCTTCGTCATTCTAGCAGAAGGCGGATAAAACTCTGCTCCCCCCCCCATAAAGAAACCCTCCCAATTTTTGAGCAGCGACAGATGGGCTCCAGCATTACTGCTGCCATGAGTGACACGCCACCCGCTCCTCTCCTTTCCTCATCCACGGACTTTCTGCGCTCCCCACCCAAGTCACGACTCAGCCCTGGGCGACGGAGCAGCCGCTGTTTCCCTCCCTCCGGTTCTGCAAAGATGAGTTTTCTTCTCCCAGTGCCACCTTTCTGCTTCTGCAATTGATGCTTGTGTCTCCATAGGAACCGTCTGGGGGTGTCTGAGAAGGACAGTGTTCTTCCGTGCGGTCTTCTCCTGGGAAAAACGGTGCCTCGTTCATCCTCGAGATGACATGCGGCCGGCAGCGAGGCTGACGGACGGGCACTGCCTTGCCCAACAGGTATGTGCCACACTTTTTTCTCACCCTCCAGAAGTTTTGGGCAATAGAGGGGGCGGGCGGAGGAGGACTCGATTTGGTCTGTATTTTAAGCAGAGCCACGCGATGGACATCTCTTGGGCTAGAAGCGGATCGGAACGTCGTAGTTCTTGGGGTTTTGCACCTCTCTGAATTTTGCTATGAAAGAATGTGCAATTCTGCACACTCCCCCCCTTATTTTATGATAAATACTTAGAAGTTTCCAACCATTTATGTATCCAGGCAGTTTCTGATGTTAAGACTACCCACCGAAACGAGTAGGACTAATTAGGACTAATTGAAATTAATTGGCACGGTCTCTAACTCAAGCGGCTGTACTCCGAGTATAATTTAGCGGGATACCGCACAAAATATGTCTTTAAATGCCTGGGGTTGTATCCAGCTGGCTAATAAGACCAATAAGTAATTAAGCCAAATTAGACATGCCTATTAACTTCAATGGGTCTACTCTGAGTAGGGCTGGCATTGGATACCACCCATATTAGTCAGAATAGACCTACTGAAACGGTTGGGCTTTAGTTAGGCATTGACTTCAATGGGTCTACTCTGAGCAGGACTGATTTGACTGCAGCTTATTTGACTTTTTGTGATGAAATATGTATTTGAATATAAATCTTGTCCGTCCTTTTTTGTTGTTGAAAACACACACACACTATTAATTTGGAAATGAGATGGAGTGAAGCTACGGACGCTTGCAAGATTGACTTGGATTGGGAACAGACTGATCTGTCCAACTCAAGTCGTATATGACAGTAATTTCCTGAGATGCGTGCCAGGGCATGAGAGAATGGCTTGATTATTGCAAGGAAGAAATGTTTTCCATAAAAAAAAAAAAAGTTTCTGGGACTCCTAAAGCAGGAGGTTGCTTGTTGCCTCTCTGAATGATTTGTTGCTCTGAAGTAATCTCCCTTAACAAAACCAACGCTCTTTTCATCGCAGCAGCACGGCGGTTCAGAAAACGTCAGGTAGCTCCCACTACCATTTGTGTTACTTGGGTCACCATCTTACAAGCAATCAGGCATCAGGCTGAATCAAAATTACTTTTTGTGCTTTCAATTCTGCCTGCTTTTTAATAATCTGATCTGCATGTGTCATTGAAATCTTGGCTTGTCACGGAGCAGAGAGTCATTTCGATTTATTTATTTGCTCCTCGTCACCTCCTGCCTTAACACCAAATGGTGCTTGTTGAGTCCTGGTTCACACGCGAAGATCGGCCAAAAAACCCGAACTCCCACACTGTGCGGAAAGTGATCAATTCAGTCTTGCGCGGGGCTTTCTAATGATTCATGCACGAACGTCAGTAATGTTCATATGGGGAAAGAGCGGAGGACATGCTGCGTAGAAAAAAAGACTCCGTACCAAAATTTGCATTTTTTAAAATAAAAAAGAGGAATGTGTCAGTTCTGTTGCAGAAAAAGACTAGATAATTCGGAACTTCACAATCTTCACAAAACTGTGTTGCCTTGTTCTGTCTGCATGCATTGAACTCCCCTGTTTCGGAACGAGATAAAACGTCCTGCATTTAGGGGGATAAAATGAAATATCCCAAGCTCACGAGTGGCCAGGGTGATGAGGGGTGGAAAAATTGGGTGTGTTTGGGATTTTGGCTGAATATTAAAGTAAAGGTAAAGGGACCCCTGGCCATTAGGTCCAGTCGCGGCCGACTGGGGTTGCGGCGCTCATCTCTCTTTATTGGCCGAGGGAGCCGGCGTACAGCTTCCGGGTCATGTGGCCAGCAGGACTAAGCCGCTTCTGGCGAACCAGAGCAGCGCATGGAAACGCCGTTTACCTTCCCGCCGGAGCGGTACCTATTTATCTACTTGCACTGGTGTGCTTTCGAACTGCTAGGTTGGCAGGAGCAGGGACCGAGCAACAGGAGCTCACCCCGTCGTGGGGATTCGAACCGCTGACCTTCTGATCGGCTGAATATTAGAAAGTCCCTAATGGGAAGAGCTGTCAAGCAGTGGACAGGGGCGTGCAATATTTCACCCCAGATATTTCAAGCTGAAACTTGGTATCTGCTAGCCAGGGATGCTATGTTTGCAGCTTGTACCAAGCAAGAGGTTGAAATGGATGTAATAATAATAATAATTATTATTATTTTATTTATACCCCGCCAATCTGACTTGGTTTCCCCAGCCACTCTGGGCGGCTCCCAACAGAACATTAAAAACACGTTAAAAGATGAAACATTAAAAACGTCCCTAAACAGCGCTGCCTTCAGGTGTCTTCTGAAAGTTGGATAGTTGTTTATTTCCTTGACATCTGATGGGAGGCCGTTCCACAGGGCGGGTGCCACCACTGAGAAGGCCCTCTATCTGGTTCCCTGTAACCTCACTTCTTGCAGGGAGGGAACTGCCAGAAGGCCCTCGGTGCTGGACCTCAGTGTCTGGGCAGAACAATGGGGGTGGAGACACCCCTACAGGTATACTGGACCAAGGCCGTTTAGGGCTTTAAAGGTCAGCACCAACACTTTGAATTGTGCTCGGAAACATCCTGGGAGCCAATGTAGGTCTTTCAGGACCGGTATTATGTGGTCTCGGCCGCCGCTCCCAGTCACCAGTCTAGATGCCACATTCCGGATTAGTTGTTGTTTCTGAGTCACCTTCAAAGGTAGCTTTAGAAGACATCTGCCCTGTTTAGGGCAGTTCCCTCCCTGCGAGAAGCCAGGTTACGGGGAACCAGGCAGAGGGCCTTCTTGGTGGTGGCGCCCGCCCTGTGGAATGCCCTCCCATCAGATGTCAAGGAAATAAACAACTATCTGACTTTTAGAAGACACCTGATGGCAGCCCTGTTTAGGGAAGTTTTTAATGTTTGATGTGGTTTGAATATTCTGTTGGGAGCCGCCCAGAGTGGCTGGGGAAACCCAGCCAGATGGGCGGGGTATAAATAAAATGTGGTGCCCCCTTCCAACTTCACGATTCTCTGAGAGGCACTCGGGAAGCTTATCCCTGATAGGATGGATCTCTATTCCGACTCAGCGGGTGTTTTCAATCAGCCGCCGTGTTTCCTTCAAACGAAACCTTAATCCCATGAACCGGAGCGCTGGCTATCTCCAAAGGGCAGGATTATAGATTAACGCAACAGAAGGATTACAGTGAGGGGCGGCAGGTTGGTAGAGATGGTAAACTCTGTTCTCATAAGGAGATGCCATGAGGGCGATCTGAGCTGGAGGCGGCTTAAATTCTGGATTTCAAGCATCCCTCCTGCACCCTGGGCACGCTTAGGAAAAGCCTTTGCTCCCTCCGTGGAAGATTTAGGGTTCTTTCGCAAGGACGGCAGCAAATCGAGGTGAGGTTTGGGGACGTTAAGCTTTGCATGCCGGTAAGATCGGCTCTGGCGGGGTTGGGACATGGAGGGTGAGATAGAAGAGCAAAAGGACACCTGCTTTGCATGCAGAAGGTCCAGTTTGTGGCATTTCCCGGTAAGACATCGAAAGGCTATGGTTTGAAACTCCCTGCTGCTCACACGGAGTTAGGAGCATGAGAAGTTGCCTTGAACAGAGTCAGACCGTTCTTTGATCTAGCTCCATACTGTCTTTGTTGTTGTTGAGTCGTTTAGTCGTGTCCGACTCTTCGTGACCCCCTGGACCAGAGCACGCCAGGCACTCCTATCTTCCACTGCCTCCCGCACTTTGGTCAAACTCATGCTGGTAGCTTCGAGAACACTGTCCCACCATCTCGTCCTCTGTCGTCCCCTTCTCCTTGTGCCCTCCATCTTTCCCAACATCAGGGTCTTTTCCAGGGAGTCTTCTCTTCTCCTGAGGTGGCCAAAGTATTGGAGCCTCAGCTTCAGGATCTGTCCTTCCAGTGAGCACTCAGGGCTGATTTCCTTAAGAATTGAGAGGTTTGATCTTCTTGCAGTCCATGGGACTCTCAAGAGTCTCCTCCAGCACCAGAATTCAAAAGCATCCATTCTTCGGTGACCAGCTCTCACTTCCATACATCACTACTGGGAAAACCATGGCTTTTACTATACGGACCTTTGTTGGCAAGGTGATGTCTCTGCTTTTTAAGATGCTGTCTAGGTTTGTCATTGCTTTTCTCCCAAGAAGCAGGCGTCTTTGAATTTTGTGGCTGCTGTCACCATCTGCAGTGATCATGGAGCCCAAGAAAGTAAAATCTCTCACTGCCTCCGTTTCTTCCCCTTCTATTTGCCAGGAGGTGATGGGACCAGTGGACATGATCTTGGTTTTTTTGATGCTGAGCTTCAGACCAGGCTCACCTTATCCATACACAAATATGCCGTTAAGACAGGATTTGCAAGCAAAAAGACCATGGGAAGGTTTTCACCATTTGCCTCCCTTACTGCAGAGGAATATTTGAGGTCATTGGGACAGTCAAAATGGCTTTAGGATTGCTCTTCTGTACTATTTCAGACACGTGGTTCATATATTTAGATATGTGTGCATTTATGAATATTTATTCTGTTTAACAACCGCTTCTTATAGCAACCCTTCTCTCCCTCTTCCCTCCCCTGACAAACATCTCCTTTCGGAAACACATGCAACCCACTTTGATTGTGTTCCCTTATCTCCATCTCTCTGTCTCTCTTTGTCTCTCTCCCCGTCCTATGCTGTCATTAATATCATTTATTTTTTCTTAAGTTACTAAGGGAACAGGACTTTTAATAAACGCGGATGAAATTGAGTATTTCAAACCAAATGAAGTTGAAGTTCTTGCTGGCAAAGGAACTGTTTATTCCGTGAAATACAAAATGAAAATTTAAGGAAAGGAGGAGTTGAGTGGGCGATTGGGAAAAAAAGGCATTATATATGCTTTTCATTAGCCGTTGGAGAATTCGCCATTAAATCGGGGGTTTCTTAACACTCCGGGTGGCTCCCAAGAGAATATTAAAAACACGATAAAACGTCAAACGATAAAAACTTCCCTAAAGAGGGCTGCCTTCAGATGTCTTCTAAAAGTCAGATAGGTGTGTATTTCCTTGACATTTGATGGGAGGGCGTTCCACAGGGCGGGCGCCACCACCGAGAAGGCCCTCTGCCTGGTTCCCTGTAACCTCACTTCTTGCAGGGAGGAAACTGCCAGAAGGCCTTTGGAGCTGGACCTCTGTGTCCGGGCTGAATGATGGGGGTGGAGACCCTCCTTCAGGTCTACTGGGCCGTTTAGGGTTTTTAAGGTCAGCACCAACACTTTGAATTGTGCTCAGAATCATCCTGGGAGCCAATGGAGGTCTTTCAGGACCGGTGTTATATGGTCCCGGCAGCCACTCCCAGTCACCAGTCTAGCTACCGTATTCTGCATTAGTTGTAGTTTCCGGGTCACCTTCAAAGGTAGCCCCATGCAGAATGCATTGCAGTAGTCCAAGCGGGAGATAACCAGAGCATGCACCACTCTGGCAAGACAGTCTGCAGGCAGGTGGGGTCTCAGCCTGCTTACCAGATGGAGCTGCCCTGGACACAGAGTTAACCTGCGCCTCCATAGACAGCGGTGAGTCCAAAATGACTCCCAGGCCGCGCACCTGGTTCTTCAGGGGCACAGTGACCCCATCCAGGACCAGGGAGTCCTCCACACCTGCCCGCCCCCTGTCCCCCCAAAACAGTACTTCTGTCTTGTCCTGATTCAACCTCAGTCTGTTAGCCACCATCCATTCTCCAACCAAAATGACTATGTTTTTTTTTAAATGATATTTTTTATTTTAACAATCAATAAACAGACAATACAAACAAATACAAAAAAGAATGAAAAAAAAAACAACACTTACAGACAATATAAAATACAGTGTACAAGAAAAAATAAAAGAAAAAATTAAAAACAATCATTGTGTCTTTGCATTATTTAACATTAACCTGGGTCTGTGACTTCCCCAGTCCTTCTCACTCTGTATTCTATATCTTATATTCTGACAGTAAATTCTTTCCCTCTGTCATATCTTTAGTTCAAATTAATCTTGGTATCTTAACATAATTACATTTCCATATGTCTAAAACATTAGTCTTTCTTAATCATTAAGTTTTTATGCTAATATTTCTTTTAAATTCAATCTGATGTCCTCAAACATTCTTTATCTTATGATGTTTCTGTGGATAGTCTTTAAACTTCCTCCAATCTTCCTCCACCGTCTCTTCTCCCTGGTCTCTGATTCTGCCAGTCATTTCTGCTTGTTCCATGTAGTCAATAACCTTCATCTGCCATTCTTCCAGCGTGGGTAGTTCTTGCGTCTTCCAATACTGTGCCATGAGCACTCTTGCTGCTGTTGTAGCATACATAAAAAATGTCCTGTCCTTCACCTGAACCTGTTGGTTGACCATACCCAGGAGAAAGGCTTCTGGGTTCTTTCTAAATGTGTATTTAAACACCTTTTTCAATTCATTGTATATCATCTCCCAGAAGGACTTAATCCTTGGGCATGTCCACCAGAGGTGGAAAAAGGTACCTTCATCCAACCGAAATGACTATGTTCTTCAGGGACACAGTTACGGTGTCTTACAACCCATTCATTGTCTCTTTTGCAGCCTCTCAGCCTAACAACGATGTTGTACTGATGTTGGAGAAGAAGGGATTGGATGAAGTAATTTTTCCTCTGATTCTAGAGTTGCCAGCCTTCTGGAACCGCGACTGGAAGGTATGAGGGCATGTGATCTCCCCTCACCCCCCCTCTCCTTTCCTCCTTTCTCTTTATATTGATTTTTTATTACCTTTCAGAAATTTTAACAGATCAACATTAGTACCTGTACATGTTTCTCTTAACGGTTTGACTTCCCACCATGGGTGTAGCCAGGAATTTTGTTAGGGGGAGCAGGTTTTTGTTGGGGGTGGGTGTTATGTACTGAAGTTCTCACCCTGGGCCAGCAGGGGGACACTGTAGATAGTTTTGCAAATGAAGGATCGAAAGTGACGTTCAGTGATTGGATAGTTTTAGAAAGTTGCTACAGTTACGTTGTACTGGAGCTCTATATAAGCAGGCTGACTGAGCCCTTCAGTTCAGTTCTGTTCTGGCCTCTGAATAAAGAAGAGCTGTTTGAAGAATCGCTGTGTTGTCTGATATGTTCACCCACAACTTAACAGTGGGGACAGAACCTCAGATTTGTATTGATTTGTGTTGATATTGATTGATTGGGGGGGGGGGCAGCTGCCCCCTTGTTTCACACCCTTATTTCCACCCACACACCCCCACTGCATTATGTAGCATAAATCTAAATCTCATACTTCTTTTCTCTGTTACAATGGTGGTCAATTCTCTTCCGCTGCCCAGATTTCGAATCCTGCTTGCAACTTCATTTTTTTAAAAAAAGTTTATATATATATATATTTATTTAAAGTTTATACATTTCATTAGTTTTACAATCCTTTTAAGATTTCCAAACTTCCTTCCAGTAGCACCTTAGAGACCAGCTAAGTTTGTTATGGGTATGAGCTTTCGTGTGCATGCACACTTCTTCAGTTGCCAGTACCAGATATCTGAAGATACCAGATATCATTTCCCAGAAAGCTTTTACCACCACATACGATAAAAAGACCCTCCTTCCAAGAAAACGTTTTTGTTGTTGTTTAGTCGTTTAGTCATGTCCGACTCTTCGTGACCCCCTGGGCCACAGCACGCCAGGTCCTCCTGTCTTCCACTGCCTCCCACAGTTTGGTCAAACTCATGCTGGTAGCTTCAAGAACACTGTCCCACCATCTCGCCCTCTGTCGTCTCCTTCTCCTTGTGCCCTCCATCTTTCCCAACATCAGGGTCTTTTCCAGGGAGTCTTCTCTTCTCCTGAGGTGGCCAAAGTCTTGGAGTCTCAGCTTCAGGGTCTGTCCTTCCAGTGAGCACTCAGGGCTGATTTCCTTCCGAATGGAGAGGTTGGATCTTCTTGCAGTCCATGGGACTCTCAAGAGTCTCCTCCAACACCATAACTCAAAAGCATCCATTCTTCGGCGATCAGCCTTCTTTACGGTCCAGCTCTCACTTCCATACATCACTACTGGGAAAACCGTAGCTTTAACTATACAGACCTTTGTTGGCAAGGTGATGTCTCTGCTTTTTAAGATGCTGCCTAGGTTTGTCACTTTAATAATAATAATAAAAAACCAACCCTCCTATTTCCGCAGGTGACTGGGGTGTTCGGTCAGAGGCGCGGCATCGTCATGGAGTAGATCTCTGGGAAGGAAACTCCCTCACCCCCCCAAAACCACACACACACACACATGATCCTGGAAGATGCTTGCTGCCTGACACCACCCCTGGCGAGGAGTTTTCACCGTGCTGCTGCGATGGACAACGCCTCAACGCTGGATTACGAGCTCCTGTCCCCGGGGCGAGTGGAGTCCGTCCCCAGCCCTTTCGGGATGGACGCGGAACAAAAGACTGTCTTTGCCTTCGTCATCCTCCTGCTTGCATTCTTGGTGATGTTGATGGTCCGTTGCTTCCGCATCCTGCTAGACCCTTATAGCCGGATGCCCGCATCATCCTGGACCGACCACAAGGAAGGGCTGGAGAGGGGCCAGTTTGATTATGCCCTGGTATAGCTTGGGCGAGGCCTGATGTCCGAAAGCGGGGAAAACCTTGGCATCTTCTGGAGTAGGGTTTCCTGGGGAAGCGAAGTCGCTGTTTTCAAGGGGGGCGGTGGGGTTTTTATTTGGGTGTGGGCAGGGATGGAGGGGGGGGGAGTTTTCCGTTTCGTGAGGTCGCAAGCAACCACGGGAAGGCGCCCGTTTCAAACCACAGCAGTCAACATTTCCCTTTTCTTGTGAGGAATCCTATTCAGAATAATAAAAAAGGGAAATGTTGACAGCTATGTTTCAAACATGGCGTCCGCCGAGCTTCTCAGCGCAGGTGAAATAAATGCTAAACCACACGGTTTCGGGACAAACTGAATAGTGCTCCGAACCAAATTGGGTGTGTGTGTGTGAAAATCTGTTCGGAATTTCCTTTGAAATCCGCTTCGCCGGAGAGAGGCTGAGAATCTCTGATCTGATCCAACTCCTTGCCCGTTTTCTGTGTCGCTCGATGGGGTGCCCCCTTTGCTGTGACCTGAAATGTCTTGTGTCATGGGGGGGAGGTAGGGAGTTGTAGGGGGGTGGGCTGGGGTGGGCAAAGGGTGGGGAAATGCCACAGGGTGGCGATGAAGGAATGTTTCGGCAGCGAGGGGCAGAAGAGAGCTCTGAGGTCTCGAGAGAGGAAGGAAATTGAAGGTGGCTTAATTGGCTGCGCTTTGGTTTTTGAATGTTTTGGAAGTTGAACGGACTTCTGGAACTGCTTCCGACGTGCAGCTGTATTGGAAATGGCAAAGGTGATAGCAAAAGAAGCGGTCAAGACCCGTGTTTGTTTGGAAAATATTCTGTGTTAAATGGAATTGCAGGCAGGATTAAAATACGAGCAGCGGAACAAATGCGATTATAATTATAACGAAGGAATTGCGGAATAGACGAAAGGGGGAACTGGAAACACCGTGGAAGAAAGGCCAGCCTTTAAATGGGTATTAAATTTGAGGTTCATTTGTTTAAGAAACGGTGAAACGCGATAATATTTGAATGGGAAGGGCGGGGAATAAACAGGAGTCACAGGGACGGTTATGGAGGAGATTCCTCCGGCGGTGGCAGAAAACTGGGACAGGGCTGTGGAAGGGAGGGAGGTTAGTATCCTGCAAACGCCCCTTCCCAAGGGGCTCTGGGAAGAATTGTGCAGGCCACAGTTCACCTTTGAGGCAGAGTTCGGGCCTCTTTTGTGCTGTGGTGTAGTGAGAGCCAGTGTGGTGTAGTGGTTAAGAGCGGTAGTCACGTAATCTGGGTAACCGGGTTCGCTTCCCCGCTCCTCCACCTGCAGCTGCTGGGTGACCTTGGGCCAGTCACACTTCTCTGAAGTCTCTCAGCCCCACTCACCTCACAGAGTGTTTGTTGTGGGGGAGGAAGGGAAAGGAGAAGGTTAGCCGCTTTGAGACTCCTTCGGGTAGTGATAAAGCGGGATATCAAATCCAAACTCTTCTTCTTCTGTGTGTTGAGAACAGGGAGCTATTTCTATAAGAAGGGTACCAGCACCTCTTTCGCCATGAAATAAAGCTGCCTTTTGTTGTTAAATTTCCTGTTGCCTCCTCTTTGATCTCCGCACACCCAGCCATTGCTGACATATTTTATGCCTGCCCTCCTGTGGATACGTGCAATGTTTTGAAAGGGCTTGCGTGCACTGTCTTTCTGCCCCCCCCATTAAAAAATTGGCAAATTTGACAGAAAATCAATAGAGGTGGATGCACGTGAAATGCTAATGCCAGCTTGCAGTAACCAGAATAATCCTACTTTGAAATATATATGTGTGTTAATAGAGGCAGTCCATAGCGATGCGAAGGACGCAGGTGGCGCTGTGGGTTAAACCACAGCCTAGGACTTGCCGATCAGAAGGTCGGTGGTTCAAATCCCCGCGGCGGGGTGAGCTCCCGTGATAAAATGGCCATGTGATAAAATGTTTGGAACATTCTTATACATTTTTTGCTAGTTTAAGCGGTGTTAAGTACCACCTAAATATCATATGGGATGCGGGTAGTGCTGTGGGTTAAACCACATAGCCTAGGACTCGCCGATCAGAAGGTCAGCGGTCGAATCCCCGCAACGACGGGGTGAGCTCCCGTTGCTTGGTCCCTGCTCCTGCCAACCTAGCAGTTCGAAAGCACATCAAAGTGCAAGTAGAAAAATAGGCGGGAAGGTAAACGGCGTTTCCGTGCGCTGCTCTGGTTCGCCAGAAGCGGCTTAGTCCTCCTGGCCCCATGACCCGGAAGCAGTACGCCAGCTCCCTTGGCCAGTAAAGCGAGATGAGCGCCGCAATCCCAGAGTCGGCCACGACTGGACCTAATGGTCAGGGCTCCCTTTACCTTTACCATGTCAGACCTACTTACCTGAATCTAGAACTCAGGCAAATTGGTCACCACAGTCGACACACAATTTGGCAATGGCTCTGCTCCTAGACTGTTGCCCAGAAGTTGCTTTTCTACGATGATCCTTAATTTTCCTGAGTTCCACCACCCCAGAGCACCTATTTGTTTTTCTCCATTAGTAATGTTGCTAGCTGATTCGTCCGCCCCCAAGGCCATTCCATCTCCTCCAACATTTCTCCAATGAAAATAGAGAAAACGGGATGGTCCAGGGTCAAATCAGAAACCGGGACGGCTTCTGTGAATCTGAGACTGTCCCTGGAAAATAGAGACACAACTGGACCTAATGGTCAGGGGTCCCTTTACCTTTAAGCAAGAGCATGGACACACCCCGTCCATTGTGGTGTAGTGGTTAAGAGCGGTAGATTCGTAATCTGGTGAACCGGGTTCGATTCCCCGCTCCTCCACATGCAGCTGCTGGGTGACCTTGGGCCAGTCACACTTCTCTGAAGTCTCTCAGCCCCACTCACCCCACAGAGTGTTTGTTGTGGGGGAGGAAGGGAAAGGAGAATGTTGGCCCCTTTGAGACTCCTTCGGGTAGTGATAAAGCGGGATATCAAATCCAAACTCTTCTTCTTCTTCTTAAGAGCCTATTTTAGAGATGTCAAGTCCAAGCGTTTGCGAAACAAGGAGAGCGCCACAGACCTTTAACCCAAAATAACTTTATTGCTGCCGTCGCTCATGATACAAAATGAAAAAGTTGGCCCCCCCAGGCGGCCGGGTCTCGGTCTCAGTGCCGGGTGCGGCCGACCCCTCCTCTGCTCCCCCTCCGCCGTTGCACGGAAGGAAAATCATGGTCGTAGTGCGGAGGACATCAGGACCACAACTCTGCACACGCAAACACCAAACCCCTTGGCTAATGGATTACCATCATCATCATCAATAATAATAATAATAATATTAATAAGAATCGGAGGGAGGGGTAGCACCATTTGGCAAAACCCAAAAACAAGTACGGAAGACGAAACGAGGCAGGAAAGATTGGTTATGAGAGAGGATGTCGTGTCGAGACGTCTGGCTTGAGGCGCCTCCCCAAGCCCGCTGTGGACTGAGCTGGGGAGGTCCAGGGGTTTCAAGTTTTAAAGGAGCCCACGTCCACCTCCTCACACCCATATTTTTTAAACAACAACAAGGGGAGGGAAGAAATGGGAAGGATCCACAAGGGGACCAGGACCGGCCACCTCCTCCTAGGACAGACCTTCTCAACCTGTGGGTCCCCAGATGTTGTTGGACTACAACTCCCATCACCCCTAGCTAGCAAGGCCAGAGCTCAGGGATGATGGGAGTTGTAGTCCAACAACATCTGGGGACCCACAGGTTGAGAACTGCTGTCCTGGAAGATTCGCCCCTCCGGTAATGCCCCACCTTCGCTCACTTCCAACAGAGGTGGGTGCGCCTGTCAGTTTCAGTCCCCCTCTCTCCCCCCCCAATCTTAAATCCAGTTCTCCACATTTCTGCAGCCATTTGCAACTCCCTTTCTTTTTAAAAAGCCCCTCGTGAAAACTCGCCAGCGTTTCGGTGCGAATTTCCCTGAATGCACCTAGCTTTGCCCGTTGTTCCGATTAACAGGCGCGTTTTCGAAAGCGCTTCCGCTTAATGTGAAGTGGGGTTTGGTTTGTTGTTGTTGTTTTGGCTGTTTCCGCCTAATCGCACGCACGGTTTGCCTGGAGAACGGTTGCAAAATTGGGAGACGCGCAGATTTCAAAGGAAGGCCCTGCTTCGGTTCACGTTATTGGCGGTCGGTGAGATGCAAACGGAATTGAAATTCTTCCCCTACTCCACATCCCTAGGCCTGTGTGGACCTAACGGAGGGAAGGCAGAGGGGACAAGGGAAGAGGTGTTAAGCAGCACAAAAGGGGAAAAAGAAAACCTGAGCAAGATTGCAAGATTGCACCCCTGGACCTCCGAAGCGGAGAACAGCCGCTGTTTCAGGTCGGGTTTTTGCGGCAATGAATTAAAACAGCTGTGGTATCGCCATGGCACAACTTAAAGCAGGTGTTTCGCAACCTTGCTCCCACACCCTCAAATCCACACAGACTAACATGGCGGGGGGCTTCTGTGAATGAATTTATGAATGAATTTTGCGAATGAATTTGTGAATAAATTTTGTAAGTGAATGAATTTTGCAGGTGAATGAATGAATTTTGTGAATGAATGAATTTGTGAATGAATGAATTTGTGAATGAATTTTGCAGGTGAATGAATTTTGCGAATGAATGAATTTTGTAAGTGAATGAATCAATTCACATTTGTGTGCCCCCTGCCATCGCTGTGTGGCAGCCGTAATTTTTACCCATTCTTCCGCTGAGGCACATTGAGGTTCCTGAGGCATCAGAGGGGGAGATTCTTGCTGGAAGAGGAGGAGGAAGAGGAACCCCCCCCAATGAAAAATATAGCTGCATGAGAAGATGGTGCCCTATGGCACTTCCGGGTTAACGCCTGAGTCTGTCGGTCTCCACCCAGGGGGTCTGTGTCGGGCACAAGCATGTCAAGGGCTCGGGGTGGGGGCAGAGGCCTTGCGGGTGGCATGAGGGGGGTCTTCTGACCCCTCTTGGAGCCAAGTTTCCCACTACAAATTCAGTAACCCCACTATGAAACAGATGGCCGCAAGGAGGGAGGCTAGCAGTAGGTGGCGCCAGAGGCAAGAGGCAGAGCCCATGGGAGGTGGAGCCAAGCCCGACTGGCAGCAAGGAGGGAGGCAAGTTGAGGCTAGCTGGGGGCGGACTGTGGTTGGCGGAGCAGGCCCCCCCATTTGCTCAGATGGGGCACACCACGAGACAGTGAGAGTCCTTGACACCCTCCTTCTTATATTAGGCCGCTGTTGCTAGTTTCTCATCGGGTGCGTTCGCAGGCAAGCCTTAAAGAGGCGCGATCGCACAGAAGGGTTCAGGGCAGCTTTCTCTAATCCTGGTTCCCTCTAGACGTTTCGTACTACAACTCCCACGGCTTCTGCCAAGAGTTTCAGACACGTCCGAAACGGTTCCCGTTATCCCCCATATTCTTTCGCGTTGGCAATCGGACGCTGACCTAAGCAGCAGCAGCGGCGGCAGCAGCAGAGAGGTCACAATTGCACCATGCGCTCAAAGCGCACTTCCGAGAACCCTGGGAACTGTAGTTCACCCCTCGCAGAGCCACAGTTCCCAGCACCCTCAGCTGACTACGCTTCCTAGGATTCTCTCTGTGTGTTTTAAACGTGTTTTGGACGGTTGAGATCACAACCAGAGCCACAGAATAAGATTTAAGCCCCGTGCGAGAGGTTGCTTGAGTCTGGGATAGCTCAGTTGGCAGAGCACGAAGCTCTTCAACTCAGGGTCTTGGTGTGATGGCCTGGGAATCTGATTCAGAGGCTGAGCCAGAGGAATCCCAGCCTGCACAGGAGTCCCCGCCTCCAGGGCTGGCTGAGCCGGGGCAGGGGCTTGAATCTGAAGCGCCTGTACCTGTGCCGGATCCTCAGGAGCAGACACCAGATGAATCCACTCTGGCTCCGGAGGTGATGGAGGACACATTGCCTGCAGGTGCTCCACTCCCAGCCCTGTCAGGTGAAGGTGAGGCTGCCTCTGGGTCCAGTAACCCTCCAGCCTCTCCTGAGCTGCAGAGGCTCAGGGCAGAGAGGCGGAGGGAACTGGTTTCTCCCAGGAGGAGTGCTCGCCTTAAGGCCAGGAGAGGCGGGGACTGCCCCTGGCCTCAGAGAAGATAAAGGCCAGTCAGCCTGGTCCCAGGTTGCGGGAACAACGTCGTTGAAGACCTGTTTCAGCCCGGACCCAGACCTGTCCTTCCAGAGTTTCCCGTCCCCGCCCGGCTTCCTGCTTCGGACCCCGCTTCGCCCTTTGTGGACTGTCTCCAGACCCTTGACCCAGGACCGGACTCTGACCACGCCTCATGGTAACCTCCCCCCGGGACCAGCACACTTGGGTTCAAGTCCTACCTTGGGCAAAATTGCCGGGGGTTGGACTAGATGACCCTGATGGTCCCCTTCCAACTCTACAATTCTAGCCTTCTTTGACTTGCCAGGGGCCTAATTCACGTCTCACCTCAACCACAGCAGAGTACAATAACGCCAACCTATTCTAAAGGGCTGTTGTGAGGTTTCACTGAGATAACGTAAGTGAAGCACCTTGAAAGCTCGCTCCCCCTGTCTAAATGCAAATAATAATAATTATTTGTAGATGGTTTCTGGGTGCCCAGGAATGCTCCTGATGAGGGCATCAGTACGGTTCGGTGCCTGCCCCTACTCAAAGGGTTGTCTGGCTCAGTTGGTTAGACCTTGGTGCGAATCACGCCAAGGTTGCAGGTTCGAATATCCCCATATGGATATTCCGCGCTGCGTATTCCTGCATTGCAGGGGGTTTGGCCTAGATCAGGCATGGCCAGGCTTGGCCCTCCAGCTGTTTTGGGACTACAGCTCCCATCATCCCTAGCTAACAGGACCAGTGGTCAGGGATGATGGGAACTGTAGTCCCCAAACAGCTGGAGGGCCACGTTTGGCCATGCCTGGCCTAGATGATCTTCGGAGACCCTTCCAACTTATGATCTATGAAGTCTGCTCCCTTGTTTCCACCCAGGACACAACGGCTATATGATTTCTTTCCACCCACCTTTATTTCGACAGACCCCTGGTAACTTCTACCCAAGTTAGGGAGCAGATAATATTAACCTCTCTCTGCTGTGTGACATCTAGCGCTCTCTGCGTTAAGGAAACAGATGGAGGTGTGTTAAACTCCCTCAATTTAGGGGCCTGGTGTGACTCTCACTCACGATGTGTGTCACATTTTCAAACTGGCCCCTACCACGCAAGAACAACCAGCCCCCTGTTTGGGACCCCTTCCCTTTCCGCAGAGGGTCGAGCACATTCCTTCCTGCGGAGGTAATGAGGCAATGGTTTCCCTTGCTGCGCAATGCACATCACTGCTGTTCAATGAACTCTAGTGCATGCCAGCTCTGCAGGGGTGACACAGATCATGCATCTAACGCTTAAGAGCAGCTGCGTTAGGTCCGGTTAGGTTTAAAGCAGGCAATATACGGTGCCAAGCGAAGGAGAGAAGCTAGTCTGGCTCTCAATATCTGCCCCTCGCCCAGGTATGTGACTCCAAGATGCACGGAAATACAGCAGCTCTGCCTCTTCGCTTTGGTCCCCATAAGCGGCGCAGTGCACTTCAATGCTGTCCAAGTAACTCTAGTGCACTTCGGAGGACCCTGCAGAGGTTGGATCCGGTGCAGGCCTGGCTGCCTTCCCTCAACCGTTGCCGACAGGCGAAGCACCCGCACACGAAACCCCGGAGTCCAGTGTAATAGCGGGCCGGACGCACAGTGGAGACCGGAAGCTGCCATTCCCTTCTGACACGAAGGTAGGTGAATAAGTCCTCAGTGCTCGCAGAGGAGGAGGAGGAGGGCCACTGGGATGCCAAGGCGAGGGGTGAAACGGGGGGGGGGACCAAGGCGAGCGAGGGAGGGGGGGCTTCCTCGCCTGCCGGGTCCAGACTGCTGCCATTCCCCGGAGGCTGCAGGGCAGAGGCCGCCTTCCGTGGGGCAGGAGGTGGTGGCAGAGGCGAGAACAGCCCTCTGAAATACGTTTTTGTTTTGGAGAACAGGATTCGTTGTGGTCCAGATCGGGGGCTGCCCTGAAGCCCTTCCACCATGGCAGCAAGGTGGGGGGGGGGCGTACCGGCGCAAGGGGTAGGGGAGAGGCGCAGATTCTCCCGGGGTGTGTCGTTGGTGGTACGCAGCCTGAGCCCTTGGCTCCGTTGGTGTCTCTCTCGGGAAGGGCAGGGTTAAAAGAGGCGGAGCTGCAACCTCATTTTGAGGGCCTCGCCCAGCTCCCCGGCAAGGTAGTCGTGATCCTTCAGGGCTTCCAGGTGTTGCAGTTCGCGCTTGCGGTAAAGCGGGACGCTGACAATCTCCAGCTGGTAGGTGCCGGGCGACGCCCGCTTGCGCGACAGGTGCAGGAAGCTGAGCCCGTCTTGCTGGTGGATGTGGAAGTGGCCCGCCTCGTTCCCCTGGGCGATGACGTAGCGGACGCGGTTCTCCAGCGGCGCCACGGCCGGCAGCAGCTCCAGGATGTGCTCCTTGTGGCCCAGGTCGGAGAGGTTGAGAGCCACCACCACCGGCGAGGCCACGTCGATGCTGGCCAAGCTGACGCCCAGTTTCTGCGCGGTAGGGGAGGGAGGAAAGGGAGAAGAGAGGTCAGAGGTGGGCATGGGAGGGGCTATTTGTTTCATAAAGTTCACGCAGCGCTCGGTTGTGGAAAAGATAAAGCAATGAAATTATTGCAACCGCAATATGTTCAATGTTTACTTCTGAAAAGAGCTGACAACATTCCTGGATTGCAGGCGTCAGAGAATCGGCTGCCTCCCCCATGACAGCAGATTAGTAGACAAAGTAAAAGGAGTCTTCTTACCAGTTAGGAACTTTAATAATCACAGTGAGAGAACAAAGAACACAACTCCTAGAAATGGCGGTGCTCCCAGTTAAGGATTACACTCCCCTTCTGTTCCTATTTATCTACATCACTTTTGCCTCTTGTAATCTGAGCTTGTACCCTCTGTGCTTTCTGTTCTGCCGCTTTCTGAGCTCTCCGAGACTTTGGAGACGAGGTGTGGGTGTGGTCCAGAGACTGTGAATCTGTTAACTCTCTCCCTCCCAGTGTTTCCTCTCTCAGCTGTTCCCCATCCAGTGTTCCCCAGCTTCTGCCTTCTGAACTATGCCCTTCTGCAAACCACTCTTCCAAATCTATACTGTCCTCCTGCTCCTGGGAAGATGGTGGTGCAGCAGCAGCAGCAGCAGGAGGCCCCATTAGCTAAAGTGGTGCTTCAGGTTAAGAAGAGTTTCAGGTTAAGAACTCAGGTTAAGAACGAACCTCCGGAACGAATTAAGTACTTAACCTGAGGTACCACTGTAAACGCTTCTGGAAGTAAATGCTTCGGTTTTCGAACGTTTCGGAAGTCGAACGGTCTTCCGGAACGTATTACGTACGAAAACCGAGGTACTGCTATATCTGCAATATTCCTCGGGCGCCAGTTCCACTTTGGAAGCGAGAGGAGGCGAGTTTGGGAAGGCCAGTCCCAAGAATATCTCTGCTTGGCTGTGAGGTGCCCCATCTCTCTCCCTCCACCTGCCAATTCCTCCTTCCCAAATACCTGGTGTTCGTTGGTGCCATTGGCGCTCCGCCGGTGACGCCCTCTCTTGGGGTAGCCGTTGATCTTGCACTCATAACAGGCTTCGGGCGACAGCAGATTCTCCTCATCTTCCTCCTCCAGGGGCGCTGGGAGGTAGGCCTCCTTGCCAAATCCTAACCCTGATACACAGTGCCTGCAGTTCAAAAAGCAAGCAAGCAGCAGAGAGGGGATTGTCAGGGACCATAGCTGTCAACTTCCAGATCTGAAAATAAGGGACCAGCAGCCTCGAAAATAAGGGATCAGCAGCCAAAATAAGGGATTTTCCGGACACAGGTATGTTCAGCTTCAGAACCCCTCCAAGCCAAGGGCTGCCATACGGAAGAGGGAGCAAACTTGTTTTATCCAGCGCTGGAGAGCAGGACCCGAACCAAAGGATTCAAATGACAAGGAAGGAGATGAAGGCTAAACTTCATGAAGAACTCTCTGACAGCAAGTGGAACAAACTGCCTTGTAAGCCAGTGAACTCTCCTTCCTTGGAGGCCATCTATGATGGCCATCTGTTCTGGATGCTTTAGCTGAGATTCCTACATTGCAGGGGGTTGGACTGGATGACCCTCAGGGTCCCTTCCAACTTGACAATTCTATGATTCTAGGTCCACTTCAGTTTCCCCCCTTCCCCACAAACCACTTCAGCTCCCATCATCCATGTCCCTGGTGGTTTCTGCCCACAACTCCCCTTCGCTGGGTCCATCCCTGACATTGACCTTTGATCACTGTATGATGGGGCACATTGCAAGATCCCTCGGCCCTCCATTTGGAGAGGCTAAGGTCGGTGGTAGCCAAACTCAGCCCCCAAACACAGGTATCCCTCTTGTAGGTCCAATTGTTTTGCTCCATGAATCGGAGGCTGCCGGCGTTGCTGAACTTACCCTTGCCCTGCCCGGAAGTACCCGGTGGGGCACCCACACAAGTAGCCGCCTTCTGTGTTGGAGCAGCCGTAGCTACAGGGGCTCCCGCCCGCTGCACATTCGTTCACGTCCTGGCAGCCCCCAAAGGCCTGGTCGAAGTCGAAGCCGGACGGGCAGATGCATTTGAAACTCCCCAGGGTGTTGTAGCAGGAGGCCGAGCCGCAGGCCGTGGAGCTGGAGCACTCGTTCTCGTCTGCGGCCGAAAGGGTGGTTATAAGGCTGGTTATACAAGGGCCCCTTGACCCAGGACCTTCTGGCAGGGCCGGCCCACACATCAGGCGGACCGAGGCATCCGCCTTTGGGGTTGGAATCCAAGGGGCGCCGTCAGAGAAGTGGTGACTAATGGACAAAACCTTGCCAGAACCTGGAAGCTGCTGCCACAAGGCTTTGGCAGGGGCGGCACCTTCCGGTTTTGCCTCAGGCGGCGAAACTGTTTGGGCAGGCCCTGTTTTCTGCACACTAAGCAGGTGCTCTCTGATGATACTAATACGACTGGTGCAATTTTTTTAATGTTTCATGGTTTATTACGTTTTTATATATGCTGGAAGCCACTCATCAGATGAGCGGGGTATGATGATGAGGATGATAATGATGATTACCGCATGGGAGAAAAGGTTTGGCATTTGCTGCATGTTATACTTTGAAAAGGGACGTGGGTGGCACTGTGGTCTAAACCACTGAGCCTAGGGCTTGCCGATCAGAAGATCGGCAATTCGAATCCCCGTGACGGGGTGAGCTCCCGTTGCTCAGTCCCTGCTCCTGCCAACCTAGCAGTTCGAAAGCACACAGTGCAAGTAGATAAATAGGTACTGCTCTGGTGGGAAGGTAAACGGCGTTTCCGTACGCTGCTCTGGTTCGCCAGAAGCAGCTTAGTCCTGCTGGCCACATGACCCGGAAGCTGTACGCCGGCTCCCTCGGCCAATAAAGCGAGATGAGCGCCGCAACGCCAGAGTCATCTGCGACGGGACGTAACGGTCAGGGGTCCCTTTACCTTTATACTTTGAAAGACAACTAGGTGAAAATAATATTTAGGTGGTACTTAACACTGCTTGAACTAGCAAAAATGTCTAAAAATATGCCAAACACATGTTGGAAAATAATAATAATAGTAATAATAATAATTTTAATTTATTTTATCTTAACAAAACAGCAACAAACACCAGAACATCTATTATTATTATTACTACTACGCTTATGTTTGGTATAGTATGTTGCTTGTTATTATTCTTAGTACCCCGCCCATCTGACTGGATTGCCCCAGCCACTCTGGGTTGCTCCCAACACATACAAAAACACCACAAAACATCAAACTTTTAAAACTTCCCTATACAGGGCTGCCTTCAGATGTCTTCTAAAAGTCTGGTAGTTGTTGTTCTCTTTGACATCTGGTGGGAGGGCGTTCCACAGGGAGGGCGCCACCACCGAGAAGGCCCTCTGCCTGATTCCCTGTAACTTTACTTCTTGCAGTGGGGGAAACTGCCAGAAGACCCTCAGAGCTGGACCTCAGTTTCCGGGCTGAACGATGGGGGGTGGAGACGCTCCTTCAGGTCTACAGGGCTGAGGGGGCATTTAGGGCTTTCAAGGTGTGTTGAGCCTCCCTTACGGTCCCTTTCCACCCAGACCCCATTGGTTCTCTTACCTACGCACTGATTCCACTGATAATGCTGGACGTATCCCTGGGGGCAGCCGCAGCGGTACCCTCCCAAGACGTTCTGGCACCCATGTTGGCACCGGTGGTTCCCGTCACATTCGTCAACATCTGCTCACCGAGGAGGGAGAGAGAGAGATCATGTTTTAGGTGGAGAAAATCATAGACTCATAGGCCTGTAGTGGTTGCTGTACAACAACCATTGGAGTGCTGGTTGGTGGGACATTCTAGCCATTGAGGAAGAAGTCACGCAGCAGGTGGTTAACCTGTGGAACTCACCACAACAGGAAGTGATGAGGACTATTCACCAACCCCCCCCTTTTTGTCTTGAATTTCCAGTTCCGCTGGATGGTTCCTGACAGAGGGAGAATGTCTCTGGCTACTTCCAGCCTGCCTGTGTTTCCAGGTGTGATTTGATCACAAAGTCAGGTTGTGCAATTTTCGGTGGCCCGGCAGTTTCACACAACAAGGCCCCAGATTATTCTGATCTATGCTTCCTCTACGCATCTCTGAGACCACCAGAACGGTGGCTTCACCTTTGTTCCAAGGTCTGATTTTGAAATGAGATGGTCGGAAAACCATGAGAAATTTACAGTGGTGCCTCGCAAGACGAAAAGAATCCGTTCCGTGAGTCTCTTCGTCTAGCGGTTTTTCGTCTTGCGAAGCAAGCCCATTAGCGGATTAGCGCTATTAGCGGTTTAGCGGCTATTAGCGGCTATTAAAGGCTTAAGGGATTAGCGGATTAGCTGCTAAAAGGCTATTAGCAGCTTAGTGCCTTAGAAAAAGGGGATGGGGAGCGAAAACCCCCCCCCCAGGAATCGCAAGACATTTTCGTCTTGCGAAGCAAGCCCATAGGGAAATTCGTCCTGCGAAGCACCTCCAAAACGGAAAACCCTTTCGTCTAGCGGGTTTTCCGTCTTGCGAGGCATTTGTCTTGCACGGCACCACTGTATTTCTAAATCGTATAAGCTGCTGTTTGAAGCAAAACATGAGATGGTCAGCAATGATATATTGGGCCGAAGACAATTTGGTGTTGTTTTTTAAAAAAAACGTATATAATGATAAATACTTTGAAACACTTTTGGAGAATAAAAGTGATATTGGGAAAACAACAACAACCAAAAGTGACTTCACCGTAGGTTTGCACAAAATATCGGCTGCTATATTTTCAACTCCTTTTCTCATGATCTGTAGCATGGAATTTTCTTTGTTTCCCCTGGAGTTTGGGTTGGCTTAGCATTTGGGAAAACGGGTCTAGCTTTGTGTGTTATTGCCATGGGATTTTAGACCATTCCCTGTGTCCACCAGTGGCGTAGCGTGGGGGGTGCAGGGGGGGCCGGCCGCACCAGGCGCAACATCTGGGGGGGGGCGCGCTCGCACTCGCAGCTCTCTGCCCCTACCTGGCTCACTCACTCTCTCTCACTGCAGTGCTGGCTGTGCGAATCCGATCTAAGCTGCCGGGTCGCCGCCCACTGTGGAGGGGGGGGGCCAGGCGTGCGGTGCGGTGCGGAGAGAGAGCGAGGGACTATCTGGGGGATGGACAGTGCAGCGGGGGGGGGGCACGCAAATTACTTGCCCCGGGTTAGGGGGCGCAAATTACTTGCCTTGCCCCGGGTGCTGACAACCCACGCTACGCCACTGGTGTCCATACATACCTTCGCAACTACTTCCAGAGGTGTCGAGGGCAAACCCTTTTTGACACTCGCAGTTGTAGCTCCCAGGGGTGTTTAGGCACTGCCCTTTGACCCCACACAAGGTGGGCTGCGCTGTGCACTCGTTGTTATCTGCAGGACGAGAAGGGGGGGCCCAAAGAAGAGAGATCTCGTGAACAACAACAAAAAAGCACACATTAGCCCCATCTATAGTAGACACAAGCACAGTCCAACAACGCCCCCGTATTGGCCCAATTGCAAAGAGTTGCCAAACTGGACTGCAGTGTGGTGGCAGTGGGGAATCAGTGGCTTCATAATGGAGCGTGCGGCTTGGCTCGCTTGCTTGAGATATACCGTAATTTTCGCTCTATAAGATGCACCAGACCACAAGACGCACCTAGTTTTTGGAGGAGGAAAATAAGAAAAGAAATATTCTGAATCTCAGAAGCCTGAACAGTAAGAGGGATCGCTGCGCAGTGAAAGCAGCGATCCCTCTTGCTGTTCTGGCTTCTGGGATAGCTGCACAGCCTGCATTCGCTCCGTAAGACGCACACACATTTCCCCTTACTTTTTAGGAGGGAAAAAGTGAGTCTTATAGAGCAAAAAATACGGTATGTTTTCCTGGCAAGCACTCCTGCATTGCTCATGCTGTTGGCGTGTGGGTGGAATGCCTTGCAGAGGTTGCATTATAGGGTGGCGGCCAGTGAATGGACCTGAAGCCAGCAGGGAGCAGATAAAAAGGTCAAAGCTAAAGGACCCATGGATGGTTAAGTCCAGGAATCAGGGGGCCGAGGGATGAACTACAGGCTATGCGCAAATGTGTGCAGTAGAGACCTGCGGATTTATTTCTCTTTGTGAACCGGCTTCCCAGGAAAGGTTCGCCCTTGCCTTTGGGAGGGCACCAGGGGAACTCACCGATGCAGGATGAATGGTGCTGGGTGAAACCCGGGGGGCACTTGCAGTTGAAGCCCCCGATGACGTTGACGCAGAGGAACTGGCAGTTGTGTTGCTTTGTGGAGCACTCGTCGAGGTCTGGATTCGTAAAGAAAACGAGCCGAGTTACGATGTACGATATATACGATATCTTTATTGTCATTGTCCCATGCAGAACAATGAAATTGAAAAATCTACATAAATCTACATAAATATCTATTTATCTACATTAATACTACATAAAAACTACATAAAACTACATAAAAACTCTGAAACCCCATTTTAAAATACACTATACTATAGAGACCCCTTATGCTGCGTTTAGAATCAGAATTGCATTTGCGTAGAAACTGTTTCTCAGGCAGCTAGTCCTGGCCTTTATAACCCTGTACCTTCTTCCAGAAGGCAGAAGCTGAAAGAGATGATGATGATGATGATGATGATGATTATTATTACTGATGTTGAGTCTTGGGTTCAAGTCCTGCAACCCAGAGCAGGAGAACAACAGCTTGCTCTATCTTCCACATAACATGTAATTTCTTACTCTGGCCACTCCTCACCTCACAGCGCCGGTGGCAGGTAGGTTAAGCCAAGGGGCAGCGACTGGCCCCTGAGGGATTTGAACCCTGGCTCTAGTCCGATGCTCTAACCACTACACCACACTGCTGCAAGAGTGCTTTAAAGGTAAGGTGTGGGTGTGGCCCATAGCTGTCAACTTACAGATTTGAAAATAAGAGACCAGCAGCCTCGAAAATAAGGGATCAGCAGCCAAAATAAGGGATTTTCCAAACACAGGTATGTTCAACTTCTGAGCCCCTCCAAGCCAAAGGCAGAAAGCCCAGCCAGCAGCCAAACGAAGCCTCAAGCGGTGGTTCCCACAGCGCAGCAACCCGGCAAAGGGGATGCAGCAAGGAAAACCACAGTCACTTCTCCGCTATGAAGCGCTGAGCAAAGGCGAGTCCCCAGGCAACGCGGCCGATTTGATCGGCACAAGGCATGCAAGCTCCACCCCCCAGTCGTCCTTAGACTCCTTATTGGGTGAGCAACGCAGCCAAGCAACACAGTTGGAGCCTCCCTCCTCCCTGGCCGGCAGGGAGGGAGAAAGAGGAGCTGCTTCCTTTGAAACCCGGGAAATTTAAGGGACATCATCAATAAGGGGCAGCAGCGGGACACGGCGCTGGGATAAAGGACTTTCCCGCCAAATAAGGGACGGTTGACAGCTATAGTGTGGATCCTAGGGCCTTCCAGGGGCAGCTGGTGTTTGCAAAGATCGAATCCATTTGGCACCCCAGCTTCTCCCCCAAATTTTAGTTACCTTTGCAGGTCTTTCCGTCTTCTTGCAGGATGTAACCTCGGGGGCAGGAACACTGAAAACTTCCTTCCGTGTTCTTGCAGATGAAGTTGCATGGCTTGGGCGACTGGTTGCACTCGTCTAGGTCTACGGTGAAGCGAATATGATATAACAGCAATAAGAATAAGAATAAGAATAATAATAATGTCCTGCTTTCCCCCCAGGCAGTTTCCAAAGTACAAAACCAACGACAAAACAGAAAAAGACGAAAACATAGAAACAGCAAAGTGCAATCAAACACCAATAGTTGTACCTCGGAAGTTGAACGGAATCCTTTCTGGAAGACCGTTCGACTTCTAAAACGTTCAGAAACCAAGGCGTGGCTTCCGATTGGCTGGAGGAAAACTGGAGGTGTTGGAAGCTGAAGGGGTAACAGGGTTTAGCGAGAAGGGAGATTCTGTGCCAGACAGCAGTGTAGAATTAGGGGCTGGAGAGGAGGGCGGCCAAGAAATAGAGTTGAGGCAGTTGATGAATTCAGGGTGTCTCCCTCTCCTGCTGCAACCAGCTCCTCTCCCTCATGGTCTCCCGAAACCAGAAGAGGGATGAAGAAGGAGGAGCAAAGGCAGGCACGGTGGAGACGTCTCAGATTGCTTGGGAGGGAACCGGCCGAGATGGGGCCTTAGAGAGCGACAGGAAAGTCCTCATTGGGGAGAGTTGCTGTGATCACTAGGCCTGTTCTGGTTTCTTTGAGTGAAGAGTTAACTTCGCAGCCACCTTGTGAGTTATCGCTGACCCGATCCCGACACCCGCACATGAAGATTGCTCTCAAATTGCCAGGGACTTCCCAGGAATCTGGTTTGCATTTTGTGGGTGCAGAGGGAAGGACAGCCTGCTGGCTTGAGCCAGGCTGCCTGCTTCCGCGAAAACCCTTACCCTGGCAAGATGTGCCGGTGATATCGTTGGTGTAGCCTAGCCGGCAGTGGCAGCGGAACGAACCCATGCTGTTGATGCACTGGCCATGTTTGCAGAGGTTGGGCAGCACTCTGCACTCGTCAATGTCTGCAGCGGGAGAGGAAAGGACCGATGGTTAGGATATGATTACCAGATGTCCCCGTTTCCCGGGGACAGTCCCTGGATTTACAAATCTGTCCCTGGACAAAATCCGTCCCCAGAATGTCCCCGGATTTCATTTAATGTCCCCGGATTTATATTTTAAGTGTTGTAGATTTATTAGTAATAATAATAATAATAATTTTTATTTATACCCCGCCCTCCCCAGCCAAGGCTGGGCAACAGGGTGGCTAAGAAGCAATAATAAAAACAAGTTGAATGAATGCAACTTAAAAACAAGATTAAAATACAACATTAAAATATTCAAACATGAAAATATTAAAATGAAGCCTCATCACAGGAGGAGAAAGGAAAAAGAAAGAGGGGGAGGGAATCAAATTGGCTCCAAGCCAAAGGCCAGGTGGAACAACTCTGTCTTACAGGTCCTGCGGAAAGAAATCGGATCCTGCAGGGCCCTGGTCTCATGGAGCCAGTGTTGAAAAGGCCCTGGCTCTCGTTGAAGCTAATCTAACTTCATTAGGGCCCGGAACCACTAGGGTGTTGCTATTTATGGGCCTTGAGGCTCTCCGTGGGGCATACTGGGAGAGGAGGTCATGTAGGTAGGGAATGAATGTTGTGTGATTGGTTCAACGGCACAAGACACATCATATGGGTGTCAGCATCACCCTTGAGCCAGTGTCACCAACTGGACTCATCCACCTCAGCCCCGACTGGGCTAGGCGAGCTGGGTAGCACTTCCAGAGACCACCTTCCTCACAGGAACAGGTCCAAGTGCCGTGGACTCACAACTCAGAGCTGTGAGCACCAAACTCACTTCCAGAAGACAGTCGTTGTACAGCAGAGTACAGCAGAGCATAAATCACTCGGACGACAGCGCTGAAGAATATCTTCTTTTATTCAGTAACAGCTACTGTACTATACAAACTATATACAAATGGAGATGCTGGACTGCACTGAGTCTTACAGCTGCTTTCTGCAGTGACCTTATCTACACAGAGATAACACTCAGTCTTTTTCTCTCCCTGACTGACTCTCTCACTGACTCTCTCACTGACCGACTCACTCACTGACCGACTCTCTCTCTGATGTGGTGCTGGAGCAGAATAAGTAGATATAAGAACACGCCTCCTCCTCTCTGCAGAATCAGCAGACTGCTCAGGAGATTCTTGGGTATGGGAGGGGTGAAATCTCCTCAATGGGGACTTCCGGTGAGGCAAAATGGCGCCATGGCCTTGAGCAGCTCTTGAAGCCAGCCAGAACCAACTGCACTACCAGGCTGGCTCCGGGCTGCTGAGGTTGCCACTGCCACTGCCAAGGGGGAACCGGGGACGCCCGACACATCAACTGGGGGAACTGCTGACTCCCCCACGCAACCCAAATCGAGCATGCCCAGCCATCCGGCCAACTGGCTGCAGAGGAGAATAATAATAATAATAATTTATTATTTGTACCCCGCCCATCTGGCTGGGTTTCCCCAGACACTCTGGGCGGCTTCCAACAAAGATGAAAAATGCACTAAAATGTCACATATTAAAAACGTCCCTGAACAGGGCTGCTTTAAGATGTCTTCTGAATGTCAGGTAGTTGCTTATCACTTTGACATCTGGTCAGAGGGCGTTCCACAGGGTGGGCGCCACCACCGAGAAGGCCCTCTGCCTGGTTCCCTGTAACGTGGCCTCTCACAGTGAGGGAACCGCCAGAAGGCCCTCGGAGCTGGACCTGAGTGTCTGGGCAGAACGATGGGGGTGGAGACGCTCCTTCAGATATACTGGGCCGAGGCCGTTTAGGGCTTTAAAGGTCAGCACCAACACTTTGAATTGTGCTCGGAAACGTACTGGGAGCCAATGTAGGTCTTTCAAGATCGGTGTTATATGGTCTCGGCGGCCGCTCCCAGTCACCAGTCTAGCTGCCACATTCTGGATTAGTTGTAGTTTCCGGGTCACCTTCAAAGGTAGCCCCATGTAGAGCGTATTGCAGTAGTCCAAGCGGGAGATAACCAGAGCATGCAACACTCTGGCGATACAGTCTGCAGGCAGATAGGGTCTCAGCCTACGTACCAGATGGAGCTGGTAAACAGCTGCCCTGGACACAGAATGGACCTGCACCTCCATGGATATTATTTCTTAAAAAAACAACTTTTAAAAATACCTTTCCCCCCCTTTTCAAAAAAAAAAAGTGTCCCCGGATTATTTGAAAAAAATCTGGTAACCTTAGGTTAGGATCACCCCCAATGCAAAGCCAGTTGTGGTCTGGGGGAGCATGGGGGGGGGGCTCAGAGACTTTGCAGGCGCTAGGGGAAGACCCCCAGGGGCCCGGGGAGCCCGAACCCCGCTTGACAGGCTCACCTCTCCCGTCGGTTGCATAGCCTGGCCCATGCGGGCACATTTTCTTGTACTGGGCGGTGGCAGGAAAGGGGCAGAGTTCGCACTGGGGGCCCCAGCCCCGCCCTCCATTGCAGCAGCACTCCGATTTCGTGACCTGGTGCCGGTTGGTCGAGGACATCTGGCACATGGTCTGCAGCACCTCGGTGAAGCAGAATCCTTGGCGAGTGTCTGGGAAGGGGAGAGGAAGAGATCGGCAGTCAGTGGCGTAGCGGGGTGTGTGCCCCGGGCACAAAATTACCAGGGGCCAAAATTTCAAAAGGGGGAAAAAAACAGCATGTGCCTCTCTCAAGAGTCAGGGAGTCCCTCAATTTCCACTCTTCCCCCCCCTCCCCAAACCATCAGGTTCTTCCATCAGGACAAAGGCACATATTTTATTCGGCTGTTTATATTATTGTTTCGTTTCGTTTTCAAATTCTTCCAATGGCAAACTGAAGTTGGAAAGGGACCAAATAGGTACCGTGCGCTGCTCTGGTTCGCCAGAAGCGGCTTAGTCCTGCTGGCCACGTGACCCGGAAGCTGTATGCCAGATCCCTCGGCCAGTAAAGCGAGATGAGCGCCGCAACCCCAGAATCGGTCGCCACTGGACCTAATGGTCAGGTGTCCCTTTACCTTTACCTTTAGCCCAACCCGCTACAATGCTGCCTAATGGCACCCATGGGGGAGTGACGCTGATGGGAGGAGCCTCATTATGTCTGGCGGCTTAGAGGCGGAGCCTGATGGCACAGGGGGCGGAGCCAATGGCAAAACCCTCTCGCCCTTCCCAAATCTGCCTCTGCCCTCAATTCTCTCCCCTTAGGAAGAGGAGAAGGTCAAACTCGCCCAGTGCTTCCAACTCAATGTCTACGAGCTGGAAACATGGCCAGGCTATCCTGTGATGACTGCAGCTGCCTCATCGAGGCCATCACAAGACGACTGCAACTGAAAGCTCAAGAGGAAGCTGCTGGGTGAGAATGGTTATCGCTTACCAAGGCACTCGGTGCCGGAGGGGCTGCTCTGGAAGCCTTCGTTGCAGTCGCATTGGTAGCTGCCCACGGAATTGACACAGCGCCCATTGGGGCAAATGCCTGGTTTGGTCCGGCACTCATTCTCATCTGAGGGCAGCAAGGAATGAAAGGAGGAGGTTAGAAGTGTGACAAAGAGTTTGTTATGGGCCAGTTCAGTGGCCACGAGGTTGAACTATACATCTGAGGGGCAAATTTATCTCCCCGGGATGTCAAAGCACCACACAGGGATTTAAGTAGAACTACTTGTAAGCTCCACATCAAAAAAACCAAAGATCACGGCCACTGGTCCCATCACCTCCTGGCAAATAGAAGGGGAAGAAATGGAGGCAGTGAGAGATTTTACTTTCTTGGGCTCCATGATCACTGCAGATGGTGACAGCAGCCACGAAATTAAGAGACGCCTGCTTCTTGGGAGAAAAGCAATGACAAACCTAGACAGCATCTTAAAAAGCAGAGACATCACCTTGCCAACAAAGGTTTGTATAGTTGAAGCTATGGTTTTCCCAGTAGTGGTGTATGGAAGTGAGAGCTGGACCATAAAGAAGGCTGATCGCCGAAGAATGGATGCTTTTGAATTCTGGTGCTGGAGGAGACTCTTGAGAGTCCCATGGACTGCAAGAAGATCAAACTGATCTATTCTGAAGAAAATTAGCCCTGAGTGCTCAGTGGAAGGACAGATCCTGAAGCTGAGGCTCCAAGACTTTGGCCACCTCATGAGAAGAGAAGACTCCCTGGAAAAGACCCTGATGTTGGGAAAGATGGAGGGCGCAAGGAGAAGGGGATGACGGAGGACGAGATGGTGGGACAGTGTTCTCGAAGCTACCAGCATGAGTTTGACCAAACTGCGGGAGGCAGTAGAAGACAGGAGTGCCTGGCGTGCTCTGGTCCAGGGGGTCACAAAGAGTCGGACACGACTAAACGACTAAACAACAACTTGTAAGTACCAAACTGGCCCAGGAGTAAAATAGGTTGAACTGAATAACATTATGAATTGAGAACAGCATGGAAAGAAAGAAAGATGTTAATGGAATAAGTTAATTTTATTTGAAAGTGGATATTGGAAAACTGCTAAAATGAGTATCATGAAAACACAGTTAGGGGGGATCTGAGGAAGTCACTTAACAATGTTATTTAAATTGGGATTTTAACAGCAAAGATATATGTTTGTCTGTTTGTCCATTGTAATGTTTTCTTTTGTGTTTACGATAAATTTGGGAAATAAAAAACAAACAAAAAACAAAGCACCACACAGGGCTTGCAAACCTGATCCGAGTTAATAATAATAATAATAATAATAATAATAATAATAATAATAATAATTTATTATTTATACCCTACCCATCTGGCTGGGTTTCCAGAGCCATTCTGGGCAGCTTCCAACAAAGTATTAAATTACAGAGTTAACTCCACTCCAGCTGTCTTTTGGAAAGAAGCACAGCTCCCACGACTCTGTATGAAATTACTGTATTTTTTGCTCTATAAGACTCACTTTTCCCCTCCTAAAAAGTAAGGGGATATGTGTGTGCGTCTTATGGAGCAAATGCAGGCTGCGCAGCTATCTCAGAAGCCAGAACAGCAAGAGGGATTGCTGCTTTCGCTGCACAGCGATCCCTCTTGCTGTTCTGGCTTCTGAGATTCAGAATATTTTTTTCCCTTGTTTTCCTCCTCCAAAAACTAGGTGCGTCTTGTGGTCTGGTGCGTCTTATAGAGCGAAAAACATGGTACGCAGAACTTCCCAAAGGCAAAATGTAGAAACAAGACCAAGTGCCCGTTTCTTTAAATGTAGCCTTTACGTTATGTATGCAGTCGTGGTCAAGTGCGATATGTGATGCCCCATAAGTTCCGTCCAAATATCCCTTCAGTAAAGAAGGGCGAGGCAGAAGGACTTCATGTAAATGAAATAAGCAAATAAATAAAGGGCCCTTCTGGGCCCAGAAATTCAGGGTCCTCCCTGTGTGTTTCCATCGCAGTAATGAGGACTAGAATGCTGTGGCTTCTTTGAAAAGAAGTCAGTGAAAAGGCAGCCACCTGTGCAGCCTTCGCCATCCGGCCGACGCTGCATGCCAGGGGGGCAGATGCAGGCGAACGTTCCGATGAGATTCTTGCACATCATCCCATGCGATTCGCAGTCATGCATGCCTTCGGCGCATTCGTCCAAATCTGCAGGGAAAGGGGTAAATAATGATAATGATAATTTATTATTTATACCCTGCCCACGTGGGTGGTGCTGTGGGTTAAACCACAGAGCCTAGGACTTGCCGATCAGAAGGTCGGCGGTTCAAATCCCCGCAATGACGGGGTGAGCTCCCGTTGCTCGGTCCCTGCTCCTGCCAACCTAGCAGTTCGAAAGCACGTCAAAGTGCAAGTAGATAAATAGGTACCGCTCCAGCAGGAAGGTAAACGGCGTTTCCGTGCGCTGCTCTGGTTCGCCAGAAGCGGCTTAGTCCTGCCGGCCACATGACCCGGAAGCTGTACGCCGGCTCTCTTGGCCAATAAAGCGAGATGAGCGTCGCAACCCCAGAGTCGGCCACGACTGGACCTAATGGTCACGGGTCCCTTTACCTTTACCTTTACCCTGCCCATCTGGCTGGGCTTCCCCAGCCACTCTGGGCGGCTTCCAACAAACTATTAAAATACTGTAACACACCAAACATTAAAAGCTTCCCTGAACAGGGCTGCCTGGTGGGAGGGGCTCCACAGGGCTCCACAGGGCGGGCGCCACCACCGAGAAGGACCTCTGCCTGGTTCCCTGTAACTTGGCTTCTCACAGTGAGGGAACTGCCAGAAGGCCCTCGGAGCTGGACCTCAGTGTCCGGGGAGAACGATGGGGGTGGAGACGCATGAGAGCATAGGCTCGGAACATCAGCTTGGCGCACAGAACATCCTGGGTTCAAAATCCCCGCCACCGTCAATATAGGGCTGGGAATATCCTCTGCCTAAACTCTTTTGGGGGGTGGCTGCCAACCAGTGCGGGTAACACTGAACCAGATGTAGGAATGGAAGATGCAGACCGGCAGAACTGATCTAGGGAACATTTTGTTGAGCTTCCTTCTCACCTTTGCACATCCTCCGGTCGTCTCGCAGAGTGTAGCCGGACGGGCAGGTGCAGTCGTAGGAGCCAAGGGCATTGATGCAGCGGAAAGCACAGAGCAACGGGTTCAAGGCGCACTCGTTGATATCTGTGTAGGAGAGAGGGATGGAGTCAGGTAAAAGGGATTCTCTAAAATGTACAATTCTTATTAAATTTTCTAATTCACATTTCAAAACATTCATTTAAACAACCTTAAAATATCAATGACTTCCCTTCTTCTCCTTCCGTGGTTCATTTTGCATACCATAGGTAAAGGTAAAGGGACCCCTGACCGTTAGGTCCAGTCGCGGACGACTCTGGGGTTGCGGCGCTCATCTCGCTTTACTGGCCGAGGGAGCCGGCGTACATAGAGTTGGAAGAGACCACAAGGGCCATCGAGTCCAACCCCCTGCCAAGCAGGAAACACCATCAGAGCACTCCTGACATATGGTTGTCAAGCCTCTGCTTAAAGACCTCCAAAGAAGGAGACTCCATCACACCCCTTGGCAGCAAATTCCACTGTCAAACAGCTCTTACTGTCAGGAAGTTCTTCCTAATGTTTAGGTGGAATCTTCTTTCTTGTAGTTTGGATCCATTGCTCCGTGTCCGCTTCTCTGGAGCAGCAGAAAACAACCTTTCTCCCTCCTCTAGGTGACATCCTTTTATATATTTGAACATGGCTATCATATCACCCCTTAACCTCCTCTTCTCCAGGCTAAACATGCCCAGCTCCCTTAGCCGTTCCTCATAAGGCATCGTTTCCAGGCCTTTGACCATTTTGGTTGCCCTCCTCTGGACACGTTCCAGTTTGTCAGTGTCCTTCTTGAACTGTGGTGCCCAGTTCTTTTTGTTCTCTTATTCTATACGTTAATCTCCAAGCTGAGCATTTTCCATCAGTTTAAGTTGCCATTCTTCTTCGGTTGGGACCAAATAGGTACCGTCCGCTGCTCTGGTTCGCCAGAAGCGGCTTAGTCCTGCTGGCCACATGACCCGGAAGCAGTACGCCGGCTCCCTCGGCCAGTAAAGCGAGATGAGCGCCGCAACCCCAGAGTCGGTCACAACTGGACCTAAGGGTCAGGTGTCCCTTTACCTTTAAGCAAACTAAGGCCTGGGGGCCGGATCTGGCCCAATTACCTTCTAAATCAGGCCTGTGGATGGTCTGGGAATCAGCGTGCTTTTACATGAGTAGAATGTGCCCTATTATTTCAAATGCATCTCTGGGTTATTTGTGGGGCCTGCCTGGTGTTTTTACATGAGTAGAATGTGTGCTTTTATTTTAAATGCCTCTCTGGATTATTTGTGGGGCATAGGAATTCATTCATTATTATTTTTCAAAATATAGTCCGGCCCCCCACAAGTTCTGAGGGACAGTGGACCGGCCCCCCGCTGAAAACGTTTGCAGACCCCCGATTTAATACAACCCCTAGCAACACAGGAATATGCAGCTGTCACATAATAACATGCCAATAATAACAGCGTCAAACACCCAAGCAAACCCGCCACCCTGCAAAGTCCCCACTAACCTTCGCAGGTCATCATAGGTCCCGGCTCAAACCCTTCCCCGCAAATGCACTCAAAGCCCCCCACCACGTTGGTGCAGGTCCCGTTGCCGCAGGGGTTCCCGATGGAGCACTCGTCCGTGTCTGGGGTGGCAGGGAAGGAAGAGGAGACAAATGAAAACATCAATATTGGCAAGAGCGGTGGCAAGAGCCGGCAGATGAAGGTGATGGGCTATATGGAATTGGCGGAAATGACCGGCAGAATCCGAGACCAGGGAGAAGAGTCGGTGGAAGAAGATTGGAAGAAATTTAAAGACTATTTACAAAAATACAGTGGTGCCTCGCAAGACAAAAAGAATCTGTTCCATGAGTCTCTTCGAAGCAAGCCCATTAGCGGATTAGCGCTATTAGCGGCTATTAGCGGCTATTAGCGACTATTAGCGGCTTAAGGGATTAGCAGATTAGCTGCTAAAAGGCTATTAGCAGCTTAGTGCCTTAGAAAAAGGGGGTGAGGAGCGAAACCCCCCCCCCAGGAATCGCAAGACATTTTCGTCTTGCGAAGCAAGCCCATAGCAAATTCGTTTTGCGAAACACCTCCAAAATGGAAAACCCTTTCGTCTAGCAGGTTTTCTGTCTTGCGAGGCATTCGTCTTGCGGGGCACCACTGTACTGTAAAATTAATGAATGTTAGAATGATGTTGGATTGAAGTTAAGTGGTTTTTAGCAGCAATGTTATAAAGGAATATGTAAAAATGGATTGTTAACAGGTGATAATCTAAAGCTATAATATATTAAGATAAAAGATTAAGATAAAATCAAAGAGGGAAAGGATTTGCTGAATTAACTAACTGAACTGGAATACAAGAAAGGGAGGTGTGAGGAGGTCAGGGAAACAAGCAAATGAAAGATAAGATATGGAAAGATTGATCTGTTTTTATTTTGTGTTTTTTTCCCCTTTTTATTCTTCTTTTTTATTTTTGTAATATGTTGAAATGTCAATAAATATCTTAAAAAAAAAGAAAGAGCGGTGGCAAGAGCCCAGGGGGTCCCAGGCACTCACCCGGGGTCTGTGGTCCTCTGGAGAATCAAGACGCGGCGGATACTGCCGTAGCTTTCAAAAATATGCTTTGTTCACCTATTTACTCCTTCCGTCTGCACAGAAGGAGCCCAGATCTTACAGCACGCTTATTTCAAGAGGGGCTTGTCCCCCACAGCAGCACAGGCAGCCTTCGGCCAGCCTGCCCAAGATGGATCCTGGCAGTGGCAGAGCTTCAAGCTTCAGCGGGGGTGGGGGGCACAGAGCAGGCAGGGGTTGTGGCTGGCACGCATCCTGGGGCATCACACGCTGCCCATAGGGGTGTGGCACGCGTCCTGGGGGCGTGGGGTGCCATCTGTGTACCTTGGTTCTCAAACGCCAAAAATGGTTCTGGTTTTCAAACGTTTTTTGGAAGTCGAACGTCTGATGTGGCTGTCGGCTATTGTTTCCGGGGCGCCTGCACCAATCAGAAGCTGTGCCTTGGTTTTTGAACATTTTGGAAGGCAAAACGGACTTCCGGAACGGATTACATTTGTTGCTTCTGTTTCTGCTATATATTTTGTGTTTTCGTTTTTGAGGCTTTTTCAGTTCATTGGTTTTTGTGACTGTGTGGAACCCAGTTCAGCTACTGATTGATTGATTGTGTCACTGTGGAAATGGATAAAAGCCCCCCATCCAAACAATGGCTATCATCAGTGCAGATAAGAAATGTTTTTTAAATTTTTTAATCAACTACAATACTGTCTTATTTATTTTACAGTACAGTACATTGATTATTGCTTTCATTTTATGGATCAATGGTCTCGTTAGATAGCAAAATTCATGTTCGATTTCCGTTTTAGGGGTTGTTTCTAAAAGTCTGGAACGGATTAATCCGTTTTGCATTGATTTCTATGGGGAAACACGCCTCGGTTTTGGAAGGCTTTGGTTTTGGAACAGAGTTCCGGAACGGATCAAGTTTGAGAACCAAGGTACCACTGTATATATGGGGAAAGGTGACGAAGTGGTATATAGGTATCCCACCCCCACCTGTTCCGCATCCCAGATACATTTGCCCCCCCCCACTCACCCACACAGTTCACTCCAGTGTAGTCGAGGTTGTAGCCAAAGGGGCACTCGCAACGGAACGAACCGTCTGTGTTGATGCAATTCCCGTTGATGCAGATGCCCGGGTTTTCGGAGCACTCGTTCACATCTGGAAAGGGAGCAACACCGTGAACGGAGCAATAAAGTCCTCTGCCTGCTACGTGGTCCGTGGCCGGGGACAAAGGATCCTGGGGGCCACAGGCTTCCCGATCCACGATCGGAGGGCCAGGACCCGAACCGAGGGATTCAAGTGGCGAGAAACGAGATTCCGACTCGACGAGTAGAATCGCAGAGTTTGAAGGAGATGACTCGAGGCTCATCTAGCCCAAACCCCTTGCAATCACAGCTAAGGAATCCCATTTGGCCTCTGCTTAAAAGGCTGAGTGTCTCTGGGGAGAGCATTCCACAGTCAAGGAGCCACCACCGAAAAGGCCCTGTTCTCTTGTTACTCACCTTCTCTGGTATCCCCGGGTCCAGGAATTGCACCGTGACCGTAAGGGCACAGCTCCTGGAAAGCAACTGCAGAGAGAGAGGGGAAATGAAGCATGCTTGTTTTGCTCTTTCGTTTCAATGGGTCTACTCTGAGCAGGGCTAAGTTGTGAAAACCCATGGTGCTTTTATCTGCTGCTATCACCTTGCCGACAAAGGTCCGTATAGTTAAAGCTATGGTTTTCCCAGTAGTGATGTATGGAAGTGAGAGCTGGACCATGAAGAAGGCTGATCGCCGAAGAATGGATGCTTTTGAATTCTGGTGCTGGAGGAGACCCTTGAGAGTCCCATGGACTGCAAGAAGATCAAACCTCTCCATTCTGAATGAAATCAGCCCTGAGTGCTTACTGGAAGGACAGATCCTGAAGCCGAGGCTCCAAGACTTTGGCCACTTCATGAGAAGAGAAGACTCCCTGGAAAAGACCTGATGTCGGGAAAGATGGAGGGCGCAAGGAGAAGGGGACGACGGAGGACGAGATGGTTGGATAGTGTTCTCGAAGCTACCAGCAGGAGTGTGACCAAACTGTGGGAGGCAGTGGAAGACAGGAGTGCCTGGCGTGCTCTGGTCCAGGGGGTCACGAAGAGGTGGACACGACTAAACAACAACAAATCTTATTTGGGCTTTTCATGTTGCAGCTCTGGCTCTCTGGAATGAATTACCAGTGGTAATCAGAGAGGAGACCAGTCTGAGCTTGTTTAGGTGCACACAGAAGACACCTGGATTGTGTGCTTGCTGACGTTAAGCCATACTTAGAAGAGCCCCGCTGAAATCCATCCCCTCCAACATTTCTCCAATGAAAATAAGAACGTCCTATTCCATCCCCTCCAACATTTCTCCGATGAAAACAGGGACGTCCTATTCCATCCCCTCCAACATTTCTCCAATGAAAATAGGAACGTCCTATTCCATCCCCTCCAACATTTCTCCAATGAAAATAGGGACGTCCTATTCCATCCCCTCCAACATTCCTCTGATGTAAATAAGAACGTCCTATTCCATCCCCTCCAACATTTCTCCAATGAAAATAAGAACGTCCTATTCCATCCCCTCCAACATTTCTCCGATGAAAACAGGGACGTCCTATTCCATCCCCTCCAACATTTCTCCAATGAAAATAGGGACGTCCTATTCCATCCCCTCCAACATTTCTCCAATGAAAATAGGGACATCCTATCCCATCCCCTCCAACATTTCTCCAATGAAAATAGGGACATCCTATTCCATCCCCTCCAACATTTCTCCAATGAAAATAGGGACGTCCTATTCCATCCCCTCCAATATTTCTCTGATGAAAATAAGGACGTCTGAAGGAAAAGCGGGACATACCGGGATCAAATCAGAAACCGTAACAACTTCTGTAAATCCAGGACTGTCCCTGGAAAACAGGGGAACTTGGAGGGTCTGTGAACTGTGTGAACTCCACTGGCAGGTGGGGTGCTGACCTTTGGGATTATGCCGCCTGAGGCAGCTGCTTGAAACCACCTAATGGGTGGGCCGGCCCTGAATCCAGTTCACCCGCAAACTCTCTCCATGCCAGGCCAGCTCAGCTGGGTCACCTACCGTTGCCCTCCTGCGGGCAAAGCTCACAAGGGTCTCCCCAGCCTTCCCCGGGCATCTTGCTGCAGCAGCACCGGGCCTTGGTGGTGTTGAAGGCCTTTGGCACGGAACATTTGCCGTTGTCGAAGCGGGTGAAGCAGAAGCTTTGCCGGGTGTCTGAAGGGCAGAGGAAGAACAGGGCACAGGCCCTATATTATTGCTGCTCATTCCCACCCCCGGTGATAATTTTATTCTTCAAGCTTTTCCCTAAACTTATTAGGGCTGGAGGGGCGCGGTTGGCGCTGTGAGTTAAACCACAGAGCCTAGGAGTTGCCGATCAGAAGGTAAACGGCGTTCCGTGTGCTGCGCTGGCTCGCCAGATGCAGCTTGTCACGCTTGCCACGTGACCTGGAAGTGTCTGCGGACAGCGCTGGCTCCCGGCCTCTAGAGTGAGATGGGCGCACAACCCTAGAGTCTGTCAAGACTGGCCCGTACGGGCAGGGGTACCTTTACCTTTTTACTGTACAAAAACACATGTGTTGCCTCTTTTTTCAAGTTGTGTTTTCTACAGTTGCATTCCCTTTGTTGTGAGACATTAGTGTTACGTACAATGTTAGGAAGAAAAGAGGGGACAGAGGGGGAATGGTGAGTGGGGTGGGGTCGGGTGGTTATGCTTCTATTCTTATGCTTAGTGTATGTGTGGGGTTTTGCGTCAGCGTGGCAAAGCGTGTGGGGGTTTGCGTTTAATGGCAGGTGGCATTGCGTGGTTTAAATCACTGAGTCTAGGTCGGCGGTTCAAATCCCCGCAATGACGGGGTGAGCTCCCGTTGCTCGGTCCCTGCTCCTGCCAACCTAGCAGTTCGAAAGCACCTCAAAGTGCAAGTAGATAAATAGGTACCGCTTTGGCGGGCAGGTAAACGGCATTTCCGTGCACTGCTCTGGTTCACCAGAAGCGGCTTAGTCCTGCTGGCCACATGACCCGGAAGCTGTACGCCGGCTCCCTTGGCCAGTAAACGAGATGAGCGCCGCAACCCCAGAGTCGGCCACGACTGGACCTAATGGTCAGGGGTCCCTTTACCTTTAAAAACCACCAAGAGGATAGTATGGTCCCAGAGGAGGGGGGTGGATGGACATCCGGCCAGGGTAGGATGGGGAAAACAGTGCCACTGGGTAGTCACTCACCGAAGCAGCGCCGGCCGTTGTCGGAGAGCACAAAGCCAGGTGGGCAGATGCACTGGAAGCTCCCAGGTGCGTTGGTGCAGGTCCCGAAGAGGCAGATATTGGGCTCCTCCTCGCATTCGTTGATATCTGTTTGCAACAGCAAAACAGGCAGCTGGTTAAAGCAGCTAAGAGAACAACGGGTTGTCTCCAATGTTAGTCCTTCTCAAAGTGAAATGAAAGGGTGCCTTGGCTCCATTAACACCAACAGGTCTACTCTTGGTTCCATTTACACCAACAGGTCTACTCTGGTCAGAGGTGAGTCAGCTGCAACACAAATATACAGCCGTATCCGAAGGAGCGTCTCCACCCCCATCGTTCTGCCCGGACACTGAGGTCCAGCACCGAGGGCCTTCTGGCGGTTCCCTCCCTGTGAGAAGCCAAGTTACAGGGAACCAGGCAGAGGGCCTTCTCGGTGGAGGCACCCGCCCTGTGGAACGCCCTCCCACCAGATGTCAAAGAGAACAACAACTACCAGACTTTTAGAAGACATCTGAAGGCAGCCCTGCTTAGGGAGGCTTTTAATGTTTGATGTATTGCAGTATTTTAGTATTTTTTTTGGAAGCCGCCCAGAGTGGCTGGGGAGGCCCGGCCAGATGGGCGGGGTATAAATTATTATTATTATTATTATTATTATTATTATTATTATTATTATTATTATTACCTTGGTCTCGAACAGAATGCGTCCCACGATTCCATTCGACTCCTGGAACCAATCGAAAACCAAGGCGCGGCTTCCGATTGGCTCCAATCAGAAGCCGGGTCTGATGCTCGGCTTCTGATTGGAACCAGAACACTCACTTCCGGGTTTCGATCGTTTGGGAGCTGATTTGTTCGGGGGCCAAGGCGTTTGAGAACCAAGGTATGCGTGTTTATGGAACAGTTTTCTTCAAATCCTTTCCCCAGCTTATTTTGGCAGTTGCGTCCAGTGTTAGCCCTACTTAGAGAAGACCCAGTGGAATTAAAGGACATGACTAACTGGGACATCACCAGTAGAGACATCACCTTGCCAACAAAGGTCCGTATAGTTAAAGCTCTGGTTTTCCCAGTAGAGATGTATGGAAGTGAGAGCTGGACCATAGAGAAGGCTGATCGCCGAAGAATGGATGCTTTTGAATTATGGTGCTGGAGGAGACTCTGGAGAGTCCCATGGACTGCAAGAAGATCAAACCTCTCCGTTCTTAAGGAAATCATCCCTGAGTGCTCACTGGAAGGACAGATCCTGAAGCTGAGGCTCTAATGCTTTGGCCACCTCCTGAGAAGAGAAGACTCCCTGGAGAAGACCCTGATGTTGGGAAAGATGGAGGGCACAAGGAGAAGGGGACGACAGAGGACGAGATGGTGGGACAGTGTTCTCGAAGCTGCCAGCATGAGTTTGACCAAACTGCGGGAGTCAGTGGAAGACAGGAGGGCCTGGCGTGCTCTGGTCCAGGGGGTCACGAAGAGTCGGACAAAACTAAATGACTAAACAACAACAATTGGGTGCCCAGCTCAGTGGTAAGGCTTTAGATGCAGAAGGCTCCAGGTTCGATTCCAGCCGTGCTGGCAACGTTCCTTTTCCTGAAACCCTGGGGAGCAGCTGCCAGTCTGTGTAGATGACATTGAGGTGGATGGACTAGGCAGCTGCTGCCCACGTTCTTAACTTAGATCCGCTCATTTCAGTTAATAGAATTTCATTGGGCACAACAATTTATATATCGTCGATTTTGCCTTATTCAAACTCCCCAAGATGTTCTGCAGCAAAAACAAACCAAGGTTTACCAAGCGCGGCTTCAGCCACAACAAACCGTGGAGAAGCAGCAAAGAAAGAGCTTTGAAAAATAATAATAATAATAATTTTTATTTATACCCCGCCCTCCCCAGTCAAGGCCGGGCTCAGGGCAGCTAACAAGCAATAATAAAAACAAGTTGAATGAATACAACTTAAAAACAAGATTAAAATACAACATGAAAATACTGAAACATTAAAATATTAAAATGCAGCCTCATCACAGGAGGAGAAAGGAAAAAGAAAGAGGGGGAGGGAATCAAATTGGCTCCAAGCCAAAGGCCAAGGGGAACAACTCTGTCTTACAGGCCCTGCGGAAAGAAATCAGATCCCGCAGGGCCCTGGTCTCATGAGACAGAGCGTTCCACCAGGCTGGGGCCAGTGTTGAAAAGGCCCTGGCTCTGGTTGAGGCTAATCTAACTTCCTTAGGGCCCGGGACCACTAGGGTGTTGCTATTTATGGACCTTGAGGCTCTCCGTGGGGCATACTGGGAGAGGCAGTCCCATAGGTACGAGGGTCCTAAGCCGTGAAGGGCTTTAAAGGTCAAAAGCAGCACCTTAAATCTGACCCTGTACTCCACCGGGAGCCAGTGCAGCTGGAAAAGCACTGGGTGAATATGCTCCCATGGCAGAGACCCCGTGAGGAGCCTCGCTGCAGCATTCTGCACCCGCTGGAGTTTCTGGGACAGCTTCAAAAATGAAACTTACCGATGCAGTTGTCGTTTTGGACCTCATAACCCGGCGGACAGATGCAACGGAAGGAGCCTTCTAGGTTCTGGCAGGTCCCTGGAGAGCAAGTCCCGGGAAGGCTGACACATTCGTTGATGTCTGCGAGGAAGAAGGAAAGAGGGTCAGCGTGGAGATGTTCGGAGTCACCCAATGGGGCTCTAGCTTCTGCCTCTGATTCTACTAAAAGGTAAAGGGACCCCCGACCATTAGGTCCAGTAGTGACCGACTCTGGGGTTGCGGCGCTCATCTCGCTTTACTGGCCGAGGGAGCCGGCGTACAGCTTCCGGGTCATGTGACCAGCAGGACTAAGCCGCTTCTGGCGAACCAGAGCAGCGCACGGAAACGCCGTTTACCTTCCCGCTGGAGTGGTACCTATTTATCTACTTGCACTTTGACGGGCTTTCGAACTGCTAGGTTGGCAGGAGCAGGGACCGAGCAACGGGAGCTCACGCCGTCGCGTTGATTCGAACTGCCGACCTTCTGATCGGCAAGTCCTAGGCTCTGTGGTTTAACCCACAGCGCCACCCGTGTCCCTCTGATTCTAGACTTCTCACTAAACTCTTTTCCCACATCAGCTTCCGACACCTGCTCCTCCCAGTCTGTTCCTCCTTCTCCCTCTGACTCCTCATTGTTGTCCTGCCACCAATCCCCGGGCTCTGAGCCTTGGGGGTTCCCTGGCTGGTGCCTCCATCCCCTCCTCTGCCTCCACGACAGCCGGTCAGATTAAAAGCCCTTGCATTCGTTTAGCAAGCCCTGGACGGCTTAGGGCTAGGGTACCTCAACGAATCGCCTGATCCCTTATATCCCAGTTCGATCGCTGAGATGCTGGAACGCCCTTGGGTCATTCCCTGAGTTGGTGAAGTTCATTGGACAACGATGAGAAATCGTGCCTTTCGTGTCATTGGCCCAGTCCTGCAGAACTCCCTGCCACTATAAATTCAGCAGGCGCCTTTTCTGCCAGCTTTTAAACTCCTCCTGGAAACTCTTCTGCGGTGTAGGCCATTAAGAATGCGTCCCTCCACAACGGTGTCTACTTTTGACCTTTTAAATATGGTTTTTTAAAAATTGTACTGTTATATTTTATTGCTGTAAATCGCTCTGATATATTTTTAAAAGACACTGCAGTATATACCGCATTTTTCGCTCCATAAGACGCACCCGACCATAAGACGCACCTAGTTTTTAGAGGAGGAAAACAAGGGAAAAAATATTCTGAATCTCAGAAGCCAGAACAGCAAGAGGGATCGCTGCGCAGTGAAAGCAGCAATCCCTCTTGCTGTTCTGGCTTCAGCGATAGCTGTGCAGCCCACATTCGCTCCATAACACGCACACACGTTTCCCCTTACTTTTTAGGAGGGAAAAAGTGTGTCTTATAGAGCGAAAAATACAGTAATTATTTTTTATCATTATAGATGAATAAAAGAAATGGAATGTAACAATAACTCTGCTGAATTTCTAGTGGCAGGGAGTTCCGCAGGACTGAGCCAATGACACTAAAGGCTCGATTTCTCATTGTTGTGATTCTATGCCTCGTTTGAGAGTCTGGAAACGAAGAGGCCTGCTTGTTGCTGGCTGGTGGGATGGATTCCCTCTGGGGATGTCCCACCCTGCTTGGACCACACCACCCTTCCTGGGGGGTCTCCAGGGAGCGGATCCGGAAGACACCCACCGACGCAGTTCTTGCCGTCCGGCGTGTGGTCGTAGCCCTCCTGGCAGAGGCACCGGAAGGAGCCGATGTTGTTGATACACTGACCGTTCCGACACACCTGCCCCGCCAGCGAGGAGCATTCGTCGATGTCTGCGGGAGGAGAGAGAGAACATGAGCGGGGAGCTGCGCCGGCAAAGTGTGTCCCCGTAAGACGGCTGAGCCACCTCCCACCGCAGGAATCTAGAGCAGTTCGCAACATAGCTGTCAACTTCCAGATCTGAAAATAAGGGACCAGCAGCCTCGAAAATAAGGGATCAGCAGCCAAAATAAGGGATTTTCAGAGCACAGGTATGTTCGCCTTCTGAGCCCCTCCGAGCCAAAGGCAGAAAGCCCAGCCAGCAGCCAAACGAAGCCTCAAGCGGTGGTTCCCACAGCGCAGCAACCCGGCAAAGGGGATGCAGCAAGGGAAACCACCGTCACCTCTCCGCTGGGAAGCGCTGAGCAAAGGTGAGTCCCCAGGCAACACGGCCGACTTGATCGGCACAAGGCATGCAAGCTCCACCCCCCAGTCGTTCTTAGACTCCTTATTGGGTGAGCAACACAGCCAAGCAACGCAGTTGGAGCCTCCCTCCTCCCTGGCCGGCAGGGAGGGAGGGAGAGGAGCTGCTTCCTTTGAAACCCGGGAAATTTAAGGGACATCATCAATAAGGGACAGCAGCGGGACACGGCGCTGGGATAAGGGACTTTGCCGCCAAATAAGGGACGGTTGACAGCCATGGTTCGCAACCCAAGGGCTGACATATCCTCCCGAGGGCCGTGAGCTGGGGCGGCTTGGAGGGCCACACTTGGTCCTCAGGTCCTGCCCGTACTCTTACCCATGCAGTCGTTGTTGTGGGTTAGCTCAAACCCAGGGAAGCAGAGGCAATTGTAGGAGCCGACGGTGTTTTTGCACGTTCCGTTCCCGCAGGGCTGGCGGTCACACTCGTCAATGTCTGTGGATGCAAAAACAGCGAGAGGGGTTTGATGTGATGTCAACTGGTGCACTTCAGAGCCTCTGAAGCGATCCTAAGAACAAGCCAGAATCAGTGGCGTTGCGTGGGTTGTCAGCACCCGGGGCAAGGCAAGTAATTTGCGTCCCCTAACCCAGGACAAGGTCTGTAATTTGCGCCCCAAACCCGGAGCAAGGCAAGTGATTTGCGCCCCCCCGCTGCACTGTCCCTCCCCCAGATAGTCCCTCGCTCTCTCTCCGCACCGCACGCCTGGCACCCTCCCCTCCACAGTGGGCGGCGACCTGGCAGCTCGGATCGGATTCGCACAGCAAGCACTGCAGTGAGAGAGAGTGAGTGAGCCAGGTAGGGGCAGAGAGCTGCGAGTGCGAGCGCGCCCCCCCCAGATGTTGCGGCCGGTGCGGCTGGCCCCCCCTGCACCCCCCACACTATGCCACTGCCCAGAATGATTAACTCTGCATTGTATACAGCCAGTGCCGGATTGAAAAAGGTAAAGGTATCATTGCCCGTTCGGGCCAGTCTTGCCAGACTCTAGGGTTGTGCGTCCATCTCACTCAAGAGGCCGGGAGCCAGCCCTGTCCGGAGACACTTCCGGGTCACGTGGCCACCGTGACATCACTGCTCTGGCGAGCCAGAGCCGCACACGGAAACGCCGTTTACCTTCCCGCTAGTAAGCGGTCCCTATTTATCTACTTGCACCCGGGAGTGCTTTCGAACTGCTAGGTTGGCAGGCGCTGGGACCGAACAACGGGAGCGCACCCCGCCGCGGGGATTCGAACCGCCGACCTTTCGATCGGCAAGCCCTAGGCGCTGAGGCTTTTACCCACAGCGCCACCCGCGTCCCTAGTGCCGGATTTAAGTATAAGCTAAACAAGCTATAGCTTTGGGCCCCACTCTCTTGGGGGCCCCCAAAAAAAATTAAAGGGGAAAAAAACTGGACATACATTTCCAAAATATAAGATAGAAAACAAATAAAATAAAACCTACATCCAGCAACAGTGTTTTGTGTTGTCCAGACTCCTATGATGTAAGTCATGGGCCTCGCCTGCTCCCAAAAATATCACTGGTTTGCTCCATTCTATATATACGGTGCCTACATTCTTCTATTTATAATTATTAATAGTTTGCATCATATGTTTGCACCTATGCCATGTTATAGCAAGTTTCTATATAGGGTGCCTACATTTTGCATGGACTGGTTGCTTGGCAACATGGGCAAATGGCTTGCGATACAATCGATAACAATTTATTGATCTTCCAAAAATAGCAATACAAAAAAAAACAAAAAACAAACCCATAACCAAATCAAACCATAAATTTCGATCAACTTCTCTCCATTCCGCCTCTTGGTTCCTTTATAATAAACTTGTTTATGCACGTCCTTGAAACCTTATATACTTAACAACCCAGTTTTTAAAACCTTCTTCGTCTTATTGCAAGTGACTTTTTAAAGTTATACTAAAGTAAAAAAAAATCTGTACACGAAACTTTAAAAATATGCTTTAAACAATTGCCCTTTTCTTTGGTAATAATTTGCCCTGCATGGTTCAATAATCTATTTCTATGGGGAAACCCAGCCAGATGGGCGGGGTACAAATAATAAATTATTATTATTATTATTATTTTGCCAGTCTTCTTCTTTCCTTTAAACATTTCCCTCCCAATTCGTTTTCTGTTTTTTTCTTTCAAAGCCATCCAAACTGGTGGCCGTCATGTGGCAGTGAGTTCCCCTGCTCAACTGCAAAATCGGCAGCAAAGATCCCTACTCACCCATGCACATGGTCAGGTCCCCGGTGGCTTTGAACCCGTTGAAGCAGATGCAGAGGTAGCTCCCTTCCGTGTCCACGCAGTCGCCGTGGCTACAGACGTTGGGGATCTCCTGGCACTCGTTGCGGCCTAGGGAAACAAGGACAGGAAACGTACAGCCCAGGTGAGTGACCGAGAGAAGCCAGCATCTCAGGTACGACCTCTCTGGAATGCAGAGGGCAACCTGCTGTTAGGATCGTCCTACTCCTGTGTAGGACGCTCCTAACAGAAGTAGTGATGTATGGAAGTGAGAGCTGGAAAATAAAGAAGGCTGATTGCCGAAGAATGGATGCTTCAGAATTCTGGTGCTGGAGGAGACTCTTGAGAGTCCCATGGACTGCAAGAAGATCAAACTGATCCATTCTGAAGGAAATCAGCCCTGAGTGCTCACTGGAAGGACAGATCCTGAAGCTGAGGCTCCAATGCTTTGGCCACCTCATGAGAAGAGAAGGCTCCCTGGAAAAGACCCTGATGCTGGGAAAGATGGAGGGCAGAAGGAGAAGGGGACGACGGAGGATGAGATGGTGGGACAGTGTTCTCGAAGCTGCCAGCATGAGTTTGGCCAAACTGTGGGAGGCAGTGGAAGACAGGAGTTCCTGGTGTGCTCTGGTCCAGGGGGTCACGAAGAGCCGGACACGACTAAATGACTCAACAACAACAACAAAGCGACCACAGCCCCCTGAAGTTGGCTCCTGCACCTAGTTGACCTGCGGAACTCCCTCCCACAAGCTCCGCGACAATCCCCTTGCTTCCTTAAATCCTACTGACAGGAGTGCCTGGTGTGCTCTGGTCCATAGGGTCAGGAAGAGTGGACATGACTAAATGACTAAACAACAACAACAACATGGGCTAGATCCACATGTGTGTGTGTGTGTGGCAGGGCGAACGAAGGCGTTGTGACGCCCGGAGCAGGGCGTCGCTACGCAGAGTGCATGTGTGGCGTTGCTACGTGCGACGCATGCTCCGTACGTAGTGATGCCGCACATGCGTTGAACATAGCGGTTTGCCGGTGGCGCTGCTCCAGTGCCGTATGGACGGTGCCAGGATCCTCTGCTCGCGACTGCAGCCACAAACGGAGGAACCTCTACATGCGGCTGTAACGGTGCCAGCGGGATCCCACCGCCGTCCGTACGGTGCTTGAGCGGCGCCGGCGGCAAACCGCTATGTACAGCGCATGCATCTACCCCAAACTTAAAAATGGAAAGTGTAATGCTGGCGGTCAACAAAAGAGGTTTGAAGACCCTCTCAAGGCAAATCTCTTAAAATGTAGTATAAACACTGACAACTGGGAAACACTGGCCTGCGAGTGCTCCAATTGGAGAACAGCCTTGACCAAAGGTGTCATGGGCTTTGAAGACACTCGAACTCAGGACGCAAGGGAGAAACGTGCTAAGAGGAAGGCACGCTTGGCAAATCCACACCGTGATCAACTCCTGCCCGGAAACCAATGTCCCCACTGTGGAAGGACGTGTGGATCCAGAATTGGACTCCACAGTCACTTACGGACTCACTGTTAAGACCGTGTTCATCGAAGACAATCTTACTCAGCTATGAGTGTTCAAAGAAGAAGAAGAAGAAGACGAGGAGGAGGAGGAAGAGGAAGAAGAAGAAGGAGAAGGAGAAGGAGAAGGAGAAGAAAACTATTGTAGTAGTATTAGTTGCTGTCTTCTTCTGGTTATTTTCTATTATTATTATACGTCCCTATTTTCATCAGATAAATGTGTGGAGGGCATGATATTCTGTGTGGCAAACCAACAGCTGGCAGACTGCGTGCGTTAACAGTTGCCTCAAGAGAATTGAGCTGGAAAATAGAGGATTAAGAGGTTCTGTCAAGGCTTCAGGGAATCCTATCCCTCTCACTGTGGGATGCCGAGAAGCAGAGAAACAAGAAGAGCTCTTACCATGTAGCTTATTCAATAGTCACAGAGAGAGACGAAGGAATGCGGTCTCTCTTAGATAATGGCGTTGCTCTGAGTAACGTCCCACCCCCTCAGTCCCTCCTATTCTACGTCATCCCTGCGTCGGCTGATCTGTGCTTTCAGCCTCTGAGCTTTCTGTTCTCCTACTCTCAAGGCACGCTGGGTCCTGGGAGAGGGTGGCAGGGATCAGGAATGCTTCCAAGAGACACTGAATCTGTTAACTGTCTCTCCCCTGGTGCGTCTTCTTCTTCCTGCTGCTCTCCCAATATTTCCCAGCTTCTCCCCTCTGCAGCCTCTGAACCGTGCCCTTCTGCAAACCACCGTTCTAAATCTATACTGTCTCCCTCTTCTCTGGGGAGTACAGGAGGATTCCTCCTCAGTCCAGCCCCTGAGAAGCTGCTCTCTGCCTCCTTTTCTCTCCTTCCAGGGAGATCGCACAGGCCTGGAGTTAAAGGGAAGGTGGCTGTTCGACGGCTCCAAGTGAAGCCCCCCACCCCTGGGTCTGGGGTGCTAAGGAGCGCCTCCCGACTTACCCACACATGCTCCGCTCGGTGACAGCTTGTATCCGGAAGAGCACTCGCACCGGTAACTTCCTGGGCTGTTGAGGCAATCGGCATTTCTCTGGCAGAGGTTCTCGCCGCTGCTGCACTCATCGATGTCTGTAGGGGATTGGAAAGGGGGCAGCCAGAAGCAACACATGATTCATCCCACTTGTCTGGGGCATGGCCTCTTCCAGGCAATGCGCTCGCATGCGCAGTGACAGTGCCTTCATGTTCCAAGCAGCCCTTTCTGACACCTCTGTCCCCCACCCCCCAAACTGGGGAGCCAGCATGCCATCAATCGCATGCACAGTGGTGTAGCAAGGTTAGGTGGTACCCGGCGTGGAAATAATTTTTGTCAACCCCTCCCACATTGAAATTCCCCCTCCCTCCCTCCACCCCACGTCAAAGAAAACTGCGCAGGCAGTTATCCGATGAAGGTCTTGCCTTCTCCCTCTTCCTCCCTCCTTCCGTCAAAGAAAGCTGTTCTTTAGAACATCTATTCTTTAGATGTTCCTTTTATGAAGAGGCATGTAGTGATACCATTGATCCCCTACTGGTGAGGCTCGCTGACCTCCCGGAAAAGCAAAAATTTGACCTTTTCCTGTTAGGCAAAGAACAGAAGATGACCCGGATGGTTGCTAGATTCTGTGCACAGACCATCTCCTGACTCAAACTACTATTTTTCGCTCTATAAGACGCACCAGAGCACAAGACGGTGCTTCAGGTTAAGAACAGTTTCAGGTTAAGAACGGACCTCCGGAACGAATTAAGTACTTAACCTGAGGTACCAACTGTATGTTGTTTTAATTGTCTGTTCTGCTTCTGGAACTGTACCCTCAAGTGTGTTTTATGAGCTGGTCTCCGTCAATAATAAATTATCTATCTACCTAGCCCCATAGGTCTCGTTCTCCGTGACCCACAGCCCCTACCTTCGCAGATGAGCAGGATGTTGTTGTAGCTGAAGCCGATAGGGCACTCGCAACGGAAGCTACCGATCTGGTTGATGCAGACTCCGTTGGTGCAGATGGCAGGGATCTCGCTGCATTCGTCGATATCTGCGGGAAAGTAAGTGGTTTTTTTGCCAGCCAGAGCGTGCCGAACTGCAGTTATGGCCCCTCTCAGGCGGGCGCCATTGCAGTCCAGCGTTCAGCCCCTCCCGCCATTTCTTGCCCTTACGTACTTCTGAGAAGCCCAAAACGAAGATTTCAAATCAAAAGAGAAGCTGGTCTCTTACATTAAAAACCCGACAGTACCAAATTATCAAAGGCTTTTCACCAAAGCCAGACGAAACGTCTTTCCTTCTGCAGTGTTGGCAGGCAGGTTGAGAGGCAGTGGCGTAGCGTGGGTTGTCAGCACCCGGGGCAAGGCAAGTAATTTGCGCCCCCCCTGCTGCACTGTCCCTCCCCCAGATAGTCCCTCGCTCTCTCTCCACACCGCACCGCACCGTACGCCTGGCACCCCCCCCCTCCACAGTGGGCGGCGACCCGGCGGCTCGGATCGGATTCGCACAGCCAGCACTGCAGTGAGAGAGAGTGAGTGAGCCAGGTAGCGGCAGAGAGCTGCGAGTGCGAGCGCGCCCCCCCCAGATGTTGCGCCCGGTGCGGCCGGCCCCCCCTGCACCCCCCACGCTACGCCACTGTTGAGAGGAGTTCCCTACCAGGACAGACTTTGCTCATGTGCTCAAGACATCGATTCCATAAAACATATTTTGTTGCACTGTGCAAAATATGAGCAAGCCAGGGCTGAACTGATATTACCCTTGCTGGTATCTTTCTCGGGAAAATCAGAGGCTCGCTATGTCAGGTTCCTATTGGAAGACCGGACAAACGCTAGAACATTAGCAGTGGCAAAGTTTTTATCGGTGGTTGCAAGAACCAACGATCCCTATATTCTGAACAAAATGCTTGTTTAACCTGGAGGTAGGCTGTCTGAATTGTGTATTGCTTTGTAACGATTTGTTGGGTCTCTGGACCGTAATAAAGATTGATGATGACAGAAGCTGGTCAGAGGGTGCGAATCTTCACTACTTCTTTTTTTAGATCTTTGACTCCAACTAGTCACAATTGGTCGAACTACAGGGCAGAGAAAATTCATACAGTGGTACCTTGGTTCTCAAACGGCTTGGTACCCAAACGCCGAAAACACGGAAGAAAATGTTCCGGTTTTCAAACGCTTTTCAGAAGCTGAAGGTCTGATGCGACTGTCGGCTATTGTTTCCAGGGTGCCTGCGCCAATCAGAAGCCACGCCTTGGTTTTTGAACATTTCGGAAGTCAAACGGACCATGAGGACGGATTAAGTTTGGCGCTTTTGTTTTTGCTATTTATTTTACGTTTTTGTGGCATTTTCAGTTCATTTGTTTTTGTGACTGTGTGGAACCCAGTGCAGCTACTGATTGATTGAGTGATTGATTGTGTGACTGTGGAAATGGATAAAATGGATAAAATCCAAACAATGACTATCATCAATGCAGGTAAGAAAAAAAAAAAAAATTCACCGTCTACAATACTGTCTTATTTATTTTGTAGTACAGTACACCGACTGTTGCTTTCATTTTATGGATCAGTGGTCTCGTTAGATAGCAAAATTCATGTTCGATTTCTGTTTTAGGGGTTGTTTCTAAAAGTCTGGAACAGATTAATCCGTTTTGCATTGGTTTCTATGGGAAAACACGCCTCGGTTTTGGAACGCTTTGGTTCTGGAACAGACTTCCGGAATGGATTAAGTTTGAGAACCAAGGGACCACTGTATTTCCTTTTCTTCAATCCGTCTCCTGTGTATCGGGCTTTAAGCTTCCCAGTCAAGCCTCTGCTATTGAGTTTACTCAGCAGCCATGAAATATTATGCGTCAGTTGGAAAAGAGAATTAGAAAACCGGGTTTCTTGAGAATCAGGAGCAAATATCCTGGAACGTTTCATTGAGACTTTAATTCCTAATACTGCCTTCCACTTATCAAGAAGATTGGAAGAAATTTAAAGACTATTTCAATAAATATTATTGAATATTAAAGATATGTAACCACTTGAAAGAATCAATTAGGCCTAGGACTGAATTGGGATTAAATTTATAAATAAGAAAATGCACGATATGGAAAGTGATGTAATATGATTATGGCTGTGATTTGGTTTTTCGAAATATTGATATTGGAAACTGCTACAGATACCGTATTTTTCGCTCTATAAGATGCACCAGACCATAAGACGCACCTAGTTTTTGGAGGAGGAAAACAAGAAAAAAAATATTCTGAATCTCAGAAGCCAGAACAGCAAGAGGGATCGCTGCGCAGTGAAAGCAGCAATCCCTCTTGCTGTTCTGGCTTCTGGGATAGCTGTGCAGCCTGCATTCGCTCCATAAGACACACACACATTTCCCCTTACTTTTTAGGAGGGGAAAAGTGAGTCTTATAGAGCAAAAAATACGGTAATTACTAAGAAATTCAGACGGAAGAGACTCGAGCAAGTCAAATACTACGTTTATGAAGATGGATGGTACTTAATTGTAATTAACTGTATTGTATGTTTTTATTTGTTTCCTTTTTTCTATTTTTTTCTATTTTATCTTTTCTTTGTTTTTGTTACTGTTACTTCTTTCGTATTATGCTTATTTACTGAAAATAATAATATTTTTTTTTAAAGGTATTGCCTTTGACTTTCCCCCCTGCAAAAGCACACTTTTCGAGAGTTGATGACTCAAGATCTCATTTTCCTACTCATTTTCCTAAAGTATCAAATTACTTTAATAGTGTCTGAATTTTTAAGTGCTGTCCATGAAGAAAGAACGGCCCATGATAAAGAGACTTAGTGGTTTTTAATGGTAGGTGATGTTGCTGTGTTGTATTATATTATCTATGCACATTGATTTATTTTTTGGAGTTAAGATTAGGACTGGGATAAATTGTGTTCACTGAGCCCGTATTTTATACAGTCTATATATGATGTTTGTATGTCAATGTGCGGTGTGCTATGCCTAATAAAGGATTTTGAATTTGAATTTGAATTTGAATTTTCCTACTAGCTCAGTTTTGGCAAAGAGACAACATTCGCACCTTGAAAAGCCCAAAGGGGAATGTTATTAGCAGAAGATATGAATAGAGGAGACTGGGGTTTGGGGTTCACTTACCAATCGGTTTCCCAGTGTGAATATCGATGATGAATCCAGGGGCCTGGTTGCCACATAGAATCTGGTATTCAGCTGCAACAGGAAGCAGTAAAGAAAGATTTACTCATACACCTCATTACATTACAACCACTGTCATACGGTGGTTCCGCTCTTTCCCCTTGTGCCGTGTTCAGAAAGTGGTGGTGGGGGATGAGTGTTCAGACCCCTGGGCCCTCACTTGTGGGGTGCCTCAGGGCTCTGTCCTCTCCCCCATGCTTTTCAACATCTACATGCAGCCGCTGGGAGAGATCATCAGGGGGTTTGGGCTGGGTATCCATCAGTATGCGGATGATACCCAGCTCTACCTCTCTTTCAACTCAGAACCAGTGAAGGCGGTGAAGGTCCTGTGTGAGTGTCTGGAGGCGGTTGGAGCATGGATGGTGGCTAACAGATTGAGGTTGAATCCTGACAAGACAGAAGTACTGTTTTTGGGGGACAGGGGGCGGGCAGGTGTGGAGGATTCCCTGGTCCTGAATGGGGTAACTGTGCCCCTGAAAGACCAGGTGCGCAGCCTGGGAGTCATTTTGGACTCACAGCTGTCCATGGAGGCGCAGGTCAGTTCTGTGTCCAGGGCAGCTGTTTACCAGCTCCATCTGGTATGTAGGCTGAGACCCTATCTGCCTGCGGAAACTACAACTAATCCAGAACGCGGCACCACAGGGCAGGCGCCACTACCGAGAAGGCCCTCTGTCTGGTTCCCTGTAACCTCACTTCTCACAATGAGGGAACCGCCAGAAGACCCTCAGCGCTGGACCTCAGTGTCCGGGCTGAACGATGGGGGTGGAGACGCTCTTTCAGGTATACAGGGCCGAGGCCGTTTAGGGCTTTAAAGGTCAGCACCAACACTTTGAATTGTGCTCGGAAATGTACTGGGAGCCAATGCAGATCTCTCAGGACTGGTGTTATGTGGTCCCGGCGGCCACTCCCAGTCCCCAGTCTAGCTGCCGCATTCTGGATTAATTGCAGTTTCCGGGTCACCTTCAAAGACAGCCCCACGTAGAGCGCATTTCAGTAGTCCAAGCGGGAGATAACCAGAGCATGCACCACTCTGGTGAGACAGTCCGCTGGCAGGTAGGGTCTCATCCTGCGTACCAGATGGAGCTGGTAGACAGCCGCCCTGGACGCAGAATTGACCTGCGCCTCCATGGACAGCTGTGAGTCCAAAATGACTCCCAGGCTGCGCACCTGGTCCTTCAGGGGCACAGTTACCCCATTCAGGACCAGGGAGTCCCCCATACCCGCCCGCCCCCTGTCCCCCAATGGATTATCCACGTCTCCCCGCTGTGACTAGCTGCAAGGACAAAGTTACTTCTTGCAGTGCTAGGTGTGAGAGATGACCGGTAACGCTAAGCAAGATGCTATGGGAGATTTCGGTGACTGGGGAAGCCACGGAATACTCGGCGCGTGGTTTCGAGAACATGTCATGTAGGGCTGATGACTTACAGCTGGCTGGGGTTGGGCAAGGCTCGCAGGGCTTGTTCCAAGCCTTCCCAATGTTGTATGAACAGCAGCACATCTTCTTAGTCATGTTGAAAGACAGCTCGTTCTCGCAGGTGTCGTTGTAGTTCCGGTAGCAGAGGCTTTTCCTCATATCTGGAGAGGCGGAAGAAGAAGAAGAGTTTGGATTTGATATCCCGCCTTTCACTCCCTTTAAGGAGTCTCAAAGCGGCTAACATTCTCCTTTCCCTTCCTCCCCCACAACAAACACTCTGTGAGGTGAGTGGGGCTGAGAGACTTCAGAGGACACTGACAAACTGGAACGTGTCCAGAGGAGGGCAACCAAAATGGTCAAAGGCCTGGAAATGATGCCTTATGAGGAACGGCTAAGGGAGCTGGGCATGTTTAGCCTGGAGAAGAGTAGGTTAACGGGTGATATGATAGCCATGTTCAAATATATAAAAGGATGTCACATAGAGGAGGGAGAAAGGTTGTTTTCTGCTGCTCCAGAGAAGCGGACACAGAGCAATGGTACCTATTTATCTACTTGCACCGGTGTGCTTTCGAACTGCTAGGTTGGCAGGAGCAGGGACTGAGCAACGGGAGCTCACTCCGTCGCAGGGATTCGAACCGCCGACCTTCCGATCGGCAAGCCCAAGAGGCTCTGGGGTTTAGACCACAGCGCCACCCGCCTCCCTTTCCCTCTGTGGTAGGCAATCCCTTCCTTCGTACCCATGCAGTTGTTGCCTCCATTGACTTGCATGTACTCTGGCGGACAAACACAGGTGTAATTCCCCAGGGTGTTGTAGCAGGTCCCCGGACCGCAGATCCCAATGTGAGCCGAGCATTCGTCAATGTCTGGAGAGAGAGAGAGAGAAAGAGAGAGGTGAGAGGGAGAAAGCCAATGGGACGGTCCCGATGTTTAAATACTGTATTTTTCGCTCTATAGGACGCACCCAACCATAGGATGCACCTTGTTTTAGAAGGGGAGAACAAGAAAAACAAATTCTCCCCCTCTCTGCTCAGCGCCCCTTCAGCGAAGCGGCAGGAGAAACGGAGCCCCTTCCATTTCTCCTCCCGCTTGGCTGAAGGGGATTGGTGATTTCTGTTATCTCCTTAAAGCCACTCCCGACATCGGGGGGGGGGGGGGGTTGCGAGCTCACGCCCACCATCATCCGCGCGGGGCTGGCTGCAGCCCCGCACGATCAGGGGAATCCCCGGGCCCCGGTCATTTAAGGACGGCGCGGCCCGAGAACGCCCCTTTCCTCCTTCTCCGTTCCAGCTGCGTTTTCCCACCCACCCTCCCTCTAGGTTGCCCTCTGACTTTGCTATGGACCTCGGTTGGTCGCCGCAAGAGGCCCGGTAGGAGTTTTTCCACTTGGCTAATTGGCATTGTTTTGAAAGCCATTTGGTTTCGCTGCGCAGCGAATATTTTTTTTCTTGTTTTCCTCCTCCCAAAACTAGGTGCGTCTTGTGGTCTGCTGCGTCTTATAGAGCAAAAAATACGGTAGTTTTTGTTATAATTGACTATTGACTTGCGAGTAGGGACCACTTCTTCTTCTTCTTCTTCTTCTTCTTCTTCTTCTTCTTCTTCTTCGCTTCTCCACAGACAGACAGTGGAGTGGCCCGAAGTTTGAGGGAACATCTCAGCCTCCCATTTTAACAAGGGAATTCTTATTTGTTTTCTCCACAAGCCCAGCCACAACAGTCACTCCTTCTGCACCCTTCGCTCTGCGGATGTACCTTCACAAATTCGGGTGTCCTCATTCAGGTAGTAGCCCAAGGGGCATTCACACTGGAAACTCCCGAAGGTGTTGACACAGTTTCCGCCTTGGCAGAGGCCCGGCAGCTCCTGACATTCGTCGATATCTGTGCGGGAGAGGAAAAGGACCAGAAAAGGGGTTTCGATGGTTACAGCCGGCCCTGTCGTTTGGCAGAGTGGGGCAGCTGCCTCTGGTGGTCAAAACCGGAGGGTGGGGAGTGGTGGCAAGCGTGCCAGAGGGCAGAGCTGGGTGTGGCTTATCTTTTGCCCCCTAAGCTACCCATCTGACCAGTGGTGGCTAGTGCCTGCTGGAACTGGTGGGGTAGAAACCAGGGGCATTGCCAAAACTGAGGAAGAGTAGGTCCATTGTAGTGAATTGACCCAACTCAGCCATGTCCATATATATCGGTAAAGGTAAAGGGACCCCTGACCATTAGGTCCAGTCGTGGCAGAATCTGGGGTTGCAGTGCTCATCTCGCTTTACTGGCCAAGGGAGCCGGCGTACAACTTCCGGGTCATGTGGCCAGCAGGACTAAGCTGCTTCTGGCAAACCAGAGCAGCGCATGGAAACGCCGTTTACCTTCCCACCGGAGTGGTACCTATTTATCTACTTGCACTTTGATGTGCTTTCGAACTGCTAGGTGGGCAGGAGCAGGGACCGAGCGATGGGATCTGACCCCATCGCGGGGATTCGAACCGCTGACCTTCCGATCGGTGAGTCCTAGGCTCTGTGGTTTAACCCACAGCGCCACCCGCGTCCCTAAATTTTCTGTTTTACAATTTAAAATAAGAACATTTAAGAACAGTTTCAGGTTAAGAACGGACCTCCAGAATGAATTAAGTTCTTAACCTGAGGTACCACTGTACACTGGTAAAAGGTAAAGGTAAAGGACCCCTGGATGGTTAAGTCCAGTCAAAGGCAACTATGGGGTTGTTGCGCTCATCTCGCTTTCAGGCCGAGGAAGCCGGCGTTTGTACGTAGATGGCTTTCCGGGTCATGTGTCCAGCAGGACAAAACTGCTTCTGGTGCAACAGAACACTGTGATGGAAGCCAGAGCGCACAGAAACACCGTTTACCTTCCCGCTGCGGTGGTACCTATTTATCTACTTGCGCCAGTGTGCTTTCGAACTGCTAGGTTGGCAGGAGCTGGGCAGAGCAGCAAGAGCTCACCCCATCGCAGGGTTTTGAACCCGGAAGAATAACCCAGCCGCGAGCAAGGAGCTTAGCTGTCCTTACCTTCCAGAATGACTGTTATGGGGTTTGGACGGAATCCTTCGCCGCCGGGACAGAGAGTCTTGTATTCCGCTGTAGAGCAAGATGCACATTACTGAGATTTGATTCTGGAAAGCAGAGAGGGCTTGCAGGCCTTGTCTGTCCTGCTCCCCTTTCTTGCATATTGATGACATTTTGCATATTGATTACATTTATATGACACCTTTTTCCCCAAGTTGCACAAGTGACATATATTATTATTATTATTATTATTATTATTATTATTATTATTATTTCTATACCACTTTATAGTTTAATGGGAAAAACCTCAAAGTGGTTTAAAGGTAAAGGGTAAAGGGACCCCTGACCATTAGGTCCAGTCGTGGCCGACTCTGGGGTTGCGGCGCTCATCTCGCTTTACTGGCTGAGGGAGCCGGCGTCCAGCTTCCGGGTCATGTGGCCAGCAGGACTAAGCTGCTTCTGGCGAACCAGAGCAGCGCACGGAAACGCCGTTTACCTTCCCGCCAGAGCGGTACCTATTTATCTACTTGCACTTTGACGTGCTTTCGAACTGCTAGGTTGGCAGGAGCAGGGACCGAGCAACGGGAGCTCACCCCGTCATGGGGATTTGAACCGCCGACCTTCTGATCGGCAAGTCCTAGGCTCTGTGGTTTAACCCACAGTGCCACCCTTCCAAAGTGGTTTACGACACATTAAAACAATACAACATAGATGGACTCTGCTCACTGGTATTGGCTGGCGGGCAGAGCTCGCAAGGATTCCCCCAGGCCCGGCCAAGCGAGCAGCAACATGAAGCCCGGGTGACCCCAACACCGATCTCAGCGCTGCAAGAGATCCCGCCGTCGCCCCGATCTTGCGTGTCCAGGAAGCAGTTCCCGACGCGAGTATCTGGAACATGAAGGATGAGGATGAAATTAAGACTAAAGGGAATACCTTAAAAGTCAAGGTTCGTTGGTGGAATTGTAAGGTACAGTGGTGCCCCGCAAGACGAATGCCTCGCAAGACGGAAAACCCGCTAGACGAAAGGGTTTTCCGTTTTGGAGGTGCTTCGCAGGACGAATTTCCCTATGGGCTTGCTTCGCAAGACGAAAATGTCTTGCGATTCCTGGGGTTTTTTTTTCGCTCCCCACCCCCTTTTTCTAAGGCACTAAGCTGCTATTAGCCTTTTAGCAGCTAATCCGCTAATCCCTTAAGCCTTTAATAGCCGCTAATAGCTGCTAAACCACTAATAGCGCTAATCCGCTAATCCGCTAATAGGCTTGCTTCGCAAGACGAAAAAACCGCTAGACGAAGAGACTCACGGAACGGATTCTTTTCGTCTTGCGAGGCACCACTGTAATTAAAAAAATTTGGGAAATCATTTACAACCAATTGAAGAAAATGTTCCATTTAACATTTGTTAAAAAACCTGAAGCATTTCTGTTAGGGATTGTAGGGAAAGACGAGAGTTTTAATAGTTACACATGATTTTATTTTTGGAGTTGTCTGCTTACTTTGCAGTTGTTTGTTGTAAAGAATGTATATTATGTGAATAAATTTTTTAAATAATAGCAAAAAAACAAACAAATAAAGAAAGAGGAATTAAGACGACAAGGGCTTAAAAATAAATAAATGGGGGAAATGTATAATTTACCTAGGAGACCGCTGTTAGTAAATTAAAACTTTAGCTGGACTTTAAGAAACACTTGTAAAGTAACGAAGAGTACGGATAATTTGGAAAAATGGACATTGTGGAGAATGTACTGATACGTAGCTTTAAATTCTAATTTAAGGACCCAAGTAATGGATGAGGAGAAGTCATGAGATTCGGATAATCTCACAAAACGATTATACAAGCTGTTTGGATGTAAATTTGTAATAATGAAAACAAATAAAAATATTTCACACACAAAAAATATGACACCGTTGAGCGGACTTATTTGCCAACAGTGACCAAACCCCAACGGAAACGGCACTACAGTGGTGCCTCGCAAGACGAAAAGAATCCGTTCCGTGAGTCTCTTCGTCTAGCGGTTTTTCTGTCTTGCGAAGCAAGCCCATTAGCGGATTAGCGCTATTAGCGGTTTAGCGGCTATTAGCGGCTATTAAAGGCTTAAAGGATTAGCGGATTAGCTGCTAAAAGGCTATTAGCAGCTTAGTGCCTTAGAAAAAGGGGGTGGGGAGCGGAAACCCCCCCCCCCCAGGAATCGCAAGACATTTTTGTCTTGCAAAGCAAGCCCATAGCAAATTCATTTTGCGAAGCACCTCCAAAACGGAAAACCCTTTCGTCTAGCGGGTTTTGAGTCTTGCGAGGCATTCGTCTTGCGGGGCACCACTGTACCTGGTTGCCAGGCGAAACCTGGAAGAGGAGAGGCTCCGAATGTCAGGGGCCAGACTTACCCACGCAGCCCACTCCTGTGGGGTTGAGCTCAAAGTCTTGAGGGCAGTTACACAGGTAGCTCCCAGGTGTGTTGACACAAAGCCCATTGATACAGTTCACCGGATCAGCACACTCGTTGATGTCTGAAAGGTGAAAGCATTATAAGAATTTTAAGGTCTCAAATACAGTGGTACCTCGGGTTACATACGCTTCATGTTACAGACTCCGCTAACCCAGAAATAGTGCTTCAGGTTAAGAACTTTGCTTCAGGATGAGAACAGAAATCGTGTTCCGGCGGCGCGGCAGTAGCAGGAGGCCCCATAGGCTAAAGTGGTGCTTCAGGTTAAGAACAGTTTCAGGTGAAGAACAGACTTCCGGAACGAATGAAGTACTTAACCTGAGGTACCACTGTATAGAAGAAACATTCATAATTTTCCCCTAAATTGATTTTTGATTTTTATTGTTCTTCATGTTTTTATACTGTATTTTATGCTGCTTTTATAATTGTTTTAAATTTGTTGTTAGCCGCCCTGAGCCTGGTTTTTTAACTGGGAAGGGCGGGGTATAAATAAAAATTTATTATTATTATTACAGTGGTACCTCGGGTTACATATGCTTCAGGTTACATACACTTCAGGTTACAGACTCCGCTAACCCAGAAATATTACCTCGGGTTAAGAACTTTGCTTCAGGATGAGAACAGAAATCGTGCTCCAGCGGCGCGGCAGCAGCAGGAGGCACCATTAGCTAAAGTGGTGCTTCAGGTTAAGAATAGTTTCAGGTTAAGAACGGACCTCCGGAACGAATTAAGTATTTAACCCGAGGTACCACTGTATTATAAATGTGCACATATCTAAATATATGAACCATGTGTCTGAAATAGTACGGGAGAGCCATCCTGAAGCCATTTTGACTTTCCTAAATATTCCTTTACGGTAAGGGAGGCAAATGGGGAGAGCCTTCCCATTGTCTTTTCCACTTGCAAATCCTGTCTTAAGGGCTTATTTGTATATGGATAGGGTGAGCCTGTGACCTGGACTCAGGAGCTAAAAAAAGAATGACCAGTCTGCCCAGGAAATGCAATCAGTGACCATTACAGTGGTACCTCGCAAGACGAATGCCTCGCAAGACAAAAAACTCGCAAGACAAAAGAGTTTTTCGTTTTCTGAGTTGCTTCGCAAGACGAATTTCCCTATGGGCTTGCTTCGCAAGACGTTTTCGTAAAAGAAGTTTTCGCCTTTTTCTTAAAACCGTCAATGCATTCCTATGGGAAACCGTCAATGCATTCCCGTGCTTTGCAAGACGAAAAATTCACAAGACGAAAAAACTTGCAGAACGAATTAATTTCATCTTGCGAGGCACCACTGTATCAGTTTTCCGGGCAGAAGAGGAGGAGGAGGAGGAGGAGGAGAAGGAGGAGGAGGAAGAGGAAGAAGAAGAAGAGGAAGAAGAGGAAGAGGAGGAAGAGGAGGAAGAGGAAGAAGAAGAAGAAGAGGAAGAAGAGGAAGAGGAGGAAGAGGAGGAAGAGGAAGAGGAAGAAGAAGAAGATGAAGAAGAAGAGGAGGAGAAGGAGGAGGAGGAAGAGGAAGAAGAAGAAGTAGAAGAAGAAGAGGAGGAAGAGGAAGAAGAAGAAGAGGAAGAAGAGGAAGAAGAAGAGGAAGAAGAGGAAGAGGAGGAAGAGGAAGAGGAAGAGGAAGAGGAGGAAGAGGAAGAAGAAGAAGAAGAAGAAGAAGAAGAAGAAGAGGAGGAGGAGGAGGAGGAAGAAAAAGTAGAATTAATAATAACGCACTGTGTGTCCTTGCTGGTCTTTCTCCTCCGAACTCACCTGTACAGTTCCCTCCACTCCGGTCCAGCTCATATCCATCATCGCAAGCACAGCGGAACATCCCTGGAAGGTTCTGGCAGCTGCCAAACACGCAGATGTTCTGGAAGGTGCACTCATCGATATCTGCGGCAGGTGGGAGGGAATCACAAATGAAATCAACACTCTCTGGGGCGAGTCCAGCACCCGGTGGCTCTTCCTCCGCATGAAAGCATCGCCCCCGATAAATCTGCGAGCCGTTAAGGGGCACGGAGAAAACAGGGAGAGAAAATCTGGCCTCCCTCGAGTCTTCTATGAGACCAATGGGGCATTATTATTATAAAACGACTACCTGACTTTGGCAGACATCAGAAGGCAGCCCTGTTTAGGGACGTTTTTAATGTTTGTTGTTTTATTGCGCTTTCAATATTTTGTTGGGAGCTGCCCAGAGTGGCTGGGGAAACCCAGCCAGGTGGGCGGGGTATAAATGAGAAATTATTATTATGAATTATTATTATTATTATCCGAAGGAAGCTGAAAGTCGGATGATTCATAGCAGACGAAAAAGAGGACATGCTCCCATATATGGTAGCGACAGCCGCCGAGTCGGACGGCTCTAAATGGAGATTAGGAAAATTCTCAGATAGGGTGAATTATTATTATTATTATTATTATTATTATTATTATTTATTATTCCATGGATTTTCCTGGAGGGAAACAATGAGGCAAACAGATGTGTGGATAATAATAATAATAATAATAATAATAATAATAATAATAATAATAATTTATTATTTTTATCCCGCCCATCTGGCTGGGTCCCCCCAGCCACTCTGGGCGGCGTCCAACAAAACACTAAAATACAATAACCTATTAAACATTAAAAGCTTCCCTAAGCAGGGCTGCCTTTAGATGTCTTCTAAAAGTTTGGTAGTTATTTTTCTCTTTGACATCTGGTGGGAGGGCGTTCTACAGGGCGGGCGCCACTACCGAGAAGGCCCTCTGCCTGGTTCCCTGTAACTTGGCTTCTCGCACTGAGGGAACTGCCAGAAGGCCCTCGGAGCTGGACCTCAGTGTCTGGGCAGAACGATGGGGGTGGAGACGCTCCTTCATGTATACTGGACCGAGGCCGTTTAGGGCTTCAAAGGTCAGCACCAACACTTTGAATTGTGCTCGGAAATGTAATGGGAGCCAATGCAGATCTCTCAGAACCGGTGTTATCTCTTGGATGAACTCTCACAGAGCCAAACCTAAGACTCTGCTGGCAAATCTTGGGTTTGAAGCTCACCTCAGCTGGGAAACACCTCTCCAGCACCAGCTGGCAAGGAACTGAGGTCTTGCAAAGTGTTTGGCTCCAGCCAGGCCGCTCTGCTAGGCTGCAAGCGGAGATAACTTCGCTCCCCCGCTTACCTTGACATGCCCTGCTGTCCTCGGTGGGGTTGAAGCCCATTTCGCACTCGCAACGGTAACCACCGGGGGCGTTGAGGCACTGCCCGTTCTCGCAGAGGTTGACGTTGTCGGCGCACTCGTCCACATCTGGGGAGAGGCAAGGAGAGGTCAGGGTTTTTTCTTGGGCTGAGAATCGCTCGTCCCAGAACCGTTGACATTACTTACAACAAGTGGATTCAGAAAATATAAACTGTGTGGAAATAATAATACTAACTAAAGCCTTTGAAATATTTGGAAGAAGATAAAAGACTCTCCTGTGACGCACTATTTAATTGGGATCCGCCATTATGGGATAGACCGAGTTGCAGAGATAAATAGTCATAGGGGGAGGCGAGCTCTTCGTTTGTTATTATATCTGTACTTCAAGTCCGATTTGGCAAACCTCCCTGTTAAGTTGTGGGCGAACATATCAGACGACACAGCGATTCTTCAAACAGCTCTTGTTTATTCAAAGGCCAGGACAGAACTGAACTGAAGGGTTCAGTCAGCCTGCTTATATAGAGCTCCAGTACAACGTAACTGTGGCAACTTTCTAAAACTATCCAATCACTGAATGTCACTTTCGATCCTTCATTTGCATACAAACTATCCAATCACTGAACGTCACTTTCGATCCTTCATTTGCATACAAACTATCCAATCACTGAACGTCACTTTTGATCCTTCATTTGCATACAAACTATCCAATCACTGAACGTCACTTTCGATCCTTCATTTGCATAACTATCTACAGTATCCCCCTGCTGGCCCAGGGTGAGAACTTCAGTACATTACACTCCCCTGGAAACACTAATGCAACCCGCCTGAGAAAATTAAAGAGCAAACGCTTAGATTTTATTTCATCGGAACCGAGAGAAGATGGCGTCTGCCACCAGAGAAGGACTTTTGGATTGATTCGGCATAAACCCCAGCATGTGAGGATATACTGCTAATAATAGACTTACCAGCTGAAAAAAAGAAGAGAAAAAAGGGAGAGTCATACAAATTTCACACAGAAGTATATTATTGCTCACTTCAACTTGCCTGTGGAAACAACTCAGAGGCCATGAAAGAAGGAAGGTTAAAAACAGGAAGATTTAAAGAAGGAACTATTGGGAACTCAAAGCAGTAGAAACATAAGATGATTGGACCCCAAAGAACTTTAAGCATGGGAAGCCCCAAGAAAAATTTATAATTTGGCAAAATATTTGGACTTTATGATATGTATTTGTATAATTTGGAATACGTAATGTGATCTGATTGGATTGTTAAAATGGAAAACTTAATAAAAATTATTATTATAAAAAAAGAGAGAATTGCTCGTCCCACACACTCCAGCCAAGTCCTTTCCCGCTGCGGGAACGGATCCTGCAAAAACCCTGGCTCCAAGGCTCCTTCCCAACCCCAGCCCAGCCGTCTTACCAGAGCACGAGAAACCATCGCCGTTGAAACCGTCTCGGCAGGCGCACCGATAAGACCCTGGGGTGTTCAGGCAGTTGGCGTTGAGGTTGCAGCTATGCGCTTCTGTGGCACATTCGTCCAGGTCTGTGAAGGAAGGAGACAGTGTTGTACTGATTGCTAATTAAATCGACCTCTGAGAAGCTGAGTGACGGGTTGGACTGAACAGAAGACTACATCAAAGAATCACAGCTACGTTGGTATGTTGAAACGGATTGGAAAGGGGGCGGGGGGACTTTTCTCTTTTTCAATATGATTTGCCTAACAACCCCTCCCCAAGAAGAACCGCCACACAACTGATAGCAAGTGAGATAGGAAAATAAACTGTGTGGATGAAATATACTCAGAGTCGCAAAGTGATTTCATGCTCTTTATTCAGCTCATAGTGGTGAGGAGGAATGAATGAAAGTCCCCTCAAAGTATCTGCTTTATATACATTATTTACACAATGGGCTGCACATGATTGGCTAATTCTGGAATGCTACTGTAAGCCAATCAGGTTGTGGATTCACTTAAATCTGGAGCATGATTGGGTGGTTCCTGCCAACCAATCATACTGCTGCATTGTTCTAGGACCAATCAGACTGCTGCATTCTGAATCCTATTGTTCTAGGACCAATCAGACTGCAGCAATTTGGATCCTATTGTTCTAGGACCAATCAGACTGCTGCAATTTGGATCCCATTCAACTCAGTACATAACAGTGGAAATAAAATTATTAACTAAAGGCTCTGTTGTGCAGAAGATCTGGAAACGAAACGAAAGGCTTTTGGATGACGCAGTTCTAATTGGGAACCGCCATTATGAGACAGACTTTGTTGCAAGATTTACAGTCAAAGGGGGAGGAAACCACGGTTCTGTTATCATATCTGAATTCTACGTTTGATTTGGCAAGAATTCCCCTGAAAAGGCTGATTTATGGAGCAACTGGTCTAGGAAAGTTAATGAGCAGATGCTTAGACTGTATCTTATGGGAATTGCTGAAATGGCGCCTGCCGTTTGAATAGAACTTTTGGATCAGCGTGACTATCCACACAGGACTATAATAATGTTTGCTTCAACTCACTTGTGGAGATATTCTCAGAGGTTATAAAGAAAGAAAAAATGACAACAACAAGAAGATTAGAAGACGGGATTTGTAAAGGATAACAACAACGAGATGGAAAGATGGGACTTGCGAACATCAAAGGAGCAGAAATATGAGATGATTGGACCCTTTCTGAACTCGAAGCATGGGAACCCCCAACAAAAATTTAAAATTGGCTAAATATTTGGAGTTTCTAACGTATTGGTATAATTTGGAATTAATGTGATGTGATTGGTTTGTCAATTGGAAATTTAATAAATTTTTTTTTTTTTTTAAAAAAGGAAGGTCATTGACGCAACGCTGCAGTTCAGGCTTACCTCCCAACTCATTTGCACTATTGCAGGTGCTCCTGAATTTTTTGCTTTCATCCCTAAGGACAGACACGGTCCTTTCCCGTAAACCAACTCAGAAACCTGCCGCACGCGATACGTTAGATTTCTAAGGGCTGTTTGGAGTCGGAAAGCGAGGTGCTCTGCACAAGCTCAGGGCTGCAAAAACCCTGTGTGCAGAAATCTAGCATGTGCAAAACAAAAAGCGGTCGGCCTACAGTCCCTCTCCTTGACATGCTAGATTTCTGTGTGTCAGGATTCTGTCATTACGCTCCCTAACGTGCAGGCTTAACAGGGGTTGACGATCTTAGTGAGAACTGGATTATTGGGGTTAAACCTAATTCCCGATGTATGTATGTATGTATGTATGTATGTGTTGTTGTTGTTGTTTAGTCGTTTAGTCGTGTCCGCCTCTTTGTGACCCCCTGGACCAGAGCACGCCAGGCCCTCCTGTCTTCCACTGCCTCCCGCAGTTTGGTCAAACTCATGCTGGGAGCTTCGAGAACACTGTCCCACCATCTCGTCCTCTGTCATCCCCTTCTCCTTGCGCCCTCCATCTTTCCCAACATCAGGGTCTTTTCCAGGGAGTCTTCTCTTCTCCTGAGGTGGCCAAAGTATTGGAGTCTCAGCTTCAGGATCTGTCCTTCCAGTGAGCACTCAGGGCTGATTTCCTTCAGAATGGAGAGGTTTGATCTTTCTTGCAGTCCATGGGACTCTCAAGAGTCTTCTCCAGCACCAGAATTCAAAAGCATAAATTCTTCGGCGATCAGCCTTCTTTATGGTCCAGCTCTCACTTCCATACATCACTACTGGGAAAACCATGGCTTTAACTATACAGACCTTTGTTGGCAAGGTGATGTCTCTGCTTTTTAAGATGCTGTCTAGGTTTGTCATTGCTTTTCTCCCAAGAAGCAGGTGTCTTTTAATTTCATGCCTGCTGTCACCATCTGCAGTGATCATGGAGCCCAAGAAAGTAAAATCTCTCACTACCTCCATTTCCTCCCCTTCTATTTGCCAGGAGGTGATGGGACCAGTGGCCATGATCTTCGTTTTTTTGATGTTGAGCTTCAGACCATATTTTGCGCTCTCCTCTTTCACCCTCATTAAAAGGTTCTTCAATTCCTCCTCACTTTCTGCCATCAATGTTGTGTCATCTGCCTATCTGAGGTTGTTGATATTTCTCCCGGCAATCTTAATTCCGGCTAGGGATTCATCCAGCCCAGCCTTTCGCATGATGTGTATATGTATGTATGTATGTATGTATGTATGTATGTATGTATGTGTAAAGAAGCAGAAGTCCCATCGAAGGAAGAATGGATACAAAAATGTATGGAATATGCAGAAATGGCGAAACTCACCGTTGCATTTCAGCCCATCGCCGAGCCAGCCCGTCCGGCACTTACACCGAAAACTCCCGGGGATATTGATGCACGAGGCGTGCATGTCGCAATTGTGAGCTCCGATTTCACACTCGTCAATATCTGCAAGGGGAGGAGGAGGGAAAGCATGGATTTTATTTATTTTTTTAAAAGTCTGGTTGAAGAGGAACGTTTTTGCCTGGCACCTAAAGGTGTATAAAGATTTCAAGACTTTCAGAGTTTACACAACGGAAGATTCAGCCAGGAGAGCATATTTACAGCTTTATTCAACGGTGATCAGAACAACACTCTCATCCAGTCTCTTACGGACGCGAAACCCTGGTCCAACACTTCCACTGCCTCACCTGCCGAGGCAAAGGAGAAGCAGAGCAGGGCTTAGCCGGGAACACCTGCCGACGTACCTGTGCAACCGGTGGTGCCCTTCTTGACAAAGTAGCCCAGCTGGCAATGGCAGATGAACGATCCTTTGGTGTTCTCGCACTCTCCGTGAAGACAGATGTTGGGGTTCAGGTCACACTCGTTCACATCTGCAAGGGGAAGGGGGGAAAATATTCAGAAAACCCACCTTCCGAAGCCTGTGCTGACCCCAAACTTCAAGCAGCCGTTTCTCCAGGCAGCAGGGAGGTTGTAACCTCCCTGTCAGAGCACATTTGGTGTGCAAAAGGTTCAAGGTTCAATCCCCAGTACCTTTGCGTACGGCAGGGAAAGATCTCTGAGGGCCGCTGCTATGTTAAGTACAGTCATGTAATGGTTCTAGGGGTTGCTCGTGCGTAAGTTGCCGCCACTCCTGGCTAGGTTACCTGGTTGAACCCTTTCTGTCTGGACAGCCTCAAGTTTCGTGGCTGCCTCATTCGCTGGCAGAATCCGTCAGTGGGCATTTCTTGAACCTCTTCCAGCATAGAAGCTGTTTGACGCCCAGTCTCTTCCTACTCTCCCTGTGCGGAAGTCTTCTGCGCAGGGAGGGTGTGGGCAGCGGAGTACCCGTACTCTCTCCGCTGGTCTCCGGCGAGGAGTCTTGGAGCCACCTCTCCGATTCCCCCATCTGCCCCCCTTCTCCACTGGTGTTAGGCTGATTTCCTTCCCCAGCGGATGGGCTGCCTCTCTCCCTACTGGGACCCTCTCCGCCATCCCTCTGGAGCCTCCTCTCCACCTCCAGCTCTGATGGCAGTTCCCTGACAAGTCATATTGCGTTTTTTTTGGGTTACAGACTGCCGAAACCTGGAAGTACCAGAATGGGTTACGTCCGGGTTTCGGTGATCGTGCATGCGCAGAAGTGCTAAATCATGCTTTGTGCATGCGCAGAAACGCCAAATTGCAACCCCTGAGTGCGCAGACGTGCCGCTGCAGGTTGTGAACACTGCGGGTTGCTAACATGCATCCCGCACGGATCACGTTCGCAACCCGAGCATCTACAGTGGTACCCCGCAAGACGAATGCCTCGGAAGACGAAAAACTTGCTAGACGGGAGGGGGAAAAGTGCGTCCTATAGGGCGAAAAATACGGTATATGGTAATGTTCATAAGTGTACCAACCAAGCACGTACATAGATCAGCACTGGAAGGCCAACCTGGAACCATTTTGATTCCTAAGCTGAGTAAATGTTTTCTCTGCAAGGTGAAAGGAAAATGGAAAACCCATTGTCTTTTCCTTCACAAATCCTCTCTTAAGGGCACATTTAAGATATGAATAGGGTGTGAGCCTGTGACCTGGCCCAGGAACTAAGTATTTATCACTACAAAAGACTGGCCAGGCTCCCCAGGAAATCCAATCAAGTAACCTGCCAGACAGGACATAAACAATGACAGGAGAAAATCAACATTCAAATTTCTGTTTTAGACCGCCTTTTCTGTGATGTAGGTGTGATGTATCTGAGGGGTGGTCTTAGGTTACACCCCTTCTGTGATGTATGTAAGATGTTTCTGGGGGTGGTCTTGATCTACAGGGTGGCAATTTCAAAAGTCTTTATAAGGCCTTGCAAGCCATTTTTCTGGGTCCCTCCTCTCTCCTGCAGGTGAGGGGAGCACCCTGTTGCAACAGATCAATAAAGGCCAAGCCTACAGGCTGCCGTTTTGCTCCAAGTAATCCTGGTTGGTGTCTTTGTTTTTGTCCAAGGGAGCGCTCTGATTTTTCCGTTAACAGGATGGATGGGCCAATGGCCCTGGTCTTACCGATGCAAGTTTTCATGTCCAAAGAGGCCATGAACCCGTCAAAGCAGAGGCAGCGGTATTCCCCCGGGATGTTAGTGCATTGTCCGCCATCGCAGATATCTGGGTTGTCCTCGCATTCGTCGATATCTGAAGAGGAGGCAGGGAGAAACAGGTTTTCCTCCTTCCCAACAACAACAACAATAATAATAATTTATTATTTATACCCCACCCATCTGGCTGGGCTTCCCCAGCCACTCTGGGCAGCTTCCAAAAAATATATTAAAATACAGTAATGCATTAAAAGCTTCCCTGAACAGGGCTGCCTTCAGATGTCTTCTAAAAGTCTGGTAGTTGTTTTTCTCTTTGACATCTGGTGGGAGGGCGCCACCACCGAGTAGGCCCTCTGCCTGGTTCCCTGTAACCTCGCTTCTCGCAGAGAGGGAACTGCCAGAAGGCCCTCAGGAGATGGACCCCGGTGTCCGGGCAGAACGATGGGGCTGGAGACGCTCCTTCAAGTATACTGGACCGAGGCCATTTAGGGCTTTCAAGGTCAGCACCAACACTTTGAATTGCAGGGGGTGAGTTCTTTGACCCCCATGCTAGGCACAAGCCCTCGGGGAAGCAGCACTCAGAAGTGAGGAGGCACCATATTATTATTATTATTATTATTATTATTATTATTATTATCCTCCGCCCAGCTGGCTGAGTTGCCCCAGTCACTCTTGGGCAGCTTCCAACACGCACAAAATCAATAATAAAACATCAAACATTAATAGTGGCAATCAGATCCTATATAAAAAAAAGTTACAACAACTTTAAAATAAAATAAACAACTTATACCAAATTAAGCAATAGGCAATAATGAATTCGAATGCAATAGTAAACACTGAAATTAAACACCAACAAGTAATAATTAGACAGTTCACACTTATTGCAATAAAGAATTGTTCATCTATAATAATAAAAAACAGCAGCAAATCGCAATAAAATACCACAAATCGTACAAAACATAATTTAAAAGGATTAAATTAAGAAACAAAGACACACAACTTATAAAATTATTTGAAATGAAACAATATCCAGACTAGGGAAGGGACAGCCTGTTGATAAAATGGATAGCATGTGTGAGAAGCTAAGCAGGGTCCGGTGTGGTTTCAAACTGGATGGGAGACCACGTGCTGAGATTCCTGCATTGCAGGGGGTTGGACTAGATGACCCTGGGGGTGCCCTTCCAACGCTATGATTTCCTCGTTCTTCCGATCTTAGATTCACAGAACCGTGGAGTTGCGAGGGGCCCAAAGGGTTGCTTGGTGCCACCCTCTGCAATGTGGGAATTCTACTTCTAGGATGATGGGCGGGCGGATGAAAAGATGCTCTGCTCACCTGTGCAGGACCGCTTGTCGGGCATCAGCGCATAACCCTCGCTGCAGCTGCACTGATAGCTGCCTTCTGAGTTGGCGCAGTGGGTATCGCAGCCCCCGTTCATGATGGTGCACTCGTCAATATCTGCAAGGGGAAGAATAATCAGGGGCTGAGCACCCGGGGAGGCTGAAAGGACGGCTAAAAGGCACGGAACAGCTGCCAGGACACGAGAAGTCCGCCACATACAGTAGAGGACTCTAACCAGCCAGCCAGCCAGCCGGCCAGTCAGCCATGTCTCCCTCCAGAACACTCCATTCCATCTCCAGCTGCAAGGGGAAGAATAAACAGGGGCTGGGCACCCAGGGAGGCTGAGAGGGAGGCTAGAAGGCATGGAGCAGCTTCCAGGACACGGGGAGTCCACCACATACAGTAGAGGACTCCAACCACCAGCCATGTCCCCCTCCAGAACACTCCATTTCATCTCCAGCTGCAAGGGGAAGAATAATCAGGGGCTGAGCACCTGGGGAGGCTGAGAAGGAGGCTAAAAGGCACAGAGCAGCTGCCAGGACATGGGGAGTCTGCCACATACAGCCAGCCAGCCAGCCAGCCAGCCAGCCAGCCAGCCAGCTGTGTCTCCCTCCAGAACACTCCATTCCATCTCCAGCTGCAAGGGGAGGAATAATTAGCGGGCTGGGCACCCGGGGAGGCTGAAAGGGAGGCTAAAAGGCACAGAGCAGCTGCCAGGACACGGGAAGTCCACTACATACAGTAGAGGACTCTAACCAACCAGCCAGCCATGTCTCCCTCCAGAATACTCCATTCCATCTCCAGCTGATTTGCAGGGGGTTAAACCCGTTTCCCCCCTTGCCAATTAATTCTTATTGCTTCTCAAAAAAATATATTAACGAATCATCCACAGAACTGGCTTGGGAAAAAGGGGGGGGGGAAACCCCAGGAATCGCAAGACATTTTCGTCTTGCGAAGCAAGCCCATAGCAAATTTGTTTTGCGAAGCACCTCCAAAACGGAAAACCCTTTCGTCTAGCGGGTTTTCCGTCTTGCGAGACATTCGTCTTGTGGGGCACCACTGTATAACCAAATCAGTAAATTTTGATACATATATAACTATAAAAACTACTCTGAAAATTGACTATTCCAAAAATGAAACCTTCGCCTGGTTGTAAATATTAAGGTTATACCAGAAAGAAGGAGTCTTTCTGTATAAAAAAAAATGATTTAAATCAAGTCTTACTGACTAGTGATTTAGATTGTGATTTGATTTAAATTGCGATTTAAATCGATTTGATTTAAATCAAACCCACCCTGACATCAAGGTATACAGTTCTTCCATCTGCCTGAGTCAAAACCGCTTTTCTACTGGGAAATTTCCCTGTTACGTGCCGCTAAATATTCTGTGGCCATAGTCTGAAAACCCAGAAACAGAAACGCCTTCCTAAAGGTAAATCATAAAGACCAGGCAAAGGCTAACTCCGGCCCTCCAGATGTTTGGGACTACAATTCCCACCATCCCTAGCTAACAGGACCAGTGGTCAGGGATGATGGGAATTGTAGTCCCAACAGTGTGACGCGGCAGCTAAAAAAGCCAATGCAATTCTGGGCTGCATCAATAGGAGTATAGCATCTAGATCAAGGGAAGTAATAGTGCCACTGTATTCTGCTCTGGTCAGACCTCACCAGGAGTACTGTGTCCAGTTCTGGGCACCACAGTTCAAGAAGGACACTGACAAACTGGAACGTGTCCAGAGGAGGGCAACCAAAATGGTCAAAGGCCTGGAAACGATGCCTTATGAGGAACGGCTAAGGGAGCTGGGCATGTTTAGCCTGGAGAAGAGGAGGTTAAGGGGTGATATGATAGCCATGTTCAAATATAGAAAAGGATGTCACATAGAGGAGGGAGAAAGGTTGTTTTCTGCTGCTCCAGAGAAGCAGACACGGAGCAATGGATCCAAACTACAAGAAAGAAGATTCCACCTAAACATTAGGAAGAACTTCCTGGCAGTAAGAGCTGTTTGACAGTGGAATTTGCTGCCAAGGAGTGTGGTGGAGTCTCCTAAGCAGAGGCTTGACAACCATATGTCAGGAGTGCTCTGATGGTGTTTCCTGCTTGGCAGGGGGTTGGACTCGATGGCCCTTGTGGTCTCTTCCAACTCTATGATTCTATGAAATCTGGAAGGCCGGCATTGGCCTATGCCTGTTAAAGACAGTTCAGCTTCTATCCATATAGGATCTCCAGCTCCACGTTTCATTTTATTTCGCAAAACAAAACAAAAAAAACTACAGGTAGCACACACAGGCCACCCCTGTTCCTTGAGAAAGATTTGAACTCGCTCCCGCCAAAATGCCCATCCTTTAAGACCAAGCCTTGGGGTATCAGAGACGAGAGGCCAGGAATCTCACCGACACAGCCTTGGCGGTCCGGCGTGGCCTGGAACCCGGAGTCGCACAGGCACTGGTAAGTCCCGATTACGTTGACGCAGCGTCCGTTGCGGCACAAATTGTCGCTAAGTGAACATTCGTTGATATCTGAGGAGAAGGAAGAGAAGGTTCAAGGAAGGAATCGGACGGAAAAGAGGCAGAGCCATAACATTGCCATGCAGATCTTACGAGAGCAGCTGGGCATGCGCGGGCATAGAGTTGGAAGGGACGGCCTAGCGTTGTCAGCCCTCTGCAACAAAGGACTCTTTGGCCCAGTGTGGAACTTGAACCCACAACCCGGAGATGAAGAGTCTCCCTTTCCACCGACAGCTATCAACCACCTCCCCTAAGTCTGGAGACTGGAAAGTTTTCCTTGAAACAGGGGGTTGCGTTTTCCGAAACTGGGGATATGGCCTTCCAGGGGGCGGGCAGAACTCCGTGAATGGAGCAACTGTGCCCCTGAAGGACCAGGTGCGCAGCCTGGGAGTCATTTTGGACTCTCAGCTGTCCATGGAGGCGCAGGTCAATTCTGCGTCCAGGGCAGCTGTTTACCAGCTCCATCTGGTACGCAGGATGAGACCCTCCCTGCCCACAGACTGTCTGGCCAGAGTGGTGCATGCTCTGGTTATCTCCCGCTTGGACTACTGCAATGTGCTCTCCATGGGGCTACCTTTGAAGGTGACCCAGAAACTGCAATTAATCCAGAATGCGACAGCTAGACTAGGGACTGGGAGTGGCTGCCGAGACCACGTAACACCTGTCCTGAAAGACCTACATTGGCTCCCAGTACGTTTCTGAGCACAATTCAAAGTGTTGGTGCTGACCTTTAAACCCTTAAACGGCCCAGTATACCTGAAGTAGCATCTCCACCCCCATCATTCTGCCCGGACACTGAGGTCCAGTTCCGAGGTCCTTCTGGCTGTTCTCTCACTGAGAGAAGTGAAGCTACAGGGAACCAGGCAGAGGGCCTTCTCAGTAGTCGCGCCCTCCTTGTGGAACGCCCCCCCGTCAGATGTCAAGGAAATAAACAACTATCTGACTTTTAGAAGACATCAGAAGGCAACTCTGTTTAGGGAAATTTTTCGTGTTTGATGTCTTATCGCTTTATTATTGTTATTGTTAACATTCTGTTAACTCCCTGGAAGACTCCCTGGAAAAGATCCTGATGTTGGGAAAGTTGGAGAAGGGGACGACAGAGGACGAGATGGTGGGACAGTGTTCTCGAAGCTACCAGCATGAGTTTGACCAAACTGCGGGAGGCAGTGGAAGACAGGAGTGCCTGGTGTGCTCTGGTCCAGGGGGTCACAAAGAGTCGGACATGACTAAACGACTAAACAACAACAAACATCGTGTTGGGAGCTGCCCAGAGTGGCTCGGGAACAGTGGCGTAGTGTGGGGGGTGCAGGGTGGGCTGGCCGCACCGGGCGCAACATCTGGGGGTTAGGTTTAGGGGGCGCAAATCCACGGGTTAGGGGGCGCAAATTACTTGCCTTGCCCCGGGTGCTGACAACCCACGCTACGCCACTGGTGGGGAACCTCAGTCAGATGGGCAGGATATAAACAATAAATTATTATTGTTGTTGTTGTTGAGCTCCAGCTGCCATCAGCTTCAGTCACGGATAATGGCCATTGGCCAAGGAGGATGCTTTAAGAAGGAATTGAGTTTTGGGGTCCAAAAGCCCTCGATTGGTGAACTTACCCACACAGGCATTGCCCTCTGAGGTGAGCTCGTGCCCCGGGGGGCAAAGGCACTCAAAGCTGCCGTCGGTGTTGACGCAGACCCCTCCCCGGCACAGCAGAGGGTCCCTCTCGCATTCATCGATGTCTGAAAAAGGAAGAAGGAAAAAAGACCCAGAAGTTCAGTGCGCCGTATGCAGCGAATGACTCTAAATGCATCGCCTCGTGGTTTTCAACCTCTTTTGAGTCCATGGCTCCCTTGAGCACCTGCGGTCTTTCTACAGCTCCCCTGTGGGAGCCGCGCATTACAGAACATGCAGGATTTTCCCACCCCGTTTCTTTTCTTTCTTTCTTTTTATGAAAGATTTTCTTGTTTTACAGAAGTACAGTGGTACCCCGCAAGACGAATGCCTCGCAAGACGGAAAACCCACAAGACGAAAGGGTTTTCTGTTTTTCGATGCGCTTCGCAGGACGAATTTCCCTATGGGCTTGCTTCGCAAGACGAAAATGTCTTGCGAGTCTTGAGATTTTTCCCCGCTCCCCACCCCCTTTTTCTAAGCCGCTAAACCGCTAATAGCCTTTTAGCAGCTAATCTGCTAATCCCTTAAGCCTTTAATAGCCGCTAATAGCCGCTAAACCGCTAATAGCGCTAATCCGCTAAGCCGCTAATAGGGTTGCTTCGCAAGACGAAAAAACTGCTAGATGAAGAGACTCGCAGAACGAATTAATTTCGTCTTGCAAGGCACCACTGTATGTGTAACGTCTCTCGTATTTTTTCCATGTAACATTTTTACAAATTGGTTTCATTTGTTGAGACATTAGTGGGGCAGAAAGGGGGGGGAGATGGGTGGGGTTGGGTGGCGATGTTTCTATTTTCCTTAACGTATGTAGGGTTTGGTGTCAGCTGTTCATTTGTGTTCCTTTGGTGGTGAGAGAGGTTGGGGTTGGCCTAGGGTGTGGTTGTTTGTTTGTGATTGGCTGTGGTGGTCTTTGTTTTCATGTGTGAGTGGGGTGGGTAGGTGTTTTGGATCAGGTTAGCCATATTGATTTGTATGCTGTTGTTGGATTATTGTCATTGTCTTGTTGGGCTGTATATGTGATAAAGGGGAGCCATACCGGGGTGAAGCCGTCTTCTTCTCTTTGTCCCCGTGTCAGTTTCAGTTTATTGATTAATTTTTCTAGTGAGGCTGTTTCCCATACGATTTGGTACCATTGGTCCATGCTTACTCCTGACAGGTCTCTCCAGTGTCTGGTTATGGTGTTTCTGGCTGCTGAAAGTAGGTGGGTTATGAGTTCTTTGTGGTGTAAATGGGCATTGTTGTCTTGGAAGATGTTTAGTAGGGCCAATTCTGGGGTGATGTCTATTATTTGCTTAGTTATTTTACATATTTCTCGTATGGCTGTTGTCCAGAATAGTTGGATTTTGAAGCACTCCCACCACATGTGGAGGTATGTGCATGTGGAGGTGCACCCTCTCCAGCATTTTGGTGAGGTTCCTGGGCATATTAGCGCTAGTTTTCTTGGTGTTGGGTACCACCTGTAGGTGAGTTTCAGAGTGAGTTCTTTTCTTTTCATTGATACAGATTTAAAGGGGGGTTTAGACCACATTCTGGTCCATTGAGTGGGGTTAATTAAGCCATTGAGCCGGGTTGTTAAGGCAGCAGAGAGCATTGTGGGCTGCCCACTCTCCACCTTAGAGCAGATTTATGCCACAAGGTGCCATAGGAAGGCACTGGACATAGTAAAAGATCCATCGCATCCTGGTCACTGTCTCTTCGAGCTCTTGCCGTCGGGACGGAGATACAGGACGATGAAGACAAGAACGAGCCGTCTTAATAACAGCTTCTTCTCCAGAGCGATCTCGGCCCTGAATGGGAAGCCCGGACTTTGAAAGTCATCTAATCTCCCTTGCTGTATTTTATTATATTTTTTAATTAGTGTTTTTATGGAGCAGCCAAGTAATTTCGTTGTCCCCGAAGGGGGCAATGACAATAAAGATATTATTATTATTATTATTATTATTATTATTATTATTATTAATCTCATAACCTATGTCATTCTATGTCATTCCCACCCCGTTTCTCAAGCCCTCTGTGTAAAATGAAGCAGCTGTTGGTTACTGAAGCTGGGCTTGGTTTTTAGGTTTTTTTCCTGCCCTCTGCCCGCCTCTCAGGGCCGGCACGTCATTCAGGGCTGGATCTCAGTGCCCACAACTTCTCCTCCTCCTTGTCTGCTTCCCAGCAGCTGCCACAAGCTGCCTGGGGAGAAAACAGCAAAGACCTGATGAAGAGAGCACAGCAGAGGTTATATTTTCCGAGAATCCTCTGGAAAAAGAATCTCTGTTGATGGCATTTTACCATAGTACTGTGGAGAGTGTATTAACTTATGGTCTGTGCGTGTGGTTTGGGAGCTGCACGGTCAGGAGAAAAAAAATGCTGTCCAAGGTTGTAAAGACTGCAGAGAGAATAATTGGGTGCACTCTTCCCACCTTGGATCAAATCTACGCTGCCAGGTGCCATAAGAAAGTGGCAGAAATAGCGCAGGACAGTGCACACCCCGGAAATGATCTCTTTCAGCTTCCGCCTTCTGGAAGAAGGTAAAGGCAAAGGGATCCCTGACCATTAGGTCCAGTCGTGGCCGACTCTGGGGTTGCGGCACTCATCTCGCTTTATTGGCCGAGGGAGCCGGCGTACAGCTTCCGGGTCATGTGGGTTATGACTAAGCATGGCGAACCAGAGCAGCGCACGGAAACGCCGTTTACCTTCCTGCCAGAGCGGTACCTGTTTATCTACTCACACTTTGACGTGCTTTCGAACTGCTAGGTGGGCAGGAGCAGGGACCGAGCAACGGGAGCTCACCCCATCGTGGGGATTTGAACCGCCGACCTTCTGATCGGCAAGTCCTAAGCTCTGTGGTTTAACACCCAGCGCCACCCGCGTCCCTCACTGTAAATAGTTCCCACCAAAATAAAACCTGTAAAGCACAGGTTTGGAGTCCTGCCTGGTTACTCTCGAGCAACCGCAGCTGCGGTCGTGGAGAGGCAACGGGATGCTCCCTCGCGGCCACTGTTTCGGAAGAGCATAGCCTCTTCCTGAGCTCCAGATAAAACACCTTTTGCCAATCCCTTTCCCAAATCCTCCTCACCCATGCAGTTCTTCATCATCATGAACCCGCTCTCGTAGCCCTCAAAGCATTCGCACTCAAAGCTGCCGGGCGTGTTGACGCAGGAGCCGTGGCCGCACAGGTCAGGCGAGATCCGACACTCGTCAATATCTGCAAGGGGTGGAAGAGAGGTTTAGCCGCCGCCCGTGGGCACAGCGTGTCTCCCCGGGGGTCGCCCCACCCGAGAGCGGAACTAGCTTCTGAGAAAGGCGTTTACGCTGGCCCGCTTACCATAGCTGTCAACGTACAGGTTTGAAAATAAGGGACCAGCAGCCTCGAAAATAAGGGCTCAGCAGCCAAAATAAGGGATTTTCCAAGCACAGGTATGTTCAACCTCTGAGCCCCTCCGAGCCAAAGGCAGAAAGCCCAGCCAGCAGCCAAACGAAGCCTCAAGCGGTGGTTCCCACAGCGCAGCAACCCGGCAAAGGGGATGCAGCAAGGAAAACCACCGTCACCTCTCCGCTGGGAAGCGCTGAGCAAAGGCGGGTCCCCAGGCAAGGCGGCTGATTTGATCAGCACAAGGCATGCAAGCTCCACCCCCCAGTCGTTCTTAGGCTCCTTATTGGGTGAGCAACGCAGCCAAGCAACACAGTTGGAGCCTCCCTCCTCCCTGGCCCGCAGGGAGGGAGGGAGAGGAGCTGCGTCCTCTGAAACCCGTGAAATTTAAGGGACATCATCAATAAGGGACAGCAGCGGGACACAGGGCTGGGATAAGGGACTTTCCCGCCAAATAAGGGACAGTTGACAGCTATGCCGCTTACCTGTACAGTTTCTCTCCTCAGCGTCCAGGGCAAAGCCGTTGCCGCAGAGACACCGGAAGCTGCCGATGGTGTTGCGGCAAGTCCCGTGCGTGCAGAGACCAGAGAATACCTTGCACTCGTTCACATCTAGAGGGTCGAAAAGGAGGCTGGTTAGGAAAGGCTCTCGTTGCAGCCTGCCGAGAAGTTGGTTGGTGGCAGAAGTGGGAACCTAAGGCCCAGCTCTCATTATCCTTGACCGCTGGAAGATGAACAGATCTCAGAAACATCTCCAGGGCCACAGGTTCCCCTGCCTTTTGTTAAAGCTAAAGGGACTCCTGACCGTTAAGTCCAGACATTGATGACTCTGGGGTTGCGGCGCTCATCTCGCTTTACTGGCTGAGGGAGCCGGAGTCCAGCTTCCTGGTCATGTGGCCAGCAGGACCAAGCCACTTCTGGCGAACTTTAGCAGTGCACGGAAACGCCGTTTACCTTCCCGCTGGAGCGGTACCTATTTATCTACTGGCACTTTGATGTGCTTTCGAACTGCTAGGTGGGCAGGAGCAGGGACTGAGCAACGGGAGCTCACCCCGTCACGGGGATTCGAACCACAACCTTCTGATCAGCAAGTCCTAGGCTCTGTGGTTTAACCCACAGCGCCACCCGCATCCTAGGGTATTTGGTGGTAAACCCATCCACTAGGTATTCAAATTCAACTATCTGGGAATTACATTCCATCATGGGCTTCTCTGGTGTAGCGGCGGTGAATGCCAGTAAGTTGTCTATTTGGGGACTGTTAAATTGTGGGCGAACATATCAGACGACACGGGTGGCGCTGTGGGTAAAAGGCTCAGCACCTAGGGCTTGCCGATCGAAAGGTCGGCGGTTTGAATCCCCGCGGCAGGGTGCGCTCCTGTCGTTCGGTCCCAGCGCCTGCCAACCTAGCAGTTTGAAAGCACCCTTAAGTGCAAGTAGATAAATAGGGACCGCTTACTAGCGGGAAGGTAAACGGCGTTTCCGTGTGCGGCTCTGGCTCACCAGAGCAGCTTTGTCACGCTGGCCACGTGACCCGGAAGTGTCTCCAGACAGCGCTGGCCCCCGGCCTCTTGAGGGAGATGGGCGCACAACCCTAGAGTCTGTCAAGACTGGCCCGTATGGACAGGGGTACCTTTACCTTTACCTATATCAGACGACACAGTAATTCTTCCAAAGCAGCTCGTTATTTGTAAGCTGGAACAGAACTGAACTGAGGAGCTCAGCCAGCCTGCTTATATAGAGCTGCAGAACAATGTAACTGTTGCAACTTTCTAAAACTATCCAATCACTGAACGTCACTTTCGATCCTTCATTTGCATAACTATCTACAGTATCCCCCTGCTGGCCCAGGGTGAGAACTTCAGTACATAACAGGGACCATCTGTCCGGGGGTTCCAGGCTGTGATTTGTCCGCCCTCCTCTGCGCTCCTGGGGGACGATGAGTTTTACAAACTCACCTTTGTAAAAAGGCCGTCCGGATAAGACATCTCCCCGATTGGCAAAACCAGGTCCTCTCGGGCAGATGGCCTTGTATTCAGCAGAGCCTGGCTTGGGGCATTCCTCACAGTCAAAACCCCAAGCCGCACCGACAGAGCAGCAGCAGAGGTCGATGCGGTATTTCCCCGGCAGTGGCACCGTGCATTCGTCCTCGGCCCACCTCATGTAGCACTGCTCCAGTCGCACGTCTGGGGAGGAAAGGCGAAGGTCAGCGGGGAGCAGCGAGGAAGATGCTGTCTCAAAGGTTTTGCTAGCGGCCGGCGGCTGCGTGCCACGCTAATCGTAGCCCGAGCAGAGCCATCAAAATTAAGGGGCATGGCTGGCGGATGTCAGTACAGTGGTGCCTCGCAAGACGAAAAGAATCCGTTCCGCGAGTCTCTTCCTCTTGCGGTTTTTTTCGTCTTGCAAAGCAACCCTATTAGCGGATTAGCGGTTTAGCGGCTATTAGCGGCTATTAAAGGCTTAAGGGATTAGCGGATTAGCTGCTAAAAGGCTATTAGTGGCTATTAAAGGCTTAAGGGATTAGTGGATTAGCTGCTAAAAGGCTATTAGCGGCTTAGATCAGCTGATAAGCGGCTTAGATCAGCTGTCAAGCGGCTTAGCGAACAGCTGTTAAGCGGCTTAGGGGCTTGGGGAAAAGGGGGGGGAGGGGGAAAAACCCCAGGAATCGCAAGGCATTTTCATCTTGCGAAGCAAGCCCATAGCAAATTCGTCCTGCGAAGCACCTCCAAAACGGAAAACTCTTTCGTCTAGCGGGTTTTCCGTCTTGCGAGGCATTCGTCTTGCGGGGCACCACTGTATATGGAAACATCACCGCTGCAGACACACAGATTGTTGACATCATATGATGCGCCTATCTGTGGGAAAGAAGAGTTTCCCAAGACGTTCACAGGCTGGATAAGTCTTTGTGAAGACTGTAACTTGAAACCTTCTGTGTGCGCATGTTCAGGAGGTTTGTCTGACTTGCTAGAAGAACTGAACTGAAAGGACGTGTTTTTCTCTAGTGCTGTAATGTCAGAAATAAACATCATGTAAATAGATTTCTGACTTATTTTCTTTCCCCTGCGGAAGCAGGAGGGAGGGGTTGTGCATTTTACCCACGCTTGGGAAAATGTCGCCTATCAAAATCTCCCTGGTCTGTCTGGATATCAGCCAGAGGAGGTTACCGGTAAGCAAGCTCTGAGGACACTGAGAGGGGCCAGCCTCTATGGAGGGGGCTTGCAAACCGACAGCGGAGGTCTGCTGGTCTACTCTGAGCAGAATTTAGCTGGGTGCAACCCCGGGAATGGGCTCCTCTTGAGAAGATTAAGGGGACACATTGATTGATTGATTGATTGATTGATTCGACCTAACAAAATCCGTATGTGCTTAAAACAATAAATGAAACCTCTAAGAGGTTCTCTCTCTGTACACACACACACACACACGTGAAAATCCAGACACAACAGTTCAAGAAGGACACTGACAAACTGGAACGTGTCCAGAGGAGGGCAACCAAAATGGTCAAAGGCCTGGAAACGATGCCTTATGAGGAACGGCTAAGGGAGCTGGGCATGTTTAGCCTGGAGAAGAGGAGGTTGAGGGGTGATATGATAGCCATGTTCAAATATAGCAAAGGATGTCACATAGAGGAGGGAGAAAGGTTGTTTTCTGCTGCTCCAGAGAAGCGGACCCAGAGCAATGGATCCAAACTACAAGAAAGAAGATTCCACCTAAACATTAGGAAGAACTTCCTGCCGGTAAGAGCTGTTTGACAGTGGAATTTGCTGCCAAGGAGCGTGGTGGAGTCGCCTTCTTTGGAGGTCTTTAAGCAGAGGCTTGACAACCATATGTCAGGAGTGCTCTGATGGTGTTTCCCGCTTGGCAGGGGGTTGGACTCGATGGCCCTTGTGGTCTCTTCCAACTCTATGATTCTATGATTCTTCTACATCCTCACCAACGCATGTCCTGCCAGAGCCGTCCAGTGTCAAGCCTTCAGGACAATCGCAACGGAAGGACCCCACTGTGTTCACACAGTGGCCGTTGGAACAGACCCCTGGGAAAACCTCGCATTCGTTCACGTCTGGGGAGAGAAAAACATCGTGAGGGTCGTTGCAGGGTCTGTTAGTCAGCGGCTGCGGACTGGGAGGGGAGATTAGTGGCAAAGGGACGCGGGTGGCGCTGTGGGTTAAACCACAGAGCCTAGGACTTGCCGATCAGAAGGTCAACGGTTCGAATCCCCGCAATGACGGGGTGAGCTCCCGTTGCTCGGTCCTTGCTCCTGCCAGCCTAGCAGTTCGAAAGCACGTCAAAGTGTAAGTAGATCAATAGGTACCACTCTGGCGGGAAGGTAAATGGCGTTTCCGTGCGCTGCTCTGGTTCGCCAGAAGCGGCTAAGTCCTACTGGCCACATGACCCAGAAGCTGTACGCCAGCTCCCTCGGCCAATAAAGCAAGATGAGCGCCGCAACCCCAGAGTCGGTCACGACTAGACCTAATGGTCAGGGGTCCCTTTACCTTTACCTATCCATTTTGGGGTCTAAGAAAAGGCACTCGCCACAAATCCTGAGCACAAAGCACAGGTGGGCTCTGCACCCTCAAAGCACAAAAACCTTCCTTTGGAAACACACAGTTCCTCCGAACACCCATTTCACAGATGGTAAGGTAAAGGACCCCTGGGCATAGCTCTCAACTTTTCCCTTTTCCTTCGAGGAATCCTATTCGGATTAAGGGAATTTCCCTTTAAAAAAGGGAAACGTTGACAGCTATGCCCCTGGGTGGTTAAGTCCAGCCAAAGCTGACTCTGGGGTTGTGGCGCTCATCTCGCTTTCAGGCTGAGGGAGCCGGCGTTTATCCACAGGCAGCTTTTTCCGGGTTGTTTGGCCAGCAGGACTAAACTGCTTCTGTTGCAACAGGACACTGTGACGGAAACCAAAGCGCACAGAAATGCCGTTTACCTTCCCGCCGGAGTGGTACCTATTTATCTACTTGCACTCGCGTGCTTTATGTTAGGTTGGCAGGAGCTGGGACAGAGCAACAGGAGCTCACCCCATCGCGGGGATTCAAACCACTGACCTTTTGATCGGTAAGCCCAAGAGCATGGGTAGGCAAACTAAGGCCCGGGGGCCGGATCCGGCCCAATCGCCTTCTAAATCTGGCCCACGGACGGTCTGGGAATCAGCGTGTTTTTACACATAGTAGAATGTGTGCTTTTATTTAAAATGCATCTCTGGGTTATTTGTGGGGCATAGGAATTCATTCATATATTTTTTCCCCAAAATATAGTCTGGCCCCCCACAAGGTCTGAGGGACAGTGGACCGGCCCCCTGCTGAAAAAGTTTGCTGACCCCTGCCCTCTTGCTGATTTAGATCACAGCGCCACCCACACCACCCGCAGATGGCAAAGTGGCAAGTCTAAAGACCTGGGTGCTGTGTTGAAGCAGGCAGGCTCACATTGCCTTGTCCAAAATTACCGTATTTTTCGCTCTATAAGACGCACCAGACCACAAGACGCACCTAGTTTTTGGAGGAAGCAAACAAGAAAAATAATATTCTGAATCTCAGAAGCCAGAACAGCAAGAGGGATCGCTAAGCAGTGAAAGCAGCAATCCCTCTTGCTGCTCTGGCTTCTGGGATAGCTGCGCAGCCTGCATTCGCTCCATAAGACACACACACATTTCCCCTTACTTTTTAGGAGGGAAAAAGTGAGTCTTATAGAGCAAAAAACACGGTATGTTGCCCCTGAGCAGGGCAAATTCAAGGGAAGAGCTATCAAAGCCACAAGGACGCTTCTGTTTCGTGGGGAGGGGATTGAGTTTTCCTCGGTAGGCCCCCCCAGGATACGAGCTGTCAGAGCGCCCCATACCTTCGCAGGAGACCCCCTTCATCCTGGCGTAACCCCTCGGACAGGCAGTGTCTAGGGCAGAAAAGAAAACAAGAGAGCAGTCTGAGAACCGCGAGACTTTGCCAAACTCAGAGACGTGCTTTGGAGACCAACACCCCTTGCACGCTGCAATTTGGCCGGTGCCAAAGGGGGGGGGCGTTTGGATAGACATTTACCAATCTCGCAGCGTTCGCACGGACTGCCCCAGGCAGCGCCCAGGGTGGCGCAGCACTCAGACTTCAGCGTGGCACCATTGATGTTGACTTCACAGCGGCCTTCCTGGATGTTCAGCCAGCAAGTCCCTTTCATGCTGTCTAGGGGAGGAAAGCAGAACACCTGAGTCACATGGGGTTTGTTGTTGTTGTTGCTATGATAGATAGGTAGGTAGGTAGCTAGGTAGGTAGATGATAGATAGATGATAGATAGATAGATAGATAGATAGAGATAGATAGAGATAGATAGATGATAGATGATAGATAGATGATAGATAGATAGATAGATAGATGATAGATAGATGATGATAGATAGATAGATAGATGATAGATGATAGATAGATGATGATAGATAGATAGATGATAGATGATAGATGATAGATGATAGATGATAGATGATAGATGATGATAGATAGATAGATGATAGATGATAGATAGATAGATAGATAGATGATAGATAGATAGATGATAGATAGAGATTAGATAGATAGATAGATAGATGATAGATAGATAGATAGATAGATAGATAGATAGATAGATGATAGATATAGATAGATGATAGATTGATAGATTGATAGATAGATAGATAGATAGATAGATAGATAGATAGATAGATGATAGATAGATAGATGATAGATAGATAGATAGATAGATGATAGATAGATAGAGATAGATAGATAGATGATAGATAGATAGATAGATAGATGGTAGATAGATAGATAGATAGATAGATAGATAGATAGATAGATAGATAGATATAGATAGATAGATTATAGATAGATAGGTATAGATCAGGGATAGCCAACTCCCAAGAGTCTGCAATCTACTCACAGCATAAAAAAACCTGGCAGTGATCTACCCATTGTCGTATAAAGACTGGCAGTGATTTGCCCAAAGTTGTGGCGCTTTTTTTTAGTAAGCCAAAGCTGGGTCTTTTTTGCTTTTTTGTAAGAAGATCGCTGGGCCAGAGGTCAACAGGGATCTACCAGGAACACACTGTGATCTACCTGTTGGAAATGCCTGATATAGCTGATAGACAGATAGATGACTAGACAGCTAGATAGATAGATAGGTAGATTGATGATAGATAGATAGATAGATAGATAGATAGATGATAGATAGATAGATAGATAGATAGATAGAGATAGATAGATAGATAGATAGATGACAATAGATAGATGATGGATGATAGATGATAGATAGATAGATAGATAGATAGATAGATAGAGAGAGAGAGAGACAGACAGACAGACAGACAGACAGATAGATGATAGATAGATGATAGATAGATAGGTGATAGATATAGATAGATAGATGATAGATAGATAGATAGATGATAGATAGATGACAATAGATAGATGATGGATAGATGATAGATAGATAGATGATAGATATAGATAGATAGATGATAGATGATAGATGATAGATATAGATAGATAGATAGATAGATGATAGATGATAGATGATAGCTGATAGATGATAGATAGATAGATAGATAGATATAGATAGATAGATGATAGACAGATTGCATTTTACAACTATATACCGTATTTTTCGCTCTATAAGACGCACCAGACCACAAGACGCACCTAATTTTTGGAGGAGGAAAACAAGAAAAAAAATATTCTGAATCCCAGAAGCCAGAACAGTAAGAGGGATCGTTGCGCAGTGAAAGCAGCGATCCCTCTTGCTGTTCTGGCTTCTGGGATAGCTGCGCAGCCTGCATTCGCTCCATAAGACGCACACACATTTCCCCTTACTTTTTAGGAGGGAAAAAGTGAGTCTTATAGAGCAAAAAATACGGTATATATTTACATTTCAGTGTGAATTTCCTTTGCACTCTATGTAGGGCTACCTTTGAAGGTGACCCAGAAACTGTTTTGTCGTGTTTTTAATAGTCTGTTGGGAAACCCAGCCAAATGAGCGGGGGTATGTATAAATAAATAAATAAGTAAATAAATAAATAAATGTTGTGATAATAATAATAATAATTTTGTAATTTTGTATTTCACTATTATATTTATTTTTTGCATTTCAGTGTGAATTTCCCCATTATAATGCATTTTTTTTTTGCTCCTCTTCTTCCGATTTGCTTTTTGCTATTTTTGCATTTCAGTCTGTATCCCTCCCACTTTAAGGAATTTAAGGACATATAAGGCTAAAAGGATTTGAACAGAAACATCATTAGGAACGGCTAAGGGAGCAGGGCATGTTTAGCCTGGAGAAGAGGAGGTTAAGGGGTGACATGATAGCCATGTTCAAATATATAAAAGGATGTCACATAGAGGAGGGAGAAAGGTTGTTTTCTGCTGCTCCAGAGAAGCGGACACGGAGCAATGGATCCAAACTACAAGAAAGAAGATTCCACCTAAACATTAGGAAGAACTTCCTGACAGTAAGAGCTGTTTGACAGTGGAATCTGCTGCCAAGGAGTGTGGTGGAGTCTCCTTCTTTGGAGGTCTTTAAGCAGAGGCTTGACAACCATATATCAGGAGTGCTCTGATGGTGTTTCCTGCTTGGCAGGGGGTTGGACTCGATGGCCCTTGTGGTCTCTATGATTCTATGATCATGGAAGTAAAGATAGGAAGTAGAAAAGCAAAGGGCGTATCGCATTGAAACTGAATTGAATTTCTTAGACGGTATGAAAATCGATTAAAGAAATTACGAAAAAGGAGAGCCTCTTTACCAACACAGATGGTGCCGCTGGAATCCAGTTTACTTCCTGGGGAGCACTCGCAGGCAAAAGAGCCGGCGTTATTTCTACATATGCCGTTGATGCATGGGTTGGAGGTACACTCGTTGATATCTGGAGGGAGAGAACCTTGCTGAATTTACCCCGCACAGAATCTTACGCCGATCTGTGTCGCCTCTCCCTTGTGGGAAGCCACGGGACGTTCACCAACATCCCAACTTCTCAAAGGACAGGCAAAGGTGCAAGCCTGGCTGGCGTTAAACCTTAATTAAAGAGCCAGTTTCGCCGACAACAGAGATCCGCGCCCTTTCTTGCTGGCGCCGGGCCCGAACACTTACCCTCGCAGGTGTCCGTCTCCGTCCGGAAGACGAATCCTTTGGGGCAGCTGCAGCTGTAACTCCCAGGGGTGTTGCGGCAAAGGCCGTTGTCACACAGCAGCCGGTTGACGGCACACTCGTCCACATCTGGAGAGAAATTCGCACGAGTGTGAGCTGCGCATGGAGGCCAGACGGGTTACAGCACCCAGCGCTGGATTTCGGTTTGATGAGGCCCTAAGCTACTGAAGGTAATGGGGCCCTTTATATGTCCAGCTGTCCTTTGTCAACAACAAATTGCCGCTGTTTTTTGTGTTGAATATAGGCTATATGGTCATTTATGGACCTAATAGGTATCTCAAGCCATTTGCCCATGTTGCCATGCAGCCATGCAGAATGTAGGCACCCTATATATAGGTAAAGGGTAAAGGGACCCCTGACCATTAGGTCCAGTCGTGACCGACTCTGGGGTTGCGGCGCTCATCTCGCTTTATTGGCCGAGGGAGCCAGCGTACAGCTTCCGGGTCATGTGGCCAGCATGACTAAGCCGCTTCTAGCGAAGCAGAGCAGTGCACGGAAACTCCGTTTACCTTCTCGCCGGAGCAGTACCTATTTATCTACTTGCACTTTTGATGTGCTTTCGAACTGCTAGGTTGGCAGGAGCAGGGACCGAGCAACAGGAGCTCACCCCGTCACGGGGATTTGAACCGCCGACCTTCTGATTGGTAAGTCCTAGGCTCAGTGGTTTAACCCACAGCGCCACCCACGTATAGAAGGGACCCACCCTATATATAGAAAGGAGCAAACCAGGGATGTTTTAGGGAGCAGGCGGGGCCCTGGACTTACATCCTAGGAGCCTACACAACACAAAACATTGTTGCTGTATGAACTAGCTCCAGAGTGGTTTCACAGCTTGAACTGCGCATCCCACAGGCTTGTGTTTCAAGGTTGCGCCGATCTCTAGGAGGCCCCCTGAGAGCCCTCCGCGACCCCGCAAAATCACTCACCCACACAGTTTTTGCCCGTGGGGTCTGACTCGTAGCCCAGATTGCAAATGCAGCGATAACTTCCCCGTAGATTCTCGCACATCCCATTGGGGCAGATGTCCGGGTTCAAGGCGCACTCGTTGATATCTGGACGTGAGAGGGGGGATTTGGGAATTAATAATACAGCGGGCGCTCGGGTTGCGAACGAGATCTGTGCGGGAAGCACGTCCGCAACACGCAGCGCACACAGCGCCGTGTCTGCGCATGTGGAGGTTGTGATTCAGCGCTTCTGCACATGTGCCGAAACCCGGAAGCAACCCGTTCCGGTACTTCCGGGTTTGGTGTGGTACACAACCCAAAATCGCACAACCCAAAGCATCTGTAACCCAAGGTATGACTGTAAAACCATATTTATGCGAATCAGAGTGAAAATGATAAATTACAGAAGGTCCAGTGCTTTCATTCGCGGACTGAGTTGGGACCACGGATTTTAAGACTGCGTCCCAATGAAACACCACCAAGACAGAGTTTTTGCAGAGGCCCCAGCCTTGCACAACCCCCCCACAAGGGTGGGGTGGGGGTCACTTTCCCCGAAACTTACCTCTCCCATCAGCTGTGATGCCGATGCCACTGCTGCAGAGAGCCTGGAATTCAGCTGCGGAAAAAAACACAAGTCTTTGTCAAGTCAGCGATTCTAAGGCTTAGAGCCGCTGTATTCCATGGACACTGAGAATGCTCAGACCTTATTGTCCTTATTGGCCTTGTGGGACGCGGGTGGCGCTGTGGTCTGTGGTGTTGGAATGTGGTAAGACCTTCCACTTAGAAATAAGCCAGTGTGGTGTAGTGGTTAAGAGCGGTGGACTCGTAATCTGGTGAACCGGGTTCGCTTCCCCGCTCCTCCACCTGCAGCTGCTGGGTGACCTTGGGCCAGTCACACTTCTCTGAAGTCTCCCAGCCCCACTCACCTCACAGAGTGTTTGTTGTGGAAGAGGAAGGGAAAGGAGATTGTTAGCTGCTTTGAGACTCCTTAAAGGTAAAGCGACCCCTGACCATTAGGTCCAGTCGTGGCCGACTCTGGTGTTGCGGCGCTCATCTCGCTTTACTGGCCGAGGGAGCCGGCGTACAGCTTCCGGGTCATGTGGCCAGAATGACTAAGCCATTTCTGGTGACCCAGAGCAGCGCACAGAAACGCCGTTTACCTTCCCGCCGGGGCAGTACCTATTTATCTACTTGCACTTTGACGTGCTTTCAAACTGCTAGGTTGGCAGGAGCAGGCACCGAGCAACGGGAGCTCACCCCGTCGTTGCAGGGATTCGAACCGCCGACCTTCTGATCGGCAAGCCCTAGGCTCTGTGGTTTAACCCACAGCGCCACCTGCGTCCCATCTTGTGACTCCTTAGGGTAGTGATAAAGCGGGATATCAAATCCAAACTCTTCTTCTTCCTTTCATTGGAGTTCTTATCTACTGCCACAGGGGCAAGGCGGAACCTGGTTCTCAGAATCTTAACAGGCACATACAGAGCGTTTTTCTCCAACTCACCTGAGTTCTTGGCAGGGCAAGGCTGGCAAGGTTCCCCGAACCCGTGGTCCGGGTTGGCACAGCAGCACTCGGACTTGGTGACAGCGCCAGGGAAAGGCCTGGCGCAGGTGCCCTTCTTGATGCCGCCGTAGCAGGTGCTGCGGACATGGGTGTCGACGCAGACCCGCCCGTCCACGCCGATGGCCAGGCCCCCCAGGCACTCACAGCGGAAGGAGCCCTCCGTGTTGATACACCAGCCGTTCATGCAGATTCCAGGGGTCTCGCACTCGTCGATGTCTGCCAGGGAAAGGTAAAGGTAAAGGGACCCCTGACCATTATGTCTAGTCATGGCCGACTCTGGGGTTGCGGCGCTCATCTCGCTTTACTGGCCGAGGGAGCCGGCGTACAGCTTCCGGGTCATGCGGCCAGCAGGACCAAGCCGCTTCTGGCGAACCAGGGCAGCGCACGGAAACGCCGTTTACCTTCCCGCAGGAGCGGTACCTATTTATCTACTTGCACTTTGACGTGCTTTCGAACTGCTAGGTGGGCAGGAGCAGGGACCGAGCAACGGGAGCTCACCCCGTCATTGCGCGGATTCGAACCGCCGACCTTCTGATCGGCAAGTCCTAGGCTCTATGGTTTAACCCACAGCGCTACCCGCATCCCAGGGCGGGGTAGAAATAGTAAATAATAATAATAATAATAATTATTATTATTATGAGCTGCAAATCCTGGCTATGTCTGGGAAATTCTGGACGTTTTTCAGCCCTAGTACAGGCTAAAGCTCCTCTGGTGACTAATAACTTTAATGTTGATATATACCGTATTTTTCGCTCTATAAGATGCACTTTTTTTTTTAATAAAATATTTATTAAGGGTTTGGGAATTACAGAAAAAAGAGAGAAAGGGAAACAATATAAATTTAACAAAACATACATTACAATTACAATAAAAAGGGGGGAAAAGAAAAAAAGACCACTACAAAAATACAGAAAAAAAGGAAAAAAGAGAAAAAAGAAAAAACAACAACAATACATTAAACACACACATCGAATATTCCATATCTTTACCTTTCATTAACTTGGTTCATAGACCTCCTCACACCTCCCTTTTTTGTATTCTATTTCAATTAACTGTTTCAGCAAATTCTTTCCATCTTACTCAATTTTTGTTCTATAATTAAACTTAACAATCTAACCTTAAATTTTTCATTTTATCCCGTTATCAATCCACTTTTCCTTAAATCTTTAGTACATTTCTGCTAAAACCATATGACTTCATTCCAGTATAAGATGCACTTTTCCCCCCTCCCAAAATTAAGGGGAAATGTGTGCGCGTCCTATGGAGCGAATGCAGGCTCCTTGGCTTCAGTGAAAGCAACGCGAAGCCTCCGAAGCGCAGAGGGAGCGCTCCCTCCGTGCTCCTTGGCTTTGCGTTGCTTTCGCTGAAGCCTGGAGAGCGAGAGGGGTTGGTGCGCACTGACCCCTCTCGCTCTCCAGGCTTCAGGGATAGCTGCCTGAGGCCTCCGGAGCGCAGTGGGAACTCGTGCTGCGCTCCGGAGGCTACGTGTTGCTTTCGCTGAAGCCTGGAGAGCGAGACTCTCCTGGCTTCAGCAGAGAGGGAGAGCTGCGCAGCGCCCCTTCAGCGAAGCGGGAGGAGAAATGGAAGGGGCTCCATTTCTCCTGCCGCTTCACTGAAGGGGCGCTGAGCAGAGAGGGGGAGAATTATTTTTTTCTTGAATGTTAGAAGAATGCTGGAATGACGTGACATGGTTTTAGCAGAAATGTTATAAAGAATGAAGTAAAAACTGATTGTTAATGGGCCAAAGTGGAAAATTTAAAGTTAGATTGTGTTAGACAAATTATAGAACAAAAAAAAGATTGAGAAAGATGGAAAGGATTTGCTGAAATAGCTAAATTGAACTAGAATACAAAAAAGGGAGGTGTGAGGAGGTCGATGAAACAAGTAAATGAAAGGCAAAGAAATGGAAATTGGATGTGCTTTTTTAAATGTTTTTTGTTCTTCTTGTTGTTTTGATGTATTTTTTTGTTTTTGTTTTTATCTTTGATGTATTGTTTGTTAAATTCTTTATTGTTTTTTCTTTTTGTAACTGTTAAATCTCTAATAAATATTATTATATATAAAAAAAGAGAATTTTTTTTTCTTGTTCTCCCCCTTAAAACAAGGTGCGTCCTATGGTTGGGTGCATCCTATAGAGCGAAAAATACGGTATACTATGCCGCACTGTGTATTGTGGGTCTACGGACCGCAATAAAGCCGTGTGCGGATTTAACAAACCAAAAAACCTGACCAGGGAGTTGTTGAAGGCCTGGTGGAGGGCAAAGACCTTGCTTGTGTTTGGAAATTCAAACTTCCCCCACTCGCGATCCCTGGTAAAGTTTTCCCGTAGTATACCCACCAACGCAATATCGCCCATTGGGAGCCAGGACAAAGCCCAGCTTGCAGATGCATTTGAAGCTCCCGTCTTCGTTGATGCACATCCCATTGAGGCACATGTTAGTGGTGGCGCATTCGTCATGATCTGCGGGAGGAAGGGAGCAGATCTTTCTTTTCCTCTTTCCTTCCTTCCTCCCTTCCTTCCTCTCCTTCCTTCCCCTCCCCCTCCCTCCTTTCTTTCTTTCTTTCTTTCTTTCTTTCTTTCTTTCTTTCTTTCTTTCCCTCCTTCCTTCTTTCCTTCCTTCCTTCCTTCCTCCCTCTTTCCCTCTTTCCCTTCCTTCCTTCCTTCCTTCCTTCCTATCTTCCTTCCTCCCTCTCCTTCCTTCCCCCTCCCCTTCCTCCTCCCCTCCCTCCCTCCCTCCCTCCCTCCCTCCCTTCCTTTCTCTCCTTCTCTCTTTCTCTCCTTCCTTTTCGCCTCTCCCCCTCACCTTTTCCTCGCTCACTAGGTCTTCCCAGAGGCTTCAACCAATTTCTCCCCCCCCCATCTACCGACCCATCCATTTTGGCTCTCTACTCCATCTTGTTCTTCCCTTACCCTTCCTCCTCCTCTTCCTCTCTGGGCCCCCTTTGCCCTGAAGGAACCAGACTGAGGGCCTCGCATGCCCCACCCCTCACCCCCGCCCCATGACAAAAAGGGCCTAATCTTTACCGGCACAGTTCTTCCCATCCGGAGTGATTTCAAAGCCGGCGTTGCAGATGCATTGGAAGCTGCCGTCGGTGTTGACACAGCGCCCGTTCCGGCACATCAGTCCGTTCATGATGCACTCGTCGATGTCTAGCAGGGAACCAAAAAGGCTTTAAGTCAGAACTGTCCGTTTGCATTTCTTAGTACAGAAAGTGTTGATCTGATATGTGGAGATCTTTCCTGTTCTGATTAATTCAAGAGGGTTCTGGAAGGTTTCTTTCTACGTGAAAGAAACAGGCAGGAGGTTTCTGTTGTTTGGGTTATTCCTTCCGGGAAGTTGCGTACAGCTGGTTTAAATGGGTTCTGCTATCTGTCCGTCAAGGTCACACTGACTATAATAGGCCAGAAGGAGTCTGGGTCTTACTTTCTCTTCTCCTCACTTTGTTCTGGTGTGGTGTTCTGTACAGTGGTACCTCGGGTTAAGTGCTTAATTCGTTCCGGAGTGCTTCAGGTTAAGAACTTTGCTTCAGGATGAGAACAGAAATTGTGCTCTGGTTAAGAACAGACTTCCAGAACGAATTAAGTACAGTGGTACCTCGGGTTAAGTACTTAATTCGTTCCGGAGGTCCGTTCTTAACCTGAAACTGTTCTTAACCTGAAGCACCACTTTAGCTAATGGGGCCTCCTGCTGCTGCCGCGCCGCCGGAGCACGATTTCTGTTCTCATCCTGAAGCAAAGTTCTTAACCCGAGGTACTATTTCTGGGTTAGCGGAGTCTGTAACCTGAAGCGTATGTAACCCGAGGTACCACTGTATCCCATAATGTTAAAGTGCTGCAACTGAAGAAGTGTGCATGCACACAAAAGCTCATACCAATAACTAACTTAGTTGGTCTCTAAGGTGCTACAGGAAGGAATTTTTTAATTTAATTTAATTTAATTTGTTTTGACTACAGCAGACCAACCGGACTACCTACTTGTAACTGGATTTTTATGGACTGTGCCAGTCCTGAAAGTACTGGATTTGTGAGCATGATGCTCATTGGGGGGGGGCGTGTCTTGAGCTACAGGGCAGGCAATTTCAAAAGTCTATATAAGGGCTTGCACACCATTGTTTGGGGTTATCCTCCCTCCTGCGTGCAATGAGCGAGGGACCCTGTTGCAGCAGCTCCTTGAATAAAGATCAGACTTACTAGCTGCTTTGCTTCTCAATATTCTCTGGTTCGCCTGCTGATTTATTGTCCTAGGTTGTTCCGAAGGATCAACACTGTACCTATGTACAGAAACTGGGTTTGTACAGTGGTGCCTCGCAAGACGAAATTAATCCATTCCGCGAGTCTCTTCGTCTTGCGGTTTTTTTGTCTTGCGAAGCACGGCTATTAGCGGCTTAGCGGCTTAGCGGCTATTAACGGCTTAGAGGCTTTAAGAAAAAGGAAACAAACTCGCAAGAACTCGCAATACGTTTCGTCTTGTGAAGCAAGCCCATAGGGAAATTCGTCTTGCGGAACGACTCAAAAAACGGAAAACTCTTTCGTCTAGCGAGTTTTTCGTCTTGCGAGGCATTCGTCTTGTGAGGTACCACTGTACTGAGATTGTACTAACACACTGCCCAGTGGTGTTCACAGAAAGGGGGAGGATGTTGATTTCTGTGTGTTGCCACTGTGCAGTGCTTTTGAGTCACAAGACTCCGTTTACATTCCAGAGATTCCAGGCTGTTGGACGTCTCACGGAAGACAGGCGACGGATGTGATGTTACTGGTTTCCTGTTCCTTGGTTCAGTTCCTCTCTGCTCTCACGGAGAGAGCATGTATGTTTCTTTTCTGTCTGCGTAGTTAGGAATAAAACACTCTTTAGCCATGTAGCTCAAACTTCTCGTCTCTTCCCTGTGCTGGATACTCTGCGGAATGGGGAACGTGCTTGGAGTCTTATCAAAGGCTCGGGTCGTTAATCACGTTGGAGGCGACTCAACTGGACAAGTCGCAATTCCGACAGGCCTCTCTTAATTTCTCCTACCGATAGAAAACCTACTTAAGGACTCTATGTGGGCTCTTGGGTACCCATAAGGGATAAAGGAGCAGTTTTTTTATTATAACAATAACCACCAATCCGAAAGGAGGATACCCAGTTTCTCCCCGAAATTACCAATACAAGCTTGCTTGGTAGGGGTGCTCTGAAATCCCTCATGGCACTTGCAGTGGTACGAGCCGGGTGTGTTCACACAATCGCCGTGGAGGCAGGGGCTACTCGAACACTCATCCATGTCTTGGCAAGGAAAGGCAGAGAGAGATACCAAGGGAAGATAAGAGACTGTTCATGTATGCAACAACCATGGCTGTCAAGTTACCGATCTGAAAATAAGGGACCAGCAGCCTCGAAAATAAGGGATCAGCAGCCAAAATAAGGGATTTTCCAAGCACAGGTATGTTCAACTTCTGAGCCCCTCCGAGCCAAAGGCAGAAAGCCCAGCCAGCAGCCAAACGAAGCCTCAAGCGGTGGTTCCCACAGCGCAGCAACCCGGCAAAGGGGATGCAGCAAGGAAAACCACCGTCACCTCTCCGCTGGGAAGCGCTGAGCAAAGGCGAGTCCCCAGGCAACGCGGCCGACTTGATCGGCGCAAGGCATGCAAGCTCCACCCCCCAGTCGTTCTTAGGCTCCTTATTGGGTGAGCAACGCAGCCAAGCAACACAGTTGGAGCCTCCATGGCCGGCAGGGAGGGAGGGAGACGAGCTGCTTCCTTTGAAACCCGGGAAAATTAAGGGAAATCAACAATAAGGGACAGCAGCGGGACACGGCGCTGGGATAAGGGAGTTTCCCGCCAAATAAGGGACGGTTGACAGCTATGGCAACAACTGTGGCAAGAATTATCTTAGCATGAGCGTGGCGGCTTTGCTCCCTCAGCCAAGGCTGCGCATGCATGCACCCCGTGGTCCCAGCCCCCCCAACTCACCAATGCATTCTCCCCGCATGTCCTGCTTGTAGCCCATGTTGCATTCGCAGCGGTAGCTGGACGGGGTGGGGATGCAGCGCCCGTTCAAGCACAGGTTGGTGAAATGCTTGCAGATGTCGATGGTCTGGTTGAGGGTGGCTGTTCCTGCAAAAACACCAGGGGCGGTTACTGCTGCTGCTGCTGTGAGCGGGGAAGAGTTGGGGGGACACCTGAGGGTCATTTAGTCTGACCCCCTCCAACGCAGGGTTCTTTTGCTCAACCATGGAGGCACAGGTCCATTCTGTGTCCAGGGCAGCTGTTTACCAGCTCCATCTGGTATGCAGGATGAGACCCTCCCTGCCCACAGACTGTCTCGCCAGAGTGGTGCATGCTGTGGTTATCTCCTGCTTGGACTACTGCAATGTGCTGTACGTGGGGCTACCTTGGAAGGTGACCTGGAAACTACAACTAATCCAGAATGCGGCAGCTGGACTGGGGACTGGGAGCGGCTGCCGAGACCATATAACACCAGTCTTGAAAGACCTGCATTGGCTCCCAGTACGTTTCTGAGCACAATTCAAAGTGTTGGTGCTGAACTTTAAAGCCCTAAATGGCCTCAGTCCAGTATATCTGAAGGAGCGTCTCCACCCCCATCGTCCAGCCCGGACACTGAGGTCCAGCTCTGAGGGCCTTCTGGCGGTTCCTTCCCTGCGAGAAGCAAGGTTACAGGGAACCAGGCAGAGGGCCTTCTCGGTGGTGGCGCCCGCTCTGTGGAACAGCCTCCCACCAGATGTCAAAGAGAACAACAACTACCAAACTTTTAGAAGACATCTAAGGGCAGCCCTGTTTAGGAAAGCTTTTAATGTTTAATAGTTTATTGTATTTTAATATTCTATTGGGAGCCGTCCAGAGTGGCTGGGGAAACCCAGCCAGATGGGCGGGGTATAAATAATAAACTATTACTACTACTATAACAGAACAGTAGGCGTTCAACTCTTACTTTAGCAGACAGACGGCAGCTCAGTTATACAGTAGTACCTTGGTTCTCAAACGCCTTGGTACTCAAACAATGTGGAACCCACACACTGCAAACCCAGAAGTAAGTGTGGTGGTTTGCAAATGTGCTCCGCTTTGAGTGTTACATTTCTGATTCGAGTGTTATGCTTCCAATTTGAGTGCCACAATTCCATTTTGAGCTGAGGTCTGTCTCTTTTTGCTATTTATTGTTTTTGTTTTAGAGGCCATATTTTGTTTTGCTTTTGTGGCTGTGTGGAACCCAGTTCAGCTGCTAATTGAATGACTGATTGATTGATTGAGCGACTGCAGTACATTGTTTATCGCTTTCATTTTCAATGGTCTTGTTTAGATAGTAAAATTCATGTTAAATTGCTGTTTCAGGGGTTGTTTTTAAAAGTCTGGAATGGATTAATCCACTTTGCATTACAGTGGTACCTTGGTTTCCAAGCTTAATCTGTTCCAGAAGTCCGTTCTTAAACCGAAACCGTTCTTAAACCAAGGTATGCTTTCCCTCATGATATCTCCTGCCACTGGTGCCCTTCCACCGTTCGGATTCTGTTCTTAAAGGTAAAGGTAAAGGGACCCCTGACCATTAGGTCCAGTCGCGGATGACTCTGGGGTTGCGGTGCTCATCTCGCTTTACTGGCCGAGGGAGCCGGCGTACAGTTTCCGGTTCATGTGGCTAGCATGACTAAGCCGCTTCTGGCGAACCAGAGCAGTGCACGGAAACGCCGTTTACCTTCCCGCCAGAGTGGTACCTATTTATCTACTTGCACTGGTGTGCTTTTGAACTGCTAGGTTGGCAGGAGCAGGGACCGAGCAACGGGAGCTCACCCCGTCGCGGGGATTCGAACCGCCGACCTTCTGATCGGAAGTCCTAGGCTCTGTGGTTTAACCCACAGCGCCACCCGCATTCCTCTGTTCTGTTCTGTTCTTAGACCGAGGTAAAGTTTGCAAACCGGGACACTATCTCCGGTTTTGCGGCGTTCGTAAACCGAATCGTTCTTAGACCAGACTGTTCTTAACCCGAGGCACCACTGTACTTTTGATGGGAAAGCGCGCCTTGGTTTTGGAATGCTTTGGTTCCGGAACGGATTAAGTTTGAGAACAGAGTTAGCACTGTACTGCTTTGCCTGGCGGAAAATGCTAGGTTAAATCTCCAGCATCTCTTGGGCTCAAAGTCCTGACTCGGCATAAGGCAGCTCTTTCCCTCTCTACCATGAGGTCTAGAAACTAGATGTTGTGGATTTTGTTTTTACTTACCAATGCTTGAACTTCCGGGCCCCATTCCAGGCAGTCCGGGGATCCCACCTTGACCGTTTGCTCCATTTGGTCCAAAACCACCGGGACCACTAATTCCTGGCCCAACGCCGTTGGGGCCAAAGCCAGGGACCCCGGGAAAAGTTCCAGGGAAGCCCGGAACAACTGGGAGGCCTTCGATGCACAGGCGGCGATATTCATCTGGGGAGGACAAAGCAGAGAACCAAACCGTCATTTCCCGCTTAAGCTGGAAGGATAAAGGAGCTTCATAAAGAAGACTTGCAGCAACTACAATCATAGAATCACAGAATAGAATCATAGAATCATAGAGCTGGAAGAGACCACAAGGGCCATCGAGTCCAACCCCCTGCCAAGCAGGAAACACCATCAGAGCACTCCTGACATATGGTTGTCAAGCCTCTGCTTAAAGACCTCCAAAGAAGGAGACTCCACCACACTCCTTGGCAGCAAATTCCACTGTCAAACAGCTCTTACTGTCAGGAGGTTCTTCCTAATGTTGAGGTGGAATCTTCTTTCTTGAAGTTTGGATCCATTGCTCCGTGTCCGCTTCTCTGGAGCAGCAGAAAACAACCTTTCTCCCTCCTATATGTGACATCCTTTTATATATTTGAACATGGCTATCATATCACCCCTTAACCTCCTCTTCTCCAGGCTAAACATGCGTACCTCGGAATCCGTTCCGGAAGTCCGTTCGACTTCCAAAACGTTTGAGAACCAAAGCGCAGCTTCCGATTGGCTGCAGGAAACTCCTGCAGCCAATCGGAAGCCCCGTCGGACATTCGGCTTCCAAAAGAACACCCGAAAACCGGAACAATCACTTCCGGGTTTCGATCGTTCGGGAGCCAAAACCTTCGAGAACTAAGCTGTTTGAAAACCAGGGTACGACTGTAATTGGTGAAGCCAACAGCTAAAACCAGAGCAGCCAAATGATTATTGTCTGTGGGAAAAGGGATGCCTTTTTCCGGATTCCTTAAAGGAATACAGTGGTACCTCGCAAGACGAATGCCTCGCAAGACGAAAAACTCGCAAGACGAAAGAGTTTTTCGTTTTCTGAGTTGCTTCGCAAGACGGATTTCCCTATGGCCCTGCTTCGCAAGACGAAAACGCCTTGCGCCTTTTTTTAAAAACCGCCAATGCATTCCTATGGGAAACCATCAATGCACAGCGGTGCTTCGCAAGATGAAAAAATTCACAAGGCGAAAAAACTCGCAGAACGAATTAATTTCGTCTTGCGAGGCACCACTGTACTATGGTACGGCGTATTCGTGAGCAGGATTTGAACCATGGGCGACAGAAGGAACGAGAGCTTGTTGTATTGTTGGTGTGGTATAAGAGAGAGAAGAGAGGGTGCCGCAAATGGGGAGAAATTAAAAACAGAAAACGGGCAGAATTTGGGGGAAAAGTGAGGCGAATATTCAGGCCAATATGGTACACCTTGTTTTTTGCTCTATAAGACGCACCAGACCATAAGACACACCTAGTTTTTGGAGGAGGAAAACCAGAAAAGAAATATTCTGAATCCCAGAAGCCAGAACAGCAAGAGGGATCGCTGCGCAGTGAAAGCAGCAATCCCTCTTGCTGTTCTGGCTTCTGGGATAGCTGCGCAGCCTGCATTCGCTCCATAAGACGCACACACATTTCCCCTTCTTTTTAGGAGGGAAAAAGTGAGGCTTATAGAGCAAAAAATACGGTACTCGGATTACTATGCACTGTCTCAGACAGATGAAGGCTCCCCCTTCCTGGAAGGAAGCTAAGGTAAAAGGCTCCCCTAAGAGTCGCTATTTTCCAGTAGTGGGATCACTATTTCCCAGTAGTGATGTATGGAAGTAAGAGCTGGACCATAAAGAAGGCTGATCGCGGAAGAATGGATGCTTTTGAATTCTGGTGCTGGAGGAGACTCTTGAGAGTCCCATGGACTGCAAGAAGATCAAACCTCTCCATTCTTAAGGAAACCAGCCCTGAGTGCTCACTGGAAGGACAGATCCTGAAGCTGAGGCTCCAAGACTTTGGCTACCTCAGGAGAAGAGAAGACTCCCTGGAAAAGACCCTGATGTTGGGAAAGATGGAGGGCACAAGGAGAAGGGGACGACGGAGGACGAGATGGTGGGACAGTGTTCTTGAAGCTACAAACATGAGTCTGACCAAAGTGCGGGAGGCAGTGGAAGACAGGAGTGCCTGGCATGTTCTGGTCCAGGGGGTCACAAAGAGGCGGACACGACTAAACGACTAAACAACAACAACAAGAGCCGCGCTCCCTTTAAAGAGTGCACAGAGCATCCGTGTGGGGAAAAGCCCCCAAGAGCCGCACACGCAACACTTTAAAGGAAGCACTGAGCAGAGCCTCCCGGCTGCATTCACTCCATAAGACGCACACACATTTCCCCTTACCTTTTAGGAGGGGGAAAGTGTGTCTTATAGAGCAAAAAATGCAGTATACAGTGGTACCTCGGGTTAAGTACTTAATTCGTTCAGGAGGTCCGTTCTTAACCTGAAACTGTTCTTAACCTGAAGCACCACTTTAGCTAATGGGGCCTCCTGCTGCCGCCGCCGCGCCACAGGAGCCCGATTTCTGTTCTTATTCTGAAGCAAAGTTCTTAACCTGAAGCACTATTTCTGGGTTAGCGGAGTCTGTAACCTGAAGCGTATGTAACCTGAAGCGTATGTAACCTGGGGTACCACTGTATACAGACAGATTTCTTCCATAAGTGTATCACTCACTTTCCAAAATACAGTGGTGCCTCGCTAGATGAAATTAATTCGTTCCGCGAGTTTTTTCGTAGAGCGAGTTTTTCCGTCTTGCGAAGCACCACGGCGGGGAGGGGTGGGGAGAAGCAGGGCAGCTGCCGCAGCCGGTCCTTGGACTCACCCGCGCTTGTGGACACCGTGCAACGCGGCTGCTGGAGGGCGGCGGGGCTCAGGAGCGCGACTCCGGCTGCAGCGCTGGCTGCTGGCGGCAATGGCTCTCTGAGAGGAGCGCGCGAGGGCGGTGGGCAGTGGCGCGAGGCAGCCGGAAGGTCGGCCATCAGCCGGAAGGTGGGAGGGAGCCGGAGGAGCGGGGAAGCGAGCGTGCGACCGTCGCCATGACAGGAGAGGCAGGGCCGTTTCATCTAGCAAAGCAAGCCCTTAGGAAAATCCGTCTTGCGAAGCACCTCAGAAAACGAAAAACCCTTTCGTCTAGCAAGTTTTTCGTCTTCCGAGGCATTCGTCTTGCGGGGTACCACTGTATTGTTGCATGCCGCCCAGCCAATGTTGCCAGATCAAGGCCCGCTGGCCTTTCTAAACCCCCCCCCCAGAGCTTACTCACCTGACCCCCTCACAGGGCACATTTCTGGAGTTTGTCCGATGGCCCAACATCTCCCAGAATCACAGCAGCACTGCATTTTCGTGTATTGTCCGGGTAGCTCCCCAGCGCACCGGCCGCCGATGAGTGCCGAGAAGCAAGTGCCGATTCGCTGGTCTGGAACGAGAAGCGGGAGAAAGAAGAAGAAAAAGAGTTTGGATTTGATATCCCGCTTTATCATTACCCGAAGGAGTCTCAAAGCGGCTTACATTCTCCTTTCCCTTCCTCCCCCACAACAAACACTTTGCGAGGTGAGGCTGAGAGACTTCAGAGAAGTGTGACTAGCCCAAGGTCACCCAGCAGCTGCCTGTGGAGGAGCGGGGAAGCGAACCCGGTTCACCAGATTACGAGTCCGCCGCTCTTAACCACTACACCACGCTGGCTCGGATGCGCAGAGCCTGCTTTGTACATGAGATCAGAGAAAGGGACCCCTGACAGTTAAGTCCAGTCGCGGACGACTCTGGGGTTGCGGCGCTCATCTCGTTTTACTGGCCGAGGGAGCTGGCGTTTGTCCACAGACAGTTTTTCTGGGTCATGTGGCCAGCATGACTAAGCCGCTTCTGGCGAAACCAGAGCAGCGCACAGAAATGCCAAACATTGCCAGAGTCTAAACAATGGATAGGGACCTCCAGGTATTGCTTAAAGAGGTTTAAAGACTCTCTGAAATCTAAAAAATATGTAGTATAAACACCGACAACTGGGAAACACTGGCCTGCGAGTGCTCCAGTTGGAGAACAGCCTTTACCAAAGGTGTCATAGGTTTTGAAGACACTCGAACTCAGGACACAAGGGAGAAACGTGCTTGGCAAACCCTCACCGGGATCAACTCCTGCCTGGAAACCTATGTCCCCACTGTGGAAGGATGTGTGGATCCAGAATTGGCCTCCACAGTCACTTACGGACACAATGTTAAGACTGTGTTCATGGAAGACAATCTTACTCAGCTACAAGGGATTGCCAAAGAAGAAGAAAGATTCATGGGCTCCAACTCTCATCCTTTCTGACCACTGAGCATGCTGGCTACCAGGGGCTGATGTCAGTTGGAGTTTGATAGCATCTGTAGGGTCACAGTTGCCCCATCCCTGCATCAAGAGGCACCCCCTTTCTCAGGAGGAAACACCTCTTCTAAACAGCTTTCTTTAATATCTCGCTTGGTGTCCACTCCCTGAACAGGTTGCAAGCAAGAGGGAGGGTGAGTTGTGTAGAAGAACCAAGCTCACAACAAACATGCTTAAGTCTAGTTAATGCAGGAAGGGGTTAATGTCATAGAGCAAGCTGTCCTGTCAGGTTTACCTAGGTCGCTCCCCCTCACCTTGGAGGGAAGCCAATCAAGGCCTTGGTTCCCCTCCAGTCCACCTAAAAAATCTCAGCGTGTAAAGAGGTCAGAGCTAGTTGCTCCAGGTTCAGACCGCATGGCTCTAACAAGCCTCTTTCTCCTATACCAATAACTTAGTAACATTCACCACTGCAACCAAGCCGAGTTTTACTGCCTGTGCAACTTTTCTGATGGATTCATGGAGACAAACATGAACCTGACCTTTGAAGAATTTGTAAGGAAACCATTTTTTAAAACTAACATGTGGTCTTTTTGCTACGCTGGGGGCAAATTTGGAAAGAAAGGGACACATATTTTAAAGGTCTAAGAGCCTATATTGACATGCTTTCCTTTTGCTGCATATTTTGTGATTTTAAATCTCTACCTGTCTCACCAAAGAGCCCAAAGCTAGATCTTACCATCCAGGGAATTCTCTGTTTATACCTATTTTTTTTCCCTTGCCACCAAGAAGTTGGGACGGAGTGAGGCTGGCGAGGCTGTTCCCCTTTTTCCTTCATGGACCACCTCTTGTTTCAAAGGCCTCGAGTACCAGCTCTGGAGGGCTGCCGCTTTTGGGGAGACAGTGTGGCGGTGTGGGGGTAAGGTAAAGGGACTTCTGCCCATTAGGTCCAGTCGTAACCCACTCTGGGGTTGCGGCGCTCATCTTGCTTTACTGGCCGAGGGAGCCGGCCTAAAGCTTCCGGGTCATGTGGCCAGCAGGACTAAGCCGCTTCTGGCGAACCAGAGCAGCGCACGGAAACGCCATTTGCCTTCCCGCCGGAGTGGTACCTATTTATCTACTTGCACTTTGACGTGCTCTCGAACTGCTAGGTTGGCAGGAGCAGGGACCAAGCAACGGGAGCTCACCCCGTCGTGGGGATTCGAACCGCTGACCTTCTGATCGGCAAGCCCTAGGCTCTGTGGTTTAACCCACAGCGCCACCCGCGTCCCTCGCAGGTATAGATAGATAAAACAGCATGTCCAAGCACGTTTCACTCTGGCTTTTAACCAGAGGAGGAATTCCAAGGCGAAGCCGCGATCCACATTCCCCACCCGCAAAGACACCCGCGTCGAGGACCTCGAAAGCATAGCAAGAAAAACGAATCGAGAAATCAGATCCAAAACTCCCCACTGGCAAAGAAATTGAGGAAAGGGGAGGAGGACCTCACCCCACCTCTGCTCAGTATATACTACCCTGGTTGACTCATTTGTCAGGGGTGTTTGTGTGCCAAAGGAGAGCTGGATGATGAGGCCCCCCTGCAAAGTGCTTGCTGTTAATTGCACCATTTGGCTAGCCCTGGAAAGGCCGTCTTTAATCATCCGCTCTCACAACCCCTCCATTGGAAAACCTCGCAATTAACAGCCCAGGATGCAAACGTCAAAAGGCTAATGAAGCCTTGGGTGGGACTCTGGCTGAGAGGGAATTTCCTCGCAGACACCTCCCAGATAGCCGTGAGTCAGAGCCCAAGAAATCCACCATTCCCGGGACGTTTCACGAGGAACTTTTCCAGGTTTCCTTCCCCTCTGCCGAGGCCTGGTTCACAAACACAGAGCACAGCGGGAACCCTTTGAGGGAGGCGCCGCGGCAGGGAAGGGGAGTTGGGCAACCAAACGCCTTGCATTTAGACAACCAGCATGCCAGGAAGCCCCCTGACATGCTAGATTGGATCCCAGCACAATTCAAAGTGTTGGTGCTGACCTTGAAAGCCCTAAACGGCCTCAGACCAGTATATCTGAAGGAGCATCTCCACCCCCATCGTTCTGCCCAGACACTGAGGTCCAGCTCCGAGGGCCTTCTGGTGGTTCCCTCGCTGTGAGAAGCAAAGGTACAGGGAACCAGGCAGAGGGCCTTCTTGATAGTGGCTCCCTCCCTGTGGAACGCCCTCCCACCAGATGTCAAAGAGAACAACAACTACCAGACTTTTAGAAGACATCTGAAGGCAGCCCTGTTTAGGGGAGCTTTTAATGTTTGATGTATTACAGTATTTTAATATTTTTTTGGAAGCCACCCAGAGTGGCTGGGGAAGCCCAGCCAGATGGGTGGGGTATAAATAATAAATTATTATTATTATTATTATTATTATTATTATTATTATTATAGATCTTCTACATGCAGGCAACTGGAATGCTCCTCTCCACAGAAAGTTCCCTCTGTGGCGAAGACCGCCGTATCTGAGCAAGCCTGAACCTCAAGCAAAGGATAGGTGGTCTCTCTCAAAATCCCCCTGACCATTAGGTCCAGTCGTGGCCGACTCTGGGGTTGTGGCACTCATTTTGCTTTATTGGCCGAGGGAGCCGGCGTACAGCTTCCGGGTCATGTGGCCAGCAGGACTAAACCGCTTCTGGCGAACCAGAGCAGCGCACAGAAACACCGTTTACCTTCCCGCCGGGGTGGTACCTATTTATCTACTTGCACTCTGACATGCTTTCAAACTGCTAGGTGGGCAGGAGCAGGGACCAAGCAACGGGAGCTCACTCCGTCACGGGGATTCGAACCGCCGACCTTCTGATTGGCAAGTCCTAGGCTCTGTGGTTTAACCCACAGCACCACCCGCGTCCCTTGACTCATAGGCATACACACACACAATAATGCACAGACACACAATCTTAGGTACGCACACATCTGCAAAGCCATGGAAATCAGCAGAGGGAGCCATTTTCTTCCCTGGTACAGTTTCAATGTTTCCCAAACTCAGGTCTCTAGCTGATTGGGGACTACAGTTAGTTAGGGATGATGGGAATTGTAGTCCAAAAACAGCCGGAGAGAGACCCAAGTTTGGGAAACCCCAAAGAGGCATCCTCTCCTGAGAAACAGGATGCGTCTCAGAACAGGGATGATGGGAATGGTAGTCCAGCAACATCTGAGAAGCCCCAGGCTTCCACCCTGAGCAGCTTTTTCAGGATTTGAACTCAGGGTTGCCAAAGTTCAGGCCTTCGCGATTAGCTGCTCCATGAAAACTTGACCACCGGAATTTCTGCACGTCAAGGAGCTGTCAAAGGCAGAGGAGCATGGGCAGTCATGATAAGTTGGCAATATTACTCGCAGGCCAAAGAGATTGAAATATACTCAGAGTCGAGTGTGGATTTCATGCTCTTTATTCAGCTCATAGTAGTGAGGAGGAATGAAAGTTCCCCCCAAATATCTGCTTTATATACATTATTTGCACAATGGGCCACACGTGATTGGCTAATTCCTGAATTCTCCTGTAGGCCAATCAGGTTGTGGATTCCCTTCCATCTGGAGCTGGATTGGGTGGCTCCTGCAGACCAGTCATACTGCTGCATTGTTCTAGGACCAATCAGACTGCTGCATTTTGGATCCTATTGTTCTAGGACCAATCAGACTGCTGCATTTTGGATCCTATTGTTCTAGGACCAATCAGACTGCTGCATTTTGGATCCTATTGTTCTAGGACCAATCAGACTGCTGCATTCTGAATCCTATTGTTCTAGGACCAATTAGACTGCTGCATTTTGGATCCTATTATTCTAGGGCCAATCAGACTGCTGCATTTGGATCCTATTGTTCTAGGACCAATCAGACTGCTGCATTTAGATTCTATTGTTCTAGAACCAATCAGACTTCTGCATTTGTATCCTATTGTTCTAGGACCAATCAGACTGCTGCATTCTGAATCCTATTGTTCTAGGACCAATCAGACTGCTGCATTCTGAATCCTATTCAACTCAGTACATAACAGAGATATTGGTGGATGGGAGCGGAAAGCCAAGATTCATTGGGAAGAAACAGTTAAATGGACAGGCCCTGGCGCTCTGGCTATACTGTAATGTTCTGCGCTGCGTGCGACAAATTTGCCTTTGCGCAACCGGGTCTGCAGGGGGGAAGAGAGAGGGAGGGGCGACGTGCCTCTTGGTCCTCATTAACTTTGACATCTCCTTTTGATTAAACTCAGATGCTTCCCGCAAATTCCTGAGGCCGCTTGTTGACTCTCCGCTCAAAATTAAGGTCACAAACTTCCATTTCTGCCGGCGGCTCGGTTGATCTGACACGAACCTCGCCGTGAGGCGGCTGGGAAAAACAGGGGGCTCTTTCAGCTTGAGACTCCCTCCCTCTCAGCACCCCCCCTCCTGTCCCATCTCATGGCTGAACTTATTGCTTTCACGGCAGGTAGACAGAGCAGATCGCCTGCAAAAGCGTTGGCACGGAGGCGGCAGCAGCCGTGGACCACATTTCTATTGACCTCCAAACCCTTTGGATCTTTCCCCACTATAAAGGCCCCCAAACCACCCCCTGAGAGCTTGGTCTGAGGGATGCTCCTCCAGTTCTGGGCACCACAGTTCAAGAAGGACACTGACAAACGGGAACGTGTCCAGAGGAGGGCAACCAAAATGGTCAAAGGCCTGGAAACGATGCCTTATGAGGAACGGCTAAGGGAGCTGGGCATGTTTAGCCTGGAGAAGAGGAGGTTAAGGGGTGATATGATAGCCATGTTCAAATATATCAAAGGATGTCACATAGAGGAGGGAGAAAGGTTGTTTTCTGCTGCTCCAGAGAAGCGGACACGGAGCAATGGATCCAAACTACAAGAAAGAAGATTCCACCTAAACATTAGGAAGAACTTCCTGACAGTAAGAGCTGTTCGACAGTGGGATTTGCTGCCAAGGAGTGTGGTGGAGTCTCCTTCTTTGGAGGTCTTTAAGCAGAGGCTTGACAACCATATGTCAGGAGTGCTCTGATGGTGTTTCCTGCTTAGCAGGGGGGTGGACTCGATGGCCCTTGTGGTCTCTTCCAACTCTATGATTCTATGATTCTATGAAAGGAAGATCTGGAAATGGCAAGGAGGGTTTCTGGGTAGCCAGTGGACTACAGTCACAAGCAGGGCTTCCAGCAAAGAATTCTGGGAGCTGTAGTTTGTTCAGAGCTCCAAGACCTCTTAGGTAAACCAGACCAGCGCACGGAAATGCCGTTTACCTTCCCACCAGAGAGGTACCTATTTATCTACTTGCACTTTGACGTACTTTTGAACTGCTAGGTTGGCAGGAGCAGGGACCGAGCAACGGGAGCTCACCACATCACGTGGATTCGAACCGCCGACCTTCTGATTGGCAAGCCCTAGGCTCTGCGGTTTAGGTCACAGCGCCATCCACGTCCCAAATACATGTAGTAAAGGTAAAGAGACCCCTGACCATTAGGTCCAGTCGTGGCCGACTCTGGGGTTGCGGCGCTCATCTCGCTTTATTGGCCGAGTGAGCCGGCGTACAGCTTCCAGGTCATGTGGCCAGCAGGACTAAGCCACTTCTGGCAAACCAGAGCAGCGCACGGAAACGCCGTTTACCTTCCCACAGGAGCGGTACCTATTTATCTACTTGCACTTTGACGTGCTTTCGAACTGCTAGGTGGGCAGGAGCAGGGACTGAGCAACAGGAGCTCACCCCGTTTGGGGATTCGAACCGCTGACCTTCTGATTGGCAAGTCCTAGGCTCTGTGGTTTAACCCACAGCGGCACCCTTCAAGACCTCTTAGGAGGCCTCTATATCCCACCCTCTGAACTACAATTCCCAGAGTTCTCTGCGAAGAGGGATTGATTGTTAAACTGCTCTGGGGATCGTGGCTCTGTGACGGGGGACCATATTTTCCAAGGACAATCCTGGATTCGCAGAAGCCCTCCCAGTTTCTGTTTTGATCCTAGAATGTCTGCTTTTCCTAAGGCATCCTTGTTTTCATCAGAGAAATGTACATCACCCAGAGAACAATTGTTACTGGGTGGTGAATTCACAGTTATAGGGTTTTGTTGTTGTTGTTGTTTAGTCGTTTAGTCGTGTCCGCCTCTTCGTGACCCCCTGGACCAGAGCACGCCAGGCCCTCCTGTCTTCCGCTGCCTCCCGCAGTTTGGTCAGACTCATGCTGGTAGCTTCGAGAACACTGTCCCACCATCTCATCCTCGTCGTCCCCTTCTCCTTGTGCCCTCCATCTTTCCCAACATCAGGGTCTTTCCCAGGGAGTCTTCTCTTCTCATGAGGTGGCCAAAGTCTTGGAGCCTCAGCTTCAGGATCTGTCCTTCCAGTGAGCACTCAGGGCTGATTTCCTTCAGAATGGAGAGGTTTGATCTTCTTGCAGTCCATGGGACTCTCCAGAGTCTCCTCCAGCACCAGAATTCAAAAGCATCCATTCTTCGGCGACCAGCCTTCTTTATGGTCCAGCTCTCACTTCCATACATCACTACTGGGAAAACCAGAGCTTTAACTATACGGACCTTTGTTGGCAAGGTGATGTCTCTGCTTTTTAAGATGCTGTCTAGGTTTGTCATTGCTTGTCTCCCAAGAAGCAGGCGTTATACAAATTTAATTAATAATAATGATGATTGTGATGATAAATTTTACAAACTATGGGTTGTATCCAACTGAATTCTACTCAGACGGATTACCGTATTTTTTGCTCTATAAGACCTCCTAAAAAGTAAGGGGAAATGTGTGTGCGTCTTATGGGGCGAATGCAGGCTGCGCAGCTATCCCAGAAGCCAGAACAGCAAGAGGGATTGCTGCTTTCACTGTGCAACGATCCCTCTTGCTGTTCTGGCTTCTGAGATTCAGAATATTTTTTTTCTAGTTTTCCTCCTCCAAAAACTAGGTGCGTCTTGTGGTCTGGTGCGTCTTATAGAGCGAAAAATACGGCAACTGCTCTTAGATAAGTCATTTCAAAGGGCCTACTTTGTGCCGAACCAATATTGGGTTTGGTTCGACTAAGCTTTACCCGCTGAAATGCATATAGGCAGCTGAAATAGGTCCATTCATTTCAGTGGGTCTACTCTTGAGGAAAAACAGGGCTGGCTACAACCCAACCCGCAATACGCACAGAGGAGAAATGACTGCAGCTATTCAAAAAAGGAAAGGGGAAAAAAGAAAAACACTTAAAAAGTAAAGCTGAAATGGAGTTATTTCCTGCTCTTTCTGAGTGTTGGGAAACTGCTTTGGCCATGTCTGGCAGGTCGAGAATAACTCCTAGCAATGCCGGGATGTTTTGAACTATTCATAGCTGGGTTGTGTTTTAAAAATAAATACATAATCGCCGCTCGTCTACGGGGTGGAAGGGAAGCCTTGGGAACGTCCAGCGATCTCCGCCTCGCGAGGAATTCTCATCCCGTCCGGTGGAACAAAGGAACCTTTCAGAAAGCAGGACGTAATTTGAGGACCCACTGGGAAGCAAGCCGCCTCGGCCAGAGAAAATATTGTTCCTCTCAGCGAGTGACAGCACATTTACGGCACATGTTCGCTCTGGGAGGTGAGGGGGGAGGCAGGGAAAAAGAAGCCCCAACGAATGACGTAGCCAAGGTAAGAACTAGCCAACATTGCAAGTGGTCCCATTGGGAGGGACGAGTTATTTTTCTTTAAAAAAAACAACCAGGCTCCTTAATTAAATTTGCTCGGTCTCTTCTGGCAGGCTTGAAAGGATGCTAGCGGCCATATGTGCCATCCTAAAAAAGAAAAAAGAGCGACTCCTTTCTCCTTACCCGGCCCACTCCATCTTGTAAACCCAGCAGTGCCGGATTTACGTATAAGCGAAACAAGCTATAGCTTAGGGACCCACTCGCTTGGGGACCCCCCAAAAATGTAAAGGGGGGAAAAACGCAGGTGTACATTTCCAAAATATAAGATAAAGAACCAATAAAATAAAGTCTACATACAGCGACAGTAAGGGACGCAGGTGGCACTGTGGGTTAAACACATGATTTACATCATAGGAGCCTACACAACACAAAACACTGTACAGGTAAAGGTAAAGGGACCCCTGACCATTAGGTCCAGTTGTGGCTGACTCTGGGGTTGCAGAGCTCATCTCGCTTTACTGGCCGAGAGAGCCGGCGTACAGCTTCCGGGTCATGTGGCCAGCAGGACTAAGCCGCTTCTGGCGAACGCCGTTTACCTTCCCGCCGGAGCGGTACCTATTTATCTACTTGCACTTTGAGGTGCTTTCGAACTGCTAGGTTGGCAGGAGCCGGGACCGAGCAACGGGAGCTCACCCCGTCGCAGGGATTCGAACCGCCGACCTTCTGACATTAGGGCCACTAAATGTAGGTCAACCCTGCCCACTACTGAAGCTTCCGTCTTCCAATTCTTGCAAAGATAAACCAGACTGGACGTTGAATCTGTGTTGTTCAGTCCCCCAAGTTTCTTCATACACAAAATGTCCTGCAATTTTCCATGATCACCCCCTCATCACCCAAGTCAAAATGTCACCTCCACACTCCATCCGTACCCTAAAATAAACCAGTGGGCTGAAACCAATTCAACTCTATTCCAGAGTAGTCTCACTGAAATTAATGGACCTGAGTGAGTTGCGGACCTGCTGTGAGCAGGGTCAACATTGGAATAGACCCAACATCCTCCTTTGTCCATCGACTTTCAGCATCTCGAAGCCGGTGGGTTTCATGGTCCCACCGGCTCAGAAATAACAGAATAACAGAATGGGGAGCAGAGGCTCAGAAAGAGTGCAGTGAACATTCAGAATCTCCAGAAGGAAAAAGTTTCAGCTGCTAACCCCCCCCCCCCCTTTTCTTTTGCAGGCCATGAGGAATTTTGCAACTTTTCCAGCTGATAAAGGACAGGAGCTACTTCATGATATAATGTTATATTATGACGCAGCATGCATTGGTTGGTTAAAGGAATGGATATCACAGGACTGTTGGATTTAGAAGGATATGGGAATCTCTATGGGTGGCATGCTTATCTATATGATATGGTAAAAATGCATAGAGATCATGGCATAAGGAGAAGCTTATATGGCATTTGGATTAGATGCCAAGATTTAGCCAACAGGAAAACACCTTTATGGTTATCACCTATAGAAGCCAGTGCACAAAAGAAATTAAATCTGATGGAAAAGTGAGGCAGATACAGAGATAAAGTGGAAAAGGTTTCAAAAGCGAAAGCGTGTAACGGCGGATCCAAATCTACAGAAGGTGTGGAAAAAGAACCAGCTGCTAAACATTTCTTTTTCTCAGTCTATGAAGAATTTTGAAATTTTTCCAGATGAGAAAGGAAGTTCACATACTCTCCCTCCCTTACTCCTAGAAATTGCACAAATATCTTCACATTGAGACAGTCACACGATCAGGGCAGGAAAATGAGGGATGTGAGGACTCAGACCCATTAGTCAAGAAACATCGTTTGGAGTGCATTATAAACATGCAACACCAGATGGCGCTGGAGAGCAAAAAAAAATCTAAGAGATTTTCTATAGTGTTTTTTTTCTCTATTGTTATAACGATTTAATTTCTGACTTATTTATAGTGTCGTCCCTCCCCCCCCGCGTGTAGTTGCATCCTGAGAAGGCGCCATTGCCCAGCTCATTCCACGGTTGTATCTCTTCTACTCCATTCGTCTCCTGCCAAAAGGACTTCCTGCCCAAAGGACTAGCCACCACCAGTTTTAAACATAGCTGTCAATTTACAGATTTGAAAATAAGGGACCAGCAGCCAAAATAAGGGATTTTAGTCAACCAGTTAAAAGGGACCGGATAATTTTGGAGAGCAGCGCTGGTTTTTAGCCCTTCGTTTCCAGAGGTTGCTGCTCAAGACACCAGCCGATGAAACGATTAAATAACTACAAGCAGCAACTGCTTTTCGCGCAAAACAAAGTCCAAGCTACGAAGATGCTGCTGCAGTTCTGTATCTTTTCTCTCATGCTCCATCTGCAGCTCTCAGTTCCATCAGGTGGGGCGGGAGGAAGGGGGGGGGAGAGATAGTGCCTGAAGTAAACCCGCCGATCAGACCATCTGTGCTAGTCTACCACTACAAATCTATGGGAGAAGTGCTTGCGGTCTTTCCCTTGTAGCCCTTGGAACACCTGCCCACGCCTCCGCCTCCTCCTCTTCCTCCTCTCTCTGAACTGCTTTCTCTATGGTTGCCCTCGCTCTCCTCTCAAGGCTCCTCAGCAATTCATAGGCCATGCCAGGCTGCCCATCTCATCCGGGTCCTTCGGCAGCACAGCCGCAGTACGGCCTAGCGGGAGAGGTGGTGACGGGCAGAGGGGAGGCCCCAGGCAGAGACGCCCAGTTTGACGGGCGCGAGGAGGATGGTGGTGGAAGGGCCTGAGGCTCCCATCAGTCCCGGCGGGGAGGGGCTCCCGGGGGCCGAGGCTGGTGAGAGGAGGCTGGAGGGGGGCGGGCCAGGCAGCCAAGCAACACAGTTGGAGCCTCCCTCCTCCCTGGCCAGCAAGGAGGGAGGGAGAGGAGCTGCTTCCTTTGAAACCCGGGAAATTTAAGGGACATCATCAACAAGGGACAGCAGCGGGACATGGCGCTGGGATAAGGGACTTTCCTGCCAAATAAGGGACACTTGATGATGGACTACATGGAAATGGCGGAAATGACTGGCAGAATCCGAGACCAGGGAGAAGAGTCGATGGAAGAAGAATGGAAAAAAATTAAAGTATATTTACAGAAATATTGCAAAATTAATGAATGTAATTAGAAGAATACTGGAATGAAGTTATATGGTTTTAGCAGAAATGTGATAAAGAATTAAGCAAAAACTGATTGTTAATGGGCTAAAGTGGAAAATTTAAAGTTAGATTAGGTTAAGACAAATTATAGAACAAAAAATTGAGAAAGAGGGAAGGGATTTGCTGAATTAGCTAATTTGAACTAGAATACAAAAAAGGGAGGTGTGAGGAAGTCGAGGAAACAAGTAAATGAAAGATAATGATATGGAATTTGGATGTGTTTTCTTTTTTCTTTTTATTATGCTGTTCTTTTTTCTTTCTTTTTTTCTTATTTTTGATGTATTGTTTGTTAAATTTTTCATTGTTTCTGTTTTCTTTTACACTTTTTTTCTGTAACTAAAAAACCTTTAATAAATATCTTATAAAACAACAACAACAAATAAGGGATGCTTGACAGCTATGGTTTGAAAAGAAACACCCCATTAAGTCCACAGCGGCAATGGCGAATTGAGCAATCGATTCTCTATCTTACCCACACAACGGGAGCCATCCGGACTCGTCATAAATCCCCGAGGACAGGCACAGACGTAGCTCCCGGCCGTGTTGGTGCACTCGCCTCCGTCGCAAACTCCCGAGACGCTGGTACATTCATCCACATCTGGAAAGAGCAATTGCAAGAACCGTGAGAGTGGACTGGCTTGGTGATGTTGTAGCCTGGGTGTTGTAGCCCAGGGATCAGCAAACTTTTTCAGCAGGGGGCCGGTCCACTGTCCCTCAGACCTCGTGGGGGGCCGGACTATATTTTGGGGGGAAAATATGAACAAATTCCTATGCATTTGTTTGCATATGCTTCAGGTTACAGACTCTGCTAACGCAGAAATAGTGCTTCAGGTTAAGAACTTTGCTTCAGGATGAGAACAGAAAATGTGTTCTGATTAAGAACAGACTTCCAGAACGAATTAAGTACAGTGGTACCTCGGGTTAAGTACTTAATTCGTTCCGAGGGTCCGTTCTTAACCTGAAACTGTTCTTAACCTGAAGCACCACTTTAGCTAATGGGGCCTCCCGCTGCCACCACGCCGCCGGAGCATAATTTCTGTTCTCACCCTGAAGCAAAGTTCTTAACCTGAAGCACTATTTCTGGGTTGGCGGAGTCTGTAACCTGAAGCGTATGTAACCTGAAGTGTATGTAACCCGAGGTACCACTGTGCTTAACCCGAGGTACCACTGTAGTTCTTTATCTCCTTGACATCTGATGGGAGGGCTGTTCCGCAAGGCAGGTGTAGACCTCTGCAGTGGCGTAGCGTGGGGGGTGCAGGGGGGGGCGGCCGCACCGGGCGCAACATCTGGGGGTTAGGGTTAGGGGCGCAAATCCACGGGTTATGGGGCGCAAATTACTTCCCTTGCCCCGGGTGCTGACAACCCACGCTACGCCACTGGACCTCTGCCTGGTCCCCTGTAGCTTCACTTCTCACTCCTTGACATGGTCCCTCCCAACTCTTTTGATTCTTTGATAGACTCTTTTCAGCTCCTTCTCCTCCAGACACCCCTCTCGGCCTCTTGGCTCTTGCCCAGAGCTCCACCCGTCCACCTTGGCTCTCACCCAGCTCCCAGAGAAACTCACACCTCGCCCACAAACCCCCGCGAAGAAGAGGCTTCCTGGAAACCTCTGAGATCACTGCAAACTCCCTTTTTACGGGCAAGCCCCATGGTGAATGTTGAGGTTCCCCAGGCTGCCTGCAGCTGTATCCCATTCAGCAATCAGCCGGTCTCTCCAAACCCAGTTCCAAGGCTATACTGGGTTTGGTGGGCTCCCTGAATGGGTGAGTTTGTTTCCCTAGAAAACCGAACAATCCCTCCTCAGACTTCTGCTTTGGCACATATTGTCTTCTGCTTTTTGCTGATTTAATATTCACAGTCGTACCTCGGTAGTCAAACATCTTAGCTGCCGCACAAATCGGCTCCCGGACGCCGCAAACCTGGAAGTGAGTGTTCCGGTTTGCAAACGTTTTTTGGAAGCTGAACGTCCGGCAGCCAATCGGAAGCCACACCTTGGTTTTTGAACTGTTTCAGGAGTCAAACGGACTCCCGGAATGGATTAAATTTGAGAACCAACATACAGTGGTACCTCGGGTTAAGTACTTAATTCGTTCCGGAGGTCCGTTCTTAACCTGAAACTGTTCTTAACCCAAAGCACCACTTTAGCTAATGGGGCCTCCCGCTGCCGCCACACCGCTGTAGCACGATTTCTGTTCTCATCCTGAAGCAAAGTTCTTAACCCGAGGTACTACTTCCGGGTTAGTGGAGTCTGTAACCTGAAGCGTCTGTAACCCGAGGTACCACTGTACGACTGTATTCACTTATTAATTTTGTAATGCCGTTCTATAGCCATGGATCTCAGAGCTGTCCGCAACATAAATTTCTGCATACGTGATCCATGCAGGATGTGCGTTCGCAACCCACAGCTGTGCGTCTGTGCATGCGCGGGTTGCGATTCGATGCTTCTGTGCATGCGCAAAGAGCGATTCTGACCCCTGAAAACCGGAAGTAACCCATTCCGGTACTTCCAGATTTTGGTGGGTCCATAACCCAAAAAAAGGCAACCTGAAGTATCTATAACCTGAAGTATGACTCTATATGAACCCCATAATTCTGTTTTGCAATATCTTCCAATATATTGCTATGCTGATTCTCGCTGACAAATCCAGGAAGGGTAGAAAGGCTGGATTTAGGTTTGAAGAGGCCCTAAGCTACTGAAGGGAGGGACGCGGGTGGCGCTGTGGGTAAAAGCCTCAGTGCCTAGGGCTTGCCGATCGAAAGGTCGGCGGTTTGAATCCCCGCGGTGGGGTGCGCTCCCATTGCTCAGTCCCAGCGCCTGCCAACCTAGCAGTTCGAAAGCACCCCTGGGGGCAAGTAGATAAATAGGGACCGCTTACTGGCGGGAAGGTAAACGGTGTTTCCGTGTGCGGCTCTGGCTCGCCAGAGCAGCGATGTCACGCTAGCCACGTGACCCGGAAGTGTCTCTGGACAGCGCTGGCCCCCGGCCTCTTGAGTGAGATGGGCGCACAACCCTAGAGTCTGTCAAGACTGGCCCGTACGGGCAGGGGTACCTTTACCTTTTAAGCTACTGAAGGTAATGGATGGGGCCCTTTCTATGTCCGGCTGTCCTTTGTCAACAACAAATGGTCGCTGTTTTCTTGTGTTGAATATATGCTATATGGTAATGTATGGACCTGATAGGTATCTCAAGCCATTTGCACATACAGTTTTTATCACAGTAATTGTTAAACTGAAATGCAATTATCTTATATTTTGGAAAGGTAAAGGTAAAGGGACCCCTGACCGTTAGGTCCAGTCGTGGCCGACTCTGGGGTTGTGGCGCTCATCTCACTTTATTGGCCGAGGGAGCTGGCGTCCAGCTTCCGGGTCATGTGGCCACCAGGACTAAGCCGCTTCTGGTGAACCAGAGCAGCATACAGAAACACTGTTTACCTTCCCGCTGGAGTGGTACCTATTGATCTACTTGCACTTTGACGTGCTTTCAAACTGCTAGGTTGGCAGGAGCAGGGACCGAGCAATGGGAGCTCACCCCGTCGCGGGGATTCGAACCGCCCACCTTCTGATCAGCAAGTCCTAGGCTCAGTGGTTTAACCCACAGCGCCACCCGCGTCCCTTCGGAAATGTACATCCAGTTTTTCCCCTTTAATTTTTTGGGGGGCCCCAAGAGAGTGCGGCCCTAAGCTATAGCTTGTTTAGCTTATACGTAAATCCGGCACTGTTTGCAACCCCAATTTTGGGCAGCCGAGGCGATGTGAAACTTCCCCGTTCTGCAAATTAGATCTTTGCACCCTAGTCCCCATCACAGCTGTCAATGTTTCTCTTGTTTTTTAAGGGAAATTCCCTTATTCCGAATAGGATTCCTCGCAAGAAAAGGTAAAAGTTGACAGCTATGGTCCCCATGAGCCTGACATCTACAGGCACATACCGTATTTTTCGCCCCATAGGACGCACTTTTCCCCCTCCAAAAATGAAGGGAAAATGTGTGTGCGTCCTATGGGGCGAATGCAGGCTTTCGCTGAAGCCTGGAGAGCGAGAGGCATCGGTGTGCACCGACCCCTCTTGCTCTCCAGGCTTCTGGAAGCTATCCGCAAGCCTTGCAAGCCCTGCGGGAGTTCCCACGGGCTCACAAGGCTTGCGGGCAGCAGCCTGCCGCCCGAAGCACGGGGAGCCCTCCGGAGGACTCCCCGTGCTTCGGGCGAGTGTCCGCAAGCCTTGTGCGCCCGATGGGAGGTCCCGCCGAGCGCGCGAGGCTTGGGGCGGCACTATGCCGCCCAAAGCACGGGGAGCCCTCCAGACGACTCCCTGTGCTTCGGACTAGTGTCCGTAAGCCTTGCGAGCCCGGCGGGAGGTCCCGCTGGGAGCGTGAGGCTTGGGGGGGCACCCTGCCGCCCGAAGCACTGGGAGCCCTCCGGAGGGCTCCCCTTGCTTCTGACGGGTGTCCGCAAGGCTTGGGGCGGCAGCCGCAGCTAGGGGGGGAAATAATTTTTTTTTATTCATTCCCCCCCCCCCAAAAACGAGGTGCGTCCTATGGGCTGGTGCGCCCTATAGGACGAAAAATACGGTACTTCTTCTGGCTCAAGGTATTTTAAAAAGCGTCTGCCAGTTGCGTTCCAAGTCTCTCTTAAAAGCTCTGCACTTTTGGGCTCCCACACAATGGTGGAATTGAAGGCGAGTCGTTGACTTTGGAACCCAGATTCGCTTCTTTGGGGCCAAAGCAAGCATGGAAGGGTCTTGGGTTTTGTCTTGGGGTGGGTTTTGTTTTGAGCTTTGCAAACCACAAAGCCGAGCCAAGAAAGGAAAGAAGGAACAACCTCCGAAAGGGAGCCAGGGAGGAAAACCTGGTGACACTGCCTTTTCACAAAAACCCCAGAATTGCTAGGATTTCATCCTCCTCCAACTTTGCATAACTTACATAAATCAGCAGACCCAGAAAAGAAAGCAAGGCCATTGCGTAGCTATCTGCACAACACAGAACCCCCCTTCAGAATGTTCAAACCTTGCGAAAATTGTAAAACACTGACTGCAAAAAAACACACCAGCCCCTGCCTCGGACGTGTCTGCCTCTGAGGCCGTGGAATACTCATAAACATTCCAACTGCTGAGGAAGAGGAAGCCTGAGCAAACGCAAACAAACATTCTTCAGTGCGGTCCAAAGGGCCCACGAAAGAAATTCGAAAGCAAAGTACAGCATAAAAGATATTACTGGGCAGTCCCTGTGTTTTTATCCGAGACATGTTGACTTTTAATTCTTGCTACCTTCGAAAGAAATTTTGCCACGACCAGGATTATATTGTTTTTCTTATCTCCAAAGAGATGCTTGAGATGAAATATATTTCCCAATTAGGGCTTACTTAAAGGTATATTTCCCAATAAGGGCTTAATTAATTGGTTCCTGGCTTGTTTAAACTGTACAGTGGTACCTCGGGTTACATACCCTTCAGTTTACATACGCTTCAGGTTACAGACTCCGCTAACCCAGAAATAGTGCTTCAGGTTAAGAACTTTGCTTCAGGATGAGAACAGAAATTGTGCTCCAGCGGCGCGGCGGCAGCAGGAGGCCCCATTATCTAAAGTGGTGCTTCAGGTTAAGAACAGTTTCAGGTTAAGTACGGACCTCCGGAACGAATTAAGTACTTAACCCGAGGTACCACTGTGTGCGCGGGTGGTGCTGTGGGTTACCAGGGCAAGGAATACTATACACAGTTCAGCTACTGATTGATTGTGTGACCACAGTACGTTCCTTATCGCTTTCGTTTTATGGATCAGTGGTAAAATTTTAGATAGTAAAATTCATATTAAATTGCTGTTTTAGGGGTTGTTTTCTAAAAGTCTGGAACGGATTAATCCGTTTTGCATTACTTTCTATGGGAAAGCGTGCCTTGGTTTTGGAACGTTTTGCTTTTGGAACAGACTTCCGGAATGGATTAAGTTTGAGAACCAAGGTACCACTAGTTTGCAACGGCTTTAGATTACAACCGTTTTGGATTACAACCACGTCATACCCAGAAGTCCCTTTTTTTGGATTACAACCCTTTTTTAAATATTACAACCAATTTTTTTGGGAGGCCCCACTGTCTGCGGACAAACGCCGGCTCCCTCGGCCTGTAAAGCGAGATGAGCGCCGCAACCCCAGAGTCGTCCGCGACTGGACTTAACTGTCAGGGGTCCTTTACCGTTACCTTTTTAAAGGGAATTTACTAAGAAAGTACAATTCAGTCTGAGACAGGTTGAGTTGTATCATAGTGAGAGGCTCACACGAGCCTGCGACCAGCTATCTGAAGGGGAATGTAAACTCTGCTAATTAAAGGAACTTGCTAACACAAGTTAGGAAGGATATTAAAAAGGTAAAGGGACCCCTGACCGTTAGGTCCAGTCGTGGCCGACTCTGAGGTTGCAGTGCTCATCTCGCTTTATTGGCCGATGGAGCCGGCGTACAGCTTCCGGGTCATGTGGCCAGCATGACTAAGCCGCTTCTGGCGAACCAGAGCAGCGCACGGAAATGCCGTTTACCTTCCCGCTGAAGTGGTACCTATTTATCTACTTGCACTTTGATGTGCTTTCAAACTGCTACTTTGGCAGGAGCAGGGACCGAGCAACAGGAGCTCACCCCGTTGCGGGGATTCAAACCGCTAACCTTCTGATCGGCAAGTCCTAGGCTCTGTGGTTTAACCCACAGTGCCACCCGCGTCCCTATAGAGAGAACAGGGTGTCCCTATTTTCATCGGGGAAATGTTGTAGAAGATGCTCAAACGAGACAAAACCTTGCATCCGCTTAATTCAGGGACCGAGCAACAGGAGCTCACCCCGTCATTGCGGGATTCGAACCGCCGACCTTCTGATTGGCAAGCCCTAGGCTCTGTGGTTTAACCCACAGCACCACAAGTTAGGAAGGACATTAATAAGCAATATGTCCTCTCCTGCCACCCTGAAGATTCCCACATGTTTCTCCTTCAGAATTTTCCGGCCCCTTTCTCTCCCCGACTCACCTTCGCACTTGTGGCTCGTCTCGCTCTGCTTGTGGCCCACTGGGCACTTGCACTCGTACGACCCCACCGTGTTGAGGCAGTTTCCGCCTTGGCAAAGCCCCGGGATCGCCTGGCATTCATCCACATCTGCAGGGTGGAAGTGAGGAGACACAAATGAAGACAGCTGGGAACGCTGAAGGGAAAGGTCACCTTCATTTTGCCAGGCCAGCACTCTGCGGCACAGTAAACCCTGGTTTGCACAAACCATTGTTCAGAACGCTATCTATGTCGGACCTCCCAGTGTGGTGTAGTGGTTAAGAGCGGTGGACTCGTAATCTGGTGAACTGGGTTCGCTTCCCCGCTCCTCCACATGCAGCTGCTGGGTGACCTTGGGCCAGTCACACTTCTTTTAAGTCTCTCAGCCTCACTCACCTCACAGAGTGTTTGTTGTGGGGGAGGAAGGGAAAGGAGAATGTTAGCCGCTTTGAGACTCCCTAAAGGTAAAGGGACCCCTGACCGTTAGGTCCAGTCGTGACCGATTCTGGGGTTGCGGCGCTCATCTCGCTTTATTGGCCGAGGGAGCCGGCGTACAACTTCCGGGTCATGTGGCCAGCAGGACTAAACCGCTTCTGGCGAACCAGAGCAGTGCATGGAAACGCCGTTTACCTTCCAACCAGAGCAGTACCTATTTATCTACTTGCACTTTGACGTGCTTTCAAACTGCTAGGTTGGCAGGAGCAGGGACCGAGCAATGGGAGCTCACCCTGTCGCGGGGATTCGAACTGCCGACCTTCTGATCGGCAAGTCCTAGGCTCAGTGGTTTAACCCACAGCGCCACCCGCGCCCCTTGAGACTCCTTAGGGTAGTGATAAAGTGGGTTATCAAACTCTTCTTCTTCTCTCCCACCCTCTGAGCCAGGGGTCAGCAACCTAAGGCCCATGAACCACAAACAGCCCATGGGGTCATTTAACCAGCCCACAAGCCGCACCTGAACTGAGCCGCCCGCTCGGCGAGTCCCCATGCGCTGCGCTAAACCAGCGCAGAACGGCGACTCGCTTCCGCAGCGCTGGAAATCACGCCTGTGCAGGCGCCGGAAGTCACATCTGTGCAGAAGCCGGAAATCACAGGTGCGCACACTGAATCCAGGCCACAGAGGAATCACAACTGGAGTGAACCGGCCCAAGCGAGATAAACCTTGCTGGCCCCTGCTCTGAGCGAAACTGTGCTTTGTAGCTGCTTGTCTGCTTTTGTGTGACATCAAATCAGCAAAAAAACCCACCCCATTTTCTTGTGTTTGGTTTGACTGCTTCAAAGGAGTTTTAGAAGCAAGAAAACCCTCTCTTGGGCTCAAGGGAGAGAAACGTATTTTATCGGACGTCCTTTTGATTCCATCTCCCTTGAAAAGCAGCGGTTAAAGCGCTCAAAACATCAACGGCTATGAAAGGCGCGTTTGAGCAGGACTGTTCCTGAAAGGGCAGCGTTCCGCAGCTTTGGTGCCGCCACCGAAAAGGCCCCGTCAATCATGGCAATGGTTCTGAGCTTCCAGTAGGGGCGAGGTGAGTCTTGGAGGAACTTACCTTGGCAAGCGCCGGTGCGTATGTTAGGGATGAAGCCCCGGCGGCAGGGGTGGGGCTGGGCGGGGCACATCTCGCAAGGGTGGCCCCATGCTCGCCCGATGGTGGCACAGCACATGGTCTTGGTGCAAACGATACCACTGAGTTGCCCTTGGCACATCTGGTTGCTGACTTGGCTGAAGCAGGGGCCCGTGCGGTAATCTAGGAGAGACAGCGAGAGGAACAAGAAAAGGGGTATTTTTATGATTTTGAAGGAATCAAATCCGGGCCATTGAGGCCACCTGAGCCTTGAACGACAGCAAAGAATTCAAAAGGACCCCCAAGCTACAAACATGTACAGTGGTACCTCTAGATGCGAACGGGATCCGTTCCGGAGCCCCGTTCGCATCTACAAACAAACGTAACCCATGTCCGTGCTTCTGCGCATGCGTGGGTCATGTTTCGGCGCTTCTGCGCATGTGCGTGATGTCATTTTGAGCGTCTGCGCATGAGCAAGCGGCGAAACCCGGAAGTAACGCGCTCCGTTACTTCCGGGTTGCTGCAGAGCGCAACTCAAACGCGCTCATCCCGAAGCACATTCAACCCGAGGTATGACTGTACAGTGGTACCTCGGGTTACATACGCTTCAGGTTACATACGCTTCAGGTTACAGACTCCGCTAACCCAGAAATAGTGCTTCAGGTTAAGAACTTTGCTTCAGGATGAGAACAGAAATCGTGCTCTGGCGGCGCGGCAGCAGTGGGAGTGATTTATATGGAAACTCAGCCAGGGGGATTCGAAGAAGTCACCTAACAATGTTAACAAAAGTGGAATTATTATAATCAGGATACATGTCTGTTAGTTTGTTGGTTTGTTTTGATTTTCTTTTTCTTATCTGTTTGTTATAAATTTAGAAAATTAATAAAATCTTTTCGGGGGGGGAATGAATTCCACAGGTAGGCAATTTCAACTTCAGCAGGCGATACAAGCATAAAAGAGAGAGATGTCAAAACTCTCTAAGTGTCCCTATTTTCCACGGACAGCTCCAGATTCCCAGAGGCCATCCCGGTTTCCAATTCAATCTCAGAACGTCCTGCTTTTCCTTTTTGTTGTTTAGTCATTTAGTCATTTCCGACTCTTCGTGACCCGCTGGACCAAAGCATGCCAGGCACTCCTGTCTTCCACTGCCTCCCGCAGTTTGGTCAAACTCATGCTGGTAGCTTCGAGAACACTGTCCCACCATCTCGTCCTCTGTCGTCCCCTTCTCCTTGCGCCCTCCATCTTTCCCAACATCAGGGTCTTTTCCAGGGAGTCTTCTCTTCTCATGAGGTGGCCAAAGTCTTGGAGCCTCAGCTTCACGATCTGTCCTTCCAGTGAGCGCACAGGGCTGATTTCCTTCAGAATGGAGAGGTTGGATCTTCTTGCAGTTCATGGGACTCTCAAGAGTCTCCTCCAGCACCAGAATTCAAAAGCATCCGTTCTTCGGTGACCAGCCTTCTTTATGGTCCAGCTCTCACTTCCATACATCACTACTGGGAAAACCATAGCTTTAACTATATGGACCTTTGCTGGAAGGTGATGTCTCTGCTGGGCACCAGGAAGGATTAAGCCATTCCAGACATGCTTCTTTCGGAGCACCAGCTACAGCTACTGTGTGTGCCGTTCGAGAGACGTAATGAACCACGGGCTTGGACTAAGGCAGCTTCATAGAATCATAGAGTTGGAAGGGACCCTCAAATATCATCTAGTCCACCCCCCCTCCTGAAAGACCTACATTGGCTCCCAGTACATTTCCAAGCACCATGCAAAGTGTCGGTGTTGACCTTGAAAGCCCTAAATCAGGGGTCAGCAAACTTTTTTAGCCGGGGGCCGGTCCACTGTCCCTCAGACCTTGTGGGGGGGGGGGGCTGGACTATATTTTGGAAAAATAAATAAAAATGAACGAATTCCTATGCTCCACAAATAACCCGGAGATGCATTTTATATAAAAGCACACATTAAGGTAAAGGTAAAGGTACCCCTGCCCGTACGGGCCAGTCTTGCCAGACTCTAGGGTTGTGCGCTCATTTCACTCTATAAGCCGGGAGCCAGCGCTGTCCGCAGACACTTCCAGGTCACGTGGCCAGCGTGACAAGCTGCATCTGGCGAGCCAGCGCAGCACACGGAACGCCGTTTACCTTCCCGCTAGTAAGCGGTCCCTATTTATCTACTTGCACCCGGGGGTGCTTTCGAACTGCTAGGTTGGCAGGCGCTGGGACCGAGCAACGGGAGCGCACCCCGCCACGGGGATTCGAACCGCCGACCTTTCGATCAGCAAGTCCTAGGCGCTGAGGCTTTTACCCACAGCGCCACCCGGGTCCCTAAAAGCACACATTCTACTCATATAAAAACACCAGGCAGGCCCCACAAATAATCCAGAGATGCATTTTAAATAGTTTCGGGTTAAGAACGGACCTCCGGAACGAATTAGGTTCTTAACCCAAGGTACCACTGTACTTAGAACAGTGTCTTTAGTTTGTGGGTGGGATTTAGGTTGTTTTCAGTGAATTCGTTTATTTGTTATAGTAGTTCTGTGTATGTTTGTTTACTGACTGAGGGAAGCATCATTATATCTGCCTACTTCCAACGATAACTTGCTCTGCTTTATGTGTTTGCTTCCTCTTAAAAACCTAATAAAATATATTTAATCATAACAATATAAATGTATTATTATTACTAATTGCTAGGAATTAAGTACTTAACCCGAGGTACCACTGTAATTCGTTCTGGAGGTCCGTTCTTAACCTGAAACTGTTCTTAACCTGAAGCACCACTTTAGCTAATCGGGCCTCCAGCTGCCGCCGCGCCGCTGGAGCCCGGTTTCTGTTCTCATCCTGAAGCAAAGTTCTTAACCTGAAGCACTATTTCTGGGTTAGCGGAGTCTGTAACCTGAAGCGTATGTAACCCGAGGTACCACTGTACTTAATCTGTTCCGGAGGTCCGTTCTTAACCTGAAACTGTTCTAAACCTGAGGCACCACTTTAGCTAATGGGGCCTCCCGCTGCCGCCGGAGCCCGGTTTCTGTTCTCATCCTGAAGCAAAGTTCTTAACCCGAGGTACTATTTCTGGGTTAGCGGAGTCTGTAACCTGAAGCGTATGCAACCCATGGTACCACTGCACAAAGAATACAAATTTTTGTTGTTTAGACGTTTAGTCGTGTCTGACTCTTTGTGTCCCCCTGGACCAGAGCATGCATACATTTTTTAAGATTTGCCTTGAGAAAGTCTTTGAACCTCTTTTGTTGACCACCAGCATTACACTTTCCATTTTTAAGTTTCACACAGACACACACAACCTGCCTGCCTCTATTCATTCAGCCCCCCCCCCCCGTTTGAACCACCCCCACCTCCAATCACAAAGAAAGCCCCCACATTGCAAGGAAAATGTCTCCGCAGTAGTGCAAAAGAGAAAGACAGAGTGTGCGAGAGACGGAGGAAGGGGGGAGAAACAGACTCGTGCGAAGGAGGGAGGGGGGCCCCGGGAACCGCCAAAAATAGATTTTTTCGGATTTCGTTTCCAAGCCTAGGAAGGGAACAGCGCCAAACAGCTTGTGAGTTTGAAGCAGACAGGCCGGAGCAGCTTGGCTTTTTGCCAGGAAGCATCTGGGCCTGATTTTAACGGGTCATATGATTAAAGATTTAATGAGGCTCCAATCAAACTTTATTAAGGCTCGGGGACGTGATTCCTGCGCACCCACCCCACTTCCGTGCCCAAGGGGGGGGGGCCTGGGCTCTGACCCCAGGTATGTTTGGAGCGCAGTCTGCCTCCCCCCCCAACAGCTGTGGAAAGGACCCAAGGAACCGCCTCCCCACATTCTCTCGTGTCGGCTCCAAAAGTCGTCGTTTCGAAGGTCTCATCTGTCCAAAGTCGACCCGCTGGATTTGCCCCAGGGAACAAGGGAAGCTTTACTTCCGAGGAAACCAGGTGCAGGATCGGGACGCGTCTCAAGGCGCCGTCCTTACACATGGAAAGCAGTTTCATACCGCTTTAAACCGTCGCGGCTTCTCTGCTGAAAACTCCTAGGAATTGCAGTCCGCAAAGGGTTGCCAGGAAAGCTGTCTCATTTCCCAAAATTCCCTGGGAAGAGTGAGCCGATTGGTTCAACCGTTCTGGGAACTGTAGCGCTGTTTGAGGGAGAAGCGCCCCATGCCGTAGAATGAGAAGGACGGGCTCCCCAATTCCGGCAGGAATGGCTGGCTAGATTTCCGAATCAAAACGCAGTGTAGTGGTTAAGAGTTAAACCAGTGTAGTGGTTAAGAGCGGTGGACTCGTAATCTGGTTCGCTTCCCCGCTCCTCCACCTGCAGCTGCTGGGTGACCTTGGGCTAGTCACACTTCTCTGAAGTCTCTCAGCCCCACTCACCTCACAGAGTGTTTGTTGTGGGGCAGGAAGAGAAATGAGATTGTTAGCTGCTTTGAGACTCCGTAAAGGTAAAGGTAAAGGTAAAGGGACCTCTGACCAGTAGGTCCAGTCGTGGCCGACTCTGGGGTTGCGGCACTCATCTCGCTTTATTGGCCGAGGGAGCCGGCGTACAGCTTCCGGGTCATGTGGTCAACATGACTAAGCCACTTCTGGCGAACCAGAGCAGCGCACGGAAACGCCGTTTACCTTCCCGCCAGAGTGGTACCTATTTATCTACTTGCACTTTGACGTGCTTTCGAACTGCTAGGTGGGCAGGAGCAGGGACCAAGCAACAGGAGCTCACCCCATCGCGGGGATTCGAACCGCCGACCTTCTGATTGGCAAGTCCTAGGCTCGGTGGTTTAACCCACAGCGCCACCCGCGTCCCTTTCTTGAGACTCCTTAAGGTAGTGATAAAGCGGGATATCAAATCCAAACTACTCTTCTTCTTCTTCTTCTTCTTCTTCTTCTTCTTCTTCTTCTTCAGGAGCCGCCTATAACCACCATCAGGGACGTGGGGGGACCCAGCCAGATGGGCGGGGTATAAATAATAATAATAATAATAATAATAATTATTATTATTATTATTATTATTATTATTATTACTATTACTATTATTATTATTTTCCCCAAACTCGGTCCTCCAGATGTTTTGGGTCCCAAAACATCTGGAGGGCCGAGTTTGGGGGTGCCTGCTCTAGATGGTCCGAAAAAGGCATCCATTCTTCCATAAAACGCTCCTCATTAGATGGTCTTAATTCTGCTGCTAATTCCCCCCAGTTCTGCCCTGTCCATTATCTTATTTATCCGTTCCTCTTTGGCAAGAACTTCTTCTTCTTCCATGTTATTTATTTGTGCTTTTAAGTCGCGTTTCTATCTCGCGAGCCGCCCCGGGATCCTTTGATGCCGGGGGCGATCTAAATCAAATAAATGAATGATAATAATAATAAAGGCCGAGCTACATTTCAGACGGATGCCCGCGGTGGAGATTGGCACTCGTTTCCTAGATGGCACAGCTTGCCTGGGGCTCGGCCTGTTCCTCTTTGCATGCCATTTGGCCAGGTTTTATTTTTTCAGAGAAAGAGAGAGCACGAGAGCGAAGGAGAGCGGTCCAAAGGATTTCTCCCCTTCCTTCCTTAAACAAACAAGCAGGCCGGCCAGCCAAACCTCCCTCGAATTGGACTCCTTTCCCACAACAGCGCTGGAAGGTTTTTCTCTCCAAACAGAGCTGGGGAATGTGGCTGGCAGGCTCTCCGGCCGGCAGAAAGGAGGTCAGTGGGGCACAGGCCGCCCTTGAAGGCCTGTCCGAGGCTGTTGTGGGAAGGTTGCCTTCCTGGCAAGGAGTGCCCCACCCCAGAGCCTGAGCTGGCCCCACCTTGAAGAAGAAGAAGAAGAAGAAGAGTTTGGATTTGATATCCCGCTTTATCACTACCCGAAGGAGTCTCAAAGCATCTAACAATCTCCTTTCCCTTCCTCCCCCACAACTCTGTAAGGTGAGTGAGGCTGAGAGACTTCAGAGAAGTGTGACTGGCCCAAGGTCACCCAGCAGCTGCAGGTGGGGGAGCGGGGAAGCGAACCCGGTTCACCAGATTACAAGTCTACTGCTCTACAATCTCCTTTCCCTTCCTACCCCACAACAAACACTCTGTGAGATGAGTGGGGCTGAGAGACTTCAGAGAAGTGTGATTAGCCCAAGGTCACCCAGCAGCTGCAGGTGGAGGAGCGGGGAAGCGAACCCGGTTCACCAGATTACAAGTCTACTGGTCTTAACCACTACACCACACTGGCTCTCTTCAGAATTAACCCATACTCCCCGCTTTCCAGGAACCAGGGAATCGCAGCGTTGGAAGGGACCCTGAGGGTCATCCAACCCAACCGGCTGCAAATCAGGTCTCTTGTTGTTGTTGTTTAGTCGTGTCCGCCTCTTCGTGACCCCCTAGACCAGGAGACTCTTGAGAGTCCCATGGACTGCAAGAAGATCAAACCTCTCCATTCTGAAGGAAATCAGCCCTGAGTGCTCACTGGAAGGACAGATCCTGAAGCTGAGGCTCCAAGACTTTGGCCGCCTCATGAGAAGAGAAGACTCCCTGGAGAAGACCCTGATGTTGGGAAAGATGAGGGGCACAAGGAGAAGGGGACGACAGAGGACGAAATGGTTGGATAGTGTTCTCGAAGCTACCAGCATGAGTTTGACCAAACTGTGGGAGGCAGTGGAAGACAGGAGGGCCTGGCGTGCTCTGGTCCAGGGGGTCACAAAGAGTCGGACACGACTAAACGACTAAACAACAACAAAGTTACATATGAACGAATTGCATATCGACGCAAATTAAGAATGGATAAATATGAAGAAATCTGGAAGGAATACTTAAGCGATAAGGCGGACAGTGGTGGGAAGTAGGGGGACGAGAGGTCTGGAAATATTGTTAAAAGGGTGTAGTTATAGGTATATCAGTACTCTGAATTGTTAAATTGTGTTATGGGTATTATTGTGGTTTTTGTTGTATGTGTTTTTCGTGGTTGCTGTATGTACTGAAAAAAAATGATTAAATATATTAAACAACAATAATAAAAAAGACATAAGGAAATGCGTTTAGTCCCCACACTCCCCGAAAATTTAAATGCGACAGAAAAGCTGTCCACATGGCCGGAGCTTGGGTTTCATGGTAGTGCCCGTTTGCCATCAGGAAACTGTAAATCCAGCCAGCGGAAAAGCCAGCAAGATTGCGTCTCGCTCTTCGATTTCCTCTTGGGTGTTTTTTCAGCCCTCGGAATGTCTGGCCCTGCAAAGGGAAGCCGGCCAAATTTTCCCTTTCTACAAATAACCAAAACACGGGAATGTGATTCCCTGAACAATGAGGTAAGGGAGCGGAGAGGAGGCCTGTGCGTGCGTCTCAGCCTTAGCAGGAGATGAACAAATTTCATGTTTCTCTGTCCCTCTGGTTCCCTGCCCTGGATTCACTTATCCACATTTCTGCAGCAATTCTGGGGACAACATTATTATTATTATTATTATTATTATTATTATTATTAGTTTCCATTGATTTATTGGTTGGTTTGATGCCTGTATAGGAGACTCTGTTTTTAAGTGTGTGATGTTGTGTTGTGTTTTATGTATGCAAAGAAAGAAAGAAAGAAAGAAAGAAAGAAAGAAGAAAATAGGAAGGAAAGAAGGAAAGAAGGAAGGAAGGAAGGAAGGAAGGAAGGAAAGAAAGAAGAAAAGAAGGAAGGAAGGAAGGAAGGAAGGAAGGAAGGAAGGAAGGAAGGAAGGAAGGAAGGAAGAAAATAAGGAAGGAAGGAAGGAAGGAAGGAAAGAAGGAGGGAAAGAAGGAAATGGAAGGAAGGAAGGAAGGAAGGAAGGAAGGAAGGAAGGAAGGAAGGAGAAAATAAGAAAGGGAGGGAGGGAGGGAAGGAAATTATTATTATTATTATTATTATTATTATTATTATTATTATTATTAACTTCTGCTATGTGTGTATCTCCACTAGCAGAACTGCTTCACTGAATAACCCCCACTGAAGTTAACGGACCCAAGCTAGTCATCTCCATCATTCACAATGGGTACGCTTTGATCAAACGCAGTAAAGACGGACTTATGAGCTCACAGAATTGCACTCTTAATGAACTTCCTGAAGTGCCTGTTTGCAGTCCCTTCTCAAAGTGCCTGACACATCTGCTCCTTCAGCTGATACACTTATGGGCTCATTTGCATCGCCTGTTTCTGAACAATAACACTTGACTGCGAGAAAGAACAATGAACCCTTGTGCTAGGAAGCCGGCGGTAAAGAATTTATCCTTTGTTTCATGCTAGGAAGCAAGGCTTGGATGAAGAGTTAGTCATACTATGGCATGGGTCGGCAAACTAAGGTCTGGGGGCAGGATGCGGCCCAATCGCCTTCTAAATCTGGCCCACGGACGGTCCAGGAATCAGCGTGTTTTTACATGAGTAGAATGTGTGCTTTTATTTAAAACGCATCTCTGGGTTATTTGTGGGGCCTAGGAATTCGTTCACTATTTTTTCCAAAATATACCGTATTTTTTGCTCTATAAGAATCACTTTTTCCCTCCTAAAAAGTAACGGGAAATGTGTGTGCGTCTTATGGAGCAAATGCAGGCTGCGCAGCTATCCCAGAAGCCAGAACAGCAAGAGGGATCGCTGCTTTCACTGCACAGCGATCCCTCTTGCTGTTCTGGCTTCTGAGATTCAGAATACAGTGGTACCCCGCAAGACGAATGCCTCGGAAGACGAAAAACTCGCTAGACAAAAGGGTTTTTCATTTTCTGAGGTGCTTCGCAAGACGGATTTTCCTAAGGGCTTGCTTCGCTAGACGAAACAGCCCTGCCTCTCGTGTCATGGCGACGGTCACTGCACGCACGCACGCTCGCTTCCCCGCTCCTCCGGCTCCCTCCCACCTTCTGGCTGACGGCTCCTCTGGCTCCCTCCCACCTTCCGGTTGACGGCCGACCTTCCGGCTGCCTCGCGCCGCTGCCCACCGCCCTCGTGCGCTCCCCTCAGAGAGCCGTTGCCACCAGCAGCCAGCGTTGCAGCCAGAGTCGCGCTCCTGAGCCCCGCCGCCCTCCAGCAGCCACGTGGCACTGTGGCCACAACGCGCGGGTGAGTCTGAGGTACCGGCTGCGGCAGCTGTCCTGCTTCTCCCCGCCATTGTTAGTGTTTAACTGCAGTGGTGCTTCGCAAGACGAAAAAACTCGCGAAACGAATTAATTTTGTCTTGCAAGGCACCACTGTATTTTTCCCCTTGTTTTCCTCCTCCAAAAACTAGGTGTGTCTTGTGGTCTGGTGCGTCTTATAGAGCGGAAAATACGGGTAGGCTCCCAAATGTGGCTGGAGCAGCTTCAATACGGATGTGCCAGACAGCCCCCTTCTTCCAGCTCCCCCACTACACAAAAAAGGTGTCTGTTAGGGGCAGGAAATGATCCAAGTAGGAATTGACACAACCCTCCTCATTAAGCGATTTGCCTCTCAAGTGGGCACCGCAATCAGAGTGCCAAGTTCCTCTCTTAACAAAGACATCTCTCTCTGTCTCTCTGTCTATCCCCCACTGTGTGGGTCTTTGTGGGTTTGGCATGTAGGGTCCACGGGAGGGGAAATGTGGCACAGGTGGGATTGGGAAAGTGGCAGTCATTTGCTCTTGCAAAGCACACAAACAGGAACGGAGGGGTGGTGTGTTTGTGTGTGTGTTTGCACCAAATGCCCGGTCCAGAAATTTATTTTCCTTTCTAGGTAAAGGGACCCCTGACCATTAGGTCCAGTTGTAGCCGACTCTGGGGTTGCGGCGCTCATCTCGCTTTACTGGCCGAGGGAGCCGGCGTCCAGCTTCCGGGTCATGTGGCCAGCAGGACTAAGCCGCTTCTGGCGAACCAGAGCAGCGCATGGAAACGCCGTTTACCTGCCCGCCGGAGTGGTACCTATTTATCTACTTGCACTTTGAGGTGCTTTCGAAGTGCTAGGTTGGCAGGAGCAGGGACCGAGCAACGGGAGCTCACCCCGTCACGGGGATTTGAACCGCCAACCTTCTGATCGGCAAGTCCTAGGCTCTGTGGTTTAACCCACAGCGCCACCCACGTCCCTTTCTAAGAAACGGGCAAAACCTCCCAACTCCTTGAGAGTCCCTCAGAGCAGATACAGTCATACCTTGGATCTCAAACGCCTCAGCTCCCGAACAAATCAGCTCCCAAACGATCGAAACCTGGAAGTGAGTGTTCCGGTTTGCGAACTATTTTTGGAAGCCAAACGTCCAGCGGGGCTTCCGATTGGCTGCAGCCAATCAGAAGCTGCGCCTTGGTTTCCGAACGTTTTGGAAGTCGAATGGACTTCCGGAACGGATTCCGTTCGACTTCCGAGGCACGACTGTACTCTTCTCCTTTGACATCTCCCGCGGAAAAGAAATTGTCCAAGCGCCAATCAAAAACCTGAGAATTTTGAGATCAAAATGACAAAACGTCATAGAATATCTAAAGAACTATTATAGCTGCATGAAAACGCAAGCTGGATTTGAAATGCGAGTAACCGAAGAAAGACATGAAGGATAATAATATGTGGAGAGATATAAATTACCGTATTTTTCGCTCTATAAGATGCACCAGACCATAAGACGCACCTAGCTTTTGGAGGAGGAAAACAAGAAAAAAATATTCTGAATCTCGGAAGCCAGAACAGCAAGAGGTATTGCTGTGCAGCGAAAGCAGCAATCCCTCTTGCTGTTCTGGCTTCTGTGATAGCTGCACAGCCTGCATTCGCTCCACACATTTCCCCTTACTTTTTAGGAGCGAAAAAGTGAGTCTTATAGAGCAAAAAATATGGTAAAATACACAACATTAAACACAGAACACCGTGGTGGGTGGGAGCGAGATGGGAAGTCGATGAATAAAGTATAGGTATTGTTGATGGCGCAGAATGTAAGCTTCTGAAAACCAAATACAGTGGTACCTCAGATTACATACGCTTCAGGTTGCATACGCTTCAGGTTACATACTCTACTAACCCAGAAATAGTGCTTCAGGTTAAGAACTTTGCTTCAGGTTGAGAACAGAAATCGTTCTCCGGTGGCGTGGCAGCAGCAGGAGGCCCCATTAGCTAAAGTGGTGCTTCGGGTTAAGAACAGTTTCAGGTTAAGAATGGAACTCCGGAACGAATTAAGTACTTAACCTGAGGTACCACTGTATCTACTTGCACTGGTGTGCTTTCGAACTGCTAGGTTGGCAGAAGCTGCGACAGAGCAACGGGAGCTCACCCCATCGCGGGGATTCGAACCACCGACCTTCCGATCGGCAAGCCCAAGAGGCTCAGTGGTTTAGACCACAGAATCCTTTACTATAAGCATATAAGTGGTGCTTCAGGTTAAGAACAGTTTCAGGTTAAGTACGGACCTCCGGAACAAATTAAGTTCTTAACCCGAGGTACCACATTTTCTTTTTTGGGGGGAAACCCTCAATAAATACATAAATACTTAATAAATAAAAGAATAACAGGCGCAGTCTACACAGAACTGAACATCAGCTTACAGCACCCAGGGATTGACAGCTGATTGACAGGTGAGCATCGCTCTGGGGATATGGGGTTTGGAGGAATCCGAACAAAGGGAGCGGACCATACCCCCGGGATGGGGAAATCTGTGGGGGACTGTTGGTTCTTCGTTGCTGGAAGCTGAGAGCGAGGCTGGCAGGGAGAAGGCGCTTTGAAACTCTATCCTATCTCTGCTGCACACACACAGCAGGCCCTCTGTTTGTCTTGGCCGGGGCGAGTCGGTGTGTAGACACAGCTGCGGAGCTTGTTTCATCTCCAGCTCTGAGCCAAATCCATTCACCACAAAGCGAAAGAGGGTGGGAGGAGCATTTGATTCAAGGCTTTTTGTACCTTATAAGATCATAGCTGTCAACTTACAGATTTGAAAATAAGGGACCTGCAGCCTCGAAAATAAGGGACCAGCAGCCAAAATAAGGGATTTTCAGAACACAGGTATGTTCGACTTCTGAGCCCCTCCGAGCCAAAGGCAGAAAGCCCAGCCAGCAGCCAAACGAAGCCTCAAGCGGTGGTTCCCACAGCGCAGCAACCCGGCAAAGGGGACGCAGCAAGGAAAACCACCATCACCTCTCCGCTGGGAAGCGCTGAGCAAAGGCGAGTCCCCAGGCAACGCGGCCAAATGAAGCCTCAAGCGGTGGTTCCCACAGTGCAGCAACCCGGCAAAGGGGATGCAGCAAGGAAAACCACCGTCACCTCTCCGCTGGGAAGCGCTGAGCAAAGGCGAGTCCCCAGGCAACGCGGCCGATTTGATTGGCACGAGGCATGCAAGCTCCACCCCCCAGTCGTTCTTAGACTCCTTATTGGGTGAGCAACGCAGCCAAGCAACACAGTTGGAGCCTCTCTCCTCCCTGGCCGGCAGGGAGGGAGGGAGAGGAGCTGCTTCCTTTGAAACCCGGGAAATTTAAGGGACATCATCAATAAGGGACAGCAGCGGGACACGGCGCTGGGATAAGGGACTTTCCCACCAAATAAGGGACAGTTGACAGCTATGTACAAGATCCCTCCAAAGTTGGCCCGAGGCAGGGAACAGGTGCAGAGCAACGACGATTGCCATGCGCTTAGGATCCACTCCGGGATCAAATCTATGAGCCTCTCGATCCGGTTTAAACGTCACGACTTGAATACATCCCAGGCTGCCTTCTTTCAACATGTTGCTACGCATCAGATCTTATTTGAATAAATAAACCTACCCGGACCCTGTGGTCATCTTCTGAGGCCCTCCTTCGTGTGCCCCCTCCTCGAGAGGTCCAGAGGGTGGCGACACGAGAACGGGGCCTTCTCTGCAGTAGCTCCCCGTCTGTGGAATGGTCTCCCCAGGGAAGTTCACCTGGCACCGTCATTATACACCTTTAGGCGCCAGGCGAAAACGTTCTTTCTTAACCAGGCCTTTGGTTCATCTGATATACATCCTATGCCCTTTTAAAATGTGGGGTTTTTTAAGGAGGGGTGCTACTGGGTTGCTGTTTTTATTTTTTATTATGTATTTTGTGGTTTTGATTTTATTCTGTGAATCACCATGAGACCCCTGGATATAGGGCGGTATCTAAATTCAATAAATAAAATAATAAATATTTTCTCCTCTTATTTTTTTTAAATAGGTTTTTATTAAAGCTTTGCAAAAGCACGTGAATCGTCTCTCTTTTCAGGTTGTAGAGCCTTAACCACTCACTGGGACAGTGTTCTCGAAGTTACCAGCATGAGTTTGACCAAACTGCGGGAGGCAGTGGAAGACAGGAGGGCCTGGCATGCTCCAGTCCAGGGGGTCACAAAGAGTCAGACACTTGTTGTTGTTGTTTAGTCGTTTAGTCATGTCCGCCTCTTCGTGACCCCCTGGACCAGAGCACGCCAGGCACTCCTGTCTTCCACTGCCTCCCGCAGTTTGGTCAAACTCATGCTGGTAGCTTCGAGAACACTGTCCCACCATCTTGTCCTCCATCGTCCCCTTCTCCTTGTGCCCTCCATCTTTCCCAGCATCAGGGGCTTTTCCAGGGAGTCTTCTCTTTTCATCAGGTAGCCAAAGTCTTGGAGCCTCAGATTCAGGATCTGTCCTTCCAGTGAGCACTCAGGGCTGATTTCCTTTAAGAATGGAGAGGTTTGATCTTCTTGCAGTCCATGGGACTCTCAAGAGTCTCCTCCAGCACCAGAATTCAAAAGCATCAATTCTTTAGCGATCAGCCTTCTTTATGGTCCAGCTCTCACTTCCATACATCACTACTGGGAAAACCATAACTTTAACTATACGGACCTTTGTTGGCAAGGTGATGTCTCTGCTTTTTAAGATGCTGTCTAGGTTTGTCATTGGTGAGTAGACCTGCTGAAATCGATGGACTACATTAGTCGTGCCTGTTAATTTCAGCGGGACAATTCAGAGAAGGATTTAGCTGGATTCAGCCCCGACGATCTTAGCCAAGGCAGTGTTTATGCTATTTTTGGAACTGTATGCTTGATTCCGTCCCAGATACAATGTTCAGTGCTATCCGGGTTCTGACAAGTGATGGCTTCAGAAGAACTTAGGGTAGCATAGCCAGCGCAGAGCTAAGTTACAGCCACATAAGCATGGAATTGTACAATTGGAAGGGACCCAAAGGTCATCTAGTCCAACCCGCTCCATGCAGGAATCTCAGCTAAAGCATCCATGACAGATGGCCGTCCAACCTCTGCTTAAAAACCTCCAAGGAAGGAGAGTCCACAGTCATCTCCCGTGTCAAACAGATCTTACTGTCAGAAACCTGTTCCAGATATTTGGTTGGAACCTCCTTCCTTGTAGCTTGAAGCCATGGGTTCGAGTCCTACCCTCTGAAGCAGGAGAAAGCAAGCCTGTTCCTTCTTCCATGGGACAGCCCTTGAGATATTTGAAGATGGCTATCACATCTCCACCTTTTCCAGGCTAAATATACCCAACTCCCTCGACTGTTCCTCATCAGGCGTGGCTTCTAGATCCTTGATCATCCTGGTCACCCTCCAGGTTGCCTACATCCTTCTTAAACTGTGGTGCCCAGAATTGGACTACGCGGGAGTAGACCCCGCGGAAATTAATTGCCGAAATGAGTCGCGCCTGTTAAATTTCAGTGTGATTCGGGGAAGAATTTAGCTGGCTTCAATCCCGACGGCTGCAGCCAAACGCAGCGTTGATGCTATTTTGGGAACCTGAAAGAGTATATTCTTGATTCTGTCCCAGAGACGATGTTCAGTGCTGTCCAGGTTCTGACTTTGAGTGATGGCTTCGGAAGACGTTTGGGCTGTAGCCAGTGTAGAGCTACGTCGTAGCCACTTAACGCCACCCTTGCTCCCCTGGCAAAATGGTTTGCGCTGGAGGGCATGTTTGCACAGAAAAGAACGTGCGAGGAAGTTGCTGGGAACTTCGTGGCACAGGTGAAATCTAGTGAATTACTCTAGCGCTGGATTCCTTGGTTGCACAATATTGAAACTCACCTGTCTGCTAGTGCAAGAGCCTTGGCGGACAGAGGGCGTTGGGTACAGTCCCACATAAGTGCAAAGGGCCTCCGTCTTGACATAAAGGTAAAGGGACCCCAGACCATTAGGTCCAGTCGTGACTGACTCTGGGGTTGCGGTGCTCATCCCGCTTTACTGGCCGAGGGAGTCGGCGTACAGCTTCCGGGTCATGTGGCCAGCATGACTAAGCTGCTTCTGGCGAACCAGAGCAGCGCACGGAAACGCCGTTTACCTTCCCGCCAGAGTGTTGCCTATTGATCTACTTGCACTTTGATGTGCTTTCGAACTGCTAGGTTGGCAGGAGCAGGGACCGAGCAACGGGAGCTCACCCTGTTGTGGGGATTCGAACCGCCGACCTTCTGATCGGCAAGTCCTAGGCTCTGTGGTTTAACCCACAGCGCCACCCGCGTCCCTTGTCCCTGTTATACCTAATTGCAAATTCAAATGTATCCCTATCGCGTTTTATGACTTCCTTGATATTGTATGTGGGCTGGAACTGGTCTGTGACCGAAATAAGAAATTCATTCATTCATTCTAGCATTGGATTCCTTGGTTGCAGAATACAGCGGTACCTCGGGTTACAGAGGCTTCAGGTTACATACGTTTCAGGTTACAGACTCCGCTAACCCAGAAATAGTGCTTCAGGTTAAGAACTTTGCTTTAGGATGAGAACAGAAATCGTAATCCGGCAGCGTGGCAACAGCAGGAGGCCCCATTAGCTAAAGTGGTGCTTCAGGTTAAGAACAGTTTCAGGTTAAGAACGGACCTCCGGAACAAATTAAGTACTTAACCCGAGGTAAAGGTAAAGGGACCGCTGACCATTAGGTCCAGTCGTGGCCGACTCTGGGGTTGTGGCGCTCATCTCGCTTTATAGGCCGAGGGAGCCGGCGTACAGCTTTCGGGTCATGTGGCCAGCAGGACTAAGTCGCTTCTGGCAAACCAGAGCAGCGCACGGAAACGCCGTTTACCTTCCTGCCGGAGTGGTACCTATTTATCTACTTGTACTTTGAGGTGCTTTCGAACTGCTTAGGTTGGCAGGAGCAGGGACTGAGCAACGGGAGCTCACCCCGTCGTCGCGGGGATTCGAACCGCCAACCTTCTGATCGGCAAGTCCTAGGCTCTGTGGTTTAACCCACAGTGCCACCCGCGTCCCATAGGTACCACTGTATTAAAACTCACCTGTCTGCTAGCGCAAGAGCCTTGGCGGACAGAGGATGTTGGGTACAGTCCCACACAGTGGCGTAGCATGGGTTGTCAGCACCCGGGGCAAGGCAAGTAATTTGTGCCCCCTAACCTGGGGCAAGGCAAGTCATTTGCGCCCCCCCGCTGCACTGTCCCTCCCCCAGATAGTCCCTCGCTCTCTCTCCGCACCGCACCGCACGCCTGGCACCCTCCCCTCCACAGTGGGCGGCGACCCGGCGGCTCGGATCGGATTCACACAGCCAGCACTGCAGTGAGATAGAGTGAGTGAGCCAGGTAGGGGCAGAGAGCTGCGAGTGCGAGTGCGCCCCTCCCCCGATGTTGCGCCCGGTGTGGCCGGCCCCCCCGCACCCTCCATGCTACGCCACTGGTCCCACATAAATGTGAAGGGCCTCCGTCTTCACGGACGACATGCAGGATGCATAACCAGCCACAACCTACCTCTCTCGCACTGGGGCCCCGTGAATCCGTACACGCAAGCGCAGCGATTAGGCCCAATGCATCGACCTCCGTTCTGGCAGCCGCTTTCGCAGACAGCTGTGTGGGGAGCAGAGAGAGAGAGAGAGAGAGAGAGAGAGAGAGAGAGAGAGACAGAGTTTGAATTGGCTAGGAATCAAGTAGATCTCTCCAGGAAATGCCGTCGTACGGTGGGGAATCGGGAGCCCAGCCAACGTCTCCGCTCCTCCTTTCTGCCGCTCGGGACATTCGAAGAGCCAAAAGCGATGGGAGGCTGTTTCGGAGGGGCGGGAAGTCATCCAAATAGGGTAAAATCCTGCATGAGACGCGGAGAGCCTTGCCTGAGAGGCAGGGTCTTAGGAGGGCTTAAAGGAGACATGGTGCAGCGTGTAGAGGCCATGTCTGACCCCAACGCCAAGCAAGTTGTCAGCAATAGGTACCGTATTTTTTGCTCTATAAGACTCACTTTTCCCCTCCTAAAAAGTAAGGGGAAATGTGTGTGCGTCTTATGGAGCGAATGCAGGCTGCGCAGCTATCCCAGAAGCCAGAACAGCAAGAGGGATTGCTGCTTTCACTGCGCAGCGATCCCTCTTGCTGTTCTGGTTTCTGAGATCCAGAATAATTTTCTTGTTTTCCTCCTCCAAAAACTAGGTGCGTCTTGTGGTCTGGTGCGTCTTATAGAGCGAAAAATACGGTGCTCTCTGCCACCACAATGGACGCCTCTTGGTTTGCTCTGTTGGGGGCAGGTACAGGGGTCAGATCCACTGCTTTCGTTCCCCTACACCACTTCTGACACCACCAGATTACGCAACGCACAGCCTGGGGTGACCTCCTAGCCCCGTCCAAAATGGACAGCCGTTCAACATCTCTGTGGCTTTCCCTCTCAATACATTCCTCTATAAGCAGTTTCACTTTCTGTTCATTTCTCTCATTTCCCCAATCTACTGCAATTTTCAAAAATAAGAAATGAAAGATCATCGCGAAAATTCACCAAATTCAACTGTTGTACACAAACAGTTCTGCTAGCAGGGACACGTTTTCACAATTTCCTCTAATGGGCTGCATAATATTCTCAGGGATATATGCGTTTTGCTTGCTCTCCCCACAATATATGCTATTTTGGGGGGCCCGCTGGTGGGTTGGGGAGCTCACATCGCAAAATTCAGATTCAGAATATTTTTTTCTTGTTTTCCTCCTCCAAAAACTAGGTACGCCTTGTGGTCTGGTGCGCCTTATAGAGCGAAAAATACGGTAATATCAATCGTCTGAAGAGCAGAGACGGCCTGGCTTTCCTTTCCCAGAGTGGCGCTACAGCAGGAAAAGGGATTTAAACCGTTCCGCTCAATCCAGCGCTGTGATGTGATGAGGAGAAAAATGCCCACCTTTCCCCCTCCCAATTTTTTTTATAACACAAATAAAAAACACAAACAGAAAAGACAAACAAATTCTTGCATCCTTATTTTTCTAAACATTGTTAAGTGGGCTTCCCCAAGTCCTGCCTATCTGGTTTCCATTTTACTTCATCTTTAGCAGTTTAAAAAGGTAATGGGGTAAAGGAGCCCCTAACCATTAGGTCCAGTCGTGGCCGACTCTGGGGTTGCGGCGCTCATCTCGCTTTATTGGCCAAGGGAGCCGGCGTACAGCTTCCGGGTCATGTGGCCAGCAGGACTAAGCCGCTTCTGGAGAACCAGAGCAGCACACGGAAACGCCGTTTACCTTCCCGCCGGAGTGGTACTTATTTATCTACTTGTGCTGGTGTGCTTTTGAACTGCTAGGTTTGCAGGAGCTGGGACTGAGCAACGGGAGCTCACCCCGTGGCGGGGATTCGAACCGCTGACCTTTTGATCAGTAAGCCCAAGAGCATGGGTAGGCAAACTAAGGCCTGGGGGCCGGATCCAGCCCAATTGCCTTCTGAATCTCAGCTCAGGGCTTGCTCTTTTGCCTTTTTCCAAGTTAACTGCATGCACGCCCCGGTACTCACGCTGGCCGCAGTAGGTCCCAGTGTATCCCTTCTGGCACAGACAAGCTTCTTCGTTGCAGCTCCCGCCGTTCATACATCTCACATTGCAGGACTGAACTGGGGGAGGAAGAAGGAGACAGGTTTATGGAGGCGGCCGAGGAGCAGAAAGAGAATAAAGGTAAAGGTAAAGGTACCCCTGCCCGTACGGGCCAGTCTTGACAGACTCTAGGGTTGTGCGCTCTATAGGCCGGGGGCCAGCGCTGTCCGAAGACACTTCCGGGTCACATGGCCAGCGTGACATTGCTGCTCTGGTGAGCCAGAGCCGTACACGGAAACGCCGTTTACCTTCCCGCTAGTAAGCGGTCCCTATTTATCTACTTGCACCCGAGAGTGCTTTCGAACTGCTAGGTTGGCAGGCGCTGGGACCGAACAGCGGGAGCTCACCCCGCCGCGGGGATTCGAACCGCCGACCTTTCGATCGGCAAGCCCTAGGCGCTGAGGCTTTAACCCACAGCGCCACCCGCGTCCCTTTAGAAGGAGAATGGAGAGATGCAATGGCGGAGAGTTTAATGGTGAAGCCAATAATAATAATAATAATAATAATAATAATAATTTATTATTTATACCCCGCCCATCTGGCTGAGTTTCCCCAGCCACTCTGGGCGGCTTCCAATCAAGCGTGAAAAACAATACAGCATTAAATATTAAAAACTTCCCTAAACAGGGCAACCTTAAGATGTCTTTTAAAGATAGGATACTTATTTCCTTTACATCTGAAGGGAAGGTGTTCTACAGGGCGGGTGCCACTACCAAGAAGGCCTCTGCCTGGTTCCCTGTAACCTCACTTCTCGCAATGAGGGAACCGCCAGAAGGCCATCGGAGGTGGATCTCAGTGTCCGGGCTGGACGATGGGGGTGGAGGCGCTCCTTCAGGTATACTGGGCCGTTTAGGGGTTTAAAGGTCAGCACCAACACTTTGAATTGTGCTCAGAAACGTACTGGGAGCCAATGTAGGTCTTTCAGGACAGGTGTTATGTGGTCTCGGCAGCCACTCCCAGTCCCCAGTCTAGCTGCCGCATTCTGGATTAGTTGTAGTTTCTGGGTCAACTTCAAAAGTAGCCCCACATAGAGCGCATTGCAGTAGTCCAAGCCGAAGATAACCAGAGCATGCACCACTCTGGCCAGACAGTCCGCGGGCAGGAAGGGTCTCAGCCTACATACCAGATGGAGCTGGTAGACAACCGCCCTGGACAAAGAATTGACCTGCGCCTCCATGGACAGCGGTGAATCCAAAATGACTCCCAGGCTATGCACCTGGGAGTCATTTTGTGTGTTACACACACAAAAGTCATTGTGTGTTATACACACACAGACACAGAGACACACATACACATACTTTTCAGGTTTATGTATGTGGTGGTATTATGTGGGGCTGGAAATATTTTACTTCTTTGGTTTTCCTTTTCTTTCTTTTTTCCTTTTTTCTCATTATTGTTTTTTTCTTTTTTGGTTATGTTAAAGTTATGTTTTGATATGAAACTTAATAAACATTATTGGGGGGACGGAGAAAAACTTCCCCAGCTGTTTCCACACCTGACAATAATTTTCCCACTGATACAACACAGCAGAGAAGACCTTTGTGTCCCCTAATAAAGGTAAAGGGACCCCTGACCATTAGGTCCAGTCGTGGCCGACTCTGGGGTTGCGGCGCTCATCTCGCTTTATTGGCCGAGGGAGCCGGCGTACAGCTCATGTGGCCAGCAGGACTAAGCCACTTCTAGCGAACCAGAGCAGCGCACGGAAACACCGTTTACCTTCCCGCTGGAGTGGTACCTATTGATCTACTTGCACTCTGAAGTGCTTTCAAACTGCTAGGTTGGCAGGAGCAGGGACTGAGCAATGGGAGCTCACCCCGTTGCGGGGATTCGAACCACCGACCTTCTTATCAGCAAGTCCTAGGCTCTGTGGTTTAACCCACAGCGCCACCCGCATCCTTTTGTGTCCCCTACTGCTTTCCAAAAAGCTTTGAACCTCTCCAAAGGTCAGCCATAGGAAACCGGCATCCGTTCTGCTCTCTCCATCTGGCCTCACACCCTGTTGTGGACGCAGCCCCCACCCCAAATACCTTGTGAAATGTTAAGTCCCCCCCCCGCCTCCCTCCCCCAGCGACCCCCCGGGGACCACTGGAATGCAGGCAATGCAGCCCCTTTCCCAACGCCCCTCCTCAAGCCTGAATTCCTTACATAGCTGAGGAGATTGCTAACATCTGGGGTCTCCATCACAGTGAAATTGAGAGCAGAAGGGGCTTCATGTATATTAAGGTGGTGATGTATGGAAGTGAGAGCTGGACCTTAAAGAAGGCTGATCGCCGAAGAATGGATGCTTTTGAATTCTGGTGCTGGAGGAGACTCTTGAGAGTCCCATGGACTGCAAGAAGATCCAACCTCTCCATTTTGAAGGAAATCAGCCCTGAGTGCTCACTGGAAGGACAGATCCTGAAGCTGAGGCTCCAAGACTTTGGCCACCTCAGGAGAAGAGAAGACTCCCTGGAAAAGACCCTGATGCTGGGAAAGATGGAGGGCAGAAGGAGAAGGGGACGACAGAGGACGAGATGGTGGGACAGTGTTCTCAAAGCTGCTAACACGAGTTTGACCAAACTGCGTGAGGCAGTGGAAGACAGGAGTGCCTGGCATGCTCTGGTCTAGGGGGTCACGAAGAGTCGGACACGACTAAACAACAACAACATATTAAGGTGGGGGGGGGAGCCACTGTAAAAAGCATATTGCACCAAAAAAGAGAGAGGGTTTTGTGGTCCTGAGCCGTTTAAGGCTTTATAGGTCAGAACCAACACTTGGGCCCGGAAACGGAACAGCCTCAGTTCAGTATATCTGAAGGAGCGTCTCCACCCCCATCGTTCTACCCGGACACTGAGGTCCAGCTCCGAGGGCCTTCTGGCGGTTCCCTTCCTGCAAAAAGCCAAGTTACAGGGAACCAGGCAGAGGGCCTTCTCGGTAGTGGCGCCCGCCCTGTGGAACACCCTCCCACCAGATGTCAAAGAGAAAAACAATTACCATACTTTTAGAACACATCTGAAGGCAGCCCTGTTTAGGGAAGCTTTTAATGTTTAACAGACTATTGTATTTTAATATTTTGTTGGAAGTCACCCAGAGTGGCTGGGGAAACCCAGCCAGATTGGTGGGGTATAAATACATTGGTACCTCGGGTTAAGTACTTAATTCGTTCTGGAAGTCCGTTCTTAACCTGAAACACCACTTTAGCTAATGGGGCCTCCCGCTGCTGCCGCGCCGCCAGAGCACGATTTCTGTTCACATCCTGAAGCAAAGTTCTTAACCCGAGGTACTATTTCTGGGTTAGCGGAGTCTGTAACCTGAAGCGTATGTAACTTGAAGCGTATGTAACCCAAGATACCACTGTAATAAATTATTATTATTATTATTATTATTGTTATTATTGGTAGCCAGTGCATTCGGACCAGGATCGGTGCAATATGCTCAAACCATCTTGCTACGGTGAGCAACCCAGCCGCTGGATTCGGCACCGGCTGAAGTTTCCGAACCGTCTTCAGAGGCAGCCCTACGTAGAACGCATTGCGGTAATCTAACATTGAGGTTACCAGAGCATAGACGACAGTAGTTAGGCTATCCCGGTCCAGATAGGGGCGTGGCTTCTAGGGGCCGTGGGCGGGGCCTGGGGCGAAAGTGGGTGGAGCAACAGACAACGGCTCTTATTCTTGTCCAGCAGGTTGCATACCAGCAGTGCAAAGGCTGGGGGTTTTGTGCCCCCAAGCGCCCACCCAGTGGCGTAGCGTGGGTTGTCAGCACCCGGGGCAAGGCAAGTAATTTGCGCCCCCCCCCGCTGCACTGTCCCTCCCCCAGATAGTCCCTCGCTCTCTCTCCGCACCGCACCGCACGCCTGGCACCCCCCCCTCCACAGTGGGCGGCGACCCGGCGGCTCGGATCGGATTCGCACAGCCAGCACTGCAGTGAGAGAGAGTGAGTGAGCCAGGTAGGGGCAGAGAGCTGCGAGTGCGAGCGCCCCCCCCAGATGTTGCGCCCGGTGCGGCTGGCCCCCCTGCACCCCCCACGCTACGCCACTGTGCCCACCTCGCGCACATGCGCATCTCACACAAAGTCCCCCTGTCCCCTCACCTCCTCCAGAGCCGCAGTTTGGAGACAACTGCCCATTGGAACAGGTGCACATATTGGGTCGGGAGCAGAACCCATCTCCGCAGGAGTTCCGGCAAATGGCTGTTGGGGAAAAGGGGGGAGAGAAAGAGAAAAGGAGTTTAAAGACCCTGCCCTTTCATCCCTACCCTAACGTTCCTCCGTTGAGGCTCTCTTCCTCTCCATTCCGTCCTCACAACAACCCTGTCAGGTGGGCTCGCCTGAGAGCTCACAAGGTCACCAGGGCCGGATTTAGGTTTGATGAGGCCCTGAGCCACTGAAGGCAAGGGACGCGGGTGGTGCTGTGGGTTAAACCACAGAGCCTAGGGCTTGCCAATCAGAAAGTCGGCGGTTCGAATCCCCGTGACGGGGTGAGCTCCCGTTGCTCGGGCCCTGCTCCTGCCAACCTAGCAGTTTGAAAGCACGTCAAAGAGCAAGTAGATAAATAGGTACCACTCTGCGGGAAGGTAAACGCTGTTTCCGTGCGCTGCTCTGGTTCGCCAGAAGCGGCTTAGTCCTGCTGGCCACATGACCCGGAAGCTGTACGCCGGCTCTGTCGGCCAATAAAGCGAGATGAGCGCTGCAACCCCAGAGTCGGTCATGACTGGACCTAATGGTCAGGGGTCCCTTTACCTTTCAGCCACTGAAGGTAATGGGGCCCTTTCTGTGTCCAGCTGTCCTTTGCCAGCAACAAATTGCTGCTGTTGAATATATGCTACATGGTAATTTATGGAGCTAATAGGTATCTCAAGCCATTTGCACATGTTGCCGTGCAACCAGTCCATGCAGAATGTAGGCACCCTATATATAAAGATAAAGGGACCCCTGACTGTTAGGTCCAGCCGTGGCCGACTCTGGGGTTGCGGCGCTCATCTCGCTTTATTGGCCGAGGGAGCTCGCGTACAGCTTCCTGGTCATGTGGCCAGCAGGACTAAGCCGCTTCTGGCGAACCAGAGCAGCGCACGGAAACGCCGTTTACCTTCCCGCGAAAGCGGTGCCTATTTATCTACTTGCACTTTGATGTGCTTTCGAACTGCTAGGTTGGCAGGAGCAGGGACCGAACAATGGGAGCTCACCCCGTCACGGGGATTCGAACCGATGACCTTCTGATCGGCAAGCCCTAGGCTCTGTGGTCTAACCCACAGCTCCACCCGCGTCCCCCCAGCACTCTTAGGAAACTACAATTCCCAGAACTCACTGGGTGGAACCGCAACCGGTTAAAAGGCCATAACGCTGTGTTAAGTGGGAGCTATACCAGGCTTGCAAACCAATTGTAAAACATCTTTGTAATTTAGCCCTGGAAGGAGCTTTCAAGCAGCTGAAACAAAAGATCTCTTGCAAAACCAACTTTTCTGGTTGTGTAATTTGAGGATCTTCATGGGGGGTGGGGACAAGCAAGTTGGAGCTTTCCATTTGTTTGAGTTCTTGTTTTGATCCCAAGGACAGCTCACACTTGTAGGTAGAACATCAAACCGAAATGTCTCACCCCAATAAAGCGAAGCCGTGGAAACGGCAATTTTAAGAACATTTCATGCCCCAGAGTTAACGCTGCTTGCACAAAACCAACTTAATATGGAACGTTTTTAAAAGCAGAGGTATATAAGCCATTAAATTATAAGAAAGAAACAGTAAACCAGCTCAGATCCCCAGCTATAGAGCAGCGGTCCCCAGCCTGTGGCCCATGGGCCGGAAGCAGCCCACAGAGGCCATTTAACTGGCCCACAAGCCGCCCCCGAACCGAGCCGCCTGCTTGGCAAGTCCCCACGCACTGCGCTAAACCGGCGCAGCGCGGCGCAGGCGGGGACTCTCTTCCACGGCTCCGGAAATTTCTTCTGCACATGCCCAGATGCCGGAAATTGCTTCTGCACTGGTTAATTAATTAATGCACTGGTTCCCGCCGGGGAGACATAACCCTGGCTCATACTCATGGACAATGCACTGTTCCTGCCAGGGAGACATAACCCTGGCTCATATGGACAACATACTGGTTCCCACAGGGGAGACATAACGCTGGCTCATACTAACAGACAATGCACTGGTTCCAACAGGTTAGACATAACCCTGGCTCAAACTCACGAACAATGCACAGGGAGACATAACCCTGGCTCATACTCATGGACAATGCACTGGTTCCCACCAGGGAGACATAACCCTGGCTCATACTCACAGACAATGCACTGGTTCCCACCGGGGAGACATAACCCTGGCTCATACTCATGGACAATGCACTGGTTCCCACAGGGGAGACATAACCCTGGCTCATACTCACAGACAGTGCACTGGATCCAACTAGGGAGACCTAACCCTGGCTCACACTCACAGACAATTCACTGGTTCCCACCAGGGAGACATAACCCTGGCTCATGCTCACGGACAATGCACTGGTTCCCACAGGGGAGACATAACCCTGGCTCATATTCACAGGCAATGCACAGGTTCCCACAGGGGAGACATAACCCTGGCTCATATTCATGGACAATGCACTGGTTCCCACAGGGGAGACATAACCCTGGCTCATACTCACAGACAGTGCGCTGGTTCCCACCGGGGAGACATAACCCTGGCTCATACTAACAGACAGTGCACTGGATCCCACCAGGGAGACATAACCCTGGCTCACACTCACAGACAATGCACTGGTTCCCACCAGGGACACATAACCCTGGCTCATACTAATGGACATTGCACTGGTTCCCACCAGGGAGACATAACCCTGGCTCATACTTACGGACAATGCACTGGTTCCCACCAGGGAGGGTCTTCCATCCTGGACAGCAGTACGAGTGGAACCGTGATCCGCAGACGTTGGGCCTGAAAGTCAATGAGAGAGTCACAAGCTGAACGTTTGCTCCCTGCTTGCAGCGGCCAACAAACCTGTAGGTGGGGCAGATTGCGGCGTTTACCTGGATGCTACCTGTCTCTGGGGTTGTTCAGAGCAACTGCAAACAGCTGAGACTTCCTGACGCTGAGTGAGACCATCGTCCACCTTAGCATCACTTACACTGATCGGCAAGAGCTCCTTGGAGCCTCAAGGCAGACATTGGGCTCTCCTAAACTTGCAGCCAAGACTGATCTGACTGGCAGCAGTTTCCTGGGATTTCAGGCAAAGGCGATTTCCGACTCTGACCTGGAGACCCTAGGGCCTGTTGCATGCCATTGAACCCATTGCCAGGGATTGGTCAGCCGTGATTCCTGCATTTCAGCAGGTTGGACTGGATGACCTTTGGGTGCCTTCCGTTCTATGAGCATCAGGAGAACTTAAAGGTTACAGCAGCGTTGTTGAGACATCAGAGAGAGAAGACAGGGTTTAAAGACTATTTACAGAAAGTTTAAAGACTATTTACAGAAATATTATAAAATTAATGAATGTTAGAATGATGTTGGATTGAGGTTAAGGGGCTTTTAGTAACAACGGTACGAAGGAATATGTAAAAATGGAATGTTAACAGGTGAAAACTTAAAGGCATAATATATTAAGACTAAGATAAGGATAAGGTAGAGGGAAAGGATTTGCTGAATAAATAAATTGAATTGGAATACAAAGAGGGGAGGTGTGGGGAGGTCCGAGAAACAAGCAAATGCAAGACATATTATGAAAATTGAATTGTTTTTTAACTGTTTTTTATCATTTTTGTGTATTTTTTTCTTTCTTTTCTTTTGTGAAAATCAAAAAAATATTATTTTTTCAAAAGAAGAGAGAGAAGACAGGGTTCAGCAGAGGGAGAGAAATAAAAACAGAATGGAAAAGGGGGTGGGAAGTCAACAAAAATAATGGTTTTACTATGTATTGAAACGTATGTGTTAATTTATTTGTTTTTGAAAAGTTTAAAAAGATGATAAGGAATAAGTGTGAATTTCGAGGAGACAGAATCATAAAATCATAGAGTTGCGTCGCATAGATTCGCTTTTGTTAGAGCCAGATTTAATGTGTTCCCCTCAAACGTGTTGAGCAATAGATTTTCTAACGGTAAAACCTCTGTTTTATGTGCATGTGACAACAAATCAATAGAATCCCTTTATCATATCTTGTTTAATTGTCCTTTATATTTTGTTCCCCGATCAAGGATTCTGAGTTCAATCATTTTGGAAACTGTTCCTAAACCACCCGAATTACATCTTGCCTATCTACTCCAGGACATTGACTCTTATAGAACATTACAGGTTGCCAGATTCCTGAATCCAGTTCTTTCATATAAAAGACTTCATGGAATGCTGCATGACTATTAAAAATCTAGTAAACTTTATCCACCATCCTTATACTCAAGGCCACAATATGGTATATCTAGAGATGGTACGTAACGTGAAGGAGATTACGCGTTGAAATATTTTAGTTGATATTTTAGAATGTAAAATGCTACTTTATTTATTGATTGGTTTTACCTTGTGGGCTTATAGCCGAATAAAGTATCTGAATCTGAAAACCATAGAATTGTAGAGGGACCCAGGGGTCATCTAGTCCAACCCCCTGCAATGCAGGAAACCTCAACTAAAGGACCCACGACAAATGGCCATCCAACTTCTGCTTTGAAACCTCCAAGGCAGTCTGCCCACATCCCAAGGGAGACCGTTCTACTGTCGAACAGCTCTCACTGTCAGAAAGTTCTTCGTGATGTTGAGTTTCTTGTCACTTGAAGCCATGGGTTCGAGTCCTGCCCTTCCAGAGCAGGAGAAAACAAGCTCGCTCCATCCTCTGTGTGAGAGCCCTTTAGATCTTTGAAGATGGCTCTCATATCTCCTCTTCTCCGGGCTAAACATACCCATCTCCTTCCATCGTTCCTGTGCTTCAGTTCCCGTGTTGTTTTGGGACATAGCTGTCAACGCTTCCCTTTTTTTAAAGGGAAATTCCCTTATTCCGAATAGGATTCCTCGCAAGAAAAGGGAAAAGTTGACAGCTGAAAGTTGGACCATAAAGAAGGCTAACCGCCGAAGAATTGATGCTTTTGAATTCTGGTGCTGGAGGAGACTCTTGAGAGTCCCATGGACTGCAAGAAAATCAAACCTCTCCATTCGGAAGGAAATCAGCCCTGAGTCTCACTGGAAGGACAGATCCTGAAGCTGAGGCTCCAAGACTTTGGCCGCCTCATGAGAAGAGAAGACTCCCTGGAAAAGACCCTGATGCTGGGAAAGATGGAGGGCACAAGGAGAAAGGGACGACAGAGGACGAGATGGTGGGACAGTGTCCTCGAAGCTACCAGCATGAGTTTGACCAAACTGCGGGAGGCAGTGGAAGACAGGAGTGCCTGGCGTGCTCTGGTCCAGGGGGTCACCAAGAGTCGGACATGACTAAACGAGTAAACAACAATGTTTTGGGAAGAGTAAACCAGGCCTTCAAATGCAATTGAGCTACATCCCTAGCTGTGATCGGCCGACTTAGCTCGCGATGCTTTGCAGACTCCCCTGACAGCAAGGCTCCCTGCATTTACCTGGGAGTAAACCTCCTTGAACTCAACGGGGATTAACCTCCGAGCCAAGAAAAGGCTTGGGAACGAGTCATTGCACAGCAGCATGACCCTGAAAATGCTCACCGGGGAGCATTCAGCGCCAGTTCCAGCGCGGCTTTGTCCCAAGATGTGTGTGGGCTGGACCACAGCCTCAGACATACCTTTGCTCGTAGTTCTTGTATCAATACATCTGCTATATGTTTACATTATGGGCTGGAGGTGGGGGGTTAGGAAGAGGGGGGTTCTCTCTCTCACAAACACACACATCCAAGAACGACAGAACATGCTTATAGTAAAGGATTCTGTGGTCTAAACCACTGAGTCTCTTGGGCTTGCCGATCGGAAGGTCGGTGGTTCGAATCCCCACGACGGGGTGAGCTCCCGTTGCTCTGTCCCACCTTCTGCCAACCTAGCAGTTCGAAAGCACACCAGTGGTACCTCAGGTTAAGTACTTAATTCGTTCCGGAGTTCCATTCTTAACCTGAAACTGTTCTTAACCTGAAGCACCACTTTAGCTAATGGGGGTCTCTTGCTGCTGCCGTGCCGCCAGAGCACGATTTCTGTTCTCATCCTGAAGCAAAGTAATTAACCCGAGGTACTATTTCTGGGCTAGCGGAGTCTTTAACTGAAGCGTATGTAACCCGAGGTACCACTATAAATAGGTACTGCTGCAGCGGGAAGGTAAACGGTGTTTTCGTGCAATCTGGTTTCCGTCACAGCGTCCTGTTGCGCCAGAAGCGGTTTAGTCCTGCTGGCCACATGACCCAGAAAGCTGTCTGCGGACAAACGCCGGCTCCCTCGGCCTGAAAGCGAGATGAGCACTGCAACCCTACAGTCACCATGGACTGGACTTAACCATCCGTGGGTCCTTTACATAGAATCATAGAGTTGGAAGAGACCACAAGGGCCATCGAGTCCAACCCCCTGCCAAGCAGGAAACACCATCAGAGCACTCCGGACATATGGTTGTCAAGCCTCTGCTTAAAGACCTCCAACGAAGGAGACTCCACCACACTCCTTGGTAGCAAATTCCACTGTCGAACAGCTCTTACTGTCAGGAAGTTCTTCCTAATGTTTAGGTGGAATCTTCTTTCTTGTAGTTTGGATCCATTGCTCCGTGTCCGCTTCTCTGGAGCAGCAGAAAACAACCTTTCTCCCTCCTCTATGTGACATCCTTTGATATATTTGAACATGGCTATCATATCACCCCTTAACCTCCTCTTCTCCAGGCTAAACATGCGCAGCTCCCTTAGCCGTTCCTCATAAGGCATCGTTTCCAGGCCTTGGACCATTTTGGTTGCCCTCCTCTGGACACGTTCCAGTTTACCTTTACCTATAATACAGGCAGAGGCTCTGTGGTCACAAGGCATGGGTGTCCTGATAAGGTCTTGATGTGACCGTACATCCGAGTGCAATGGAAAACACAACTGCTTCTCCAGCCCCCACCGAGGGATCAAAAAAATTCCATCTCCTTGTCTATTTTTGCCTGCCTCCAATCCAAAGTTCTCCCCCTTGCATGTCTTTTTTTATATATAAAAAGAAAAACAAACAGACTCCCTTGGGAGGGGATGGATTCTCCTTTCAGATAGATAGATAGATAGATAGATAGATAGATAGAGATAGGTTTTTTTAGATTTTTCTAATTTACATTTCATTTAGTAAAGGTAAAGGGACCCCTGACCATTAGGTCCAGTCGTGACCGACTCTGGGGTTGCAGTGCTCATCTCGCTTTATTGGCCGAGGGAGCCGGCGTACAGCTTCCGGGTCATGTGGCCAGCAGGACTAAGCCGCTTCTGGAGAACCAGAGCAGCGCACGGAAACGCCGTTTACCTTACCTTACATTGATTATTGCTTTCCTTTTATGGATCAATGGTCTTGTCAGATAGTAAAATTCATGTTAAACTGTTGTTTTGGGGCTTGATTTTAAAAATCTGGAACAGATTAATCCGTTTCGCATTGCTTTCTATCGGAAAGCGCACCTTGGCTTCGGAACGATTTGGTTATGGAACGGACTTCCGGAACGGATTAAGTTTGAGAACCGAGGTCCCACTGTATTTCTCAGGGAGCAATCCGTAAATGCGACAGAATGCAGGGGGAATGAGACACGCAGGCAGGAAATGGTCAGCAAACCAATTTAAGCGCAAAAACATTTGGGGGAAGAAGAGAGCAGATCACACGACGCCTCGCCAGCTGCAGCACCAAATGGAAGGAAAAACAGCCACCTTTTGTTGCAAAGGATGAGCCACCCACGACCATGTCTGTCAAGTTTATTAATGGGTTCCGATGCCTCCATCTAACAGCTGGTTTTACTTTAATGCTTTTAACGCCCTCTGCCCAGCTTTCTCGGCCAAGGGGCAATTTTATGATTCCACGAATGCTAATAATAATAATAATAATAATAATAATAATAATAATAATAATAATTTATACCCCGCCCATCTGGCTGGGCTTCCCCAGCCACTCTGGGCGGCTTCCAAAAAAATATTAAGATACTGTAATACATCAAACATTAAAAGCTCCCCTAAACAGGGCTGCCTTCAGATGTCTTCTAAAAGTCTGGTAGTTGTTTTTCTCTTTGACATCTGGTGGGAGGGCATTCCACAGGGTGAGTGCCACTAGCAAGAAGGCCCTCTGCCTGGTTCCCTGTAACATGGCTTCTCGCAGTGAGGGAACTGCCAGAAGGCCTTCGGTGCTGGACCTCAGTGTCTGGGTAGAATGATGGTGGTGGAGACGCCCCTTCAGGTATACTGGGCTGAGGCCGTTTAGGGCTTTCAAGGTCAGCACCAACACTTTGAATTGTGCTCAGAATCATGCTGGGAGCCAATGTAGGTCTTTCAAGACCGGTGTTATAGGGTCTCGGAGGCCGCACCCAGTCCCCAGTCTAGCTGCCACATTCTGGATTAGTTGTAGTTTCCGGGTCACCTTCAAAGGTAGCTCAACATAGAGTGCATTGCAGTAGTCCAAGTGGGAGATAACCAGAGCATGCACCACTCTGGCGAGACAGTCCACAGGCAGGTAGGGTCTCATCCTGCGTACCAGATGGAGCTGCCCTGGACACAGAATTGACCTGCGCCTCCATGGACAGCTGTGAGTCCAAAATGACTCCCAGGCTGCACACCTGGTCCTTTAGGGACACAGTTGCCCCGTTCAGGACCAGGGAGTCCCCCACCCCCACCCACCCCCTGTCCCCCCAAAACAGTACTTCTGTCTTGTCAGGATGCAACCTCAATCTGTTAGCCGCCATCCATCCATAAAACATATTCAGTCATGATGCACTGGGCAAGAGATTTGGAATATAATATTCAGATGGCAGACTGGGAAACGTGCCAAGCACCCACAAATTTTGGTGCCACAGCCATGGCACCCATGGCCCCAGGCACCCACAGTCGTGGCAGAGCCAGGTTGGCGCTCCTGGCCTCAGCACCATGCCGATCTACAAAACCTGCTTGTTTCTTTGAAGACTGTGACGTAATGATTTCCGTTCCCCGCTGAAATCGTAAGCTGGCCTCCTATATCCTGGTCGCCAGTGGCGTGAAAATACTGCTTTAATACAGGGGTCAGCAAACTTTTTCAGCAGGGGGCCAGTCCACTGTCCCTCAGACCTTGTGGGGGGGGGGCAGACTATACAGTCATACCTCGGGTTACAGCCGCTTCAGGTTGCGTTTTTTTGGGTTGCAGACCGCCGAAACCCAGAAGTACCAGAACGGGTTACTTCTGGGTTTCGGCGCTCACGCATGTGCAAAAGCACTAAATCGCACTTCACACATGCACAGAAGCGCTGAATCGCATCCCGCACGTGTGCAGATGCGGGTTGCGAACACTGCGGGTTGTGAACGTGCCTCCTCATCATCATCATAGAACTGTAGAGTTGGAAGGGACCCTGAGGATCATCTAGTCCAACCCCCTGCAATGCAGAATATGCAGCTGGTCCATACAGGGATCAAACCTGCAACCTTGGTGTTATCAGCACCATGATCTAACCAACTGAGCTATCCAGGCTCATCTCCTGCATGGATCACGTTCACAACCCGAGCATCGATTGTATTTTGAAAAATAATAATAATGAACGAACACCTATGCCCCACAAATAACCCAGAGATGCATTTTAAATCAAAGCATACCGTATTTTTCGCTCCACAGGACACACCTTGTTTTAGAGGGGGGGAACAAGAAAAAAAAATCTGACCCTCTCTGCTCAGCGTCCCTTCAGCGAAGCAGCAGGAGAAATGGAGTCCCTTCCATTTCTCCTCCCGCTTGGCTGAAGGGGCGCTGCGCGGCTCTCCCTCTCTGCTGAAGCCGGGAGAGTCTTGCTCTCCAGGCTTCAGCGAAAGCAACATGTAGCCTCCGGAGCGCAGCGGGACTTTCCGCTGCACTCCGAAGGCTTCAGGTGGCTATCCCTGAAGCCTGGAGAGAGAGAGGGGTCGGTGCGCACTGACCTCTCTTGCTCTCCAGGCTTCAGCGAAAGTAACATGAAGCCTCCGGAGCGTGGAGAGAGCGCTCCCTCCGTGCTTCAGAGGCTTTGCGTTGCTATCGCTGAAGCCAAGGAGCCTGCATTCGCTCCATAGGACGCACACACATTTCCCCTTAATTTATGGAGGGGAAAAAGAGCGAAAAATACGGTACGTTCTACTCATGTCAAAACAAGGCATGCCCCACAAATAACCCAGAGATGCATTTAAAATCAAAGGACACATTCTACTCATGGAAAAACATGCTGTTTCCCGGACCATCTGCGGGCCAGATTTAGAAGGCGATGGGGTCGGATCCGACCCCCGGGCCTTAGTTTGCCTACCCATGGCTTACCCTCTCAAAGTGTCGTGGCCTCTTCGCCTCACTCTGCTGGGGGGCTGCTTGCTCTCGTAGCTGCTTGCAAATCTGTCGGGCTGGAGGTCTCCGTCATGCTGTCCGCTGGCAAACTCTTGGTAGAAGGCGAGGGACGTGCACCCCAGGAGGAAGCGGGTCACCCACAGGGGTCCCATAATGGGTGCAAGGAATCAGGGCACCAATGCCTTGGGTCCAGCGGGAGGGTCTCTGCAGCCCAACACCAGGAAATCAGAACTTACTTTTCTGAGCTGGAAGGGAAAAGAAATCAGTTAAGGTCCCGAACTTCTCAAGTGCTTCATGGTCCATTATATATATACACACACACACACACACAGATATAGATATAGATATAGATATAGATATAGATATAGATATAGATATAGATATAGATATAGATATAGATGATATAGATATAGATGATATAGATGCAGAAAGTGAGGAGGAATTAAAGAACCTTTTATTGAGGGTGAAAGAGGAGAGCGCAAAATATGGTCTGAAGCTCAACATCAAAAAAACGAAGATCATGGCCACTGGTCCCATCACCTCCTGGCAAATAGAAGGGGAGGAAATGGAGGCAGTGAGAGATTTTACTTTCTTGGGCTCCATGATCACTGCAGATGGTGACAGCAGCCACGAAATTAAGAGATGCCTGCTTCTCGGGAGGAAAGCAATGACCAACCTAGACAGCATCTTAAAAAGTAGAGACATCACCTTGCCAACAAAGGTCCGTATAGTAAAAGCTATGGTTTTCGAACCGCCAACCTTCTGATCGGCAAGTCCTAGGCTCTGTGGTTTAACCCACAGCGCTACCCGCGTCCCTTAAAGTGGCCTTGTGCCTTTGTCTTATTTAAATGACTGGCTTTGCTTTGGAAGTGGAGCTCAGAGAATCTGCCTCTGTTGCCTCTCTCTCTCTCTATATATGTATATATATGTGTGTGTGTGTATATATATATATATATATATATATACCAAATCTTGTACAATGCATGTATTTCCCTCTCGGCAGTTCCTTAATCATGCACATCTGCGCATCGATAAACACACCGCGGAAAAGAGAGAGGAATGTTGACGTGAAACAATATACAATTCGGTTCTGTGTTGATAAAATCACTGGCAAAAACATGCAACGGCCTGGTTCACACAATGCATGGTTCACGATGGTTTAATAAACCACTGTTTAGGGCACTGGCGGACAAAGAGGGCGGGGGAGCGGTTTGCCTCAGGTGCCATCGGGCGGGGGGGTTGACATCGCAGCAGCCCCCACCCCCTGGGACGTTCGGCGCTCGCCGCACACACCCCAGATTTGCATGCCATGCACCCCGCGGGTGGCACGCCATTCCACCTGAGACGTGTAATAATTAATAATAATAATAATAATAATAATAATTTACTATTTATACCCCGCCCATCTGGCTGGGTTTACCTAGCCACTCTTGGTGGCTTCCAACCGAATATTAAAAACAATACAGTGGTACCTCGGGTTACATACGCTTCAGGTTGCATATGCTTCAGGTTACAGACTCCGCTAACCCAGAAATAGTGCTTCAGGTTAAGAACTTTGCTTCAGGATTAGAACAGAAATCGTGCTCCTGCGGCGCAGCAGCAGCAGGAGGCCCCATTAGCTAAAGTGGTGCTTCAGGTTAAAACCAGTTTCAGGTTAAGAACAGACCTCCGGAATGAATTAAGTAATTAACCCGAGGTACCACTGTACAGCGTCAGACATTACAAACTTCCCTAAACCGGGCCACCTTCAGTTGTCTTTTAAAAGTAAAATAGTTGTTTATTGCCTTGGCATCTGATGGGAGGGCGTTCCACAGGGAGGGTGCCACCACCGAGAAGGCCCGCTGTCTGGTTCTCTGCAACCACACTTCTCGCAGGGAGGGAACTGCCAGAAGGCCCTCGGAGCTGGAGCTGACGCTCCTTCAGAGATACTTTGCAAAGACCGTTTAGGGCTTTAAAGGTCAGCACCAACACTTTGAATTGTGCTCGGAAGCATACTGGGAGCCAATGTAGGTCTTTCAAAACCAGTGTTATATGGTCTCAGAGGCAGCTCCCAGTCACCAGTCTGGCTGCCACATTCTGGATTAGTTGTAGTTTCCAGGTCACCTTCAAAGGGAGCCCCACGGAGAGCGCATGGCAGTAGTCCAAGCAGGAGATAACTAGAGCATGCACCACTCTGGCGAGACAGTCCGCGGGCAGGGTGGGTCTCATCCTGTGTACCAAATGGAGCTGCCCTGGACACAGAATTGACCTGCGCCTCCATGGACAGCTGTGAGTCCAGAATAACTCCCAGGCTGCACACCTGGTCCTTCAGGGGCACAGTTACCCCATTCAGGACCACAATTTTTTCCCCTGGGAGACAATGAAGGTCTTTCAGGACCAGAATGTATGCCGCTCCCGGTAGCTTTGCCACTGGTTTACGGCAGGGGTTTTCAACCGTTGAGCAGTGGCACCCTGGGGTGCCTTGAAGGATGGTCAGGGGTGCTGTGGGCAACACTAGCCTCTGCCCCTCTTTCCTTCACTCTTTCCTCTGATGCCCTCTCGCATCTCTGCCTCCCAAATGCTAGCATGACTGTTTGTTGTAGCAGCCCTGGCTACAAGCCCCGCAGGTGAATGGATCGCCGAAGAATGGATGCTTTTGAATTCTGGTGCTGGAGGAGACTCTTGAGAGTCCCATGGACTGCAAGAAGATCCAACCTCTCCATTCTGAAGGAAATCAGCCCTGAGTGCTCACTGGAAGGACAGATCCTGAAGCTGAGGCTCCAATACTTTGGCCACCTCATAAGGAGAGAAGACTCCCTGGAAAAGACCCTGATGTGGGGAAAGATGGAGGGCACAAGGAGAAGGGGACGACAGAGGACAAGATGGTGGGACAATGTTCTCGAAGCTACCAGCATGAGTTTGACCAAACTGCGGGAGGCAGTGGAAGACAGGAGTGCCTGGCGTGCTCTGGTCCAGGGGGTCACGAAGAGGCAGACACGACTAAACGACTCAACAACAACAAATACGGTTCTAACAAGATGGTTTTGGGGTGTGGTGTTTTGCCAGAGTGTGGGAGCATATACAGTGGTACCTCGGGTTAAGTACTTAATTCGTTCCAGAGGTCCGTTCTTAACCTGAAACTGTTCTTAACCTGAAGCACCACTTTAGCTAATGGGGCCTCCCGCTGCTGCCGCACCGCTGGAGCTCGATTTCTGTTCTCATCCTGAAGCAAAGTTCTTAACCTGAAGCACTATTTCTGGGTTAGCGGAGTCTGTAACCTGAAGCGTATGTAACCTGAAGCGTATGTAACCCAAGGTACCACTGTATACACACCAGCTCAATGCCACACAAAGGGGTCTCATTGCAATCAGAAAAAGAGCCATAGAAGAAGTTGAAGGGACCCGGGGTCATCTAGTCCAACCAGACGCACATAGGAGCACATCAATGCGCATGACTGCACATCAGCCATGTGGAAAGGGAAAGAAACAAAGGAACAGAAGCCTGTGGCAAACAACCCACACTCTGATTGTGAAATTAACTTTTGACATTGAAATCAGGTGGTGCGTGAGGGAGCAATGTCCGGGGGGGAAAGACCCTAACTAGGGAGTTTTGCAAATCTGCCAGTTTGGGTTTCGTTCTGTTTCTCATTCGCCCAGCCTTAAATTCAGTTTAATTTCTACATCTCTACATTGTAAAGGACCCCTGACCATTAGGTGCAGTCGTGACCTACTCTGGGGTTGCGGCGCTCATCTCGCTTTAGTGGCTGAGGGAGCCGGCGTACAGCTTCTGGGTCATGTGGCCAGCAGGACTAAGCCACTTCTGGCGAACCAGAGCAGCACACGGAAACGCCGTTTACCTTCCCGCCGGAGCGGTACCTATTTATCTACCTGCACTTTGACGTGCTTTCGAACTGCTAGGTGGGCAGGAGCTGGGACCGAGCAACAGGAGCTCACCCCATCGTAGGGATTCGAACCACCAACCTTCTGATCGGCAAGTCCTAGGCCCTGTGGTTTAACCCACAGCGCCACCTGCGTCCCTTACATCTCTACATTAGTTGATGGTTTATTTTTCTATTATTATTATTAACATCCTCATGAAAACTCATCAGCATTTTCCATGTGAATTATTGCTATCTGGGACAGGCTGCAGCTCAGCTTTGCGTGCAGAAGACCCCTGGCATTTCCAAGTGCAGAATGTTCCCTATTTGCATCCCCGGAGAGCGGCTGCCAGTCCGAGCAGACAATATGGGGGCTAGATGGACAAATACTTTGAGCTGTTCTAAAGCAACTCTCTATGTGCCTGGGTTTAGGGTTTAGAAGATCCCTGGCATTTCCAAGTGTGGAATTTCCCCTGTTTGCATCCCCGGAGAGCGGTTGCCAGTCAGAGCAGACAATATATAATTGTAATAATAATAATAATAATAATAATAATAATTTATTATTTATACCCCACCCATCTGGCTGAGTTTCCCAAGCCACTCTGGGTGGCTCCCAATCAAGTATTAAAAACAATACAGCGTTAAATATTAAAAACCTCCCCGAACAGGGCTGCCTTCAGATGTCTTTTAAAGATAGGATAGCTACTTATTTCCTTCACATCTGAAGGGAGGGCGTTCCACAGGGCGGGCGCCACTACCGAGAAGGCCCTCTGCCTGGTTCCCTGTAACCTTACTTCTCGCAATGAGGGAACTGCCAGAAGGCCCTCGGAGCTGGATCTCAGGGTTCCTTGCAGAACGATGGGGGTGGAGACACTCCTTCAGGGATACTGGGCCGTTTAGGGCTTTCAAGGTCAGCACCAACACTTTGAATTGTGCTCGGAAATGTACTGGGAGCCAATGAAGATCTCTCAGGACCGGTGTTATGTGGTCCCAGCGGCCACTCCCAGTCCCCAGTCTAGCTGCCGCATTCTGGATTAATTACAGTTTCCGGGTCACCTTCAAAGGTAGCCCCACGTAGAGCGCATTGCAGTAGGGGGCTAGTTGGACAAATGCTTTGAGCTGTTCTAAAGCAACTCCCTATGTGCCTGGGTTTAAGCACCCAGCCCACTGTTTTCCTGCCATATGCCCCCTCCCCTCTTCAGCCTACATTCCAGCTGGAAGGCACTTTGTTATTCCACCTGAAGACCACCCAACGAGTTTACAACCTGGATGGCATCCGAAACAAAGGCGTCTCAAGCCCCTTAGAGTCTTCGTCTGCCGGGATGGCTGAGAAACTCAATTCAGATTGCAGTTACAGGCAAACAGAGTATAATTTACACTCTCCGCAACAAAGCACAAACATTGCTAGCCTTTGAAAATTCGCAGTTTCCTGAATTTTGCAATGCACCTCTCCAGTCAAGCAATGTGTACAGCCATGCTTAGAAATGCACCTACTTGTATTCATAACCTTATTGCAATAGCGCACCATAACCAGGAGAAATTTCTTTGCAAAAGTGTGCATTTTTAGTAGCAATGTTGCTAGAGGGCTGCTGGGTTTTTATGAGGATTTTCAAACAAATAGTTTGCAGACTGATGTGGAATAACAGAGAAGCGGACTTAAAGCAGGGTTGCCACATTTCAAAAAAGTGAAAATCTGGACACAAAAGTCTAGATTTCCGACATGGGTTGCCATAAGTCCGGATTTTCCCAGACATTTCAGCAATTTCCACCCAGAGACTGTTTCCGACTGCCGTATTCTGGCTGTGTCCAGGAAATTCCGGACGTAGGACAGCTCTAACTTAAAATGTGGAGAAACAGAGAAAAAGAGAAATTGAGAGATTTCAGGGGTTGCAAAACTTCCTACCTGCCAACATTTCTCTAATGAAAATAGGGACGTCCTAAGGAAAACGCGGGTGGCGCTGTGGTCAAAACCACAGAGCCTAGGGCTTGCTGATCAGAAGGTCGGCGGTTCAAATCCCCACGATGGAGTGAGCTCCCATTGCTCGGTCCCACCTCCTGCCAACCTAGCAGTTCGAAAGCACCTCAAAGCGCAAGTAGATAAATAGGTACCACTCCGGCGGGAAGGTAAACTGCGTTTCCGTGTGCTGCTCTGGTTCGCCAGAAGTGGCTTAGTCATGCTGGCCAAATGACCCAGAAGCTGTACGCCGGCTCCCTCGGCCAATAAAGCGAGATGAACGCCGCAACCCCAGTGTTGGCCACAACTGGACCAAATGGTCAGGGGTGCCTTTACCTTTAAGGAAAAGCAGGGCATTCCAATCAGAAACCAGGTCAGCTTCTGTAAATCCGGGACTGTCCCTGGAAAATAGGGGTGCTTGGAGAGTCTGCATCTAGTCCAACCGCTTGCAAGGCGGGAATCTCAGTTAAAGCATCCCTGATAACTGCCAAAGACAGCCTGGCAAGAGCTACTCGACAGTGGAATGTGCTCCCTCGGAAAGTGATGGACTCAGTGGCGTAGCGTGGGGGGTGCAGGGGGGGCCGGCCGCACCGGGCGCAACATCTGGGGGTTAGGGTTAGGGGGCGCAAATTACTTGCCTTGCCCCGGGTGCTGACAACCCATGCTACGCCACTGGATGGACTCTGCTTCCACAGAGGTCTCTCTCTCTCTCTCTCTCTCTCTCTCTCTCTCTCTTGCAAATTGATCTCATCAGACCCTCTAAGTCACATATCATCATTTAGCTCCATTGGTAGAGCATGAGCCTCTTAGGCACATGGGTTCAAGCATCACCTTGGGCAAAAGACGCCAGCATTGCAAAGGTCAGACTAGATGACTCACGAGGTCCCTTCCGACTCTACAATTCTACAATTCTTCGTATAAAGTGGTACCTCGGGGTAAGAACTTAATTCGTTCTAGAGGTCCGTTCTTAACCTGAAACTGTTCTCAACCTGAAACACCACTTTAGCTAATGGGGCCTCCCGCTGCCGCCGGAGCACGATTTCTGTTCTCATCCTGAAGCAAAGTTCTTAACCCAAAGGACTATTTCTGGGTTAGTGGAGTCTCTAACCTGAAGCGTCTGTAACCCGAGGTACCACTGTATATAGTTTTCTGCCCTGTGCTACCGGGAGATCAAAAGTCTCTCTCTTTCTCTTTCTTAAATGGTAAGGTAAAAGGTAAAGGACCCCTGTACAGTTAAGTCCAGCCAAAGGCGACTATGGGGTTGCGGCGCTCATCTTGCTTTCAGGCCAAGGGAGCTGGCGTTTGTCCGCAGACAGCTTTCCGGGTTGTGTGGCCGGCAGGACTAAACCCCTTCTGGCACAACAGAACACCGTGATGGAAACCAGAGCTCACGGAAACGCTGTTTACCTTCCCGCCGCAGTGGTACCTATTTATCTACTTGCGCTGGCGTGCTTTCAAACTGCTGGGTTGGGACAAAGCAAGGGGAACTCACTCCGTCGTGGGGATTCGAACCGCCGACCTTCTGGTCGGCAAGCCCAAGAGGCTCAGTGGTTTAGACCACAGCACCACCCGCATCTCCCTCTTAAATGGATCTCATCAGGCGCTCTCGGTCATGTGGGACCACTATCACAGTCAAACGCATTTTTGAGAAGCTCTGGTTATCTGCTCAAGACATGCCTGTCCGTTCCCTCTTCCCAATTTGGGCAGCCGTAGTAAACATCTCCGCTTCTCTCCCCCAGTTTATCTTGCTGTGGAATCCCTTTGAGCTCACGACGCGCCTCTCTGAATTGGGATTAACGTGACGGGGAGCATGGAAGACGTTAAGAAGAAAGGAAACGAAAAACGAATGGACATTCCAGTCAATCATTGCAGCTCTGGCTAGGTTGGATTCCCAAGGAAAGGAAATCTGAGAGGGGCTTAGCTCCCAGACCTCAGCGAGACAGAAACCCCGACAGAGATGGTGTGAGGCTTGCCTGTGAAGGCAGAACAGCCCAGATCTGACCTGGGGGGTTCTGATCAGGATACCCTCCTCAGCTGATTTCAGATTGGCTCGTTTTCACGGAGGACCTTAAGGTACATAAATAGCAACACCCTAGAGGTTCCGGTTCCCAGTAGTGATGTATGGAAGTGAGAGCTGGACCATAAAGCAGGCTGATCACCGAAGAATGGATGCTTTTGAATTATGGTGCTGGAGGAGACTCTTGAGAGTCCCATGGACTGCAAGAAGATCCAACCTCTCCATTCTGAAGGAAATCAGCCCTGAGTGCTCACTGGAAGAACAGATCCTGAAGCTGAGGCTCCAATACTTTGACAGCCTCATGAGAAGAGAAGACTCCCTGGAAAAGACCCTGATGTTGGGAAAGATGGAGGGCACAAGGAGAAGGGGACGACAGAGGACGAGATGGTGGAACAGTGTTCTCGAAGCTACCAGCATGAGTTTGACCAAACTGCGGGAGGCAGTGGAAGACAGGAGTGCCTGTTGTGCTCTGGTCCAGGGGGTCACGAAGAGTCGGACATGACTAAATGACTAAACAACAACAACCGTGGTCCTGGGCCCTAAGGAAGTCAGATTAGCCTCAACCAGAGCCAGGGCCTTTTCAGCCAAAAGCCTGGTGGAACGCTCTGTCTCATGAGACCAGGGCCCTACAAGATCTGATTTCTTTCCGCAGGGCCTGTAAGACAGAGATGTTCCACCTGGCTTTTAGCTTGGAATTAATTTGATTCCTTCTCTCCCTCTTCCTTTCCCCTTTTTCCTTCTGTGATCGAACTCCTACTTGGGGACTTCCCTGGCTTTTTTCTGCCCCACGTAGTCTGGACAGTTAGCCTTGGTGAAGACTTGACGTTTTCATCACCCAAAAAGTTCTTGAGTTTCTGCTGAAACGAGGCTGCATTTTAATGTTGTATTTTAATCTTGATTTTTAAATTGTACTGTGGTACCTCGGGTTACATACGCTTCAGGTTACAGACGCTTCAGGTTACAGACTCCGCTAACCCAGAAATAGTACCTCGGGTTAAAGAACTTTGCTTCAGGATAAGAACAGAAATCGTGCTCCGGCGGAGCGGCAGCAGCGGGAGGCCCCATTAGCTAAAATGGTGCTTCAGGTTAAGAACAGTTTCAGGTTAAGAATGGACCTCCGGAATGAATTAAGTACTTAACCCCAGGTACCACTGTGTTTCAATCAATTGTTTTATATCTGCTGTTAGCCGCCCCGAGCCCGGTCTTGGCTGGGGAGGGCGGGGTATAAATAAAATTTATTATTGTTGTTATTATTGTTATTGTTATTAAACTGGGAAGGGTAGCTGATGCCGCAGAAGACAGAATCAGAATTCAAGGTGACCATCAAGAGTGGCCAATGTCAGAGTCTACTCTTAAACAGAAAAAAAACCAGCTTCATAGATATAAAATTGGTGACACCTGGCGTTCTAGCAGTACATGTTGAAAGGATCTGGGGGTCTTGGTGGACCACGAGCTTCACATGAGTCCACAGTGTGATGCAGCAGCAACAAAACCCTAATGTCTAATTTCCCGATCAAGGGATGTCATAGTCCCGCTATATTCTGCCTTGGTCAGACTACACCTCATAGAATCATAGAGTTGGAAGAGACCACAAGGGCCATCGAGTCCAACCCCCTGCCAAGCAGGAAACACCATCAGAGCACTCCGGACATATGGTTGTCAAGCCTCTGCTTAAAGACCTCCAAAGAAGGAGACTCCACCACACTCCTTGGCAGCAAATTCCACTGTCAAACAGCTCTTACTGTCAGGAAGTTCTTCCTCATGTTTAGGTGGAATCTTCTTTCTTGTAGTTTGGATCCATTGCTCCGTGTCCGCTTCTCTGGAGCAGCCGAAAACAACCTTTCTCCCTCCTCTATGTGACATCCTTTTATATATTTGAACATGGCTATCATATCACCCCTTAACCTCCTCTTCTCCAGGCACACCTGGAATACTGTGTCCATTTCTGGGCACCACAATTTATGAAGGATGTTGACAATCTGGAAGGTGTGCAGAGGAGGGTGACTGAGATGATCAAGGGTCTGCAAACCAAGCCTGATGAGGAACGGTTGAAGGAGTTGACATGTTTAGCCTGGAAAAGAGGAGATATGAGAGCCATCTTCAAATATCTACAGGGCTGCCACATGGAAGATGGAGCAAGCTTGTTTCCTCCTGGTCTGGAGGGGAGGACTCGAAGCCGTGGCTTCAAGTTACATGAAAGAAGACTCCAGGAAGAACTTTCTGATGGCAAGAGCTGTTCAACAGTGGAACGGACATCCTTGGAAGATGGTGGAAGATGGAGGTTTCTGCTTTGAAGGTTGTACTAAATGAGACATGTAAAGGTAAAGGTAAAGGGACCCCTGACCGTTAGGTCCGGTCATGGCCGACTCTGGGGTTGCGGTGCTCATCTTGCTTTACTGGCCGAGGGAGCCGGCGTACAGCTTCCGGGTCATGTGGCCAGCAGGACTAAGCTGCTTCTGGCAAACCAGAGCAGCGCACGGAAACGCCGTTTACCTTCCCTCCGGAGCGGTACCTATTTATCTACTTGCACTTTGACGTGCTTTCAAACTGCAAGGTTGGCAGGAGCAGGGACCGAGCAACGGGAGCTCACCCCATTGTCACGGGGATTCAAAACCGCCAACCTTCTGATCAGCAAGTCCTGGGCTCTATGGTTTAACCCACGGTGCCACCCGCCTTGTACTAGAGACCAATTGGGGTCTCTCTTAAGCCAAGAGAGAGAGAGAAAGATCAAGTACTCTCAGTGTGGTATAGACAGCCCAATGGCTTGACTCTGTACCCATGGAAGAAGGCAGTCTGCTTTGTTTGTTTGCAATGATAAAAAAGACTATAGTTTCTCTTGCAAACAAAAAAACAGTAAGTTTTATCATCACAACAACCTTGTGAGCTAGGCTTCATTCTGCGGGGTGGTCGCTTTTCCGAAACTGAGAATTTTCCGGACATTTCCCCAAGCCGTTAATTTTTCCAGGGGGCGGGGAATCAATGTCATAATTAACAAAGAATGGGTTCCAACTGCACAAACAATAATACGCAAAGCATTTTCCCCCTTCCCCGTAGCTTTTAGCTTTGTTTACAAAATGCAAGTAAAGTAAACATGCTAAATTAGATGGCTCTCCGGGGCATCAGAAAATGTCTCGATGCAAGCTGAATTTTTTCCGACGCTAATTGCCCAGGCAAAAAACTAATTCAGCTTTTTTAGGGGGCAGGAAGAAAAGCCATATTACAGGGCAGATTAGACTACTTTGAGAGCCTGACTCAGCCAAGATCACCTAGCAAAGCGATCTTCAGAACTACATGAAGATTTGAACCCAGGCCTTGGCCTACTGCCCTCGCCGCTGTCTGAGACAGTGCATAGTAATCCGAGTACCATATTTTTTGCTCTATAAGCCTCGCTTTTTCCCTCCTAAAAAGAAGGGGAAATGTGTGTGCGTCTTATGGGGCGAATGCAGCCTGCGCAGCTATCCCAGAAGCCAGAAGAGCAAGAGGGATTGCTGCTTTCACTGCGCAGCGATCCCTCTTGCTGTTCTGGCTTCTGAGATTCAGAATATATTTTTTTCTAGTTTTCCTCCTCCAAAAACTAGGTGCATCTTATGGTTTGGTGCATCTTATAGAGCGAAAAATACGGTAAATCCAAGGTTGCTCAAAGAAGTGAGCCAAAGCCTATGCTAAAGGAAGGTGAAAGGATGGGATCGTCTTTGCCAAGATGAAGGTGACGTGGTCCCCCAAAAAGCTGGTTATATTGTTTATGTATTGCTGCCACTGCAGCCAGAATTCTGTATGCACAGAAATGGGAAGTAGTTGCAATGAAAGAGGACTTTAAAATGATTGGACTACCGTGGTACCTTGGAAGTCAAACAGAATCCGCTTCGGAATTCCATTCGACTTCCAAAATGTTCGGAAACTAAGGCACGGCTTCCGATTGGCTGCAGGAGGCAGAGCTGGCGATGAGCCCAACCAGAAGGCAACGGAGGAAGGTGAACGATACTAGAAGACATCTGAAGGCAGCCCTGTTTAGGGAAGCTTTTAATGTTTGATGAATTACTGTATTTAAATATTTTGTTGGAAGCCGCCCGGAGTGGCTGGGGAAGCCCAGCCAGATTGGGGGGGGGGTATAAATTATTGTTGTTGTTGTTGTTGTTGTTGTTGTTGTTGTTGTGTCATGTTATTATTTTATCAGGCTGCATGCTCATGGAACAGATCGTCCGGGAGTGACCTAAGATTCTAGTCCAGGGGTCAGCAAACTTTATCAGCAGGGGGCCGGTCCACTGTCCCTCAGGCTTTGTGGGGGGCCAGACTATATTTTTTTTGGAGGGGGGGAATGAACGAATTCCTATGGCCCACAAATAACCCAGAGATGCGTTTTAAATAAAAGCACACATTCCACTCATGTATAAACACCAGGCAGGCCCCACAAATGACCCAGAGATGCATTTTAAATAAAAGGACGCATCCTACTCATGTGAAAACACACTGATTGCCGGATCGTCCGTGGGCCGGATTGAGAAGGCGATTGGGCCGGATCCGGCCCCCAGGCCTTAGTTTGCCTACCTATGTTCCAGTCCTCATGAGTGATTCAGAAGCTGTCTTAGACGGAGTCAGATTGTTGGTCCTGGTGGCTGCATTCTAGAGATGCTGTGATGAAAACCAATACCTCCTCAGTCACACACACACACACACACACACACTGGGCTATGCCCCTCTTCCAGTTTGATCCGCAAGGGCACTCCACGCATGGGAGCCTCGTCACGTGAGAATCTCCCCACACCCTGGACGTGTGGGGCGGTTGGCGGGCAGAGCAGGAGCGCAGGAATGTCCTCGGAGCTTTTTTCTCCCCCCCCCCACAAACTTTGCTCCTGATGTGCAACCCATTTCTACGCTCCTCATCAGAAGCAGGGAACCCCCACCATCCTCATCAAACCCCCAACATCCCCTCTCCCCCCCCCCGCAACTCACCAAGAGCGCGCCCCCGAAACAAAACTAGTCGATGTCGCAAACCATAGAAGGCAACGCCTCGGTCCTCCCCAATAAAATATTTGAGGGTGCTGGGGCCCCCAAAGTTAGTGGACATTGCCGTTCCAATGGTGCACCATATCATGCAGGGCGGGGCTTAATTGTCCCCCGAAAAAAATATTTTATTCAAGTTGCAAACAGAACAGTTCCCGCATATACAACTCCCAGGGAACCCGGGGAGGTGTCACCCATTTTGCAAACCTCTCCCAGCAGCACCGAGGGGGGGGGTAGGCATGCCAGAGGCTGTCGGAGCAACATGTGAGAAAGCTTAACCCACCCCCCTCCTAAAAATTAGCAGGGGGAGGAAGCGTGAAGAGGAACAAAGAGACCCCTCCTGATCTGCCTTGCCCAGCTATGCGCTGCGTTTGTCTGCTCCAGGGCTCGGGGGGTGGCGCGCGATCCGGGGCCACCACGCGGAATGGGGGTGGTGTGGGTGCGGCACCCCCAGAGCAATCTAAGGTAGGCAGGGCATGCAGCAACTCCACGCAAGCGAGCGACACAACCACACACACACGCCGGCACAAGAAGTCCCCGCGCAATGAATGGGAGCAGTGGCGTAGCGTGGGTTGTCAGCACCCGGGGCAAGGCAAATAATTTGCGCCCCCTAACCGGTGGATTTTAGTAGGGGCAGAGAGCTGCGAGCGCACCCCCTCCCAGATGTTGCGCCCGGTGCGGCCGCCCCCCCCCTGCAGCCCCCACGCTACGCCACTGAATGGGAGCCGTGCGCCAGGGCGCACGACGACGCGCATCTAGATGTACTCGCACGGGGAAAGCGCTTGTGTCCCGCCACATCCCCATTCGAAATCTCAGCTTAGGTCTCCGCGGTCACGCCCGGAAGAGAGAGAACAGAATCTAACCTCCTTGTCAATGGTGCGGGGAGGGAGAGGACGAGAGAGGGAGGCTGGCTTTAAAAAAAATAAAATTAAATTTTTTTGGAAACCAGACAGACTCACTCCTGCGATCCGGGACAAGAAGACGGAAAATCCCGCCGCCAGCGCGAGTTTTCTTGTTTTGGTGCCCGTGGGAAACTCTTTCGAAGCCCCCTTAGAAAGTTTTGAGTTGTTGGGGGGTGGGAGAATTGGGCTTTCTTGTCATTCCCAAAAGCACCCCCAACGCATCCCCCCAAAGTGGAGAGAACGGTATCTCGAAAGCGGGGGGCTCTCTTGGCTTGCTAGCCTTCCCCCTGGGTGGGATCGGGGAAGAAAGACGATGGGCTGAGGAATGTCAGAAGTGAACAAAGAAAACGGGGGGGGGGCGCAGAGAGAAGGGAGAGGGGCGACAAAGGACGGCGCAGCAAAGAAAAACCCACCCGCCCAGTTTGCAAAAGTCACTGGAATAGTTTTCCTGGCGGGTGTCCGTCCCGTCCCCCCTCCGCCGCCAACAACCCCCACCCCTAACCAAAAACCATTGACATAATCTGGAGCGATGTTTTAAACAAAAAGTATAGATAGAAGTTTTACAGATACCTTCTTGGTCCTAGAATTCCAAAGATGAGCGGTGGATTTCTTTGTTTAAGTTCTGAGCCGGGCAGGAGGGGGGGGGGGAGAAAGAGGGGGGGAAATTTGCAGCCTTTTTGGAGAAAAGGAGGAGAGCGACCTCCAAATCGGGCAGGAGGGAGGTCCTTGCAGCTTGAGAAGGGGTGCTGGGTGGGGAGGAGGGAGAAGAGGAGGGGGCAGAGAGGGAGGAAGGCTACATTCTTCAGCCAAAAGTTTGTAACTTCAAGGCTTGGTGGAAGGCAGTGAGGGGGCATAAGGTGGGGGGGTTTAGCCGGTGGGGGTGGGCTTTCAAAAGCAGGGGCTGCCGTCTCCCTAATGTCTCCTTGGCCCCCTGGTTCTGGAGACCCCGGAAAGCCGCCTGCCTCCTTCCCCCCCCCCCCAATTTCCCCTCCCCATGACAGCTCCTCGACTCCCAGGCGTGAAAGGCTGTGGGTGGCAGAGGGGGAAAATTAATAACACATCCCTCGACTTCAAAGGGCCTTGCAGTGGGAAGGAGGAGAGAGGAATGAATGGAAGACGAGAGAAAGCCAATTTGGCCTGTCTATTGTTCCCCTTAAATGGGTACAGGGAAAGTCTGGTGGGCGGTGGCGAAACCCCCACCGCCTGCCTGCGCTCCCAAGGCCGGAGAGGAGGTTTTTCCTAAGCAGTTGGGAACTTTTCGTGGGCGCCAGCCTCAGGGTTCCACAAAGCTCTTCATCAGGTGAAAGCGTTTTGTGAAACCAGGAAGTTTGTGCACTCTGCCGCTGACCTACATAAAAAAGGTAAAGGGACCCCTGACCGTTAGGTCCAGTGGTGCCCAACTCTGGGGTTGCGGCGCTCACCTCGCTTTATTGGCCGAGGGAGCCGGCGTACAGCTTCCGGGTCATGTGGCCAGCAGGACTGAGCCGCTTCTGGCGAACCAGAGAAGTGCACGGAAAAAACCGTTTATCTTCCCGCCAGAGCGGTACCTATTTATCTACTTGCACTTTGACGTGCTTTCGAACTGCTAGGTTGGAGGTTGGCAGGAGCAGGGACTGAGCAATGGGAGCTCACCCCGTCATTGCGGGGATTCGAACCGCCGACCTTCTGATCGGCAAGCCCTAGGCTCTGTGGTTTAACTCACAGTGCCACCCGCGTCCCTTAAGTTTGTGCACTCTGCAGCCAACCTACATAGACTGGCATTAAATGATACCTGGCGGAAGGAGGAGGAGGAGCTCTTCCTATGAGATATGATCTGTGTTCCCTAAAAACAAAGCAGTTTTCTAGTCCTCATGGTTCCCTAAATGGGAACAGTATGCTAAGTCAGGTGACTGGTTCCAGGACTGTCTACAAGGGTTTCCCAAACTTGCCTAAGAGGGTTTTCCAAACTGGGGTCTCAGCTGTTTTCGGACCACAGTTCCCAGTGTCCCTGGTCACTGGTTCTGCTAGCTAGGGATGATGGGACTTGTAGTAGTTCCCAAAAACAGCTGGAGCCCCAAGTTTGGGAAACCCTTGTCTACGACAACTGGTGCAACAATGCTGTAGGATTGAGTGTTAGAGGCTGTGGGGAACCCTGAACTTTAGCTGTGCAAAGTCTGCAAAGGTTTGCATACAGTTGCCGGCATTGCCAGTGACATAGCATGGGTTGCCAGTGCCCAGGAGCCAGATTTGGTTGAGATTCCGCCATTCCGGGGGTGGTGGACTAGAGGACCCCTGTATGCCCCTTTCATCTCCACGATTCTATGACAGGAGGGAAATCTGATACAATTTGCATCCCATACAGGACGCGGCTGGCGCTGGGACACAGGTGGCGCTGTGGGTTAAACCACTGAGCCTAGGACTTGCCGATCAGAAGGTCGGCGGTTCGAATCCCTATGACGGGGTGAGCTCCCGTTGCTCACTCCCAGCTCCTGCCGACCTAGCAGTTCGAAAGCACGTCAAAAGTGCAAGTAGATAAATAGGTACCACTCTGGCGGGAAGGTAAACGGCGTTTCCGTGCGCTGCTCTGGTTCGCCGGAAACGGCTTAGTCCTGCTGGCCACATGACCTGAAAGCTGTACGCCAGCTCCCTCGGCCAATAAAGCGAGATGAGCGCCGCAACCCCAGAGTTGGCCACGACTGGACCTAATGGTCAGGGGTCCCTTTACCTTTTTACAGTTTGCTTGCATTTTCTAAAACCCCACGTGAACAAAAATTCAGCCATGGGTTTTTTTCCTAACTTCGCCTTTCCCAAATTTTGCAATTCAGGCCTCAAAGCCAAGCCGTGGGTCCCGAATTTGCAGAAAGATGTGGGAATGCCAAGCCCAGAATCCCCGAGAGAAATTGTGAAATGGACATGTTTGCTGAACCCGTAGATGGCAGAATGGTACGATGGGCTGCTCTGCCACATGGGGAGAAAGAGTTGGTTTTGTGGGGGAAGCTTGGAGCAAAGGAAATGTGTTTTGGGCTCCTTCTCTCTTTGCTAGACGCAGTTGGGCAGATAGAAGCCAGGCTCGTGCATGCTCTCAGCCGCAGCCCCAAATCCCCTGCTTCCTGAAAGAATCAGGAATTAAGACTCATTTCCCTCGACGCAATCAGCATTGCAAGGAGATAGTCCTGGGTGCAACATGCCTCAAATAAAGACCTTCTTTTGGGGGGAGCAAGTAGGGGCTGGGTGGCGCTGTGGGTTAAACCACAGAGCCTAGGACTTGCCGATCAGAAGGTTGGCGGTTCGAATCCCCGCAATGACGGGGTGAGCTCCCGTTGCTCGGTCCCTGTTCCTGCCAACCTAGCAGTTCGAAAGCATGTCAAAGTGTAAGGAGATAAATAGGTACCGCTCCAGCGGGAAGGTAAACGGTGTTTCTGTGTGCTGCTCTGGTTCGCCAGAAGCGGCTTAGTCCTGCTGGCCACATGACCTGGAAGCTGCACGCCGGCTCCCTCGGCCAGTAAAGCGAGATGAGTGCCGCAAACCCAGAGTCGGCCACAACTGGACCTAATGGTCAGGGGTCCTTTTACCTTTACTTTAGGTAGGGGCAATGCAGAACGAGTTGCACGCAGAATGCCACGGGTGCCCACAGACAGGGGTGGAGCACGCCGTACATCTAAAGCACATCACTTCCCATCAAATAACACTGGGAACTGTAGTTCGCCCCCCACCGAGCTACAATTCCCAGCACCTTTAACAAACTGCTGGACCTAACAGTCAGGGGTAAAGGTAAAGGGACCCCTGACCATTAGGTCCAGTCGTGGCCGACTCTGGGGTTGCGGAGCTCATCTCACTTTATTGGCCAAGGGAGCCGGCATACAGCTTCTGGGTCATGTAGCCAGCATGACTAAGCCGCTTCTGGCGAACCAGAGCAGCGCATGGAAACGCTGTTTACCTTCCCGCTGGAGCGGAACCTATTTATCTACTTGCACTTTGATGCGCTTTCGAACTGCTAGGTTGGCAGGAGCAGGGACCGAGCAACGGGAGCTCACCCCGTCGTGGGGATTCGAACCGCCGACTTTCTGATTGGCAAGCCCTAGGCTCTGTGGTTTAACCCACAGCACCACCCGCGTCCCTTGATGGTCAGGGGTACCTTTACCTTTATAGTGCTTTACATGTTCAGTGCAGACACAGACCTTAGATCAGTGGCAAGCCTTGGTGTCACGAATTTCAGTGGCACCCTCTGCGACTTTCCCCCTCCTGTGTACGTCTGTTTCACTCAATCTATATTGCAACACAGCCAATAATTTTATTACCCCATTCCTCCGTCGCGGGACCCCCCAGGGCAGCAAACGTGGTTCCCAGGAGGTCTCCCCTCCAGGATTCAACCCATCTGGGACCTGCTTAGCTTCAGCAAGGCTGAAGTGCCTTCAGGCCAGATCCTGCGACCAGGATCCTGCGAGGCCCCGAGTGTTGCACAATGCAGGGGGGGACAGGACTATGAACATCTCAGCTGCAAAATCTCCCCCTCCTCCTCCTCCTCTCCCCCTGGCCTCCTCAATCAAGCACCATCAATCCAGGCTGTTCCACATTAATCTAGCATGAGGTCACTGCTTGGAGAGTTGGAGGGAGCCGGTCTGCGCAGCCTGTCGCTTTCGGGGTCTTTTGCTTTTCCTGTTGGACGCAAGAAGAGACTGGTGCTCACAGGAAGTCGGCTTCCATCGAGCTGGAGAGGGAGCGGCAACATTCGGCCGGGAGCCGGCCTGTTTTGGGATCCTGTCTGCCGCCCTGTGAAACAGGGATGGGTCTAAGTTCACAAAGGTCCCATCGGCAATTCTGCCCATGAATCTTCCAAGACGTGGTGAGCCGAAAGATGAAGGTCATCAGCATCTGTGCAAATACAGTGGTTGTTGTTGTTGTTTGGTCGTTTAGTTGTGTCCGACTCTTCGTGACCCCCTGGACCAGAGCACGCCAGGCCCTCCTGTCTTCCACTGCCTCCCGCAGTTTGGTCAGACTCATGCTGGTAGCTTTGAGAACACTATCCAACCATCTCATCCTGTCGTCCCCTTCTCCCTGTGCCCTCCATCTTTCCCAGCATCAGGGTCTTTTCCAGGGAGTCTTCTCTTCTCATGAGGTGGCCAAAGTCTTGGAGCCTCAGCTTCAGGATCTGTCCTTCCAGTGAGCACTCAGGGCTGATTTCCTTCTGAATGGAGAGGTTGGACCTTCTTGCAGTCCCTGGGACTCTCAAGAGTCTCCTCCAGCACCAGAATTCGAAAGCATCCCTTCTTTGGCGATCAGCCTTCTTTATGGTCCAGCTCTCACTTCCATACATCACTACTGGGAAGACCATAGCTTTAACTATACGGACCTTTGTTGGCAAGGTGATGTCTCTACTTTACAGTGGTACCTCAGGTTAAGTACTTAATTTGTTCCGGAGGTCCGTTCTTAACCTGAAACTGTTCTTAACCTGAAGCACCACTTTAGCTAATGGGGCCTCCCGCTGCCGCCGGAGCACGATTTCTGTTCTCATCCTGAAGCAAAGTTCTTAACCCGAGGTACTATTTCTGGGTTAGTGGAGTCTGTAACCTGAAGCGTCTGTAACCTGAGGTACCACTGTAGTGCCCATTTCTGAGGCCTATGGGGACCTTAGGACCACTGTAGAGTTTCAAACTTAAACCCCGCAACAAGTTACAGAACCTGAAAAGGCATTGCACAGAGCCATAGCTCAGTGGGGGTGGACTAAATAACAACAACAACAACAGCAATTCATTATTTATACCCTACGCATCTGGCTGGGTTTCCCCAGCCACTCTAGGCGGCTCCCAACAGAATATTAAAAACACGATAAAACATCAAACATTAAATACTTCCCTAAACAGGGCTGCCTTCAGATGTCATCTAAAAGTCAGATACGGTGGCACCTTGGTTCTCAAACTTAATCCGTTCCGGGAGTCCATTCGACTCCCAAAACGGTTTGAAAACCAAGGCGTGGCTTTCGATTGGCTGCGGGAGCGTCGGATGTTCGGCTTCCAAAAAATGTTCACAAACCGGAACACTTACTTCCAGGTTTGCGGCATTTGGGAGCCAGTTTCTTCAGAAGCCATGCCGTAGGAGTACCAAGGTACCAGTGTCGTTGTTTATTCCCTTGGCATCTGATGGGAGGGCGTTCCACAGGACGGGAGCCACCACTGAGAAGGCCCTCTGCCTGGTTCCCTGTCACCTCGCTTCTCGCAGGGAGGGAATCGCCAGAAGGCCCTTGGAGCTGGACCTCAGTGTCTGGGATGGACGATGGGGGTGGAGACACTGCTTCAGGTATACTGGGCCATTTAGGGCTTTCAAGGTCAGCACCAACACTTCGAATTGTGCTCAGACACGTACTGGGAGCCAGTGTAGGTCTTTCAGGACCAGTGTTATGTGGTCTCGGTGGCCGCTCCCAGTCACCAGTCTAGCTGCTGCATTCTGGATTAGTGGTACTTGTTCCATACATTTTTGCTATTTCTACCGGAGTTAAGTACCAATGGTACATCATTTTCAGTGGTACCTTGGTTCTCAAACACCTTGGAACCCAAACACTGCAAAACCAGAAATAAGTGTTCCGGTTTGCGGACATTTTTCAGAAGCCGAATGTGCTCCATTTTGAGCGTTACACTTCCGATTTGAGTGTTACGCTGAGGTCTGTCTGCTTTTGCTATTTATTTTGTGTTTTTGTTTCTGCGGCTTTTTCGTTTTGTTTTGTGGCTGTGTGGAACCTATTTCTTCTACCGACTGATTGATTGTGTGACCGCAGTACATCGATCATTGCTTCCATTTCTTGGATTGGTGGTCTCATTAGATAGTATAATTGAGGTTCAATGGCTGTTTTAGGGGTTCTATATAAAAGTCTGGAACGGATTAATCCGTTTTGCATGGCTTCCTATGGGAAAGCACGCCTTGGTTTTGGAACGCTTTGCTTTTGGAACAGACTTCTGGAACGGATTAAGTTTGAGAACCGAGGTACCACTGTAGTTTTCTTTCATTGAGGAACATGCCGTAAATTTCAGGTATTGTTTTCCATAACCTCGTGTGAGAGGCATTTCTGAAGGAATCCAGATTTTTCTGCTGCTTAAATTCACAGGGGGACGCGGGTGGCTCTGTAGTCTAAACCACAGAGCCTAGGACTTGCGAAACAGAAGGTCGGCGGTTCAAATCCCTGCGACGGGGTGAGCTCCCATTGCTCGGCCCCTGCTCCTGCCAACCTAGCAGTTCGAAAGCACGTCAAAGTGCAAGTAGATAAATAGGTACCACTCTGGCGGGAAGGTAAACGGCATTTCTGTGTGCTGCTCTGGTTCGCCAGAAGCGGCTTAGTCCTGCTGGCCACATGACCCGGAAGCTGTACGCCGGCTCCCTCGGCCAATAAAGCAAGATGAGCGCCGCAACCCCAGAGTCGGTCAGGACTGGACCTAATGGTCAGGGGTCCCTTTACTTTTACCTTTAAATTCACGGGGTGTGTGCATGAAATCCCCAAAATCCACCCCACGACCCCCCCAAAAAACTATAGGGTATCCCTGCCTCCTCCTCCTGCTACAATCTGAGCACTTGATTCTGCCTTTACAAACTTGGCTTTCACATTTTTTGTATGTGTGTCCCCCCCCCCCTCAAAACCTTTCCCTGCTTTCCTCGCGTTCTGCAGCCAGTTAAGAACATTTGCGTTTGGCCGGGTGCCCCGGAACCCAGTGAGCCTCTGCCCTGGAACTTTTCCCAATGTCAGTTTGCCTCGGGCTGGCCAGAAATAATCTGGATTTCGTTATGCATTCGTCTCTAACCGCCTGCCCCAGCCTGGAAGGAGGAAGCGGTGACGGTCCGCGATTCCTGGGCTTGGAACTGGACGCGAGGCTTAATTCAGGACTTCCCTGGGGATTGCGAGGGGGGGGGGCTGCGTCGTTTCGTCCACGAGTTCGTTGGCACCGGCTACTTGCCCTGAATTTGGAAACAGGGAGATTCTTCTCCATCTGGTGATGGGGGAAATGGTTTAATTACTTAGCGGTTGATGCATCCAGTAACCTTTGCCTGCATTTCTCATACCCTCCAACATTTCTTCGGTGAAAATAGAGACGTCCTATGCCATCCCCTTCAACATTTCTACCATGAAAATTTGGACGTCCCATTCCATCCCCTCTTGGGAGAAAAGCAATGACAAACCTAGACAGCATCTTAAAAAGCAGACACATCACCTTGCCAACAAAGGTCCGTATAGTTAAAGCTCTGGTTTTCCCAGTAGTGATGTATGGAAGTGAGAGCTGGACCATCAAGAAGGCTGATCGCCGAAGAATGGATGCTTTTGAGTTATGGTGCCGGAGGAGACTCTTGAGAGTCCCATGGACTGCAAGAAGATCAAACCTCTCCATTCTGAAGGAAATCAGCCCTGAGTGCTCACTGGAAGGACAGATCCTGAAGCCGAGGCTCCAAGACTTTGGCCACCTCATGAGAAGAGAAGACTCCCTGGAAAAAACCCTGATGTTGGGAAAGATGGAGGGCGCAAGGAGAAGGGGACGACAGAGGACGAGATGGTGGGACAGTGTTCTCGAAGCTACCAGCATGAGTTTGACCAAACTGCGGGAGGCAGTGGAAGACAGGAGGGCCTGGTGTGCTCTGGTCCAGGGGGTCACGAAGAGTCGGACACGACTAAACAACTAAACAACAACAACATTCCATCCCCTCCAACATTTCTCCAAGGAAAATAGGGACGTCCTAATGAAAAGTGGGATATTCCGGGATCAATTAAAAAACCGGGGCAGCTTCTATAAATCCGGGAGTATCCCTGGAATATAAGGACTCTCTGTCTGCTTTCTTATTTGGGCATGTCCAAGAGTGCAAAACATGTGCCATCTTAGCAGGTTGGGGAACTGGTCTTGGGACGGGGTCGAGGCCCCCAATCTTGAGGGGCTGGGCCTTGGCGCGCCTCGCTGTGCCGGACCCCGGCAGGCCTTCCTATGGCTGCAGCGGGCAGTGGCGTAGCGTGGGGGGTGCAGGGGGGGCCGGCCGCACTGGGCGCAACATCTGGGGGTTAGGGTTAGGGGGCGCAAATCCACGGGTTAGGGGGTGCAAATTACTTGCCTTGCCCCGGGTGCTGACAACCCATGCTACGCCACTGGCAGCGGGTTCCACCAGGCCCTGCCGGGTGTCCCTGCAGCTGCGGCAGACCTCACTTCTTCCTACCGCCATGTGACGTAACATGTGTACATTGTGGTCCGAACATTTATCCCCCACCACAACTTTCTGGACACGACCCAGGAGGACGGAGCAAGACTGCCGCATAACAGTACCCCCAACTCCCAGCCCTCCTAAAACGGTCCAGAAGGATACCGTGGTCGAAAAAGATTCAGCAGGACCAGGAAACTGTTTTCATCCCTAGCTGGCCGGAGATCATCGACTAGCGTGACCAAGGCGGTTTCAGTCCCACGGCAAGGCCTGAAACCCGATTGGAAGGGGTCGGATAGTCCACATCTTCCAGGAGTTGGCTTACTTCCAGCTGCATGTGTTTGGGGTTGCCTACGAAGACATCTGTTGTGGTCTCAAGAATGGGAGATTTGGAAACAGGCGAATTCCGACCCCACGGAGAATTGGGCACATGCCCACGGACAATCCATTCAAATCTTTTCTCCAAAGCTTGCTGCGCCGAATTAATCACAGACAGACGTTGGGTGATATTATTTATTAAAAGAGAGTGAGCCTTCGCTTTTGTTTCATAGATGGAGGGCTCCCAGGCTCTTTTCCCCCCACCGTGATTTTATCTGCATCTCCCAAGCTGTTGGTTTTTTTTAAACCAGATCGCAGCCAAGTGGACCAGTCTGGATCCTTCCCCCATTTGGCTTTGATCTGGACATGGGATCTGGTGTGTGTGCCAAACCAAGTGTGGAAAAAGGAGGGGAGGGGAAGGAGAGAAAGGGAGGGGGTAGAAGTTTGGAATGAAAGGGCTGGCTGCTGCTACTACGAGTTATCCATCATTTTTTCTCGTTCTCTCTCTCTTTCTCCCCCCACCCCTCCACAACCGCCCTCATACTTTCAGTTTGTTCAATCAGAACCCCAGACTGAAATCGTTTCGCTGTGGTTTCCCCTCCGTGCCGGAGTCAGATTCCTAGAAAACAAAAGGAATGCGATGTCGCAACGTGGTGCAAACCTTCAGGAGAGAGGCGAGCCTGCAAGCGGGTGGGGCTGTACCACATGGTGGAGCCAGGAGTCAAACTCGGAGCAGGCCCACCGAAACATAAAATCACAGAAGGGATCCCCAACGGTCATCTAGTCCAACCCGCTGGAATGTTTCAGAATCACAGCTAAAGGATGTCCAAAAGATTCTCTCAGGAATATAGGGGCGTTCTACTCTCCATCAGGGACGCGAGTGGTGCTGTGGGTTAAACCACAGAGCCTAGGGCTTGCCGATCGGAAGGTCGGCGGTTCGAATCCCCGCAATGACGGGGTGAGCTCCCGTTGCTCCTGCCAACCTAGCAGTTTGAAAGCACGTCAAAGTGCAAGTAGATAAATAGGTACCTCTCCAGCGGGAAGGTAAATGGCGTTTCCATGCACTGCTAACGCTCCTTTTTTAAAAAACGGCTTTCTGTGGAAGCATTGGTAATGAAAGAATTTAAAGCGCGTTGGTGAGATTTTCAAAATTATAGGAAGGGCTTCGTACGCACACCAGCTTTGCCGTATCCTTCCTTTAATGCAGGGATTTTTTTACAATTTCCAGTAGAAACAGGGCTCTGTCTTTGCACCTACACGTGTTTTAATTGTTCTCCAAAACATGGAGGGGAGGAAAAGCAGGGCATCCCGCAATCAAATCAGAAACTGCAAATCCCTGGAAAACCGGGATACTTGGAGGGTGTAGAACTGCGGCCCTTTGGCTAAAAACAAGTCTCTCTTTCTTGGTCTGAGGAATGCCAGCCTCAGGGCAGCTGGAGCAGACAGCCATCTGTTTTCTGGGAATTCCGCAGCATGGCTGTGCTTGAAGAGGGTCAAGGGAGGAGAGAAGATTCGGGCCCTGAGATGGAGGGGAAATTCCTGGGGGTGGTGGGGTGGAATATCTCCTCCGAGAATTTTTGGCTCTGCTCTAACACCGCCTGTCTAATTACGGCCTGCGCTTTTGAGCCGGGAAGATGGAGAGCGTGGCCCTCCAGAAGGGCCCTGCGGGTCAAAACACGTCTGGCAAACATTAGGGTTTTCTCCTCCTTCTCCCAAGTACCTTTCGTGATGCAAACGGACAATTTTATTGGTATTTGCCTATCAGCAAAACCCCTGCGATGCGATTAAATCTAAATGTGTCTTTGATTGCTCCTATGTAAACAGAGCTGCGGTTTTCTGTTTCGAGTCGGCAGAGTTTCTCGAAACACGCCGCAACCTGCAAACGTTGCACTTGACAGGCGCATGGGTGGTGTGGTGCATTGTCTTAATTTTGAAGTCCTCTTCTTTCAACTCATAGAATCCTCTGCCTGCCTCTTGAGCCGGCAACCTACAGCTCAATGGGCAAAGTAGCCTGCCCTAGCTCAGGACAGACTCTGAAGTGCCCTGGCTATCTATTGTTGTTGAGTCGTTTAAAGGTAAAGGTAAAGGGACCCCTGACCATTAGGTCCAGTCGTGACCGACTCTGAGGTTGCGGTGCTGATCTCACTTTATTGGCCGAGGGAGCCGGCGTACAGCTTCCGGGTCATGTGGCCTTCATGACTAAGGCGAATCAGAGCAGCGCATGCAAACACCATTTACCTTCCCGCCAGAGTGGTACCTATTTATCTACTTGCACTTTGACATGCTTTCAAACTGCTAGGTTGGCAGGAGCAGGGACCGAGCAACGGGAGCTCACCCCGTCATGGGGGTTCGAACCGCCGAACTTCTGATCGGCAAGTCCTAGGCTCTGTGATTTAACCCACAGCACCACCCGCGTCCCTGTTGAGTCGTTTAGTCATGTCCAATTCTTCGTGACCCCATGGACCAGAGCACGCCAGGCACTCCTGTCTTCCACTGCCTCCCGCATTTTGGTCAAACTCACGTTGGTAGCTTCGAGAACACTGTCCCACCATCTTGTCCTCTGTCGTCCCCTTCTCCTTGTGCCCTCCATCTTTCCCAACATCAGGGTCTTTTCCAGGGAGTCTTCTCTTCTCATGAGGTGGCCAAAGTCTTGGAGCCTCAGCTTCAGGATCTGTCCTTCCAGTGAGCACTCAGGGCTGATTTCCTTCAGAATGAAGAGGTTGGATCTTCTTGCAGTCCAGGGGACTCTCAAGAGTCTCCTCCAGCACCAGAATTCAAAAGCATCCGTAGAAGCTATCAAGCTATCTATAGAAGAGCAGTATAGAACTGAGGAGTTGGAAGGGACCCGTTATATTATGCGAGAGGGAATGAATCAAAGTATGAAAAAGAGGCGAGGGAGAGGACTGAGGCTGGCTGAACTGCAGAATGCCAAAACAAGGGGGGAAAGGGAAAGAAACTGTGAGAAATGCCACCAATAAACTCTCTTCCCCATCCATCGGGCCTTTCCAAGTTTGGCTTTGAGCCAGCCTAGCTCCCAGTTTTTATCACAATTGGCTTTGGCCTTGAACTCCGGGCAGGAACGGATTGCAAGGTCAGCACGCGAAAGTCCTGTATCCTTGCAAAAAAAGAAGAAGAAGAAAAGGGAAGCCTGGTTTGCATATTATGCAAATCTGCTGCCAATTATGCAAATTGCACGCATTAATTTGTGAGTTTGCTGCCGCTTGCTCCCCATTCCCACCCCTTATTTGTCCTACCTTGTCCTCTGCAATCCCTCTGGGAACGAGTTTGTTTCCTTCTCCACCACGTGAACCAGGTCATCCCAATCTTCCATGTCTACAGCGACACTGGTATTTTACGGGGGTTATTCATTGACACTGAAATATCTTCGGAGTCGAGAGTGGATTTCATGCTCTTTCTTCAGCTCATAGTGGTGAGGAGGAATGGAAGTTCCCCCACAATATCTGCATTCTATACATTACTTACACAATGGGCTGCACCTGATTGGCTAATTCCGGGATTCACCTGTAGGCCAATCAGGTTGTGGATTCACTTCCACCTGGAGCTGGATTGGGCGGCTCCTGCAGACCAATCATACTGCTGCATTGTTCTAGGACCAATCAGACTGCTGCATTCTGAATCCTATGGTTCTAGGACCAATCAGACTTCTGCATTCTGAATCCTATTGTTCTAGGACCAATCAGACTTCTGCATTCTGAATCCTATTGTTCTAGGACCAATCAGACGGCTGCATTTTGGATCCTATTGTTCTAGGACCAATCAGACGGCTGCCTTTTGGATCTTATTCAACTCAGTACATAACAGACACGGATCAGCAGGGTTGTAAATTCTACTCCCAGTAGAACCATGGATTGACCTAAGGCAGACCATGCCCATTAATTTTGATGGGTTTCGTCTGAGTTCGACTAACATTGCCTAAAACAAACCCTCCAAGTGTCCCTATATTCCAGGAAACGCCCCATATTTACAGAAGCCGTCTCGGTTTCTGATTTGATCCTGAAATGTCCCGCTTTTCCTTAGGACATCCCTATTTCCATCGGAGAAATGTTGGAGGGCGTGGAGTTATGCGAGCCCTGAGCCAAGGAGATAAATCACTATACAACCTTTAGAACACATCTGAAGGTATTCCTGGATGGGTAAGTTTTTAAATGTTTAATGTTTTATTATGTTTTTATGTTTTATGTTTTATTATGGTGGCTGGAGCAAACCAGTCAGATGGGTGGGGTATAAATATCATTATTATTATTATTACTACTAATACTACTACTATTGAATAGGGAAATGTAAAGGGACCCCTGACCATTAGGTCCAGTCATGACCGACTCTGGGGTTGCGGCACTCATCTCGCTTTACTGGCTGAGGGAGCCAGCGTACAGCTTCCTGGTCATGTGGCCAGCAGGACTAAGCCGCTTCTGGCGAACCAGAGCAGCGCACAGAAACGCCGTTTACCTTCCCGCTGGAGTGGTACCTACTTATCTACTTGCACTTTTGACGTGCTTTTGAACTGCTAGGTTGGCAGGAGCAGGGACCGAGCAACGGGAGCTCACCCTGTCGCGGGGATTCGAACCGCCGACCTTCTGATCGGCAAGTCCTAGGCTCAGTGGTTTAACCCACAGCGCCACCTGCGTCCCCTACTATCGAATAGGACATCCCTATTTTCACAGGAGAAATGTTGTAGGACATTCTTCTTTACGTAGCCACGTAAAATTGTTTTCCATAAACACAGTCTTAACAGTGAGTCCATAATTGACTGTGGAGGCCAATTCTGGATCCCCACGTCCTTCCACAGTGGGGACACAGGTTTCCAAGCGGGAGTTGATCCTGGTGAGGGTTTGCCAAGCGTGCCTTCCTCTTAGCACGTTTCTCCCTTGCGTCCTGAGTTCGAGCGTCTTCAAAGCCCATGACACCTTTGGTAAAGGCTGTTCTCCAACTGGAGTGCTCGCAGGCCAGTGTTTCCCAGTTATCGGTGTTTATACTACATTTTTTTAGATTTGCCTTGAGAGAGTCTTTGAACCTCTTTTGTTGACCACCAGCATTACGCTTTCCATTTTTAAGTTCGGAATAGAGGAGTTGCTTCGGAAGACTCCTGCACAACATAGTCCAACAAAGTCGACGTTGAAGAATCATCGCTTCGACACGGGTGATATTTGCTTCTTCCAGTACACTGGCATACAACCCATCACTCAGATCTCCAGCAGAGGGCAACGACCAGAAGCCTCAGGTGCAAAAATGGCCCAGCGGCTTCTACAATTGCCTCGCCCTAACGTTAGTAGAGACATCACCTTGCCAACAAAGGTCCGTATAGTTAAAGCCATGGTTTTCCCAGCAGTGATGTATGGAAGTGAGAGCTGGACCATAAAGAAGGCTGATCGCCGAAGAATGGATGCTTTTGAATTCTGGTGCTGGAGGAAACTCTTGAGAGTCCCATGGACTGCAAGAAGATCAAACCTCTCCATTCTGAAGGAAATCAGCCCTGAGTGCTCACTGGAAGGACAGATCGTGAAGCTGAAACTACAAGACTTTGGCCACCTTATGAGAAGAGAAGACTCCCTGGAAAAGACCCTGATGTTGGGAAAGATGGAGGGCACAAGGAGAAGGGGACGATGGAGGACGAGATGGTGGGACAGTGTTCTCGAAGGTGCCAACATGAGTTTGACCAAACTGCGGGAGGCAGTGGAAGACTGGTCCAGGGGGTCACGAAGAGGCGGACACGACTAAACGACTAAACAACAACAACAAACGTTAGGGCCGGCACTGGATGTACGTTTGCCTCTCTGGCACTGAAATGCTCAGGTTTGAACTTCCCTGATGGAACGGGGCTCAGGCGGTTGCAACCTTAGATTTCTGGAGGCGGAGAGGCAGAGAGAGATCAAAGGAGCATTTCATGAAAACCCAGGGCTGGGGAGTGATGTCATACGCTGAGGGAGAGGTGTGGGTGGAAGAGGCCGATGACATCACTTCCTGTCTGGTCCTCCGGAGACTGATTGGAACCATGAGTCCAGGTGCTGGGCATGCCATGGAAGTGAAAAAGGCCTCTCCTTTTCCCAGCCAGCTTTCGCTCAGCCCAGGGAGGGGTGTGGGACACACGGTGCTTCCCCCCCCCTTCCACACCCCCCCCAACTAAAGGAGGTCTTCTGGCACCTGGCTTACCCTATGGTCCTTTCCTGTTGTGTCTGTTCCCGGGCGGAGAGGGCCGTGGGGATGTTTTCTTTAGAAGACAGCGTGCCAGAAGGGGCCGACGTCGTCGGGCTGAACTTAGCCAGCCGTCTCTTCCCCCCTCCGGCGGGATTTCGAGGCGAAGGACCCCTCCCCGAATTCAGGAAATAACTTATGAGGAGGGGGGCATGCATGAGTCATGGGCTTTGGGGAGCTAGAACACTGGCTTACAGTTTCTCGAGTAAACGCCTTCCACCCCATCGCGCCTGCCGTGGTCTACTATCCTTTGCTCTCTGGTTAGAAGCCCAAGTTTGGTTCAGGTGCTTCAAAAGCGAAGGGGCGAAGGATGCTCGCAGACGGTCGCTGCCACAGAGCAAAGACGCTTCTTCGCAACCGGGCAGCGGGCCATCACAAAACAACAGATTCGCTGAATTATTATGATGATGATTTTGTTGTTGTTGTCTAGTCGTTTAGTCATGTCCGACTCTTCGTGACCTCATGAATCCACGGCCAGGAAGAAGAAGAGATACAGGAGGATTGCAAGAAATTTAAAGAATATTTAGATAAATATTGTGATATAAGAGAAACAGAAAAATTCTTGGAAGTAATAAATAGGCCTAGGGGTAGAATAAGAATGTTGTTGTTGAGTCGTTTAGTCGTGTCCGACTCTTTGTGACCCCCCTGGACCAGAGCATGCCAGGCACTCCTGTCTTCCACTGCCTCCCGCAGTTTGGTCAAACTCATGTTGGTAGCTTCAAGAACACTGTCCCACCATCTCATCCTCTGTCGTCCCCTTCTCCTTGTGCCCTCCATCTTTCCCAACCTTAGGGTCTTTTCCAGGGAGTCTTCTCTTCTCAGGAGGTGGCCAAAGTCTTGGAGCCTCAGCTTCAGGATCTGTCCTTCCTGTGAGCACTCAGGGCTTATTTCCTTCAGAATGGAGAGGTTTGATCTTCTTGTAGTCCATGGGACTCTCAAGAGTCTCCTCCAGCACCATAATTCCAAAGCATCCATTCTTCGGCGATCAGCCTTCTTACTATTATTTTAAAAAATGCCTTCTGAATTGCACATGAAAGTAGTGATCATTTCTGGGTGAACTGTATGTGAATTAAGTTTATTTTGCAGGAGAACGTGGGCGATTTTTAATTCAATTCAGTTTTAATTTTAATTCAGTCCTTTATATATATCTCATATATTTACAGTGGTAGCTCAGGTTACATACGCTTCAGGTTACATACGCTTCAGGTTACAGACTTCGCTAACCCAGAAATAGTACCTCAGGTTAAGAACTTTGCTTCAGGATGAGGACAGAAATTGTGCTCCGGCGGCACGGCGGCAGCGGGAGGCCCCATTAGCTAAAGTGTTGCTTCTGGTTAAGAACATTTTCAGGTTAAGAATGGATCTCCGGAACGAATTAAGTACATAACCAGAGGTACCACTGTATAACTATCTGGCTTTTAAAAGGCAGCTTTTAATGATGGAATTTTTTTAATTGTGTTTTTAATATTTTGTTGGAGCTGCCCATTTAGATTCCCATTGACAGTTGTACCTCAGAAGTCGAACAGAATCCGTTCCAGAAGTCTGTTCGACTTCCAAAACGTTCGGAAACCAAAGTGCAGCTTCCAATTGGCTGCAGGAAGTTCTTGCAGCCAATCAGAAGCCCCGTCAGACGCTTGGGTTCCAAAAGAACGTTCGCAAACTTGGAATACTCACTTCCGGGTTTGCAGCATTCGGGAACCAAAACGCCCGAGAACCAAGGTGTTGTTTGGAATTCAAGGTACGACTGTACTAATATATTTTATTATCGATTTGGCAAATCACAGAGCCGTATCCTATATTCCCTCATTTGTATCTGGGGTTTTTTATGTCCCCGCCACCCATTTCTTTATTGAAACAAATCAAACAATAAAACAATAATAATATAAGTACCAAAACCCAGCACCCTCTATCCAGGAGAGAATATTAGGTCAGTAAAGTACTTAAGACCATCAGGAAAGCCCAATTTCATACTGGACTTCGATGTGTGTGTGTGTGTGTGTGTGTGTGTGTGTGTGTGTGTGGAGTCCTTTGTTGTATATTAGCTAAAACCATGGGTAGGCAAACTAAGGCCCGCAGACCGTCCGGGAATCAGTGTGTTTCCACATGAGTAGAATGTGTCCTTTTATTTAAAATGCATCTCTGGCTTATTTGTGGGGCATAGGAATTCGTTCATTTTCTTTTCAAAGTATATGGTCCAGGGGACTCACCCCGTCATTGCGGGGATTCGAACCACTGACCTTCTGATCAGCAAGTCCTAGGCTCTGTGGTTTAACCCACAGCACCACCCACAAATGCCTTTAGATAGCTATTAAAGGTAAAGGTAAAGGACCCCTGACAGTTAACTCCAGTCACGAACGACTCTGGGGTTGCAGCGCTCATCTCGTTTAACTGGCTGAGGGAGCCGGCGTTTGATCACAGACAGTTTTTCCAAGTCATGTGGCCATAGAATCATAGAATCATAGAGTTGGAAGGGACCACAAGGGTCATCGAGTCCAACCCCCTGCCAAGCAGGAAACACCATCAGAGCACTCCTGACATATGGTTGTCAAGCCTCTGCTTAAAGACCTCCAAAGAAGGAGACTCCACCACACTCCTTGGCAGCAAATTCCACTGTCAAACAGCTCTTACTGTCAGGAAGTTCTTCCTAATGTTTAGGTGGAATCTTCTTTCTGGTAGTTTGGATCCATTGCTCCATGTCCGCTTCTCTGGAGCAGCAGAAAACAACCTTTCTCCCTCCTCTATGTGACATCCTTTTATATATTTGAACATGGCTATCATATCACCCCTTAACCTCCTCTTCTCCAGGCTAAACATGCCCAGCTCTCTTAGCCGTTCCTCATAAGGCATCGTTTCCAGGCCTTGGACCATTTTGGTTGCCCTCCTCTGGACACGTTCCAGTTTGTCAGTGTCCTTCTTGAACTGTGGTGCCCAGAACTGGACACAGTACTCCAGGTGAGGTCTGACCAGAGCAGAATACAGTGGCACTATTACTTCCCTTGATCTAGATGCTATACTCCTATTGATGCAGTCCAGAATTGCATTGGGTAAGCTGCTTCTGGCAAACCAGAGCAGCGCACGGAAATGCCGTTTACCTTCCCGCCGGAGCGGTACCTATTTACCTACTTGCACTTTGACGTGCTTTTGAACTGCTAGGTTGGCAGGAGCAGGGACCGAGCAACGGGAGCTCACCCCGTCGAGGCGATTCGAACCGCCGACCTTTCTATCAGCAAGCCCAAGCGCCACAGTGGTTATATTCAACTCGAAAAGCAGCGGCAATTTCTTGTTGACAAAGGACAGCTGGACATATAAAGGGCCCCATTACCTTCAGTAGCTAGGGCCTCATCAAACCTAAATCTGGCCCTGTGCACAGCCTATTCAACCTGAGGCAATACCAGGTGTAAATGAGGCAATGGATTTAAACCACTTCTGAGCCTTCTTAAATCCCATTTCCAGTCCTCAAATTCTTTCACCTGGGCTGCAAGTATTTAGTCGAGGGCTTGGGGTGCCCTCTAGCGGCCAAATGGCGAACCTTCACCCTGTGAAGGGCTTGCTCCCAAATTTATTGACAGCTTCACGAATTATGACAGCTAGGAAGTGGAAGGGGCAAGCAGAATATCAAATACAAGAATGGTGTAAAGAAGTGTGCGATATATAACTGTTGCTGTTGTTTAGTTGTTCAGTCGTGTCCGCCTCTTCGTGACCCCCTGGACCAGAGCAAGCCAGGCACTCCTGTCTTCCACTGCCTCCCGCAGTTTGGTGAAACTCATGCTGGTAGCTTGGAGAACCCTGTCCCACCATCTCGTCCTCCATCGTCCCCTTCTCCTTGTGCCCTCCATCTTTTCCAGCATCAGGGTCTTTTCCAGGGAGTCTTCTCTTCTCATGAGGTGGCCAAAGTCTTGGGTTGTGTTGTAAATTGGCATTGTTATCATGAGGCTATTCTTGGATTGTAATTGAAAACTAATAAAAATGATTATCAAATAAAAGAGAGAATGTTGTTGTTGTTTAGCCGTTTAGTCGTGTCCGACTCTTCGTGACCCCATGGACCAGAGCAAGCCAGGCCCTCCTGTCTTCCACTGCCTCCCGCAGCTTGGTCAAACTCATGTTCGTAGCTTCAAGAACACTGTCCCACCTCTCGTCCTCTGTCTTCCCCTTCTCCTTGCGCCCTCCATCTTTCCCAACATCAGGGTCTTTTCCAGGGAGTCTTCTCTTCTCATGAGGTGGCCAAAGTCTTGGAGCCTCAGCTTCAGGATCTGTCCTTCCAGGGAGCACTCAGGGCTGATTTCCTTCAGAATGGATAGGCTGGATCTTCTTGCAGTCCATGGGACTCTCAAGAGTCTCCTCCAGCACCAGAATTCAAAAGCATCCATTCTTCAGCGATCAGCCTTCTTTATGGTCCAGCTCTCACTTCCATACATCACTACTGGGAAAACCATAGCTTTTACTATACGGGCCTTTGTTGGCAAGGTGATGTCTTTGCTTTTTAAGATGCTATTAATGATAATTAACATCTGCCATTAAGGTAGGACAGGGAATATGCAGGATAAATGATTTGCAGGAGATATGGATGGTGTTTGTAGAATTTGTATTTTTAAAACTGAAAGGGTTCAGACTGTCGCAAGAGGTGTTGAAATTGTGGGAGGTTGGGTAGCTTCAGTGGAATGGTCTCAATGGTGAGGTGCACATGTTTCGTCTTACACTGGTACCTTGGTTCTCAAACACCTTGGTCCCCAAACTCCAAAAACCCAGAAGTAAGTGTTCCGGTTTTCGAATATTTTTCAGAAGCCGAACGTCCGATGAGGCTGTCGGCTATTGTTTCCAGGGCGCCTGCAGCAATCAGAAGCTGCGCCTTGGTTTCCGAACATTTCGGAAGTCAAACGGACTTCCAGAACTGAATAAGTTTGGGGCTTTTGACTTTGCTATTTATTTTGCATTTTTGAGGCTTTTTCGGTTCATTTGTTTTTGTGACTGTGTGGAACCCAGTTCAGCTACTGATGGATTGATTGCGTGACTGTGGAAATGGATAAAAGCCCCCTATCCAAACAATGACTATCATCAGGTAAGAAAAAATAATAATTTCTATTTTTGTCATCTATAATACTGTCTTATTTATTTTACACTACAGGGCGTTGATTATTGCTTTCATTTTATGGATCAATGGTCTCGTTAGATAGTAAAATTCGTGTTCAATTGCTGCTTTAGGGGTTGTTTTTAAAAGTCTGGAACGGATTAATCCATTTTGCATGACTTTCTATGGGAAAGCGCGCCTTGGTTTTGGAACGCTTTGGTTTTGGAACGGACTTCCCAAACAGATTAAGTTTGAGAACCAAGGTACCACTGTATTGTAAATGGAGTCTGAAACTGTCTACGCAGAAGTAAGTCCCACTGTATTCACTAGAGCTTACTCGCAAGTAACAGGGCCTAGCTTGGGCAGCATATTGACTCAGATCTAAGTCCCAATGTGTTTAATAGGACTTATTCTCTGGTATCTTCCCAATCATTCTCACAGTTTCCATTGTTGTTGTTGTTGTTGTTGTTGTTGTTGTTGTTGTTGTATCCTTCCTTTCCCACCTAACAGGCACTCAAGGCAGCTTACAGCCACAATTCGGTGTTAATAATTGTGTTGTAAATTGGCATTGTTATCATGTGGCTATTCTTGGATTGTAATTGAAAACTAATAAAAATGATTATCAAATAAAAGAGAGAATGTTGTTGTTTAGCCTTTTAGTCGTGTCCGCCGCTTCGTGACCCCATGGACCAGAGCACGCCAGGCACTCCTGTCTCCCACTGCCTCCCGCAATTTGGTCAAACTCATGCTGGTAGCTTCGAGAACACTGTCCCACCACCTCATCCTCAGTCGTCCCCTTCTCCTTGTGCCCTCCATCTTTCCCAACATCAGGGTCTTTTCCAGGGAGGCTTCTCTTCTCATGAGGTGGCCAAAGTCTTGGAGCCTCAGCTTCAGGATCTGTCCTTCCAGTGAGCACTCAGGGCTGATTTCCTTCCTAATGGAGAGGTTGGATCTTCTTGCAGTCCATGGGACTCTCAAGAGTCTCCTCCAACACAATAATTCAAAAGCATCCATTCTTCGGCGATCAGTCTTCTTTATGGTCCAGCTCTCACTTCCATACATCGCTACTGGGAAAACCATAGCTATAGAGAGAATAAGGTAAAGGTAAAGGGACCTCTGACCATTAGGTCCAGTCATGGTCGACTCTGGGGTTGTGGCGCTCATCTCGCTTTACTGGCCGAGGGAGCCAGCATACAGCTTCCAGGTCATGTGGCCAGCATGACTAAGCCGCTTCTGGCGAACCAGAGCAGCGCACAGAAACGCCGTTCACCTTCCCGCCGGAGTGGTACCTATTTATCTACTTGCACTTTGACGTGCTTTCGAACTGCTAGGTTGGCAGGAGCAGGGACCGAGCAACGGGAGCTCACCCCGTTGCGGGGATTCAAACCGCCAACCTTCTGATCGGCAAGTCCTAGGTTTAACCCACAGCGCCACCCGCGTCCCTATAGAGAGAACAGGGTGTCCCTATTTTCACCGGGGAAATGTTGTAGAAGATGCTCAAACGAGACAAAACCTTGCATCCGCTTAATTCATCCTTGAATGAAAAAACAGAGCTGGAACACTGCAGCTTCTGTTATCAGTCTCGATTCAATCAGTAGCAGACACAACCTTCAGCTGCTTCCCCGGGATAAGTTTGCTCACCAGCAATTTCGCCTCTCTCTCGCAGCCAGGACAATGGTGTTCCTGGAAGCCATCCAATAATAATCTCTCCTTATTTATTCATGAGCGTTATTTATTTAACAGATTCCGTATCTCCGCCCTTTAGCTCCGAGAAACACCTAAGAACCCTTTTGTAAACTGTCTCTCCGCTCAACAGCAAACTCTGGTGAGAAGAGCGTCTGGCCTGGTAAACAGAACCCTATAAACTTTTATTGTTTGAGGAGAGATTTAATGGGTATGTCCTGGCTTGAGATCAAGGACCTTAACCCCTGCTAATGCAACTTATTACGGCAATAAACAATTACATACTGTTAACCCATCCACATACTTAATTATATGTATGATTTCACATCATGAGTGAATTAAACTTTTCCATATTACCATTATTATTATTATTATTATTATTATTATTATTATTATTACATTTCTATATTGCTGTTCCATCCCCTACAACAGTGGCGTAGCGTGGGTTGTCAGCACCCGGGGCAAGGCAAGTAATTTGCACCCCCTAACCCGTGGATTTGCGCCCCCTAATCCTAACCCCCAGATGTTGCGCCCGGTGCGGCCAGCCCCCCCTGCACCCCCCACGCTACGCCACTGCCCTACAACATTTCCCTGATGAAAATAGGGACGTCCTATTTCATGGGTAGGCAAACTAAGGCCTGGGGGCCGGATCCAGCCCAATCGCCTTCTCAATTCGGCCTGTGGACGGTCCAGGAATCAGCACGTTTTTACATGAGTAGAATGTGTCCTTTTATTTAAAATGCATCTCTGGGTTATTTGTGGGGCATAGGAACTCTTTCATTATTTTTTCCCCAAAATATAGTCTGGCCCCCCACAACATCTGAGCGACAGTGGACTGGCCCCCTGCTGAAAAAGTTTGCTGACCCCTGTCCCATTCCACCCCCTCCAACATTTCTTTGGTGAAAATTTTCTCCTACCAATAGGGAACCTATGTAAGGACTCTATATGAGCTCTTGGATACCCCATAAGGGAAAAGGGCATATATTTTTATTTACAACAATATTTACTACCACATATTCTTATTCTCTGCTCTCTGCTTTTTTCACCTTGCCAACAAAGGTCCGTATAGTTAAAGCTATGGCTTTCCCAGTAGTGATGTATGGAAGTGAGAGCTGGACCATAAAGAAGGCTGATCGCCAAAGAATGGATGCTTTTGAATTCTGGTGCTGGAGGAGACTCTTGAGAGTCCCATGGACTGCAAGAAGATCAAACCTCTCCATTCTGAAGGAAATCAGCCCTGAGTGCTCACTGGAAGGACAGATCCTGAAGCTGAGGCTCCAAGACTTTGGCCACCTCACGAGAAGAGAAGACTCCCTGGAAAAGACCCTGATGCTGGGAAAGATGGAGGGCACAAGGAGAAGGGGACGACGGAGGACGAGATGGTGGGACAGTGTTCTTGAAGCTACCAGCATGAGTTTGACCAAACTGCGGGAGGCAGTGGAAGACAGGAGTGCCTGGCGTGCTCTGGTCCAGGGGGTCACGAAGAGTCGGACACGACTAAACGACTACACAATAACATTCTTATTCTACCCCTAGGTCTATTTATTACTTCCAAGAATTTTCTGTTTCTCTTATATCACAATATTTAGCTAAATATTCTTTAAATTTCTTGCAATCCTCTTGTATCTCCTCTTCTTCCTGACCGCGGATTCTTCCCGTCAGATCAACCAGCTCCAAAAAATCCAACATCTTCATCTGCCATTCTTCTGTTGTTGGTATTTCTTGCGATTTCGAGGTTTCGGCTAATCTCCGCGGGAAATTACTGCCATTTATTCTATGGAATACTTTGGCCACCTCATGAGAAGAGAAGACTCCCTGGAAAAGACCCTGATGTTGGGAAAGATGGAGGGCGCAAGGAGAAGGGGACGACAGAGGACGAGATGGTTGGATAGTGTTCTCGAAGCTACCAGCATGAGTTTGACCAAACTAAACAACAACAACAAATTCCACGGAGGAGATCTTGCTCTGGGGGAAAGGTGTCTGGTTATCATCTGCCTTTTGTTCCTGCCAGCCAGCCGGGCTCCCCCTCCCTCCCTTGGCATCAGACATTGATCTGCGAACTCTCTGGCATTCGTCTCCCGACAGCCATCAGCTAATAAACTTTGGTCCGCAGAGTCCAAGGCCGGCCAACTCTTCACTTTGGCTAATTTCTCCGAACGGGTCGCCCGGGTGAAGAGCTCTCGCCTCGGCTGCAGCTGGAGAAGGTAAGGGGGAAACTGCCCCGATATGCCCAGGTGTGCCCACCTCGCCTCTTCCTGCCCCGCACCCTGAGACAGAGGGTGTGACAGGCAGAAATCCAACCGGTGCTGTTTTGCAAAAGCGCAGGCCTTTTGAGTGCCTGCCAGGAATAGGGTTGTAAAAGCCGAGGAGCCTTAGAGGGCGCTTACTAAGGGGGTTGGTTTGGATGACCCTCGGAGCCCTTTCCTATTCTATGAAATATCGGAGCGAGCCTTCTGTTATAAGCGCATTTGACTTGGGAGTTTCCTTCGCGGCGAAGTCTTCCAGAGCTCGTGGAAAGGGATCTGGAATCCCTTTTGGGCAACTGCGGCGGAGAGTCTGTTTTTTAAGGATGCAGGTTCGCTTCGACATTCGCCCCTCCTGCTCCCTTTTGATTTGCAGGGTTGAGCTGCGACAGCAAAATGTTTCATTTTGCATAGGCGTAGATGTGGCTTGTTGGACGCACTTGCGCTTTCTGATGGTGGAGTCGAAATGGATTCTGCTTGCTCTTTTGATGTGTGATCTCTGGAGGGATTCGATCAAATCTCGTCCTGTTTGGAAAGGAAGGTGGTTGCAGGGGGGCGGGGGGATACTGAGGCAGAAGGGAGAAGGGGGAGGGGAATAATGGGTGAGTGAATGGAGAGATTTGGACAATATACTGTATTTTTTGCTCTATAAGACTCACTTTTCCCCTCCTAAAAAGTAAGGCGAAATGTGTGTGCGTCTAATGGAGCGAATGCAGGTTGCGCAGCTATCCCGGAAGCCAGAACAGCAAGAGAGATTGCTGCTTTCACTGCACAGCGATCCCTCTTGCTGTTCTGGCTTCTGAGATTCAGAATATTTTTTTTCTTGTTTTTCAAAAACTAGGTGCGTCTTGTGGTCTGGTGCATCTTATAGAGCGAAAAATACGGTAATTGGTGTTCTCTGTCGTCATACCCTCCCCACCGTCTGAATTTTGGGATCAATATTTTCATCCGGTGTGTTGTTGATTATGTCCCCCCCCCCTGCCGCTACCGTGCAAATGAATGGCTCAATGATCACGCAAAGAATTGCATTGGTAAATTTGGCCATGGCAAACGGCAACCCGGAATAATGTTGGTGTTTTTGCAGAACCCAAACTGCAACAGAACGGAGACATTGCTGTACAGAGCAGATTCCGAGAGGAATGGGTGGAAATGAGCCCTTTCATACCCCTAAGGTTAAAGGTAGAGGGACACCTGACCGTTAGGTCCAGTCGTGACCGACTCTGGGGTTGCGGCGCTCATCTCGCTTTATTGGCTGAGGGAGCCGGTGTCCAGCTTCCAGGTCATGTGGCCAGCAGGACTAAGCCGCTTCTGGCGAACCAGAGTAGTGCACGGAAACGCCGTTTACCTTCCCGCCGGAGTGGTACCTATTTATCTACTTGCACTTTGACCTGCTTTCGAACTGCTAGGTTGGCAGGAGCAGGGACCGAGCAACGGGAGCTCACCCCGTCGTGGAGATTCGAACTGCCGACCTTCTGATTGGCAAGTTCTAGGCTGTGTGGTTTAACCCACAGCGCCACCCATGTCCCTTTCACATCCCTAGTAGCGTTCCAAATTCCCCAGGTACCAGGCGTGTTTTGCAACTGGCGGTGGGTCCAGTTGCAACTATGTGGAGATTTCTGTTGGAGACCACAGTTAAAAAAACCCTCTGCCTTGGTCAATAGTTAATTTGCATTTCCAATGTGTGTCCTTCTCCTTCTTGGATTCTGGGACAAGCAAATTGTTGTAAGAGCAAGCTGCACTCAAGCATTGCAGCTGAGATCATAGAATAGTAGAACTGCAACATTGGAAGGGACCCCAAGGGGGAATAGACATTCCGTTGTGGCGACCAAGACCTAGATTTAAGTGGTGGTGCTGTGGTCTAAACCGCTGAGCCTCTTGGGCTTGCCGATTTGAAGGTCGACAGTTCGAATCCCCGCGACGGCTTGAGCTCCCATTGCTCTGTCCCAGCTCCTGCCAACCTAGCAGTTCAAAAGCATGCCAGCGCAAGTAGATAAATAGGTACCACTGTGACAGGAAGCTAAACGGTGTTTCCATGTGCTCTGGTTTCCGTCCCGGTGTCCTGTTGCGCCAGAAGCAGTTTAGTCCCGCTGGCCACATGACCTGGGAAGCTGTCTGTGGACAAATGCCGGCTCCCTCGGCCTGAAAGCGAGATGAGCGTCGTAACCCCATAGTCGCCTTTGACAGGACTTAACCGTTCAGAGGTCCTTTACCTTTACCTTTTTTTATATACCTGGCAGCAACCCTATTTGAGGACTGCTTAAAAGTCGTGTGAGTCTCATGATCCTAAACAAAACTCAAGGCGTCACATTAGGAGTGGGACTCAGGAAGAGTTTCAGGTGTCCCCTCACCCCCCCCCCCTTCTTAGGCAAATTAAAAAATTTGAACCCTATCCTAGGACTAGGGCCAGGGCCTTTTCAGTACTGGCCCCGACTTGGTGGAACGCTCTGCCACAAGAGACTAGGGCCCTGAGGGACTTGACATCTTTCCGCAGGGCCTGCAAGATGGAGCTGTTCTGCCTGGCCTTTGGTTTGGACTCAGTCTGACCCTTATGTTTTCCCTCCCCTTACGGTTTTGATCTATGGGCTACTATTAAAATGAGGCTGCATTTTAAATTACTGTATTTTTCACTCTATAAGACACATCAGACCACAAGACGCACCTAGTTTTTGGAGGAGGGAAATAAGAAAAAAAATATTCTGAATCTTAGAAGCCAGAACAGCAAGAGGGATCGCTGCGCAGCGAAAGCAGCAATCCCTCTTGCTGTTCTGGCTTCTGGGATAGCTGCGCAGCCTGCATTAGCTCCATAAGACGCACACACACTTCCCCTTACTTTTTAGGAGGGGAAAAGTGAGTCTTATAGAGCAAAAAATACAGTATATTTTAACCTGTATTTGGTTTTTTTTTCATTGTAATTTTACTGGTGTTAGCCGCCCTGAGCACGGCTCTAGCCAGGGAGGCGGGGTATAAATAAAATTTCATTATTATTATTATTCACTCCAAAAGGCAGGCTTGACGTTTCGTAATGAGTGTTGCTGGAGAGTTGGAAAACATTCTAAGATTCCGAACCGTTTCGACTGCCCCCGTTTCCCGGGAGAAGCCCCTGTTTCTCTGCTGGCTCTGTGAGATAGAACAATGGCCTTATTATGTCACGCGTCTTTGGGCCTTTTGGGCGATGCTGAGGAAGCAGTTTTGAAATGCACGCGAGCGCAAACGCTGCCGTCTAGATTTCTAGATGTGAGATATCTGAGAGGCAAGAGGGAAGGACCTTATGCGGACCATAGATTCGTCCGGTGCAGTGTCGGGTTGTTGTTTTTCATAGTCAGTTTTTTTGTTTATTAAGCTTTAAAACATTTGCGTGGGTTAAACCACAGAGCCTTGGGCTTGCCGATCGGAAAGTCGGCGCTTCGAATCCCCGCAACGATGGGGTGATCTCCCGTTGCTCGGTCCCTGCTCCTGCCAACCTAGCAGTTCGAAAGCATGTCAAAGTGCAAGTAGATAAACAGGTACCACTCTGGCGGGAAGGTAAACGGCGTTTCCGTGCGCTGCTCTGGTTCGCCAGAAGCGGCTTAGTCCTGCTGGCCACATGACCCGGAAGCTGTACGCCGGCTCCCTCAGCCAATAAAGTGAGATGAGCACTGCAACCCCAGAGTCAGTCACGACTGAACCTAATGGTCAGGGGTCCCTTTACCTTTAATATATTCCATATTCTAACTTCGTTATACATTTCTCCTTCACTTGGACTTCTCACCTTCCCCTCCTTGCCTTTCTCAATCCCATTTTACTATTATTTATTAAATTTGCATACCGCCCTATAAAAAACACCAGACACGTCTTTGACATCTGATGGGAGAGCGTTCCACAGGGCGGGTGCCACCACCAAGAAGGCCCTCTGCCTGGTTCCCTGTGACCTCACTTCTAGCAGGGAGGGAACCACCAGAAGGCCCTTGGAGCTGGACCTCAGTGTCCAGGCAGAACGATGGGGGTGGAGATGCTGGGAAAGATGGAGGGCGCAAGGAGAAGGGGACGACAGAGGACGAGATGGTGGGACAGTGTTCTCGAAGCTACAAACATGAGTCTGACCAAACTGCGGGAGGCAGTGGAAGACAGGAGTGCCTGGCGTGCTCTGGTCCATGGGGTCATGAAGAGGCGGACACGACTAAATGACTAAACAACAACATGAACCCACCCCCCTGAAATTATTTAAAGAAGGAAAAATAAGATATTTAAAGAGGAGGAGGTCTCCGCCAGTTGTTCCAGGAGATTCTGGGGACTGAACCTGGAAGATGCAAATCTTGTGCTCTACCACCAAGCTAAAAACAAATCAAGACTCCAGTGCTCATTGTTCTGGGTGGAGGGTTTATAGGAACCTCGGAAGCTGCCTGGCAGCCCAGTTTGACTCTCCAGGGACTCAAGCAGCAGAGAAGCAGCTTTCCCTGAAGCTCCTGCCTGTTCCTTTTAAGCAGAAATGGAAACGGATTGAACTTGGAACCCTCCCTGTGAAAAAACACGTGCTTTGCTCGGCTCAGATCGCAGTGACTTTATAACCAGATCAGTGCTGAGATTAAATGCCCCATCGAACAGTCCTAAGCTGGTAGCGGTTGCTTTTTTTCCCCCTAAAGGGTAACGGTTACAACCGAGACTGATGCAGAAAACTGTTTAGACAGGGGTAGGCAACCTAAATGGGACGCAGGTGGCGCTGTGGGTTAAACCACAGAGCCTAGGTCTTGCTGATCAGAAGGTCGGCAGTTCGAATCCCCGCGACGACGGGGTGAGCTCCCGTTGCTCGGTCCCTGCTCCTGCCAACCTAGCAGCTCGAAAGCACGTCAAAGTGCAAGTAGATAAATAGGTACCACTCCGGCGGGAAGGTGAACGGCGTTTCCGTGCGCTGCTCTGGTTCACCAGAAGCGGCTTAGCCCTGCTGGCCACATGACCCGGAAGCTGTACGCTGGCTCCCTCGGGCAATAAAGCGAGATGAGCGCCGCAACCCCAGAGTCGGTCACGACTGAACCTAATGGTCAGGGGTCCCTTTACCTTTAGGCAACCTAAAGCCCAGGGGCTGGATGCAGCCCAATCACCTTCTCAGTTCCAGGAACCAGCGTCTTTTTACATGAATAGAATGTGTCCTTTTATTTAAAGTGCATCTCTGGGTTATTTGTGGGGCCTGCCTGGTGTTTTTACCTGAGTAGAATGTGTCCTTTTATTTAAAGAGCATCTCTGGGTTATTTGTGGGGTCTGCCTGGTGTTTTTACAAGAGTAGAATGTGTCCTTTTATTTAAAGTGCACCTCTGGGTTATTTGTGGGGCCTGCCAGGTGTTTTTACATGAGTAGAATGTGTACTTTTATGTAAAAATGCAACTCTGGGTTATTTGTGGGGCATAGGAATTCGTTCATTCCCCCCCCCCCCAAAAAAAATACAGTCTGGCCCCCCACATGGTCTGAGGGACGGTGGACCAGCCCCCTGCTGAAAAATGTTGCTGACCCCTGCATTTAGGAGCAAAGGAGGTTCTCATACCCTCTGACATTTTTCCGATGAAGCTAGGGACGTCTTATTCCATCATCATAATTGTAATAATAATAATTTTAATTTTTTTAAACCCTGTCCATCTGACTAGTTTGGGTTGCCCCAGCCACTTTGGGCAGCTTTGAACATACAGTGGTACCTCGGGTTACATACGCTTCAGGTTACATACGCTTCAGGTTACAGACTCCGCTAACCCAGAAATAGTGCTTCAGTTTAAGAACTTTGCTTCAGGATGAGAACAGAAATCGTGCTCTGGCGGCACGGCGGCAGCAGGAGGCCCCATTAGCTAAAGTGGTGCTTCAGGTTAAGAACAGTTTCAGATTAAGAACGGACCTCCGGAACGAATTAAGTACTTAACCCGAGGTACCACTGTATATAGAAACAGAATAAAACGTTGTTGTTTTTTAAAAAAAACCTTCCCTGTACAGAGTTGCCAGCGGGGGAAAGAGGAAGTGGTGTATTAATTGAATAAATAAATAACTCTGCTGCAGCAAAAGCAACAGGAAGCCGTGTGGTAAACATTTTTTTCTTTTTTGCTGACCAGTTGCAAAGGCATTATTTATTGAGTCGCTGTCCGTCTGTTTGTGTTTCTGTATCAGCGCGCATGTCTGGGATGTGGTTAAGAGGGGAACAAACCAGGTCACAGGCAACTGCCGTGCAGAAAATGAAACCTGGCAATGATTTCATGTTATCAGCATTGGCCACTCACAAAGCAGTTGCTGATAAGACAGGCATCCTGGCATCTGTACGCTTGTAAGCTGAGACAGGCAGGCAGAGAGTCCTGGGTTCGGTTCCTGCCAGCAGCCCAGCAGCTGCCTGAAACCCCAGAGAGCGGCTGCCAGTTTGTGTAGAGCTCAATGAATAATGATCAAAAGGTAAAGGGACCCCTGACCATTAAGTCCAGTCGTGGCCGACTCTGGGGTTGCGGCGCTCATCTCGCTTTACTGGCTGAGGGAGCCGGCATACAGCTTCCAGGTCATGTGGCCAGCAGGACTAAGCCGCTTCTGGTGAACCAGAGCAGCGCACAAAAACGCCGTTTACCTTCCCACCAGAGAGGTACCTATTTATCTACTTGCACTTTGACGTGTTTTTGAACTGCTAGGTTGGCAGGAGCAGGGACCGAGCAACGGGAGCTCACCCGGTTGCGGGGATTCGAACCGCCGACCTTCTGATCGGCAAGCCCTAGGCTCAGTGGTTTAGACCACAGCGCCACCCGCTTCCAATCTGAATAATGATACTGCTGCAATATTCCTACATTTCCTTCATTGCAGGGGGTTGGGGGGGTATCCTTTGGGGGTACAGCAATTCTATGCTGTTGATGATATATTTGATTATCCTCGTTCTTTCCCCCGACTGGGACTCAAGGCAGCTTACAGATAAAATAAGAAATTTGTATGCCACCATACGGCGTTTCCATGCGCTGCTCTGGTTCGGCTTAGTCTTGCTGGCCACATGACCCGGAAGCTGTACACCGGCTCCCTTGGCTAATAAAGCAAGATGAGCGCCGCAACCGCAGAGTCGGCCACGACTGGACCAAATGGTCAGGGGTGCCTTTACCTTTATGCCACCCTATACCCGCAGGTCTCAGCATAAAATCACAAGATAAAAACACAAAATAATAAAAACGAGAACAAAAACAACCCAATAACACCCACAACCCACACACTTCACATGAACATGTCTAAAAGCAGGATGAGGTGTTAATCGACCAAAGGCCTGGTTAAAGAGGAATGTTTTCACGTGGCCCATAAGGTGGATAACGAAGGCACCAGGCGAACTTCCCTGGGGAGAGCATTCCACAAACGGGGAGCCACTGCGGAAAAGGCCCTGTTCTTGCGTTGCCACCCTCCGGACCTCTCAAGGAGGAGGCACATGAAGAAAGGCCTCAGAAGATGATCTCAGGGTCTGGGTAGGTTCATACGGAGAGCAAAGTCCTTGTTGCTGCTTTGGTGAAAAAAAGCAAACCTCCCTTGTCTGTTCAATGCGCGAAGGACAAGCAATGGCAGAAGAGGTAACAGCAGCCTGCCGCTGCAGAGGAATGGCGTTTTTGGGAATGTGGCCTGACGTGGCGGAGCAAGGTTTGCGCAGGGATCCGTCCCTTGGCATGGATGCAGTGGCGTAGCGTGGGTTGTCAGCACCCGGGGCAAGGCAAGTAATTTGCACCCCCTAACCCGTGGATTTGTGCCCCCTAACCCTAACCCCCAGATGTTGCGCCCGGTGCGGCCGGCACCCCCTGCACCCCCCACGCTACGCCACTGCATGGGTGTCTGAGTTTTGCAACGGCACGGGGATTCGAACCTCCGACCTTCCTAGTGCGCCGTCAATGCCACTGCGAGGTGCGCTCATTCCATGTGCCGTGGGCACCCAGCCATGCGGGGGACAATCCTTGTTTTTAAAGGCCTTGCCAATAAGCCGGGACTGCGATAAGGGGCTATAAATAACCCGCGTCACGAGAGAGCTTCATGCTCACGGCTTCCTGTAGAAGAATGGTTTGCATTCTGTGTCTCTCCGGAAATGAGAGAGGGAGACGTTGGCGGGGGGGGTGCATGGGAGCCAAGAAGCCTTCGGTAGCCAGTGGCCAATGCCAGGGGAGTCAACCTCTAGCTCTGCCCCATGGGACCCACTTGCTTTGGTGGCAAAAACCCTGCAGCTTTGGAGAGCCAAAAGACGAACAGTTCCGGCCCTTGTTGTTGTTTAGTCGTTTAGTCATGTCCAACTCTTCGTGACCCCCTGCACCAGAGCACGCCAGGCCCTCCTGTCTTCCACTGCCTCCCGCAGTTTGGTCAAACTCATGCTGGTAGCTTCGAGAACACCATCCCACCATCTCGTTCTCTGTCGTCCCCTTCTCCTTGCGCCCTCCATCTTTCCCAACATCAGGGTCTTTTCCAGGGAGTCTTCTCTTCTCATGAGGTGGCCAAAGTCTTGGAGCCTCAGCTTCAGGATCTGTCCTTCCAGTGAGCACTCAGGGCTGATTTCCTTCCGAATGGAGAGGTTGGATCTTCTTGCAGTCCATGGGACTCTCCAGAGTCTCCTCCAGCACCATAACTCAAAAGCATCCATTCTTCGGCGATCGGCCTTCTTTAGGGTCCAGCTCTCACTTCCATACATCACTACTGGGAAAACCATAGCTTTAACTAGAGGGACCTTTGTTGGCAAAGTGATGTCTCTGCTTTTTAAGATGCTGTCTAGGTTTGTCACTGCTTTTCTCCCAAGAAGCAGGCGTCTTTTAATTTCATGGCTGCTGTCACCATTTGCAGTGAGTTCCGGCCCTAGCGTTGGGCAAAGGGAGACGGCTGCTTCAGTGGGCAGATCTTGAAAGGCCCAGAGGGCTGGATGGTATATTGGTATGAATCAGAGCTGAGGGACTTGACTCAGAAGGTTAATTATAGCTGGAAGAGATGACTGTAATCGGAAATTGAAGCTCCTTGCATCGAGTCTTGCTCAAAAAGAAATAGCTGAGCGACCTGCAACCATTCTTAATAAAACCATAGCAAAGCTGTTGGTCTGAGTTTGAGCTCTGTGATACACTGGGCAATAGATATAGCTCACAATACAGATTTTAACCTCTGGGGAAAACTCTGGAAAAGTGACTTGAAGTTCACAGCATGTTATTCTTTGAAGGAGAACTACCTGAAAATGATTCACAGATGGTATTTAACTTCGAGTAGGCTTGCAAAGGAGGGACGTGGGTGGCGCTGTGGGTTAAACCACAGAGCCTAGGGCTTGCTGATCAGAAGGTCAGCGGTTCGAATCCCCGCGATGGGTTGAGCTCCCATTGTTTGGTCCCAACTCCTGCCAACCTAGCAGTTCGAAAGCACGTCAAAGTGCAAGTAGATAAATAGGTACCACTCCGGTGGGAAGGTAAACGGCGTTTCCGTGCGCTGCTCTGGTTCGCCAGAAGTGGCTTAGTCATGCTGGCCACATGACGCGGAAGCTGTACGCCGGCTCCCTTGGCTAATAAAGCGAGATGAGCACCGCAACCCCAGAGTCGGCCACGACTGGACCTAATGGTCAGGCGTCCCTTTACCTTTAGACTTGCAAACAGAGTCCTTTCTGTTGGGGATAATTCAGACTGAAATTCCCAGGTGTCAAAAAAAAAAAAAGGTTATTTATGTATGCCATTACTGCAGCCCCGGTTTTGTTAGCCCGAAAATGGAAAATGAGTGAGGTCCCAACCAAAGAAGAATAGCAACTTAAGTTGACAGAATATGTCCAGCTTGCAGACTTAACAAATAGAAGAAGAGAATAAGAGAACATTTAGAGAAGATTGGAAAACATTCATTGAATATATGGGTGGTGGGGTTGTATACACCTGAAAACATTGGCAGCCTTAAGATAAATTCAACAGTGTAAATAAGTTTTAAAGGATGTAATAATGGAAAACTGAATGGTATGGTTTTTGTAAAATATGCAGGGGTTTATGGTATGCAAAAGGGACGCGGGTGGCGCTGTGGGTAAAACCTCAGTGCCTAGGACTTGCCGATTGCATGGTCAGCGGTTCGAATCCCCGCAGCGGGGTGCGCTCCCGTCGTTCGGTCCCCGTTCGAAAGCACTCTCGGGTGCAAGTAGATAAATAGGGACCGCTTACTAGCTGGAAGGTAAACGGCGTTTCCGTGTGCTGCGCTGGCTCGCCAGAGCAGCTTCGTCACGCTGGCCATGTGACCCGGAAGTGTCTCCAGACAGCGCTGGCCCCCGGCCTCTTAAGTGAGATGGGCGCACAACCCTAGAGTCGGACACGACTGGCCCGTACGGGCAGGGGTACCCTTTACCCTATGGTATGCAAAATGAACCATGGAAAGAGAAGAAGTCATTGATATCTCAAGGATGTAAAAATGAGCACGTTAATCATAGAATCCTAGAGTTGGAAGAGACCACAAGGGCCATCGAGTCCAACCCCCTGCCAAGCAGGAAACACCATCAGAGCACTCCTGACATATGGTTGTCAAGCCTCTGCTTAAAGACCTCCAAAGAAGGAGACTCCACCACACTCCTTGGCAGCAAATTCCACTGTCGAACAGCTCTTACTGTCAGGAAGTTCTTCCTCATGTTTAGGTGGAATCTTCTTTCTTGTAGTTTGGATCCATTGCTCCAAAGTTGTGTTGTGGAACAAAAGTTAATTTAAAAGTTATATGCATGGGTTTGAGCAGGGTGCCGCCAAACCGTGGTTTAATAATGAGCAAACCATGGTTTGGTTTCACAAGCGAGCCAAGCCTGTATGTGGAGATTTGACCTTTTTTAAACTGTAAGGTCTTCAGGACAGAGAGCCCTCCAAACCACCAGGCACATGTAGGGAACATATTTACCGAATGTTCTAAGAATGAGCAGAGTCGTGCCCGGAACCATTTAGTTATCGCAACCCCTGAGATAAGGGGATTAGAGGATAAAGACCTTCTGCGTTGTTTTTCTGGGAGAGATTCAGAGGCCTGGTAATTGCAGGTCAAAGCTGCGACTGAGCTCAGGGTTGGGCGTCCAAGCAGACGCCAGATTTGGTGAAAAGAAAAAAGCGTACACACACGGCACACACATCAGTTCCAATCCGGGCAGAAACAAGGCCCCGGTTGTTTCCCAGAGACAATTCCTAGCCTCGCAGCCCTCCCCGTGGCCATGTCCTCGCTTCCTTTCCAAGAAATCCGGAGATCTGGTGTCAGCACAATCCAGCCCTCTCGCTGAACAGACATTGCCCCGTCCGGATCGTCAGCAGAGATGCGAGCGCAATCGCTCTTCGGTGACATGTCAGCAGCTCTCGGTGCGAGATTAGGCGAATGAGGGATCTGGGGGGTTTTTTTTGCTGATGTGCTGTCCAAAGATCAACTCGTGTTCCGGATCAGATAGGGCGGGAGGGGGGAAAAGAGGAGCGTTTGGAGTCAAAGGGTGAGGTCTGCCTGGGGGAATCCCTGGTTGGCCAAACGAGGTTGCCTCGCTCGAGGACTGCTGACTGGGGAGGGCAGAGGAAATGTGCGCGCCACCGTCTGAAGGGACAAGAGGAAGCCCACCAGATCTTTCTTTCTTTCTTTCTTTCTTTCTTTCTTTCTTTCTTTCTTTCTTTCTCTCTCTCTCTCTCTCCCCCTCTCCAAAAGGACCAGGCCTAGAGCCAAAAATGTGTCTGTGTGGAAGGCAGAGAGGCATCCGAAACTGATTGCAAAACAACCAGCAGGAAACAGTGTTCTCGACACTGGGGGAAACCATTCAAGTCCCGTTCACAATCTGCATTTATAACACTACAATACAGCTTTAAATAGCCACCGTGTCTTCCCCCAAAGGATTCTGGGAACTGTGGTGAAATATTCTCGGAGCATAGCTGTCAATGTTTCCCTTTTTTAAAGGGTAATTCCCTTATTCCAAATAGGATTCCTCGCAAGAAAAGTTGACAGCTATGACTCGGAGTCCTGTAGTGATTTCATGCTCTTAATTGCAGCTTGTAAAAACAGGGATTTTGTTGCCCCCACAAACCTCAGGCTTTTATATACAGTGGTACCTCGGGTTAAGTACTTAATTCGTTCCGGAGATCCGTTCTTAACCTGAAACTGTTCTTAACCTGAAGCACCACTTTAGCTAATGGGCCCCCCTGCTGCCGCTGCGCCGCAAGAGGACGATTTCTGTTCTCATCCTGAAGAAAAGTTCTTAAACCGAGGTACTATTTCTGGGTTAGCGGAGTCTGTAACCTGAAGCGTCTGTAACCTGAAGCATCTGTAACCTGAGGGACCACTATATTTACACAATGAGTCCCGTCTGATTGGCTGATTCTGCTTCCCTCCTGGAGCCTGATTGGTTTTCTCGTGCAAGCCAATAAGCTGTTGCATTCTAGGATCCTACTTGCCTAGTGTTCTAGGATCCAAGTTTATGGTAGTACATAACATGTGGTCTGTTAAAGGGGCTGAGATTTGCTAGGACTGGCCTATTCCATACCCTCCGAATATTTCTCCGATAAAAATATAGGGACGTCCCATTCCATCATAATGATTTTGCTCTTTATACCCCACCCATCTTACTGGGTTTCCCCAGCCACTCTGGGCAGCTTCCAACATATATAAAAGGTAAAGGGACCCCTGACCATTAGGTCCAGTCGTGGCCGACTCTGGGGTTGCGGCGCTCATCTCGCTTTATTGGCCGAGGGAGCCGGCGTACAGCTTCCGGGTCATGTGGCCAGCAGGACTAAGCCGCTTCTGGCAAACCAGAGCAGCGCACGGAAACACCGTTTACCTTCCCGCCAGAGTGGTACCTATTTATCTACTTGCACTTGCAATCTCACCAGCTGGGGCCGGTTTACAAGGGGGAAAAGATAATCTTTATCAGGGACCCTCACATCTTCCTACCATCCGGCTGATAAGCAGGGGATAGGTCTTGGGCTATGATAGGAATTTTATGGTCTTAGATATATGGTAATGTTCATAAGTGTACCAACCAAGCACATACATAGATCAGCACAGGAAGACCGACCTGGAACCATTTTGATTCCTAAACTGAGCCAATGTTTTCTCTGCAAGGTCAAAGTGGGAAACCTCCCCATTGTCTCTTTCCTCACAAATCCTGTCTTAAGGGCACATTTAAGATATGACTAGGGTGTGAGCCTGTGACCTGGCCCAGGAAAGTATTTATCACTACAAAAGACTGACCAGGCTCCCCAGGCAATCCAATCAAGTAACCTGCCAGACAGGAGAAAAACAACATTCAAATTTCTGTTTTAGACCGCCTTTTCTGTGATGTAGGTGTGATGTATCTGAGGGGTGGTCTTAGGTTACACCCCTTCTGTGATGTAGGTATGATGTTTCTGGGGGTGGTCTTGATCTACAGGGGGGCAATTTCAAAAGTCTTTATAAGGCCTTGCATGCCATTTTTCTGGGTCCCTCCTCTCTCCTGCGAGTGAGGGGAGCACCCTGTTGCAACAGATCAATAAAGGCCAAGCCTAGAGGCTGCTGTTTTGCTCCAAGTAATCCTGGTTGGTGTCTTTGTTTTTGTCCAAGGGAGCCCTCGGATTTTTCCGTTAACAGGGGGAAAAGTTAATCTTTATCGGGGACACTCACGTCTTCCTACCGTCTGGCTGATAAGCAGGAGATAGGTCTTGGGCAACGTAAGATTAAGCAGGGGAGAAACAGCAGCTCGAGGATATAGATAACTGCACATTTCTCAACGGAAAAGGGGGTGGGGGGGGAGAGTACGTTTCTTGGAGACTCTGCATCCTGACCGGAGAATGTGCAGATTGCCTGGAGCATGCAGGAAATGCAAGGTCAGGGATGAGTTGGAAGCCTCCCTCTTTTCCAAGGACAGTCCCAGATTCACAGAAGCCATCCCGGTTTCCGATTTGAAAGTCCTTCTTTTCCTTCGGTAAAGATAAAGGGACCCCTGACCATTAGGTCCAGTCGTGACCGACTCTGGTGTTGCGGCGCTCATCTCGCTTTACTGGCCAAGGGAGCCGGCGCACAGCTTCCGGGTCATGTGGCCAGCATGACTAAGCCGCTTCTGGCGAACCAGAGCAGCGCACGGAAACGCCGTTTACCTTCCCGCCGGAGCGGTACCTATTTATCTACTTGCACTTTGACGTGCTTTCGAACTGCTAGGTGGGCAGGAGCTGGGACCGAGCAATGGGAGCTCACCCCGTCGAACCACCGACCTTCTGATCGGCAAGTACTAGGCTCTGTGGTTTAACCCACAGTGCCACCCGCATCAACCCCTGGAATAGGACGTCCCTATTTTCCTTGGGACGCGGGTGGCGCTGTGGGTTAAAGCCTCAGTGCCTAGGGCTTGCTGATCAAAAGGTCGGCAGTTTGAATCCCCGCGGCGGGCTGCGCTCCCGCTGTTCGGTCCCAGCGCCTGCCAACCTAGCAGTTCGAAAGCACCCCTGGGTGCAAGTAGATAAATAGGGACCGCTTACTAGCGGGAAGGTAAACGGCGTTTCCGTGTGCGGCTCTGGCTTGCCAGAGCAGCGATGTCACGCTGGCCACGTGACCCGGAAGTGTCTTCGGACAGCGCTGGCCCTTGGCCTCTTTGAGTGAGATGGGCACACAACCCTAGAGTCTGTCAAGACTGGCCCGTACGGGCAGGGATACCTTTACCTTTTTATTTTCCTTGGAGAAATGTCAGGTGTGCTCACATTTCAATTGCCTCCCTTTCCCTCTCCTCTGCCCAGTGCCACCATGTGGCCCCGGGGCCTTTAGCTAGAAAGGAATATGGGCCTCATTCTGCTAAAGGCTTCCCACCCCTGCTTTAGGGAGACTTGAGGCCGGATCTGTGCCTTACCACTTTTATGTCACACCTGTCTGCAGGGCTAACAACCTGCCTGCTAGACTTGGGCAGGCAAAACTGCAGCTGTTTGTTTCGAGGTTGCGGGTTGCTGTGTGTTTTTTGCATTTTGCTGGGTCGAGCACGAGGTGCCGCTCTGAGCTTGTGTGCAGTCGCGACGTCAGAACCGCCCAGGGGTGCCAGCAGCGAACGGGCCGTGCCAAGTTGGCACGGGGAGAGTTTGTACAGTATGCTCCTCCAGAATTGGATTACAAAGGAGCTTGTCGGCTAAGTGATCGGCACAGCTGTCCAAAGAATATTAGTTACTGTAAAGGCTTCGCTAGGTGGAAACACAAAAGTTGATCGCTAGGCAGCCTCTTCTCCCCCGCAGAATAGAGATCCTTCCAAGGGAAAGAGGCGGAATGAATGCCTTTTGACCTCTGCTGTTTATTTAAAACTTTGCACTGGTCAAGACGGCCTATTCAAGGCTGATTGCGCAGGACAGTCCCAGGGAGGGGGAGCTGGCAGGCTGAGGGCAGGGAAAGGAAGAGGGAGGGAAGAGCAGGATTTGATCTGGGCTCGGACTTCAGCAAAGGCCAGTCCTCTGCTGCTAGGCCTCAGTTATCCCCCTGTAAAATGGGAGCACACCCGGAGAACGACCTGGAAATATTCACAGATGGTATTTAAGTAGACTTGCTAAGGGGAGGCGGGTGGCGCTGTGGGTTAAACAACAGAGCCTAGGACTTGCCAATGAGAAGGTCGGCGGTTCGAATCCCCACGACGGGGTGAGGTCCCGTTGCTCAGTCCCTGCTCCTGCCAACCTAGCAGTTCGAAAGCACGTCAAAGTGCAAGTAGATAAATAGGTACCACTCCGGCAGGAAGGTAAACGGCGTTTCCGTGCGCTGCTCTGGTTTGCCAGAAGTGGCCTAGTCATGCTGGCCACATGACCCGGAAGCTGTACGCCGGCTCCCTCGGCCAGCAAAGCGAGATGAGCAACGCAACCCCAGAGTCGGCCATGACTGGACCTAACGGTCAAGGGTCCCTTTACCTTTACCTAGGCTCCCTAAGAACAGCGGTGAGCAAACTTTTCCAGCAGGAGGCCGGTCCATTGTCCCTCAGACCTTGTGGGGGGCTGAACTATATTTTTTTTTGGGGGGGGATGAACGAATTCCTATGCCCCATATTTTGGACTCACCGCTGTCCATGGAGGAGCAGGTCAGTTCTTTGTCCAGGGCAGCAGTCTACCAGCTCCATCTGGTACGCAGGCTGAGACCTTCCCTGCCCACAGACTATCTGGCCAGAGTGGTGCATGCTCTGGTTATCTCCCGCTTGGACTACTGCAATGCACTCTATGTGGGGCTGCCTTTGAAGGTGACCCGGAAACTGCAACTAATCCAGAATGCGGCAGCTAGACTGGGGACTGGGAGCGGCCGCCGAGACCACATAACACCGGTTCTGAGAGATCTGCATTGGCTCCCAGTACGTTTCCGAGCACAATTCAAAGTGTTGGTGCTGATCTTGAAAGCCCTAAATGGCCTCGGCCCAGTATCCCTGAAGGAGCGTCTCCGTCCCCATCGTCCAGTCCGAACACTGAGGTCCAGCTCTGAGGGCCTCCTGGCAGTTCCCTCCCTGCGAGAAGTGAGGTTACAGGGGTCCAGGCAGAGGGCCTTCTCGGTGGTGGCACCCTCCCATCAGATTTCAAGGAAATAAACAGCTATCTGACTTTTAGAAGACATCTGAAGGCAGCCCTGTTTAGGGAAGTTTTTTAATGTTTTATTGTGTTTTCAGTATTCTGTTGGGAGCCGCCCGGAGTGACTTGGGAAACCCAGCCAGATGGGTGGGATATAATAATAATTATTATTATTATTATTATTATTATTATTATTGAGCTCCCCACAACCACCCAACTCCCCACTGTAACTTGGTCAGAGATCCATGCTCAGTCTGCCAAGCAGCCATTAACCAGAGAATCGCCTACATCAGCATTTCCCAAATTCCTCTCCCACATGGGACCGATTGAAAATTGCTTTGGGCCTTAGGGGACCACTTAGCAAATTCTCTCTGCCTGGTCCTGCCTGGTGCTAAGTGCTATATGGTTTTTAATTGCATTTCAATTGCTTCTCCTTTCCTCTCTGCCACCTCTGATCACCTCACAGGTGGGCTGCAGAGATCTTAGAACAGCCTGCCGTTCCGTCGCAAGATGCAAAAGAAAGAAAAATTAATATAGAAATAATAAGCAATGATGCTTAAGTGGACAGACAAGGAGATGGCAAAAACCTCTTTCGTTCTTTAAGGGAAGATCTTGCTGTTATGTAAGGAGCAGGAATCGATACAACGATAGCTGGCGAATAATGGGAAGAGGAAACAAAAGTAAAAAAATCAAGAAGTTCATAATTGAATATAAGAAATGGGATGTGAATTAGAAATGAATATGGTATGCCGTATGGGACGTGGGTGGCGCGGTGGGTTAAACCACAGACCTAGGACTTGCCGATCAGAAGGTTGGCGGTTCAAATCCCTGCGACAGGGTGAGCTCCCGTTGCTCGGTCCCTGCTCCTGCCAACTTAGCAGTTCGAAAGCATGTCAAAGTGCAAGTAGATAAATAGGTACCGCTCTGGCGGGAAGGTAAACAGTGTTTCTGTGCGCTGCTCTGGTTCGCCAGAAGCGGCTTAGTCCTGCTGGCCACATGACCCAGAAGCTGTACACTGGCTCCCTCGGCCAGTAAAGCGAGATGAGCGCCACAAGCAGTCACGAAATTAAAAGACGCCTGCTTCTTGGGAGAAAAGCAGTGACAAACCTAGACAGCATCATAAAAAGCAGAGATACCACCTTGCCGACAAAGGTCCGAATAGTTAAAGCTATGGTTTTCCCAGTAGTGATGTATGGAAGTGAGAGCTGGACCATAAAGAAGGCTGATCGCCTAAGAATGGATGCTTTTGAATTATGGTACTGGAAGAGACTCTTGAGAGTCCCATGGACTGCAAGAAGATGAAACCTCTCTATTCTGAAGGAAATCAGCCCTGAGTGCTCACGGGAAGGACAGATCCTGAAGCTGAGGCACCACCTCATGAGAAGAGAAGACTCCCTGGAAAAGACCCTGATGCTGGGAAAGATGGAGGGCACAAGGAGAAGGGGACGACGGAGGACGAGATGGTGGGACAGTGTTCTCGAAGCGACCAGCATGAGTTTGACCAAACTGCGGGAGGCAGTGGAAGACAGGAGGGCCTGGGGTGTACTGGTCCAGGGGGTCGCGAAGAGTCGGACACGACGAAACAACTCAACAACAAAAAAGCGCCATCTGGCTAGCTCCGTTGGTTGGAGCATAGTGCTGCTGGTAACATCTAGGTTGCAGGTTCGATTCCCATATGGGCATTGCTGTATATTCTTGCATTCTGGCCCAACTCTGCAATTCTTCGATTCAAAACTTGGACTCCTCCCCGTTTTTGCAACACCACGACCAAATTACTTCTGCGACCGAATAACACATAAAAAGGGTGTTCACAATGTATCTAGATACAACAATCAAGATAGTTGTCGTATCTCAAGGTGTATACACAAAGTATCAAATGTGGTGACAGTAATAATAATGCAACAAAACGACACCACAAACTGGCTTTCAAGTATAAAACCAAATTTGCTAGAATAGTAGCTAGAATAGAGATAGACTTGTAACCATTCAAGCAACAGAGGTGGCATTGGCAAAACATAGCCTGGAGATACTGTAAACATGAAGTGGATAACATGTACAATTGTATATTAACAAGGTACATGTGCAATAAAAGTTATACAGACTGGATAAATGAACCGTTCAACAAGTAGCCTAAGTCCAATCACAGAACAGCAACCCCAGCAATGGCAAGGGTAGCAGACTGGAGAATGTGAAAAAGTTTCTCAAAGATTGAACTGGATGAGATGTTCTTCATAGAATCATAGAGTTGGAAGAGACCACAAGGGCCATCGAGTCCAACCCCCTGCCAAGCAGGAAACACCACCAGAGCACTCCTGACATATGGTTGTCAAGCCTCTGCTTAAAGACCTCCAAAGAAGGAGACTCCACCACACTCCTTGGCAGCAAATTCCACTGTCAAACAGCTCTTACTGTCAGGAAGTTCTTCCTAATGTTTAGGTGGAATCTTCCTTCTTGTAGTTTGGATCCATTGCTCCGTGTCCGCTGCTCTGGAGCAGCAGAAAACAACCTTTCTCCCTCCTCTATGTGACATCCTTTTATATATTTGAACATGGCTATGTTCAATGGGTCTTGAGTTGGAAACACAAAGCTGTGTGCATGGATCAATCACAGGATGGCAAATCAAAGCCACCCCCCTGGTGAGAATAACGCGACTGGGCAAAAGGAGACCTGTTCAAGTGGAGCTGTGGGTTAAACCACAGAGCCTAGGACTTGCCAATCAAAGGTCGGCGGTTCGAATCCCCGCGACGGGGTGAGTTCCCGTTGCTCGGTCCCTCCTCCTGCCAACCTAGCAGTTTGAAAGCACATCAAAGTGCAAGTAGATAAATAGGTACCGCTCCAGCGGGAAGGTAAACGGCGTTTCTGTGCGCTGCTCTGGTTCGCCAGAAGCGGCTTAGTCCTGCTGGCCAGATGACCCGGAAGCTGTACGCCGGCCAATAAGCGAGATGAGCGCCGCAACCCCAGAGTCGTTCGCGACTGGACCTAATGGTCAGGGGTCCCTTTATCTTTTACCTCTCCGGATATATTACAGGTTTCGCTACACGCTTCGTCACTCAATGGATTACTGAACGGTTTAGTTCATGTAAAATATGCAGAGATGGATGGTACGCAGAATGAACCGTGGAAGGAGAAGAAGGGAAGTCAATTGATTTAAGCTTGTTTGGGTGAATATTTCGAAATGTAAATTAGAAAATAATAATAATAAATATTTAACAAGTAACAAAGTTAGGAACACAAAGCTGCCTCTTTTTTAAATTTTGGCAGCATCACTTCCTGGGCCTGTCTACAGCAGTATTGCCCACACAGACTGAGTCTCTCCTAGACCTAGCTGGCAGTTGTGGAGACTGGATCTGAGACCATTCAGTGATGGCTGTTTGTTTGCGTGTTTTAGATGATGGACAGGAGAGCCTTAATGTGTCCACAGGCCTTGGTTCTTGGCAACAGATTGCGGGGAAGGGTTTAGAATTCCCTCCTGCGGTGCACCAGATTGTCTCTTTGGCCCTTGCCGAAGCCATCCGTCCTCCAAGCTAGCTTCTGCAAAAAAATCTTCATCCTATTTGACGCATCTCTCGGATTTGAATTGATTCGATGTACGTGCCGCCAGCATCTTAAAAAGCAGAGACATCACCTTGCCAACAAAGGTCCGTATAGTAAAAGCTATGGTTTTCCCAGTAGTGATGTATGGAAGTGAGAGCTGGACCATAAAGAAGGCTGATGGCCGAAGAATTGAGGCTTTTGAATTCTGGTGCTGGAGGAGACACTTGAGAGTCCCAAGAACTGCAAGAAGATCAAACCTCTCCATTCTGAAGGAAATCAGCCCTGAGTGCTCACGGGAAGGACAGATCCTGAAGCTGAGGCTCCAAGACTTTGGCCACCTCATGAGAAGAGAAGACTCCCTGGAAAAGACCCTGATGCTGGGAAAGATGGAGGACACAAGGAGAAGGGGACGACAGAGGACGAGATGGTGGGACAGTGTTATTGAAGCTAGCAGCATGAGTTTGACCAAACTGTGGGAGGCAGTGGAAGACAGGAGGGCCTGGCATGCTCTGGTCCAGGGGGTCACGAAGAGGCGGACACGACTAAATGACTAAACCACAACAACGTGCCGCTGCTGTTGTCAAAACACCGGACCTTCCAGGGTCCAGTTTTGAGACTCGAGTATAAATCCTGGGATTACTGAGCCTCTTAAAAAATATATTAAAAAGGACACCTGTGTTTTATCCATTGGGATTGTGCAAAAGGAACTCGGCAGATGCTCAGAGACACTATAAGGTTACCAGACGTCCCTGTTTCCTGGGAACAGTCCCCAGATTTACAAATCAGTCCCCATACAAAATCTATTGAAGTTGAAAAGTGTCCCCGGATCCATTGAAAAAAATCTGGTAACCTTACACTATGTGATTCTTATTATTCCAACAACGTTCAGGGCGCAGCCTCAAGTGCCAAGAAGAAATCCTAGGCAACGGAGCCCCCTTAAAAAACCCACTTGCTCTCCAGGTTTCCAGTTACCGTCTAAGAGCCAATGTGTTGTAGTGGTTAAGAGCGGTGGACTCGTAATCTGGTGAACCGGGTTCGCTTCCCCGCTCCTCCACCTGCAGCTGCTGGGTGACCTTGGGCCAGTCACACTTCTCTGAAGTCTCTCAGCCCCACTCACCTCACAGAGTGTTTGTTGTGGGGGAGGAAGGGAAAGGAGAATGTGAGCCGCTTTGAGACTCCTGAAGGGGAGTGATAAAGCGGGATATCAAATCCAAACTCTTTTTCTCTCTGCCTGATCGACCTCACAGGGTTGTTGTGAGGCTGAAATCGGAGATCAACAGATCAGGCCTATAAATTTAACATAAATATTAAAAATTAAAAAACAAATGCCACCTTGAGCTTCTTTGGGCGAACCTGGGATGTGAATAATTAAAACTAAAAATTCTTAATTCCACACCTTCTGGCCTTAAGGTGTCAAGAAAAATCTGTTCAAATCTACCATTTCTACTTTTAGTTAAGCATTTTTATTTATTTACTTGACGGGAGGGCATCTGCCCCCACTGGCCACTCCCATGCTTGAGCCTCTCTTAAACAGCCCCCCCTCAAAGCCAACCCTCTCTTTTATCCATGAGGGAGGGTGAAAGGCACTCTGCACGGGCTCAGAGGCCCTGCTTCATTCTCCACACGTCCCAGGGCCCAAAACTGAGTGCCCAGAATAAATCCCAGGAAACCCTTTAAAAATAAGCAAGCAAGCAAACAAACAACAGCATCATTTTCGCCATTAGGCCCGGGAGCTCTCTGCACACGCTCAGAGGCCCTGCTTCATTATTATTACTCCACACCTCCCAGGACCCAGAAGAAACCCTAGGAAACATAGCCCCGTTAAAAACAAACAAAACGGGCGTTTTGGCGCTTGGGGCGGGCCGCGCTCTGCGCGCGCTCAGAGGCACGGCCAGCCAGGCGCCCTCCTCCTCGCGGGGAGAATCCGACCACGTTTTTATTTTTATTTCATAACAAGCAAGCAAACCAACCAAACAACAACAACAACAACAACAAGGCGCGCGTGCGTTTTTGCGCTTGGGTCTGGCCGCGCTCTGCGCGCGCTCAAAGGCACGGTCAGCCATGCGCCCTCTCCCTCGCGGGGAGAATCCGACCACATTTTTATTTTTATTTCATAACAAGCAAGCAAACCAACCAACAACAACAACAAGGCGCGCGTGCGTTTTTGCGCTTGGGTCTGGCTGCGCTCTGCACACGCTCAGAGGCACGGCTACTCCGGCGCCCTCCCCGTCGCTCTTGATGATCCACAGGCTTCGCTCCTCCCTCTCGGCCCCGCAGGAGGGGGGAAGCGCAGGCGGGAGGGAGGGAAGGAGGGAAGGCGAAGCGAGAGCGCCTCTGCCCGCCTCCTCGGGACTCCTCCTTCCCGGGGCCGCCCCGTCTCCCTCCACCCTGACCCGGAGCTCCGGCGAACTCCGGAGCCGACGGAAGGCGCCTCGGAGAAGCGGCGAAGACGCGCGCGCCGGAGCAGCAGGTCTGAATGCGGGCAGGGAAGGGGGCTGGCGGGGGGTGAGGGGTGGGAGAGACGGAGGGTCCCCCCTCCCCGGGGAAAAGGGGCAGTGCCCAGGCAGCGCGCTCTGGAAGCGACAGCGCCCCAGGGCTGTGCATCAGCCGGCGTCGGCGCTCCCTCCCTAAACGCCAGCTGGGCATCAGCGGTGGCACAGCCCACAATGCTAGATCTGAAGCAAGGATTCGTGGGTTTTTTTTTGGGGGGGGGTGCGCCGCCGCCACCGCCGCCGCCGTCGTCGCCCATCTCTCTTCCATGGGCACAGGGAAGGGGGCACGGCGATGGGCGCAGCAGACCCGGGCAGGGAAGGTTGTCAGAAGTGAGTGAGGACGAGGAGGGGGGTGGTTTTTGGGGGTGGGGGGTATCGCGCCTGGGGGAGGCGCGCGCGGGGGCATGGGAGCCAACCTCAAGGCGCCGAGGCCCCTTGGCTCCCCCAGTAAAATATTTGAGAGGAGGGGGGCTCAACAAAGGTGATGGGCATTGCCATTCAAATGGTGGGCAGGCGCCATGTCTTGTGATTATGCGGGGCACGGCTTACCTGGGCAAACATACACCCCACCCCACCCCGATATTGTATTCAAGTTGGCACCCCTGCCAGGGGGTGTCTTTTAGCTGGTGGGCAACACCGGTTCAGTGCCAAAGCTGAACTAGGAAGAAGAAGGGGTGCTTGGTTTGGTAGAAATTGGGTACCACCCGGTAAGGAGTCGGTGCACCCAGAGGGCATCCAGACAGAGCGAGCGAAGAGCTGGAAGAGAGACCCCCCCACACACAAACACTCACAAAGGGCACCAGTGGCATCAGGTGGGCGCTGGGCCGCTTTGAGGCAAGAGGGCGGGTGTTGGTAGTGAATGGGCCTTAGCGTCGGGCGGGCACGGTTTAGGACACACTCAGAGAGAGAGAAAAGGCCCCAATCGAGACTGGGAAGGGGCACCTAGAGGCCATCAGGACCGCCCTCCACCCTGGGACATAACAGCTTGTTCTCTGTGTGGGGAAGTTGGCAGTGCCAGAGCTATGTGCGAGGAGGGAGGGAGGAAGAAGGCAGGCTGGATTTTGCTGTTCTAGGAGACACGGCCTTGTGAGCAGTTGGCAGAGAGTCGGTTCGACAGTGCCCAGTTGGCAGGGCATCTTTTAGGGGGGGCAGGAAGCACCACGGCTCAGCCCTGGGGGCGAGGCCACTGGGCGAAGAGGAGCCGCAGCCCCTAAGCGTGGGGCAGGCTCTCCCCGTTATTCCGCCACGTGGAAGTCGAGAGACAACCGAGGGAGAAAGGATAATAGATGGGCCCAGGGTTTGCCTGGCAGTGCCCGGTTTTGGGGGCAAGCTGCAGCAAGGCCAAGGCATGCCCGGCCGTGCCAAAGATACTGCTCTGGGGAAAGGGACACGTGGGTGGTGTTTGTGGGGGCGGGGAGAGCCTCCCCCCCCCCCACAGTTGGCAGGGCTGATTCGCTGGCAACAACCACAGTCGCCAACTTTCCCTTCCAGCCGGCCTTGCGGTGCCTGGAAAAAGAACTGGTCAAGCTGCAACCTCAATAGGCTGCTGCCTGCCTAAGCTGGGCTCTCTTCTCCCTGCCTCTTCCCAGTTGAGGGGGTTGCCAACTCTTTTTTTGGTGCCCCTTCGGCCCTCCCCCTGCGCCTTTAAGAGCTGCCCCTGCTGCAAGATAGGAGGGGAAGTGTGTGTGTCCCCTCGTTTCCTCTGTAACACATGTGCCACAAAAGGCGCAGGAGCAGGGGCCAGGAAGTAAAGTTGGCAACCCTATAATGGTGGTTGCCAAACTGCTGCGCCGTTTCGGTTTTGATTTGGGTGTGTGTTTCTTTGAACGGTTGTGTAACGGCTTTCAGAAATCGCTGACTCTCGATTCTTCGTGTTATTGATTATCTTATGTTATTGATCGTATCGCACAATTAGAGCCTATTGCATTATGCGGCTTTCTGTATTGCGCTGCCGTACACTTTTAGAACAGGGGGGCGTCAAGGTAAAGGGACCCCTGACCATTAGGTCCAGTTGTGGCCGACTCTGGGGTTGCGGCGCTCATTTCGCTTTATTGGCCGAGGGAGCCGGCGTACAGCTTCCGGGTCATGTGGCCAGCAGGACTAAGCCGCTTCTGGCGAACCAGAGCAGCGCATGGAAATGCCGTTTACCTTCCCGCCGGGGAGGTACCTACTTATCTACTTGGACTTTGACGTGTTTTTGAACTGCTAGGTTGGCAGGAGCAGGGACCGAGCAAGGGGAGCTCACCCCGTCGTCGCGGGGATTCGAACCACCAATCTTCTGATCGGCAAGCCCTAGGCTCTGTGGTTTAACCCACAGCGCCACCCGCATAACAGGCGCTTTCGGCAGGTCGAGTCTTCGTTGTGCCCTCCCCCTTCCTTGCAAGGGTAGTTTTAAGTAGTTCTGCCTCCCTCGGAACCTGACCTGGATCACAACGGCCCTTTGAGGTAGGCTAAGCACAGAGATATAATGAGGAGGAGCCACCCCAGTGGATTTCACGCAGGGCTTGGGGGATTTTTGGCAGGGATGTGGTGACAGCATAGACGCTTTTAAAATCACGTATTTTTTTGGAGAGGCCTTTCTCTCTCTCATAACACTAGAAGTGAAGCTCAGTGTTTCAAAGATTCGGGATGGACCAAAAAAATCCTCCGTCATGCCGAGTTAGACTGTGGAACTCCCTGCCACAGTAGCCGGCGGTGGCCATCAACTGGGGTGGCCTTGAAAGAGGAGCAAATTCAAGGAGGAGGCTATTGATGGCTGCTAGCCAGGGTGGCCCTGCTCTGCTTCCATGGCTGGAGACAGACAGATTGGGAAGGGTCCAATCGGAGCACGATTTCTGTTCTCATCCTGAAGCAAAGTTCTTAACCTGAAGCACTATTTCTGGGTTAGTGGAGTCTGTAACCTGAAGCGTATGTAACCTGAAGTGTATGTAACCCGAGGTACCACTGTATATGGTCCAGGGATTTAAGTGTGGATTGTTGATATTATTACTGTTATTTATTTGAAATGAAATTACAGGGTGCTTATGAAAAGCAAAGATTATTGTCTGTGATAGGTAAAGGTAAAGGGACCCCTGACCATTAGGTCCAGTCGCGGCCGACTCTGGGGTTGTGGCGCTCATCTCGCTTTATTGGCCGAGGGAGCCGGTGTACAGCTTCCGGGTCATGTGGCCAGCAGGACTAAGCCGCTTCTGGCGAACCAGAGCAGCGCATGGAAACGCCGTTTACCTTCCCGCTGGAGTGGTACCTATTTATCTACTTGCATTTTGATGTGCTTTCAAACTGCTAGGTTGGTAGGAGCTGGGACCGAGCAACGGGAGCTCACCCCATTGCGGGGATTCGAACCGCCAACCTTCTGATCGGCAAGTCCTAGGCTCTGTGGTTTAACCCACAGCACCACCCCCGTCCCAATTGTCTGTGATAAATGGAGTTTAATGTATGCCAAACAGGCACATACCTTTGGCAATTTAATGGGCTGTTACCTAACTCATTGTGTGTCACACATTTGTATCTCATGGGCTGATCAGGGTAGCCGAAACCCAACCAGGTTGGTTTGCCTTCTCTGAGTCAGCACGTCCTGGTGTGACCCAATATCGTCCTCAAGGATGGGCACAATAAAGGCTCATCAGAATGGAGCCTTGGCAAGGGGTTGTTGTTGTTCTTTAGTCATTTAGTCGTGTCCGACTCTTCGTGACCCCCTGGACCAGAGCAGGCCAGGCCCTCCTGTCTTCCACTGCCTCCCGCAGTTTGGTCAAACTCATGCTGGTAGCTTCGAGAACACTGTCCCACCATCTCGTCCTCTGTCGTCCCCTTCTCCTTGCGCCCTCCATCTTTCCCAACATCAGGGTCTTTTCCAGGGAGTCTTCTCTTCTCATGAGGTGGCCAAAGTCTTGGAGCCTCAGCTTCAGGATCTGTCCTTCCAGTGAGCACTCAGGGCTGATTTCCTTAGGAATGGAGAGGTTTGATCTTCTTGCAGCCCATGGGACTCTCAAGAGTCTCCTCCAACACAATAATTCAAAAGCATCAATTCTTCGGTGATCGGCCTTCTTTATGGTCCAGCTCTCACTTCCATACATCACTGCTGGGGAAACCTTAGCTTGAACTATGTGGACCTTTGTTGGCAAGGTGATGTCTCTGCTTTTTAAGATGCTGTCTAGGTTTGTCATTTCTTTTCTCCCAAGAAGCAGGCGTTTTTTAATTTCGTGGCTGGGTCTTGGGTTCAAGTCCCACTCTGGGCAAGAGATTCCTGCATAGAAGCAGGTTAGACTAGATGACACTTGGGGTCTCTTCCAACTCTACAGTTCTATGATATTGGAACCAGAAAAATCGGAAACATGGACAGCCCCAAAGTGAAAGATGGGCTCTCAAAGTGCTGCAAAGTGCCAAAGATTTCAGACCTTCCAGGTGCCCTTATTTTCCAGGGACAGTCCTGGATTTATAGATAATAATAACATTTATTTACCCCGCACATCAGGCTGGGTTTCCCCAGCCGCTGTGGGCGGCTCCCAACAGAATATTAAAAACACAGTAAAACGTGAAACATTAAAAACTTCCCTAAACAGAGGCTGTCTTCAGATGTCTTCTAAAAGTCAGATAGTGGTTTATTTCCTTGACATCTGATGGGAGGGCGTTCCGCAGGGCGGGCGCCACCACCGAGAAGGCCCTCTGCCTGGTTCCCTGTAACCTCGCTTCTCGCAGGGAGGGAACCGCCAGAAGGCCCTCGGAGCTGCACCTCCGTGTCCGGGCTGGACGCTCCTTCATGTATACTCGGCTGAGGCCGTTAAGGGCTTTCCATTTCTGTGGTGTCCCCCTTTCCCTTGTGCTTATTTTCCTCAATGGTTCATCCAGCCAGGCCTTCATGGCTAGCAGCCATTGATGGAGTGGGCACTCAGCTCCTTTGCAGGCTTCTCACTGGGGAATATGGCAGCCCACTGCCAGGAGAATGTTCTGGACCTCATGGGCTTTTTTGCTGACCCAGCAGGTTCTTGGGTTCTTATGATCAGTGAATGCTCTGACTCAGAAGAAGAAACATCCCTATATTCCAGAATCACAGATGACTCACTCTGATTGCACATTTCATACCCTAAAATCCTACTTGGATTAGAATAGGGATGTCCTATTCCATAACAGACGCGGGTGGCGCTGTGGGTTAAACCACAGAGCCTAGGGCTTGCCGATCGTATGGTCGGCGGTTCGAATCCCCGCAATGACGGGGTGAGCTCCCGTCTTTCGGTCCCAGCTCCTGCCCACCTAGCAGTTCGAAAGCACCCCTAAGTGCAAGTAGATAAATAGGTACCGCTTTATAGCGGGAAGGTAAACGGCGTTTCCGTGTGCGGCACTGGTGCTGGCTCGCCAGTTGCAGCTTCGTCACGCTGGCCACGTGACCCGGAAGTGTCTCCGGACAGCGCTGGCTCCCGGCCTCTTAAGTGAGATGAGCGCACAACCCTAGAGTCGGACACGACTGGACCGTACGGGCAGGGGTACCTTTACCTATTCTATAACAGACGTGGGTGGCACTGTGGTCTAAACCACTGAGCCTAGGGCTTGCCGATCAGAAGGTCGGCAGTTCAAATCCCGGCGACGGAGTGAGCTCCCGTTGCTCCATCCCTGCTCCTGCCAACCTAGCAGTTCGAAAGCACGTCAAAGTGCAAGTAGATAAATAGGTACCACTCAGGCGGGAAGGTAAACGGCGTTTCCATGCGCTGCTCTGGTTCGCCAGAAGCGGCTTAGTCATGCTGGCCACATGACTCGGAAGCTGTACGCCGGCTCCCTCGGCCAATAAAGCGAGATGATCGCCTCAACCCCAGAGTCGTTTGCGACTGGACCTAACTGTCAGGGGTCTTTTACCTTTACTTTATTCGATAATAATAATAATATTTATACACTCGCTCATCTGACTGGGTTGCCCCAGGCACCCTGGGCAGCTTCCAACATATATAAAAACTTAAAGGTAAAGGGACCCCTGACCATTAGGTCCAGTCGTGGCCGACTCTGGGGTTGCGGCTCTCATCTCGCTTTATTGGCCGAGGGAGCCGGCGTACAGCTTCCGGGTCATGTGGCCAGCATGACTAAGCCGCTTCTGGCGAACCAGAGCAGCGCACGGATACGCCGTTTACCTTCCCGCTGGAGTGGTACCTATTTATCTACTTGCAATTTGACGTGCTTTTGAACTGCTAGGTTGGCAGGAGCAGGGACCGAGCAACGGGAGCTCACCCCGTCGCGCAGATTTGAACCGCCAACCTTCTGATCGGCAAGCCCTAGGCTCTGTGGTTTAACCCACAGCGCCACCCGCATCCCTTCCTTTACCTTTACCTTTATATAATAATAATAATAATAATAATAATAATAATACTCCCCTCACCTGACAGGGTTGACCCAGGCACTTTCCAACATATATAAAAACTTAATAAAACATTTATTTTTTTTCTTTAAAAACTTCCCCATGCAGGGCTGCCTTCAGATGTCTTCTAAAGTTGTATAGTTACATCTCAGGGCTCACCTACGTCCGTACCCTCCCAACATTTCTCTGAGGAAAATAGAGAAAGCAAGGCGCTCCTGGATCAAATTAGAGAGTGGGACGGCTTCTGTTAACCCAGGGCTGCCCCTGGAGAATAGGGACCCTTGGAGGATCTGCGGGACTTGATTCGAACTCGTGCCTTCCGGCTTCTTGAACCTTGCAAAGGTGTGGGCGTGTCCACTGTGGTCCCTTGGTAATGTGCGAGGCGCTTGCCCTCTGCGCATGCCCAGAGGCTCCCTCCTTTACACTCCCTGTCTGTGGTGTTGCAGGAAGCAGTGGGACGCGTGCCGAGAATATAATCTGAGCACTCCCTCTGTCATTGCTTCTGCATCTTCTTCCCCAGAACACGTTCCAGCTTGTTGCCCTATTTCCTTTTTAAAAAATGTTTTATTCAGAGGTCCTTTAGATGCGAGAGAACACCATGTGGCGATGTGCAGATGAGCCCACTGCTTCTGTGCCGCTTGCTTCATGTGCTTAAAGCTACAATTTCCCACTGATCTCCATGGAGCTTATTTCTATGCGCACAAACCGCACAGTGTGAAACGCTCCCGCTCCACCCACTAGGCCTCACTGCGGTGCTCAAATTTCTATTAGCCCGAGGGTTGTTCTTCTTCCTAGGCCTCTTTCCAGCGGCCACATGCTAGCGGCAGGCGGATGAAAAGTGCGAGGAACAACGAACGAAACTTTTGTCCTAAAAAAAGGATCCTGAGTTTATCAAGTTCTTTCAGGGGCTAACAACACCTACGCTGTTTTGAGATGTGTTTCTGCGTTGAGCAAGGCAGTTTTGCACGCCGAGAACAAGAACACGAAGAAACCGAGGAGGAGGGTGAATTATAAACGGCAACTCCTCGAAAGATTCCATCGTCTCCGAAAAATTTCACGCATCCCTTGGGGAGACAGGCGAACGAATCCTGGAAGAAGCAAAGATCGCTAGTGTGGAAGCGGCGATTCTTCAACATCAACTTCGTTGGACCGGTCATGTTGTGCGGATGCCTGATTTTCGTCTTCCGAAGCAACTCCTCTATTCCCAATTTAGGAACGGAAAGCGTAATGCTGGTGGCCAACAAAGGAGGTTTAAAGACACCCTGAAAACAAATCTTTAAAAGATAGTATAAGCACTGATAACTGGGGAACACTGGCCTGGGAGCGCTCCAGTTGGTGAACAGCCGTTTCCAAAGGTGTTGTGGACTTTGAAGACACTCGAACTCAGGACGCAAGGGAGAAATGTGCTAAGAGGAAGGCACGCTTGGCAAACCCTCACCGGGATCAACTCCCGCCCGGAAACCTATTCCCCACTGTGGAAGGACGTGGGGATCCAGAATCGGCCTCCACAGTCACTTACGGACTCACTGTTAAAACCGTGTTTACGGAAGACGATCTTACTCAGCAACGAGGGATTGCCAAAGAGAAGAGATGTTTATCCCTTGCCTCATGCTTCTGGGTTGTAGCAATTAAAAATCCACCATTAAAAGCTGATTGCCATCACAGCGACAGGACACATCTTGTATATCGTCGGTGTCGCAAGCCATAGTTAAGACGCGAAATAAACCATCTGATTCACTTTCCCCAGCCACTCTGGGCGGCTACCAACAGAGATATAAACACAATGAAACATTAAGCATTAAATAAACTATACAGGGCTGCCTTCAGATGCCTTCTAAAGGTTCTGTTTCTACACTGTATAAAATAAAATGAGACCAAATGGAATCAAATCCCCACCTCAAGGGCAGCCCCACATAAATTTCATTGCAGTAGCACAGTTTGGAAGTTGCCTGAGAATGAGTCCTAAAGTGTCTGGAGGCGGTTGGAGGATGGATGGCAGCTAACAGATTGTGGTTGAATCCTGACAAGACAGAGGCACTGTTCTGGGGGGACAGGGGGCGGGCAGGTATGGGGGACTCCCTGGTCCTGAATGGGGTAACCGTATCCCCGAAGGACAAGGTGCGCAGCCTGGGAGTCATTTTGGACTCACAGCTGTCCATGGAGGCGCAGGTCAATTCTGTGTCCAGGGCAGCTCCATCTGGTACACAAGCTGAGACCCTACCTGCCCCCAGACTGTCTGGCCAGAGTGGTGCATGCTGTGGTTATCTCCTGCTTGGACTACTGCAACGCACTCTCCGTGGGGCTACCTTGGAAGGTGACCCAGAAACTACAACTACAACAACCTAGACTGGTCACTGGGAGCGGCCGCCAAGACCTGAAAGACCTACATTGGCTCCCAGGACGTTTCTGAGCACAGTTCGAAGTCTTGGTGCTGACCTTGAAAGCCCTAAACGGTCTCTGCAAAGTATCTCTGAAGGAGCATCTCCATCCCCATTGTCCAGCCCGGACACGGAGGTCCAGCTCCGAGGGCCTTCTGGCGGTTCCCTCATTGCGAGAAGCCAAGTTACAGGGAACCAGGCAGAGGGCCTTCTCGGTAGTGGTGCCCACCCTGTGTTGATGTCAAGGAGATAAACAACAACCTGACTTTTAGAAGACATCTGAGGGCAGCCCTGTTTAGGGAAGTTTTTAATGTTTAATGTTTTGTTGTGTTTTAATATCCTGTTGGAAGCCGCTCAGAGTGGCTGGGGAGACCCGGCCAGATGGGCGGAGTATAAGTAATAACATTATTATTATAATAATTATTAGGGCTGTAGATGGAAGTAAGGACTCCTAAAGCCACACACAGAGGCCACTTGAGCCTCGAAGCCCTGCGGTACCTCCTATTATTCCTTAAAAACAAAGGAACAGCATGGCCAGAGTACCAAACAAAAGAACAGCCGCAGATCTAATATTTAGACAGCGGCGAAAATGTACACAGGATTCCCGGCACTGTGAGCCGGCCGTGATCGAGCCAGGGGACTTGCATAGAGAGACGCCACTAGGAAAGGAGAAGATTTTGTTGTTTATTTCAGTATTATTTCCCACTGGGCAAGATGAGAGGCTGGTTCTCGTTTCCACTTGCTGATAAGGAAACACTTTGGATTCCGGAGAGTTTAGGAGGGGCAAGGGGAGAGGGAAAGGGAGAAAGATAAACAGTGTGCCTTGACATAAACCTCGAGAAACGCATGCCCCCCCCATCATTTCTCCGTTGAAAATAGGGACATCCTATTTAATAATCGGGACGCGGGTGGCGCTGTGGGTTAAACCACAGAGCCTAGGGCTTGCCGATCAGAAGGTCGGCGGTTCGAATCCCCATGACGGGGTGAGCTCCCGTTGCTCAGTCCCTGCTCCTGCCAACCTAGCAGTTCGAAAGCACGTCAAAGTGCACGTAGATGAATAGGTACCACTCTGGCGGGAAGGTAAATGGCGTTTCCGTACACTACTCTGGTTTGCCAGAAGCGGCTTAGTCCTGCTGGCCACATGACCCGGAAGCTGTACGCCGGCTCCCTCGGCCAATAAAGCGAGATGAGCGCCGCAACCCCAGAGTCGGCCACGACTGGACCTAATGGTCAGGGGTCACTTTACCTTTTACTGTTTAATAATCACAATCATAATCATAATACCCATCTGAGTGGGTTGGCCCAGCCACTCTGGGAAAGCCCAGCCTAAATTATAACATATTAAATTAAATTAAATTAAATTAAAACATAATTAAATTAAATTAATTAAATTAATTAATAAACATAAATTAAATTAAAACATAAATTAAATTAAAATATAAATTAAATTAAAATATAAATTAAATTAAATTAAAACATAATAAATTAAATTAAATTAAAACATAATAAATTAAATTAAAACATAATAAACCTTTAAAAGCTTCCCTGCATAGGGTGAACCTCAGATGTCTTCTAAAGGTTGTGGAGTACCTTATCTCCTTGGCTCAGGGCTCGCATAACTCCATCCCCTCCAACATTCCTCCGATGAAAATAGAGACGTCCTAAGGATAAGTGGGACATTCCAGAATCAAATCAGAAACCGGGACAGCTTCTGTAAATCCGGGACTGTCCCAGGGAAATAAGCTCATTTGGAGGGTTTGGGTGTGGAAACGCTCCTTCAGGTATACTGGACCGAGGCCGTTTAGGGCTTTCAAGGTCAGCACCAACACTTTGAATTGTGCTCGGAAACCAATGGAGCCAATGTAGGTCTTTCAGGACCGGTGTTATATGGTCCCAGCGGCCGCTCCCCATCGCCAGTCCAGCAGCTGCGTTCTGGATTAGCTGTTGTTTCCGGGTCACCTTCCAAGGTAGCCCCACATAGAGCGCATTGCAGTAGTCCAAGTGGGAGATAACCAGAGCATGCACCACTGGCGAGACAGTCTGTGGGCAGGGAGGGTCTCAGCCTGCGTACCAGATGGAGCTGGTAGACAGCTGCCCTGGACATAGAATTGACCTGTGCCTCCATGGACAGCTGTGAGTCCAGAATGACTCCCAGGCTGCGCACCTGGCCCTTCAGGGGCACAGTTACCCTGTTCAGGACCAGGGAGTCCCCCACACCTGACCGCCTCCTGCAGGCAAGTAAGGTCTCAGCTGAGATTGGTTGTCCATAATGTCTCTTCCTGGTCTTCCATGGCTCAATGACGTCTTTCACACTAGTAACCCTTCTGTCTCGCGCATTGCCCAGCAAAGGGATTTAGTTCCAGTGTTGTCTTTGGCAAAGGGTTGTCTTTCCCGTAGCTTTCGGCCGCCCAGCTCAAGCTCTGCATCAGCGTTCAGGCACTCGTCTCCATTTCCATTCCAGAGTTCGGCTCGCAGGATGTGTGCAGGCCTGGGTATGCGCTGTCCTTTCCTGTCGAGAAAGGGAATCGTCTCTCTCTCTCTCTCTCTCTCTCTCTGTCTCTCTGTCTCTCCAGCTCCATCCCTTCTCCTCTTCCTCCCGCAAGGATGTGAGGATAGGAGAGACTGAGAAGGGGTGGGTCTTGTGATCTGGGCAGCCCAGGACCTCCAGACACACTGCCCAGCCTTGCACCCTGGAAACAAGGCACGTCCCACCATCTCTCGAGACAGATGGACAGGGCCCATAACTGTCAACCGTCCCTTATTTGGCGGGACAGTCCCTTATCCCAGCGCCGTGTCCCGCTGCTGTCCCTTATTGATGATGTCCCTTAAATTTCCCGGGTTTCAAAGGAAGCAGCTCCTCTCCCTCCCTCCCTGCCGGCCAGGGAGGAGGGAGGCTCCAACTGGGTTGCTTGGCTGCGTTGCTCACCCAATAAGGAGTCTAAGGACGATTGGGGGGTGGAGCTTGCATGCTTTGTGCCGATCAAGTTGGCCGCGTTGCCTGGGGTCTCGCCTTTGCTCAGCGCTTCCCAGCGGAGAGGTGACGGAGGTTTCCCTTGCTGCATCCCCTTTGCCGGGTTGCTGCGCTGTGGGAACCACCGCTTGAGGCTTCGTTTGGCTGCTGGCTGGGCTTTCTGCCTTTGGCTCGGAGGGGCTCAGAAGTTGAACATACCTGTGCTTGGAAAATCCCTTATTTTGGCTGCTGAGCCCTTATTTCGAGACTCCTTATTTTCAAATCTGTAAGTTGACAGCTATGACAGGGCCATCTTAAGCATATCCGGCGTCGTGGTGCAAAGATCCCTCTAGCAACTCTTTCCCAGAGTTGTCAACCTTTGTTTTTTAGGGCTGGAGGAGGCGGGCAGTGGCTGGAGGGCGGCTCCTCCGGCGGGGAAGAGGCAGAGGCTGGGCATGGTGCCTCCCGGCTCAGCTGGCTGCTTCGTGCCACCAAGCGTTGGCTCAGTTTTTCCCCTTTTAGCCTTCTGGCGCCCTGCAGAATTTGACGCCTGCAGGCTAAAAGGGAAATGGCGCATGCACCCTTGCTCGCTCAGTGCGCTCGTTTGGTGTTCCCTGGACTCTCGCCCCTCCAGAACTTGGCACCCTGGCGCCCTGTGCCACTAGCCTCTATGGGTAAGACGGGCCTGCAGATGGATTGCAACAACAAAAACAACTTCTGCCCTGGCGGGAGGTCAACTCTGGTGCTGCTAACACAGCAGTTTGACTTTGCCCTCGGCAGCAGTAAGATGCCAACAGCAACTTGTTGTTGTTGTTTAGTCATGTCCGACTCTTCGTGACCCCCTGGACCAGAGCAGGCCAGGCACTCCTGTCTTCCACTGCCTCCCACAGTTTGGTCAAACTCATGTTGGTAGCTTCGAGAACACTGTCCCACCATCTCGTCCTCCGTCGTCCCCTTCTCCTTGTGCCCACCATCTTTCTCAACATCAGGGTCTTTTCCAGGGAGTCTTCTCTTCTCATGAGGTGGCCAAAGTCTTGGAGCCTCAGCTTCAGGATCTGTCCTTCCAGTGAGCACTCAGGGCTGATTTCCTTCCGAATGGAGAGGTTTGATCTTCTTGCAGTCCATGGGACTCTCAAGAGTCTCCTCCAGCACCATAACTCAAAAGCATCCATTCTTCGGCCATCAGCCTTCTTTATGATCCAGCTCTCACTTCCATACATCACTACTGGGAAAACCATAGCTTTAACTATACGGACCTTTGTTGGCAAGGTGATGTCTGTTTTTAATCTTGCGAACCAGCCCTCTTAGCTCAGCTGGTAGAACTCAAGACTCTTAATCTCAGGCTCGTGGATTCAAACCCAACGTTGGGCAAAAGATTCCTGCATTTCAGGGGTTTGGGCTTGGCGCTTCCAACTCTAGGATAAATAAAAGAACCTGTGTGAATGAAATCAAACGATGCCCTCTAACATTTGCCCTTTTCACAGCTTCCGCCCATGGCCTCGGGATCTTTCCCCTGAGCAAAAGTATAGGATCCACCTGCAAATTAGAGCTTGTGCGCACACATCAATTCTGTTTACAGAGATCCCTTTGATCACACATAAACACAGTGCCCAGACCGTCCTGAGGACTGGTTTATATTTTTGCCTTGGTTCCCTTAGGTGCTGGGAGTGTGGTTTAAAAATCCCGTCCGGCCTGGTTGGGCAGCGAAATTAAATATTAAGCATTAAATGGTGATCTTTAAAAGCCTGGTTTCTCTCTCTGTCTCTCGTTCTCCATTAGCAGATCAGGACAACGAGTGTTTGAGGCCCCCGCAAAGTTAAATTCTAAACTCCTGGCTGAAAATGTTCTTGCCCAGATTTTGCTTGCTTCCCCTTGCAGCCTTTTAAAAAAAAGAAATGTTCTCATTACTTTCATCCTCAGACTATACAAATTGTTCTTTGAGGGTTATGATGAGGCTAAATCTTAGGACACAGCCTGTAATGGATGGCAGTGATAACTTTATTCCCAGGTTTCATATCTGTTGAGAGAGAGAGAGGCACATATACCATATTTTTTGCTCTATAAGACTCACTTTTACCCTCCTAAAAAGTAAGGGGAAATGGGTGTGCGTCTTATGGGGTGAATGCAGGCTGCGCAGCTATCCCAGAAGCCAGAACAGCAAGAGGGATAGCTGCTTTCACTGCACAGCGATCCCTCTTGCTGTTCTGGCTTCTGAGATTCAGAATATTTTTTTTCTTCTTTTCCTCCTCCAAAAACTAGGTGCGTCTTGTGGTCTGGTGCGTCTTATAGAGCGAAAAATACGGTATATAGTTTTATATTCCTTATTGAATTATTATTTTTCTAAAAACCACATAAATGCAAGTGCGCGATGTAAGATAAGGCACAAAAAAGAAAAGAAATTGGACCTGTGTATGAAAACAAAACAAAACAACAGAAAAACTGTGTGCCTTTCAAAAAATAATATTATTGCAGTTCAACAAACCTTAACCTAATAGGGTATTTATAAAAAGGAATTGCAAATACCGTTGACTTTGTGCTGGCAAGTCTGTGTTTGCACGCAACTTGTTCGGGTGTAGCGAGTTTGTATGTATCTTCAGTCGTTAAAAAAAGCCACATTATTATTATTATTATTATTATTATTATTATTATTTTCCTGTTCATACTACATCTTTTCGCTGAAGTAAGGGATCAGAGAGTTCATTCATATTGTCCCTTTGTTAAATTCCATGTCTTGGGCCCGTAGAATTCAAAAGGATTGTTTTCCCCTGCAAATTTCAGATTATTCCGTACAGTCTAGTGAATTATTATTATTATTATTATTATTATTATTATTATTGTTATTTTCCTGTTCATACTGCATCTTTTTGCCAAAGTAAGGACTCAGAGAGTCTATTGATATTGTCCCTTTGTTAGATTCTTGGGCCCGTAGAATTCAAAAGGATTGTTTTCCCCTGCAAATTTCAGATTATTCCGCACAGTCTAGTGAATTATTATTATTATTATCATCATCATCATCATCATCATCATCATCATCATTATTTTCCTGTTCATACTGCATCTTTTTGCCAAAGTAAGGGCTCAGAGAGTCTATTGATATTGTCCCTTTGTTAGATTCCATGTCTTGGGCCCGTAGAATTCAAAAGGATTGTTTTCCCCTGCAAATTTCAGATTATTCCGCACAGTCTAGTGAATTATTATGATTCTTCCTAACCGCTCGGCGGCGAAACTTTCTGCGCAGGTTCAGGGACAGGAAATCCCCTTTCACACTTAACGGAGACGCGCTTCCGAGCTTCGCTCTTGAGCAGACAGCCCTCGAACTGCAAAAACATCTGTGCCAAGAATGCAAAGTTACATAACTTCTAGAGAAGCTGGAGAAAATGAAATGGAATGGAGGGTTGGCAGAGTATCAGGGGACAGACAACCAGTGATCTAAGGGATCAGGATTAGGCCTGGGCTGGGGTCTCCTCTCTGTGCGATATGAACGAAATTTTCTCGGTGAGAAACTCGCCAACTAAGCCAAGCAGAGGGAGGAAGAAGAGGACGTTGGCAATGGCTGGTTAAGGGGTTTTAAACTGCCCCTTTCGTAGGACCCTAAGGTAAAGGGACCCCTGACCATTAGGTCCATCCGTGGCCGACTCTGGCGTTGCGGCGCTCATCTCGCTTTATTGGCCGAGGGAGCCGGCATACAGCTTCCGGGTCATGTGGCCAGCAGGACTAAGCCGCTTCTGGCCAACCAGAGCAGCGCACAGAAACGCCGTTTACCTTCCCACCGGAGCGGTGCCTATTTATCTCCTTGCACTTTGACGTGCTAGGTTGGCAGGAGCAGGGACTGAGCAACGGGAGCTCACCCCATCATTGCGGGGATTCGAACCGCCGACCTTCTGATCGGCAAGTCCTAGGCTCTGTGGTTTAACCCACAGCGCGACCCGCGTCCCACCCATGAGATAGAGGGACTGAAATTGCCCGTCACGGCCATTATTTCCAATGGATTTACTCCGAGTAGGATTTAGTTGGAGGCAACCACCGCTGTCTTCCATAGGTAGAGGTTTCCTGAGATGTAGATTCTGTTTCTGACGGCTTCCTATTCCACCCTTTTGTCGCCAGCGAAGTTTCCTTCTCCTTGGAAACGTTGTCCGTCTGCCCCGGGTAGGATTAAGCTGTGGCTATTCTTGCACAGCATCTGAAATCCCTCAGAGCTCTTTATCCCCGTTCGCACAGAGAGAGAGAGAGCGCCTCAGGGACTTAAAGTGCAAAGCGGATTGTGTAGCAAAAATAGATCGGGGGGGCGGGCGGAGGAAAAGCCTTGTCATACACTTCCGAGGACACCTTCGACTCTGGCGTGCGACATCATTGCACAGCCGACGCACGGCCTTGTTCACGAGACAAGCGGGGCCGCGTTTATTTTTAAAACGGCAAAGTCAAAAGAGCAGCGGCTGCGTTTCTGAGTTTGCTGCTTGGGCAGCAGGGTTAGAAAATAAGTCCCCATCTCCCCCCCCCTCTTTTAAAGAGAATGCTTTTGGTTCCTCTTTAGATGTGCAAATGTGGTTTGCATATCCGTCCCCTCCAGCATTTCTCTGATGAAAACGGAGATGCCCTATTCCATACCCTTCAGCGTTTCTCAGATGGAAAGAGGGGGGTCCTAAAGCAAAGTGGGGCATTCTGGGATCAAGTCAGAAACTGGGACCGTCCCTGGAAAATAGAGACAGTTGGAGGGTCTGAATGTGCTTCTTTTATAGGTCAAAAGCAGTACAGTGGTGCCTCGCAAGACGAAATTAATTCGTTCCGCGAGCGTTTTCGTTGAGCGAGTTTTTTCGTCTTGCGAAGCACCACTGCAGTTAAACACTAACAACGGGGGGGAGGAGTGGGGAGAAGCAGGACAGCTGCCGCAGCCGGTACCTCGGACTCACCCGCGCGGTGGCCACCGCGCGACACGGCTGCTGGAGGGCGGCGGGGCTCAGGAGCGTGACTCTGGCTGCAATGCTGGCTGCTGGCGGCAACAGCTCCTGAGGGGAGTGCGCGAGGGAGGTGGGCAGCAGCGCGAGGCAGCCGGAAGGTCGGCCATCAGCCGGAAGGTGGGAGGGAGCCGGAGGAGCGGGGAAGCGAGCGTGCGTGCGTGCAGTGACCGTCGCCATGACAGGAGAGGCAGGGCTGTTTCGTCTAGCGAAGCAAGCCCTTAGGGAAATCCGTCTTGCGAAGCTCCTCAGAAAACGAAAAACCCTTTCGTCTAGCGGGTTTTTCGTCTTCCGAGGAATTCGTCTTGCGGGGTACCACTGTACTTTGAATTGGGCCCAGAAGATAATTGCTAGCCAGTGAAGTGCTCTCTGCTGGGTTCCCGGTAACCTCGCTTCTCGCAGGGAGGGAGCCGCCAGAAGGCCCTCGGAGCTGGACCCCAGTGTCCGGGCAGAACGATGGGGGTGGAGACACTCCTTCAGGTACAGTGGTACCTTGGTTTATGAACTTAATCTGTTCCAGAAATCTGTTCTTAAACCAAAGCTTTCTTAAACCAAGGCATGCTTTCCCATAGCAGTTTACAAATGGAACACACTCAACAGGAAGCGAAACATGTTCTTATTCCAAGGCAAAGCTCACAAACCAAAACACCTGCTTCCAGGTTTGCAGCATTCTTAATCAAGTTTTTCAAAAACTAAGCTGTTCTTAAACCAAGGTACAACAACAACAACAACAACAACAACAATAATAATAATAATAATAATAATTTATTATTTATACCCTGCCCATCTGGCTGGGTTTCCCCAGCCACTCTGGGCGGCTTCCAACAGAACGCTAAAATACAATAACTTATTAAACATTAAAATTTCCCTAAACAGGGCTGCCTTCAGATGTCTTCTAAAAGTCTGGTAGTTATTTTTCTCTTTGACATCTTGTGGGAGAGTGTTCCACGGGGTGGGTGCCACTACCAAGAAGGCCCTCTGCCTGGTTCCCTGTAACTTGGCTTCTCGTAGCGAGGGAACCGCCAGAAGGCCCTCGGAGCTGGACCTCAGTGTCCGGGCAGAATGATGGGGGTGGAGACGCTCCTTCAGATATACTGGGCCGAGGCCGTTTAGGGCTTCAAAGGTCAACACCAACACTTTGAATTGTGCTCGGAAACGTACTGGGAGCCAATGTAGGTCTTTCAAGACCGGTGTTATATGGTCTCGGCAGCCACTCCCAGTCACCAGTCTAGCTGCCGCATTCTGGATTAGTTGTAGTTTCCGGGTCACCTTCAAAGGTAGCCCCACGTAGAGCGCATTGCAGTAGTCCAAGCGAGAGATAACTAGAGCATGCACCACTCTGGCAAGACAGTCTGCGGTCAGGGAGGGTCTCATCCTGTGTACCAGATGGAGCTGATAAACAGCTGCCACTGTATATTCCAACATTTCCCCGATGAAAATAGGGACGTCCTAAGGAGTAGTGGGCCATTCTGGGATCAAATCAGAAACCAAATGGCTTCTGTAAATCCAGGACTGTCTCTGGAAAATAGGGACACTTAGAAGGTCACTGGCAGGCAGTGCAGTAGGCTCAGGATCCTTGCAATATGCTCAAACTGTCTTATCCCAGTGAGCAACTTGGTTGCTGAATTCTACACTGGTTGAAGCTTCTGAACTGTCTTCAGAGACAGTTCTGGGTTGCACCAATGTACTGGGTTGCACTAATCTAACCTCGAGGCTACTAGAGTTCGGGTACAATTAAGCAATAAAGCTCCTTGCCAAGTGTGCAAGGGCCCTTCTGTCCGGCCAAGATGCAAAAATCTTGTGTTCTCTCACGAAAGGAGCCTCTCCTCCCCCACTGAGGTCCAGCTCCGAGGGCCTTCTGGCGGTTCCCTCCCTGCGAGAGGCGAGGTTACACGGTACAAGGCAGAGGGCCTTCTCGGTGGTGGCGCCCACCCTGTGGAACGCCCTCCCATCAGATGCCAAGGAAATAAACAACTATCTGACTTTTAGAAGACATCTGAAGGCAGCCCTGTTTAGGGAGGTTTTTAATATTTGATGTTCTGTCGTGCTTTTGATATTCTGTTGGGAGCCGCCCAGAGTGGCTGGGGAAACCCAGCCAGATGGGCGAGGTATAAATAATAAATTTTTATTATCATCATCAAAAAGCAAGTGAGAATGGGGATGGGGTGGGGACGGAAGGAGAGAGAAATAGATAAAGGTAAAGGGACCCCTGACAATTAGGTCCAGTCGTGGCCGACTCTGGGGTTGCAGCGCTCATCTCACTTTACCAGCCGAGGGAGCCGGCGTACAGCTTCCGGGTTATGGGGCCAGCAGGATTAAGCCGCTTCTGGCGAACCAGAGCAGTGCACGGAAACACCGTTTACCTTCCCGCTGGAGCAGTGGCGTAGCATGGGTTGTCAGCACCCGGGGCAAGGCAAGTAATTTGCGCCCCCCCCCCACTGCACTGTCCCTCCCCCAGATAGTCCCTCGCTCTCTCTCCGCACCGCACCGCACGCCTGGCACCCTCCCCTCCACAGTGGGCGGCGACCCGGTGACCCGGCGGCTCGGATTCGCACAGCCAGCACTGCAATGAGAGAGAGTGAGTGAGCCAGGTAGGGGCAGAGAGCTGCGAGTGCGAGCGTGCCCCCCCCAGATGTTGCGACCGGTGCACCCGGCCCCCCCTGCACCCCCACGCTACGCCACTGCGCTGGAGTGGTACCTATTTATCTACTTGCACTTGGACGTGCTTTCGAACTGCTAGGTTGGCAGAAGCAGGGACCGAGCAACGGGAGCTCACCCTGTCGCGGGGATTCGAACCGCCGACCTTCTGATCGGCAAGTCCAAGGCTCTTTGGTTTAACCCACAGCGCCACCCGCGTCCCTGGGGGTGATCACAAGCAGGGTGTCCGAAAGAGGGAGCTAAAGCTGGGGCAGCGAAAAACCCGCCCGCACATCTGCAAAGCTAAGCAGGGTCCGATACGGTTTCAAATTGGATGGGGGCGGGGAGCTGCCTGTTGAGATTCCTGCATTGCAGGGGGTTGGACTAGATGACCCCCAGGTGTCCCTTGCAACTCTGCCGTGCTGTGATCCTGCAAATAGAGAGGGGGAGGGATGTGTTTTGGAGCCTGAGGTGGGAGTTTATGTCCCTAAGGCACACCTGTGGACTTGGCACAGGTCTCCGCAAAAATGCTACTATGGGTACCACCTTGTCCTCATTATGGTATCTCTCGCCTGCAGGTTTCAGGTGTGCAGCGGCAGACTTAAGATGCTCCCAGGTAACACCGATTCTGACAAACGGCTTATTAGAAGAAAACACATGAACCTGCATGTTTGGCTGGCAGCCCTGTTTGCAGCCGAGCAGAATGCTTTTTGGCACAAGGGGATTTATTTTCCCAAACGCGGCATTCATTCGGAAGCGATCGAGCTGCAAGGATTGCTCTGCCACTGCCATATTATGCAGACAGTTGTTGTTGTTCAGTCATTTAGTCGTGTCCAACTCTTTGTGAACCCCTGGACCAGAGCACGCCAGGCCCTCCTGTCTTCCACTGCCTCCCGCAGTTTGGTCAGACTCATGCTGGTAGCTTCGAGAACACTGTCCCACCATCTCGTCCTCTGTCATCCCCGTCTCCTTGTGCCCTCCATCTTTCCCAACTTCAGGGTCTTTTCCAGGGAGTCTTCTCTTCTCATGGGGTGGCCAAAGTATTGGAGTCTCAGCTTCAGGATCTGTCCTTCCAGTGAGCACTCAGGGCTGATTTCCTTCAGAATGGAGAGGTTTGATCTTCTTGCTGTCCATGGGACTCTCAAGAGTCTCCTCCAGCACCAGAATTCAAAAGCATCCATTCTTCGGTGATCGGCCTTCTTTATGGTCCAGCTCTCACTTCCATACATCACTACTGGGAAAACCATAGCTTTAACTATACAGACCTTTGTCGGCAAGGTGATGTCTTTGCTTTTTAAGATGCTGTCTAGGTTTGTCATTGCTTTCTCCCAAGAATCAGGCGTCTTTTAATTTCGTGGCTGCTGTCACCATCTGCAGTGATCATGGAGTCCAAGAAAGTAAAATCTCTCACTGCCTCCATTTCTTCCCCTTCTATTTGCCAGGAGGTGATGGGCCCAGTGGCCATGATCTTCGTTTTTTTGATGTTGAGCTTCAGACCATATTTTGCGCTCTCCTCATTAAAAGGTTCTTTAATTCCTCCTCACTTTCTGCCATCAAGGTTGTGTCATCTTCATATCTGCGGTTGGTTGATATTTCTTTCGGCAATCTTAATTCCGGCTTGGGATTCATCCAGCCCAGCCTTTCGCATGATGAATTCTGCATATAAGTTAAACAAGCAGGGAGACAATATACAGCCTTGCCGTACTCCTTTCCCAATTTTGAACCCATCAGTTGTTCAATATCCAGTTCTACCTGTCGCTTCTTGTCCCACATAGAGATTTCTCAGGTGACAGATGAGGTGATCAGGCACTCCCGTTTCTTTAAGAACTTGCAATAGTTTGCTGTGGTCGACACAGTCAAAGGCTATGCAGAAGAAGAAGAAGAAGAGTTTGGATTTGATATCCCGCCTTTCACTCCCTTTAAGGAGTCTCCAAGCGGCTAACATTCTCCTTTCCCTTCCTCCCCCACAACAAACACTCTGTGAGGTGAGTGGGGCTGAGAGACTTCAGAGAAGTGTGACTGGCCCAAGGTCTCCTAGCAGCTGCATGCGGAGGAGCGGGGAAGCGAACCCGGTTCCCCAGATTACGAGACTACCGCTCTTAACCACTACACCACACTGGCTCTACTCATATGCAGACAGAACTGCTCTTAACCTGGCACAGGTGTGTCCAGGATGGAATTTTCCCCTTGGTCAGCAGTCGCCCTACAAGTTTCTAGTCCTCTGGCATCAGTACTGCTCTCCCTTATTTGGCATAGATAGCAAACTATTGGCGTAGGACCACGGTTTTAAACATCTTCCTTTTGCGTTGCTGCTGGAAAACAGAGGGAAGCGGTGGGCGAGGGTCAGTTATCATATTTCTGTGTTCTGTACACCTGATAAAACCCTGTGACAACACAAGAACTTTGAACTTGACCTGGCAGCGCATGGGCAGTCGATACAGATATTTCCCAGGGGTGTCATGTGCTGTTGCCTGTCTTCCTCCCCCCCCCCCGTCTGCAGTCCAGCCGCTGCATTCTGCAACCCGCTGCTCTGTCCCTGCTCCTGCCCACCTAGCAGTTCGAAAGCACACCGGTGCAAGTAGATAAATAGGTACCACTCCGGCGGGAAGGTAAACGGCGTTTCCATGCACTGCTCTGGCTCACCAGAAGTGGCTTAGTCCTGCTGGCCACATGACCCGGAAGCTGTACGCAGGCTCCCTCGGTCAGTAAAGCGAGATGAACACCGCAACCCCAGAGTCAGTCACGACTGGACATAATGGTCAGGGGTCCCTTTACCTTAACCTACAGTAGGGACATGGGTGGCGTTGTGGTCTAAACCACGGAGCCTAGGGCTTGCCGATCAGAAGGTCGTTGGTTCAAATCCCTGTGACGGGGTGAGCTCCCATTGCTCAGTCCCTGCTCCTGCCAACCTAGCAGTTTGAAAGCACATCAAAGTGCAAGTAGATAAATAGGTACCACTCCGGAGGGAAGGTAAACGGCATGTTCGTGCGTTGCTCTGGTTCGCCAGAAATGGCTTAGTCCTGCTGGCCACATGACCTGGAAACTGTATGCTGGCTCCCTCGGCCAGTAAAGCGAGATGAGCGCCGCAACCCCAGACTCGTTCACGACTGGACTTAACAGTCAGGGGTCCCTTTACTTTTACAGGGGAGATTCCCGAAATTACCATTCAGAGAGAGAAGGATAGACTCAGTTGTTCCTGTTCTCCTGCACTGACCCTGGTATCAGACAGTTCATTAATGCTTTGGTTGTTCGCTGGGACTCAGACAAATGTAAAGTATCATAGAATCATAGAGTTGGAAGGGACCCCAGGGGTCATCTAGTCCAGCCCCCTTCAATGTAGGAATCCCAACGTATCCATTCTGAAGGAAATCAGCCCTGAGTGCTCACTGGAAGGACAGATCCTGAAGCTGAGGCGCCAATACTTTGGCCACCTCATGAGAAGAGAAGACTCCCTGGAAAAGACCCTGATGTTGGGAAAGATGGAGGGCACAAGGAGAAGGGGACGACAGAGGACGAGATGGTGGGACAGTGTTCTCGAAGCTACCAGCATGAGTTTGACCAAACTGCGGGAGGCAGTGGAAGACAGGAGTGCCTGGCGTGCTCTGGTCCATGGGGTCACGAAGAGTCGGGCACGACTAAACGACTAAACAACAACAAATTCATTAATCTATTGGCGCCCGCCCTGTGGAACGCCCTCCCATCAGATGTCAAAGCAATAAATAACTACCTGACATTTAGAAGACATCTTAAGGCAGCCCGTTCAGGGAAGTTTTTAATCTGTGATATTTTACTGTATTTTTTGTTTCTATGGAAGCCGCCCAGAGTGGCTGGGGAAAGCCAGCCAGATGGGCGGGGTACAAATAAATTATTATTATTATTATTAGGGAGTGGCAATCAGTTCGTTGTGGTTACGCAGGATGGAGATAGCAGCCCGGTGTCTGAACCACGCAACGAGGATTTGCTAATGTTCAATCGACAATAAGTGTGCAGATTGTGCAAAGCGGTTTTATGGCGCCAGACCCTGCTGGAATCCTGCCTATGCTGTCAACAGAGGCTCGAGAATTTGAGAGCTTGAGATCTGCAGGTTATTGGTGGGTCGTGCTCATCTCAAGAAAAAACATCACCTACAGATTTTAGCCGGGGTGGGGGACAGGATGCTCAACCGAGACCTTCCTTGTGCCTGATCTAGCAGAGCTATTGTCTTTCTCTCTAATGAATGATAGCAAAACAGGAGGTCTGGTCTGCAGGCATCTGAGACCAATGGCTGTGCCATTGTGGGAACCGGATGCTGGGCAAAATGGGACCACTGGCCGGCTCCGAGACACCTCTGAAGTTCTTGCGAGTCACAGTGGGAGAGGAGCTCTTGCCCTTCTGCCTGTGGGGTTTCCTGGAGGGACCAGAAAAAACAGGATCCAGGACTTTTGATGCAGGAGACAGAGCCGCAGGAATCTCCGGAAGTTCTCACCGTCCTGCCAAGAAGACTCCTTCGACCCAGCATGCCAGGAGAACTCTGCAGAAAGCTGGCAGGCCATCAGAGGGGCATCACGATCCGTATCCCTGCCTCCTGGAAGAAGCAGAGCAGGATGCAAATCTTCCTGGACAATCCGTGGCATGTTTCAGAGTCCCAAAAGGAATGCGCTAACCTTATTGCAGGCAGGGGGTGGTGCCACAGGAGGAAGGGATGTCAGAGAGGAAGGGAGCTCAGCTCTTACAGTAAAAGGTAAAGGGACCCTTGACCGTAAGGTCCAGTCATGGCCGACTCTGGGGTTGCGGCGCTCATCTCGCTTTACTGGCCGAGGGAGCCGGCATGCAGCTTCCGGGTCATGTGGCCAGCAGGACTAAGCCGCTTCTGGCAAACCAGAGCAGCGCACGGAAATGCCGTTTACCTTCCCGCCGGAGCGGTACCTATTTATCTACTTGCACTTTGACGTGCTTTCGAACTGCTAGGTGGGCAGGAGCAGGGACCGAGCAACAGGAGCTCACCCCGTTACAGGGATTCGAACCGCCGACCTTCTGATCGACAAGCCCAAGAGGCTCAGTGGTTTAGACCACAGCACCACCTGTGTCAATGGGTCAACACTGAACATGACTAATATAAAATGCAACTCGCAATATATACGACGGTGCTTTAAAGGTAAAGGTAAAGGGACCCCTGACCATTAGGTCCAGTCGCAAACGACTCTGGGGTTGCGGCGCTCATCTCGCTTTACTGGCCGAGGGAGCCGGCGTACAGCTTCCGGGTCATGTGGCCAGCAGGACTAAGCCGCTTCTGGCAAACCAGAGCAGCGCACGGAAGCGCCGTTTACCTTCCCACCAGAGCGGTACCTATTGATCTACTTGCACTTTGATGTCCTTTCGTACTGCTAGGTTGGCAGGTGCAGGGACCGAGCAACGGAAGCTCACCCCGTCATTGCAGGGATTCAAACCACCGACCTTCATCAGAGAAATGTTGGAGGGTATGGAATTATGTGAGCCAGGGGATAAGTAACTCTGCAACCTTTAGAAGACATCTGAAGGCAGCTCTGTTCAGTCGTACCTCGGAAGTTGAACGGAATCTGTTCTGGAAGTCCGTTCGATTTCCAAAACATTCGAAAACCAAAGCGCGGCTTCCGATTGGCTTCAGGAAGCTCCTCCAGCCAATCGGAAGCTGCGGAATCACCGTCGGACGTTCGACATCCAAAAATAGTTCGCAAACTGGAATAGTCACTTCCGGGTTTGCGGCGTCCGGGAGCCAAAACATTCAAAAAGTAAGCTGTTTGAAAACCAAGGTACGACTGTATAGGGAAGTGGTTTTTTTGATATTTCATTTTTTATTATGTTTTTATCTCTGTTAGAAGCCACCCAGAGCGTCTGGGGCAACCCAGTCATATGGGTGGGGTATAAATAAAATTAATAATCATCACCGTCATGGAATAGGGCATCCCTATTTTTATCGGGTGGGACGCGGGTGGCACTGTGGGTAAAAGCCTTAGCGCCTAGGGCTTGCTGATCGAAAGGTCGGCGGTTCGAATCCCCACGGCGGGGTGCGCTCCGGTCGTTCGGTCCCAGCGCCTGCCAACCTAGCAGTTCGAAAGCACCCCCGGGTGCAAGTAGATAAATAGGGACCGCTTACTAGTGGGAAGGTAAACTGCGTTCTGTGTGCTGCGCTGGCTCGCCAGATGCAGCTTGTCACCCTGGCCACGTGACCCGGAAGTGTCTTCGGACAGCGCTGGCCCCCGGCCTCTTGAGTGAGATGGGCGCACAACCCTAGAGTCTGTCAAGACTGGCCCGTACGGGCAGGGGTACCTTTACCTTTACCTTTATTTTTATCGGAGACATGTCGGAGGGTGTGGAATATTTTCATCAGAGAAATGTTGGAGGGGAAGACAATTCTCAGATGATGTTGTTATGATGATGATGATGGTGAAATAGGACAGGCTTCCTCAGCCTCGGCCCTCCAGATGTTTTGAGACTACAATTCCCATCATCCCTGACCACTGGTTCTGCTAGCTAGGGATCATGGGAGTTGTAGGCCAAAAACACCGGGAGGGCTGAGGTTGAGAAGGACCAGAACAGGACACCAGAGAAATGCAATAGGGTGCCGAATAAGTCGGCAGATTTTTGGGAATGACCCTTCTGTGCCCCCGAAACAGCTGCTGCCAGCCACTGCTGCGCACACTAGGCGACATGGGCAAAAGCGAGGGGTTGATTTGAACTGCCTTCCTGTAGAAGCAGCCCCGGCTTGCACGTGGGCTGCCGGGGAGGAAACATCTGCAGGGTGCGAGTGCGAGTTTCGGAACACCACGGTCTCCCCTCCTTGAGCAACCTTTGAGGTAAGGGCCTGGCAGCTGCGAAGATCTGTGGCCTTGCACCAAAAAAAAAAAGGAGAGAGAGAATGCAAACCGTGGGTGGAGGCAGCCGAGTTAATCTGATAAAAAGGGATCCTTAAAGGGAAACATCAGCTTAATCTCATTTGTTCCTTCTCCTGCTCCGAGCAGAGGCTGGAAGCTGCAACAGAGACTTGTCGTCAGAGGGAGCCGCTTTGGACCTCAAAAGCGGCCTTTGTGCAAGGTCAGAGCTTGGGGGTGGTCTCTGCGGGGTTCGGGGCTCGGCTTGCTTCGTTTCGGAGCAGGACCTCCCTGCCCGAGGGCCAGGGGGCCAGGCGTGCGGCCCTCGCGAAGGTAGCTCATCGAGTGCTTACCTGTGTGGAGGTTGTCCTTCGATGCAATGGTGCTCTTGGGTTACCTGGGTGAAAGATGGAGAGATTTGAGCAGCAGGTGTGTGTGTTTGTTTGTGTTTGTGTCTGTTTGTTTGAGTGTGTGTGTGTGTGTGTGAGAGAGAGAGAGAGAGAGAGAGAGAGAGAGAGAAGGAGAATGTATATGCCAGTCGAGTTGGTACGGCCCCCAGAAAGTCACCCAAAACGGAATGCGGCCCGGCCTTCAACGTCCCATTCATGTTTTTTTTTTTTTTTTTTTTTTATTATTATTATTATTACAGCTACTACTATATGGGACGCGGGTGGCGCTGTGGGTTAAACCACAGAGCCTAGGACTTGCCGATCAGAAGGTTGGTGGTTCGAATCCCCACGACGGGGTGAGCTCCCGTTGCTCGGTCCCTGCTCCTGCCAACCTAGCAGTTCGAGAGCACGTCAAAGTGCAAGTAGATAATTAGGTACCGCTCCGGCGGGAAGGTAAACGGTGTTTCCGAGCGCTGTTCGCCAGAAGCGGCTTAGTCATGCTGGCCACATGACCCGGAAGCTGTACGCCGGCTCCCTCGGCCAATAAAGCGAGATGAGCGCCGCAACCCCAGAGTCGGCCACGACTGGACCTAATGGTCAGGGGTCCCTTTACCTTTACTGCTACTATTTCAAATCTTATTTATTGGTGTTTTCACAAAAAAGAGAGAAAAACTTCACAAATGTTAACATAAATAAATGACTTTATCCATTGACTTCCCGACCTCTCCTCCTTTCCATATTTACCCTTCTCATGTATATTTTAAGCTATTTATCTTAACAACTAACTCTGTGGCTCATATTTCAAGTCCTGCTCACATTTTCGCATCCCGATAGTAGTTTTTTAAATACCCAGTGAGAGGTCTCCAGTCCTCAATTATTATTTTGGGGGGCATTTTGGTCTCTTATGTTTGCTGTTAATCTTGCCAGTTCCGCTTACTGCATTGTTCTCAAAAGCCATTCTTATTTTGTTTTAAACTTCTCCTTCTTTCCATCTTTGGGCATACAGTGTGTGTGTGTGTGTGTGCGCGCGCGTGTGTTTTAACCAACTCTTTTGGTACATCATTATCTAGGTTATTATTATTATTATTATTATTACCTTGCAGGAAGTCTTAGTTTTGAACCGTTTACTTGCGAGTAGAAATGTAGCTATCTCTGCGCATGTGATCCCAGCGGTCTCATAGGCACCGTTGTTCAGTGGTTAGAATAAGCACGCTTTTGAACTGTTCAGCCCACCATCTTGATTCAAAATGGCACCCGAACGTTGGCGGAAACCTGTTGCTCACCCTCGGGCGCCGTTGTGCAAATCTTGATATCATTACCCAAAATGTGCCGCGAGCAAACAACTTTCTAAAATATAGCGTTAGGTACACATGTAGCTTTCGCTCTTTTGTTTTTAATTACCGGTGTTTACTTGCTTTTGTTGTTGTTGTTGAGTCGTTTAGTCGTGTCCAACTCTTCGTGACCCCCTGGACCAGAGCATGCCAGGCCCTCCTGTCTTCCACTGCCTCCCACACTTTGGTCAAACTCATGCTGGTAGCTTCGAGAACACTGTCCCACCATCTCGTCCTCCGTCGTCCCCTTCTCCTTGCGCCCTCCATCTTTCCCAACATCAGGGTCTTTTCCAGGGAGTCTTCTCTTCTCATGAGGTGGCCAAAGTCTTGGAGCCTCAGCTTCAGGATCTGTCCTTCCAGTGAGCACTCAGGGCTGATTTCCTTCAGAATGGAGAGGTTGGATCTTCTTGCAGTCCATGGGACCCTCAAGAGTCTCCTCCAGCACCAGAATTCAAAAGCCTCCATTCTTCGGCGATCAGCCTTCTTTATGGTCCAGCTCTCACTTCCATACATCACTTCTGGGAAAACCGTAGCTGTAACTATACGGACCTTTGTTAGCAAGGTGATGTCTCTGCTTTTTAAGATGCTGTCTAGGTTTCTCATCACTTTTCTCCCAAGAAGCAGGCGTCTTTTAATTTCGTGGCTGCTGTCAGCATCTGCAGTGATCATGGAGCCCAAGAAAGTAAAATCTCTCACTGCCTCCATTTCTTCCCCTTCTATTTGCCAGGAGGTTATTGTGTCTTTATTGTGTGAACCACCCTGGGGCTGAGGGTGGTGTATTAACAATATTTAAAGTAATACTTTAAACTACAGGCTCCAGAAGGCCTCATAAATTTGCTCATTTGCCTTCTCAGCCTGGCTGTTGGTTCTTAGGTGCAATTCTGCGCACCACAATTTAAGAAGGATGTTGGCAAGCTGGAAAATGTGCAGAGGAGGGAGACCAGGATGATAAAGGGTCATAAGCCTGATGAGGAACGGTTGAAGGAACTGAGTATGTTTAGCCTGGGAAAGAGGAGACTGAGAGGAGTTATGAGAGCCATCTTCAGATATCTTGAGGGCTGTCCCATGGAGGAGGGAGCAAGCTTGTTTTCTCCTGCTCCGGAGAGCAGGACTCGAACCCATGGCTTCGAGTCCCAAGACAGGAGATTCCAACTAAATATCAGGAAGAACTTTCGGACAGTAAGAGCCGTTCAGCAGTGGAACAGTCTCCCATGAGAGGTGGTGGACTCTCCTTCCATGGAGGTTTTTAAGCAGAGGTTGGACGGCCATCTGTCATGGATGCTTTAGTTGAGATTCCTGCATCTCAAGGGGTTGGGATAGAGGGTCCCTTCTAACTCTAAAATTCTATAATTTGTATATTGTTATCTGGGTTTTCCTCCATTCCTGCCTGGAGATCCCAGGTATTCAGCTTGTCCAAAGCCGTTTCTCTCTGACTGCAGTAATAATAATAATAATAATAATAATAATAATAATAATAATACCAAACTTTTAGAAGACATCTGAAGAAGGCAGCCCTGTTTAGGGAAGCTTTTAATGTTTAATAGGTTGTTGAATTTTAGTGTTTTGTTGGAAGCCGCCCAGAGTGGCTGGGGAAACCCAGCCAGATGGGCGGGGTATAAATATTAAATTATTATCGTTATTATAAATTTATACCCCGCCCATCTGGCTGAGTTTGCCCAGGCACTCTGGGAGGCTTCCAACAGTACCTTGGTACCTTGGTTCTCAAACTTAATCCGTTCCAAAACCAAAGCGTTCCAAAACCGAGGCGCGCTTTCCCATAGAAAGTCATGCAAAACGGATTAATCCGTTCCAGACTTTTCAAAACAGCCCTTAAAGCAGCGATTGAACATGAATTTTACTATCGAACGAGGCCATTGATCCATAAAACGAAAGCAATAAACAATGTACTGCAGTCACACCATCCATCCATCAGTAGCTAAACTGGGTTCCAACGCAGTCACAAAAACAAAACAAAAAAGAGCCACGAAAACGCAAAATAAAGAGCCGAAACAGACAGACCTCAGCGTAACGCTCAAAACGGAGCACGTTCGGCTTCTGAAAAAAGTTCACAAACCGGAACACTTACTTCCGGGTTTGCAGTGTTTGGGTTCCAAGTTGTTTGAGAACCAAGACGTTTCAGAACCAAGGTAACACTGTCATTCATTTTGGTGCATTCATGAATCTTCTCATTAGGTACCTGTATGAATACAGGTAAAGGTAAAGGGACCCCTGACCATTAGGTCCAGTCGTGGCCGATTCTGGGGTTGCGGTGCTCATCTTGCTGTATTGGCCGAGGGAGCCGGCGTATAACTTCCGGGTCATGTGGCCAACAGGACTAAGCCGCTTCTGGCGAACCAGAGCAGCACACGGAAACGCCGTTTACCTTCCCGCCAGAGTGGTACCTATTTATCTACTTGCACTTTGACGTGCTTTTGAACTGCTAGGTTGGCAGGAGCAGGGACCGAACAACGGGAGCTCACCCCGTAGTGGGGATTTGAAAGGGTAAAGGGACCACTGTATTAAAGAAACGATAAAACATCATAAATCCTGCCTAAACAGGGTTGCCTGCAATTTGGAAGTAGTTTGCATGGAGCTTTCCAAAGCTGGACCTCCCAAACTAAGGCATCCATCTCCGGTCCTTGATTTCTGGCAGAAAGTTACCCCTGTTCCCAAAATCTAAGCCCGGTGAGAGAAAAGGCCTCTGGGCTGAAACAAAATCCCCTTTTCGGTGCCCCCCCCAACCCCTCAGAAGCATTAAATAGCTCTTTGCATTCATCAAACAGCGAGATGACCTTTTGCAGGAGCCGAGAGCACCCGAGTCCGCCACAACTTCAAGCAAAAGCCCTTGTGTGCATTTGTGTCGTCTAACAGTTTCGTTTCTATAGCAACCGGGTCCCCAGGATTTCCCGGGAAACGCCAGAGAGGCGCTTGGGCCCATCAGCCAGCTCGGATTTACCGTATTTTTTGCTCTATAAGACGCACTTTTTCCCTTCTAAAAAGTAAGGGGAAATGTGTGTGCGTCTTATGGAGCGAATGCAGGCTGCGCAGCTATCCTAGAAGCCAGAACAGCAAGAGGGATTGCTGCTTTCGCCGCACAGTGATCCCTCTTGCTGTTCTGGCTTCTGAGATTCAGAATATTTTTTTTCTTGTTTTCCTCCTCCAAAAACTAGATGTGTCTTATGGTCTGGTGCATCTTATAGAGCGAAAAATACGGTATTTATTTTCAAGCGAATCAGGAGAATTCTGAAGAGAGCAATTTTACCACTGATGGGCCTGTCCATAAGATGATATTGAGCCATTCTTATTCTTCTCCTTACCACTGTTTTGTTAAAATAATTTCAGTTCTAGAAAATAAAGTGATAAAAGGGGGGGGGAGAGATGGAGAGGAAACTTGCTAAAAATACGAGAAAGAATAGAATCATAGAGTTGGAAGAGACCACAAGGGCCATTGAGTCCAACCCCCTGCCAAGCAGGAAACACCATCAGAGCACTCCTAACATATGGTTGTCAAGCCTCTGCTTAAAGACCTCCAAAGAAGGAGACTCCACCACACTCCTTGGCAGCAAATTCCACTGTCAAACAGCTCTTACTGTCAGGAAGTTCTTCCTAATGTTTAGGTGGAATCTTCTTTCTTGTAGTTTGGATCCATTGCTCAGTGTCCGCTTCTCTGGAGCAGCAGAAAACAACCTTTCTCCCTCCTCTATGTGACATCCTTTTATATATTTGAACATGGCTATCATATCACCCCTTAACCTCCTCTTCTCCAGGCTAAACATGCCCAGCTCCCTTAGCCATTCCTCATAAAGATCTTATAGGATACAGAATCTATAACCAGTTGCATTTCCATACATTATTATCTAGACGTATGAGCCATATTATTGTCCTAATGTTGTTGTTTAGTCGTTTCGGCATGTCTGACTCTTCTTGACCCCATGGACAAATTCTGCGTCCACATGCAATCTGTTTGTAGGATCCATTTCTGTTGTCTAGCTGTCAGCTTCCATACCATGGGGGAGGAACAAAAGTATTTGTTCCTCTGAAAATTTTAACTTCTTTTTGCGCATAATTGTACTTATATAGTCCCGCGCTTTCTCCCAAAGCTTAGTGAGTATAGGGCACTGTAAGAAGATATGTTCAAAAGAGACATTATCCTCATTAAATCTCCAGCAAAGAGCTAAATTAGATAGTCCTTTTCTTACAAACAAAGTGGAATCCAATCGATTCTGAATATTATGTTCTGTTGTGTAAGTTGTGGTTTAAGAGCCATCGATGCCTTTAGTAAAACACTTTCCCACTTTGTAGCTCAGGGTTTTCCTAACTTAGGCCTCCAGCTGTTTTTGGACTACAGTCCTGAGGGATGATGGGAGTTGTAGTCCAAAAACAGCCAGAGATCCAAGTTTTGAAAAATCCTGGTCTTGGTAATATTGAAAAGTTCAATCCAGTGGTTTCTTAGAGTCTGCATATCAAACTCACCTATTAGTAACAGATATCTATAGAAGATCATGGCCACTGGTCCCATCACCTCCTGGCAAATAGAAGGGGAAGAAATGGAGGCAGTGAGAGATTTTACTCTCTTGGGCTCCATGATCACTGCAGATGGTGACAGCAGCCACGAAATTAAAAGACGCCTGCTTCTTGGGAGAAAGGCGATGACAAACCTAGACAGCATCTTAAAAAGCAGAGACATCACTTTGCTGACAAAGGTCTGTATAGTAAAAGCTATGGTTTTCCCAGTAGTGATGTATGGAAGTGAGAGCTGGACCATCAAGAAGGCTGATCGCCAAAGAATTGATGCTTTTGAATTATGGTGCTGGAGGAGACTCTTGAGAGTCCCATGGACTGCAAGAAGATCAAACCTCTCCATTCTGAAGGAAATCAGCCCTGAGTGCTCACTGGAAGGACAGATCGTGAAGCTGAGGCTCCAAGACTTTGGCCACCTCCTGAGAAGAGAAGACTCCCTGGAAAAGACCCTGATGTTGGGAAAGATGGAGGGCACAAGGAGAAGAGGACGACAGAGGACGAGATGGTGGGACAGTGTTCTTGAAGCTACCAGCATGAATTTGACCAACCTGTGGGAGGCAGTGGAAGATAGGAGTGACTGGTGTGCTCTGGTCCAGGGGGTCACTAAGATTCGGACACGACTAAGCGACTAAAAAACAACAGCAATCTATAGAAGGTGATCCCTGGCTTCCCCCCCCCTTCCTTTTCTTTTTGGTTTCAAAAGATTTGTCCAATTGTTCCAATATCTTTGGAGGTCAAGCCTTTAGATAGGTCTGCCATATGCCTGGGAATCAGGCAGCGAAATGGCGTCAGGGCGGGTTTCCTCTGAATTGGCAAAAATGTTGGGAAAAACCTGGACATATGGGCTATATACATACCGTATTTTCCGGCGTATAAGACGACTGGGCATATAAGACGACCCCCCAACTTTCCCAGTTAAAATATAGAGTTTTGGATGTACTTGCCGTTAAGACTACCCCCCTTCCAATGCACACCAAATAAAAATTTAAAAAACCAGTCTCCAGTCCGGCTCGGAAATCCGCTCCACTTTCCAGTGGCCGGGGGCTTCTGGGGCCAATTTTCAAGCGTATTTCTGCTTCATCTAGAGAGCTTGGGGTCCTCTGATTTAATTTGCGGTCGTTTTATCCTTTGGTGGGGAGTCGCTGCCGGAGCTGCTGCTACTGTAGCCGGCGTATAAGACGACCCCCGACTTTTGAGAAGATTTTCCTGGGTTAAAAAGTAGTCTTATACGCCAAATAATGCAGTATATATATTTAAAATCATTTGTTGTTGTTGTTGTTTAGTCATTTAGTCGTGTCCGCCTCTTCGTGACCCCATGGACCAGAGCACGCCAGGCCCTCCTGTCTTCCACTGCCTCTCGCAGTTTGGTCAAACTCATGTTTGTAGCTTTGAGAACACTGTCCCACCATCTCGTCCTCTGTCGTCCCCTTCTCCTTGTGTCCTCCATCTTTCCCAACATCAGGGTCTTTCCCAGGGAGTCTTTTCTTCTCCTGAGGTGGCCAAAGTCTTGGAGCCTCAGCTTCAGGATCTGTCCTTCCAGTGAGCACTCAGGGCTGATTTCCTTCAGAATGGATGCGTTTGATCTTCTTGCAGTCCATGGGACTCTCAAGAGTCTCCTCCAGCACCAGAATTCAAATGCATCAATTCTTCGGCGATCAGCCTTCTTTATAGTCCAGCTTTCACTTCCATACATCACTACTGGGAAAACCATAGCTTTTACTATACGGACCTTAAAATCATAGAGAAGCCCAAAAACATTTTGGGGGGTGGGGGAAAGAGATGTTCCTCAAAAAGAAACACCTCAACAACTTTGACAACAACAAAAACATGACAGCAACTTGTCCAGGTTTTCACTGAAGGTGAGAAAAAAATCTGGCTTGCTTTAAAGCGAAGATGCACACCAGGAACGTCCGTGATTCATAGCTCAGTCTTGCAGTGAGTAGCCTTTGCCGAGAAGCGGAAACAGATTATAGGAAATATTTGACACATGCCGGTATAAAAACAAGCCTAAAGCTGGCTGAAGTCTACATGTAGTTAGCTGCAAGTTGCAGCCTTTCCCTAGCTAATAGCTTCAGCTTTTGCGAAAGCGTGGAATGTGCAGGAACATTCTAACTGCTCAGTGGGGAGTGCTGTTGATAGAGAATTGTTGTGGTTGGTTTATCTATTAAGAAATTTAGGTGTTTCCCTTTGGCACCATAAACAACACAGCGTATGTGTGTGTATTGTTGAAACCAAGATAAGTGCAAGATAAGTTGCCTGCAATGAGTAAGTGAATCTGCCAGATTATCGTGGAGCTGGTTGCATATGTGTGGCTTTTTGGGGTGGGAAGAGATCAGGGCCTCAGAGCGTTGCTGGTGAATCAGAGATATTCAAGGAGGAACTAATCCTGACGACTGTGCTCTCTGCCCAGTGCCAGATTTACATTTAAACTAAACAAGCTATAGCTTAGGGCCCCACTCTCTTGGGGGCCCCCCAAAAAATTAAAGGAAAAAAACCACTGGATGTAATTTCCAAAATATAAGATAAAAGTACGTTTCCGAGCACAATTAAAAGTGTTGGTGCTGACATTTGAAGGCCTAAACGGCCTCGGTCCAGTATATCTGAAGGAGTGTCTCCACCCCCATCGTTCTGCCCAGACACTGAGGTCCAGCGCCAAGGGCCTTCTGGCGGTTCCCTCACTGCGAGAAGCCAGCTTACAGGGAACCAGGCAGAGGGCCTTCTCGGTGGTGGCGCCTGCCCTGTGGAAAGAGATAACAACTACCAGACTTTTAGAAGACATCTGAAGGCAGTCCTGTTTAGGGAAGCTTTTAATGTTTGATGTATTACAGTATTTTAATATTTTTCTGGAAGCCGCCCAGAGTGGCTGGGGAAGCCCAGCCAGATGGGCGGGGTATAAATAATAAATTATTATTATTATTATTATTATTATTATTATTATTAGCATTAAAAAACAAATAAAACAAAAACTACATACAGCAACAGTGTTTGGTGTTGTGTAGGCTCCTATGATGTAAGTCATGGGCCACGCCTGCTAGCCTGCTCCCTAAAATATCACTGGTTTGCTCCTTTCTATATATAGGGTGCCTGCATTCTGCATGGACTGGTTGCATGGAAACATGGGCAAATGGCTTTAGATACCTATTGTTGTTGAGTCATTTAGTCATGTCTGACTCTTCATGACCCCATGGACCAGAGCACTCCAAGCACTCCTGTCTTCCACTGCCTCCCGCAGTTTGGTCAAACTCATGCTGGTAGCTTCGAGAACACTGTCCCACCATCTCGTCCTCTGTCGTCCCCTTCTCCTTCTGCCCTCCATCTCTCCCAACATCAGGGTCTTTTCCAGGGAGTCTTCTCTTCTCCTGAGGTGGCCAAAGTCTTGGAGCCTCAGCTTCAGGATCTGTCCTTCCAGTGAGCACTCAGGGCTGATTTCCTTTCAGAATTGATAGGATTCTAACCTTTCCCAAGGGATGCGGGTGGCGCTGTGGGTTAAACCACAGAGCCGAGGACTTGCCGATCAGACGGTTGGCGGTTCGAATCCCCGCAATGACGGGGTGAGCTCCCGTTGCTCAGTCCCTGCTCCTGCCATCCTAGCAGTTCGAAAGCACGTCAAAGTGCAAGTAGATAAATAGGTACCGCTCTGGCGGGAAGGTAAACGGCGTTTCCGTGCACTGCTCTGGTTCGCCAGAAGCGGCTTAGTCATGCTGGCCGCATGACCCGGAAGCTGTACGCCGGCTCCCTTGGCCAATAAAGCGAGATGAGCGCCGCAACCCCAGAGTTGGCCACGACTGGACCTAATGGTCAGGGGTCCCTTTACCTTTACCTAACCTTTCCCAGGATTCTAACTGAATATTATATCCAAAATCTTTTGCCCACCAGTGATTCTAAGGCAACCTTCTACAGAAGCACTTTTTGCTCCTGGCACCACCCTGGGCATAAAGGTAAAGGTAAAGGTACCCCTGCCCGTACGGGCCAGTCTTGACAGACTCTAGGGTTGTGCGCCCATCTCACTCAAAGAGGCCAATGGCCAGCGCTGTCCGGAGACACTTCCGGGTCACGTGCCCAGCGTGACATCGCTGCTCTGGCGAGCCAGAGCCGCACACGGAAATGCCGTTTACCTTCCCGCTAGTAAGCGGTCCCTATTTATCTACTTGCACCTGGGGGTGCTTTCGAACTGCTAGGTTGGCAGGCGCTGGGACCGAACAACGGGAGCGCACCCCGCCGTGGGGATTCGAACCGCCAACCTTTCGATCGGCAAGCCCTAGGCACTGAGGCTTTAACCCACAGCGCCACCCGCGTCCCTTTTACCCTGGGCATAGGAGAGGTCTAAATGACCGCAGCTGGGAAGAGGATGTTGATGGCGATGGATTTGGGGGCAGAATTTCTCTCCTGGCTCTCTGTCCTTTCGGTTTTCTCCTTTGCAAACCTCTCCTCCTTCCCAGACAGCCAGTGCGGGCGGCCTTTGCCACCCGCAGGCCGTGCGGACGAGGCTAGAATTTATAGTGGCGAGGGAGTAAAGAGGGAATCTGGCTGGCTGCCCCAGAACTCGCTCTCCTTTTCTCGGGGACAAAGGAAAGCTGGAGGGAAGGGAAGGGACGGCCAGGCCTACATCTTTGCTGCAAACAGTTTCTAGCACACAGATCTGTTTCCATGCAAACGGCAAAGGTTCGGGGCTTCGGGTTTCCCAGCCAAACATGTTTGCAAAAGAGAAATCTTTTTATTTATTTATTTATAGATAGATGATAGATAGATAGATAGATAGATAGATAGATATAGATGATAGATAGATAGATAGATGATAGATAGATAGATAGATAGATAGATAGATAGATAGATAGATAGATGATAGATAGATATATAGAGAGAGATAGATAGATAGAGAGAGAGAGAGATGATAGATAGATAGATAGATAGATAGATATAGATATATATATATAGAGAGAGATAGATGATAGATAATAGATAGATAGATGATAGATAGATAGATAGATGATAGATAGATAGATGATAGATAGATAGATAGATAGATAGATAGAGATAGAGAGAGAGAGAGAGAGAGAGAGATAGATCTAGAGATATATTATAGATATATGTGTGTGTGGTCCATTCAGAAAGATAACAAAGAAGAAAAAGTTGACAATAATAAAGGAAAAAGAATGAAACAGAAAAAAAGGAAAAGAAAAAAAGAATATAAAACATACAATACAACAAACCATCACTTGCCTAACAATTAATTAATTAAGATCCATCTTATTTATTTATTTATAGATAGATGATAGATAGATAGAGAGATAGATAGATAGAGAGATATATTATAGATATATGTGTGTGTGGTCCATTCATAAAGATAACAAAGAAGAAAAAGTTGACAATAATAAAGGAAAAAGAATGAAACAGAAAAAAGAATATAAAACATACAATACAACAAACCATCACTTGACTAACAATTAATTAATTAAGATCCATCTTCATAAACATATTGTTTGACTTCCTCAAACCTCTTCCATCTGAATTTCTTAGTAATTATATATAGCAGTTTCCTATATCATTGTTTCATAAACCATATCACAGTCATCATCCTATTTCCTAACTTTTCTTTTCGTACATTTCCTTACTTGTATATTTAATCCCAGTTTTAATCCTAGGCCTAATTGATTCTTTCAAGTGATTACATATCATTAATATTACAATATTTATTCAAATACGGTAGTTGGTTCCCCTTTCAATGTGAACTGCACCCAATTTCTCTCCTCCTGCCTGATTCATTAGATGTGTACAATGGAACTTTAGCAAGCAGGTGGTTGAGAAATGAAATTATGGGGTGCTTGCGAAATGCAAAGATTATTGTCTGCGATTAAATGTATGCCAAACAGGCACATACCTTTGGCAATTTAATGGGCTGTTACCTAACTCATTGTGCATCACACATTGGTATCTCATAGGCCGATTAGGGTAGCCGAAACCCAGCCAGGTTGGGTTGACTTCTCTGAGTCAGCATGTCCTGGTGTGACCCAATATCATCCTCAAGGATGGGCACAATGAAGGCTCATCAGAATGGAGCCTTGGCAAGGGGTACGCACAAACATTTATATCAGGGTCTTGGGTTCAAGTCCCACTCTGGGCAAGAGATTCCTGCGTAGAAGCAGGTTAGACTAGATGACACTTAGGGTCTCTTCCAACTCTACAGTTCTATGATATTGGAGCCAGAAAAATCGGGAACGTGGGCTGTCAACGTGTGCCAGAGAGCCAGTGTGGTGTAGTGGTTAAGAGCGGTGGACTCGTAATCTGGTGAACCGGGTTCGCTTCCCCGCTCCTCCACATGCAGCTGCTGGGTGACCTTGGGCCAGTCACACTTCTCTGAAGTCTCTCAGCCCCACTCACCTCACAGAGTGTTTGTTGTGGGGGAGGAAGGGAAAGGAGAATGTTAGCCACTTTGAGACTCCTTAAAGGGACTGAAAGGCGGGATATCAAATCCAAATCCAAAGTGCTGCAAAGTGCCAAATATTTCAGACCTTCCAAGTGCCCTTATTTTCTACGGACAGTCCTGGATTTACAGATAATAATAATATTTATTTACCCTGCTCATCTGGCTGGGTTTCCCCAGCCACTGTGGGCGGCTCCCAACAGAATATTAAAAACACGATAAAACATCAAACGTTAAAAACTTCCCTCAACAGGGCTGCCTTCAGATGTCTTCTAAAAGTCAGATAGTGGTTTATTTACTTGACATCTGATGGGAGGGCGTTCCACAGGGAGGGAGCCACCACCGAGAAGTCCCTCTGCCTGGTTCCCTGCAACCTTGCTTCTCACAGGGAGGGAACTGCCAGAAGGCCCTCGGAGCTGGACCTCCATGTCCGGGATGGATGATGGGGGTGGAGACGCTCCTTCAGGTATACTGGGCCGAGGCCGTTAAGGGCTTTAAAGGTCAGCATCAACACTTTGAATTGTGCTTGGAAACATACTGGGAGCCAATGTAGGTCTTTCAAGACCGGTGTTATGTGGTCTCGGCGGCCGCTCCCAGTCACCAGTCTAGCTGCTGCCACGGTTTCTGATTTTATCTCAGAATGTCCCGCTTTCCCTTAGGGCGTCTTTATTTGCATCAGAGAATTGTTGGGAGCATGTGGAATAAAGGTAAAGGTAAAGGGACCCCTGACCATTGGGTCCAGTCATGGCCGACTCTGGGGTTGCGGTGCTCATCTCGCTTTATTGGCTGAGGGAGCCGGCGTCCAGCTTCCGGGTCATGTGGCCAGCATGACTGAGCCGCTTCTGGCGAACCAGAGCAGCGCACGGAAACACCGCTTACCTTCCCACCAGAGCAGTACCCATTTATCTACTTGCACTGTGTGCTTTTGAACTGCTAGGTTGGCAGGAGCAGGGACCGAGCAACGGGAGCTCACCCCGTCGCGGGATTCGAACCGCCGACCTTCTGATTGGCAAGTCCTAAGCTCTGTGGTTTAACCCACAGCGCCACCCGCTTCCTTGCATGTGGAATAGGATGTCCCTATTTTCATCAGAGAAGTGTTGGCAGGAATGCCTCTGCTTTTATCGGAGAACTGTCGGAGGGGATGGAATAGGATGTCCTTATTTTCATCGGAGAAACGTCGGAGGGTGTTTTGATGGCAAGCGGGGAGATAGGGAAGCAAGTCCTGTACGCCCAAGGCCTTGCGTCAAGCGATGCTCTCTGTTGTGTTCCAAAATAACGCTGGAAATTTGGAGCGAGGCCAGATGCGATGACTCAAGGCTCGGAAATCCAACTCAAAGGGAGACATGCTGGAAACTTGATCCCTCCCCCATTCATGGAGATCAACCTTCGCTGAGCTTTCGTGGCCTGCCACCTGTTGTGTATTGAGTCAAAGGATTTTATATCTGTATTATTATTGTCTATATTTGCATTAGGGTAAAGTAACTGCCTTTTGGTTTCAGGGGGTACAGCTACTATTGGTTCATTTAAACTGCTGTATTTGGATCCTCTGTCTTATTGGTTTCCTCCAAAAGGCAGGACTGTGATTGCCTGATATTGTTCCCTCCAAAATGTATCCTTTCTAGCTAGTCCCCTGTCCCTATAAATGTAGCTTTCCCCTCCTCAGTCTTCAGTCTTGTTTGCTGTAATAAAGAAGTGTTACTAGAGAACTGTCTCCAGCAGATTATGTCAAGAGAGCTGAAATCACAAACCCCACGTCACAACACCACCCACCCACTCACCCTTGCTGGCTGAATCACAATTGCAGGGAAAATGTCAGCAGGTTGCGACGAGAAAAGCTTTGCTTTCCAGTGGGTGTAATTCCCAAAGAACGGCGCCGCTTAAGAGGAGCCTCACGGACTGTTCTGCATTTCTGCATTTTGTCGCTGGGCTGGGTGTTCCCTCTGAATGGAAGCCAGTCAGGTTACCGTTGCCTCACATGCTTCTTCTTTCGTCTTCTTCGGCGATTCCTTGTAACCAAGTGAGATTGTCTCCCATAAACACGGTTTTAACAATGAGTCCGTAAGTGACTGTGGAGGCCAATTCTGGATCCACACGTCCTTCCACAGTGGGGACATTGGTTTCCAGGTGGGAGTTGATCACGGTGTGGATTTGCCAATCTTAGCACGTTTCTCCCTTGCGTTCTGAGTTCGAGTGTCTTCAAAGCCCACGACACCTTTGGTAAAGGCTGTTCTCCCACTGGAGTGCTCGCAGGCCAGTGTTCCCCAGTTGTCGGTGTTTATACAGTCATACCTCATGTTACGTTTGCTTCAGGTTGAACGTTTTCAACGTTTTCCATTTTTAAGTTCAGAATAGAATAGTTGCACTTTACCTTTACAGTGGTACCTTGGGTTACATATGCTTCAGGTTACATACGCTTCAGGTTACAGACTGCGCTAACTCAGAAATATTACCTCGGGTTAAGAACTTTGCTTCAGGATGAGAACAGAAATTGTGCTCTGGTGGCGCGGCAGCAGCAGGAGGCCCCATTAGCTAAAGTGGTGCTTCAGGTTAAAAACAGTTTCAGGTTAAGTACGGACCTCCGGAACAAATTATGTACTTAACCTGAGGTACCACTGTACTAACAAGGTACGACTGTATGTGCTGGATTTTTTATTTTTGGTGTGGGGTGTGAAGAGATATTCAGCAGTCTTCCGGGAGTGGAAGTGAATGCAGCTGCCAATCATCCTTTTTACCACCCCACTGATTTACCACTAGCCCTGACCTCGCCACTGTGATCCACGCAACGGTCACCTCCAGACTGGATTATTGTAACTCGCTCTACGTGGGGCTGCCCTTGAGACTGACCCAGAAACTCCAGCGGGTGCAGAATGCCGCGGCAAGACTCCTTACGGGGTCTTCGCTGCGAGATCACATTCACCCGGTGCTATACCAGCTGCACTGGCTCCCGGTGGAGTACAGGATCAGGTTTAAGGTGCTGGTTTTAACCTTCAAAGCCCTCTACGATCTAGGACCCTCGTACCTACAGGACCGCCTCTCCTGGTATGTCCCACGGAGGACCTTACGGTCTTCAGACAAAAACATCTTGGAGGTCCCGGGCCACAGAGAGGTTAGGCTGGCCTCAACCGGAGCCAGGGCTTTTTCAGCTATGGCCCCAATCTGGTGGAACGCTCTGTCACAAGAGACAAGGGCCCTGCGGGACTTGACATCTTTCCGCAGGGCTTCAAGACAGAGCTGTTCCACCAGACCTTTGGTCAGGGTGCAGCCTGACTCCCTCCTTTGGCAATCTTTACAAAACTTTAGTTTATGGTTGCCATCAATTTTGATTTTAATTAATTTTTATAATGTTTTTATAATGTTGCACTATTTTAGTGTTGTTAGCCGCCCTGAGCCCAGCTTAGGCTGGGGAGGGCAGGATATAAATAAAATTTATTATTATTATTATAAACAGAAATTTTTACCACCTTGAGGATGACAACCTGAAACAGCACGATTTCTGTGTGGGACAGCTGCATATTCCGGCATTGCAGGGGGTTGGACTAAATGATCGTCAGGGTCCCTTTCAATTCTATAATTCTGTGATTCCGTGATTCTTTCCCCAAGCCTTAATAGCAACCATTTTCCCGAGTTCCTCGCGAGTTGCTCCAGAGCCAAGCGCTCCCGATTCTCTGTTGCAGTCTCCGTATGAAATGTTGTTTGCTCCTTTGCATTCATTGCGACACGCATTGCAAACACGTCCTCCGTTGTCTGGAAGTCGGCTTGCAATTATAATTTCATTTAATACCAACAGGTGGGGCCTACAGAAAAGGACTCTGCCTTAGTTTTGTTTTCAAAGGAACGGTATTCAAATTTTCAAATGTCCTGCTACAGGAGCTGGGCTTGTATACAAACAGACTGCATTAAGTGACGAACAGAGCTGATTTTGCTATTTCAAATTATCAAGTGTGGTTTGCTGTGGGGGGGTGAAGATAAGGAATACCGTAGCCTTTTCCGCAAGGCGTTGGAAAGAGAGAGAAAGATAGACAGAACCAGTTTATCATCCATTGAAGCTGGACTGAGGGGCGCTTCTCTGAAAACCAAACCTGAATTTTGCAGTTCTGGATTTCCTGTCCACCACAGTTCAAGAAGGACACTGACAAACTGGAACGTGTCCAGAGGAGGGCAACCAAAATGGTCAAAGGCCTGGAAACGATGCCTTGTGAGGAAGGGCTAAGGGAGCTGGGCATGTTTAGCCTGGAGAAGAGGAGGTTAAGGGGTGATATGATAGCCATGTTCAAATATATAAAAGGATGTCACCTAGAGGAGGGAGAAAGGTTGTTTTCTGCTGCTCCAGAGAAGCGGACACGGAGCAATGGATCCAAACTACAAGAAAGAAGATTCCACCTCAACATTAGGAGGAACTTCCTGACAGTAAGAGCTGTTTGACAGTGGAATTTGCTGCCAAGGAGGGTGGTGGAGTCTCCTTCTTTGGAGGTCTTTAAGCAGAGGCTTGACAACCATATGTCAGGAGTGCTCTGATGGTGTTTCCTGCTTGGCAGGGGGTTGGACTCGATGGCCCTTGTGGTCTCTTCCAACTCTATGATTCTATGATTCCTCCCTAGCTCGGAAGTGGTTTTGTGATTGTTTTGCAGCAGCCGACCAAGTTAGTGATTGGAGCCTCATACCTATCACCCCAAATCCCAACCTGGTCCAATTCGCTCCAAAACATGATGTGGCAACAGTTTTACAGCCCCAAAGAGATATACAGTGGTGCCTTGGTTCTCAAACTCCTTGTTTCCTGGAACTAAGTGTTCCGGTTTCTGAACGTTTTTCGGAAACCGAAGGTCCGATGCAGCTGTCATGTATCGTTTCCGGGGCGCCTGCACCAATCAGAAGCCGCGCCTTGGTTTCCGAACATTTTGGAAGTCAAACGGACTTCCGGAACGGATTAAGTTTGGCGCTTTTGTTTTTGCTATTTGTTTTGCGTTTTTGTTGTTGACGCTTTTTCGGTTCATTTGTTTTTGTGACTGTGTGGAACCCAGTTCAGCTACTGATTGAGGAAATGGATAAAAGCCCCCCATCCAAACAACGACTATCATCAGTGCAGATAAGAAAAAATAATAACTTTAATTTTTGTCATCTACAATACTGTGTTATTTATTTTATAGTGCAGTACATTGATTATTGCTTTCATTTTATGGATCAATGGTCTTGTTAAATAGTAAAATTCATGTTCAATCGCTGTTTTAGGGCTTGTTTTTAAAAGTCTGGAACGGATTAATCCGTTTTGCATTACTTTCTATGGGAAAGCGCGCCTTGGTTTTGGAACGTTTTGGGTTTTGGAACAGATTAAGTTTGAGAACCAAGGTACCACTGTATGTGAAAGTATTGACTTTCCAGTTTCCCAAAGGGGTGGAGATATGCCTTGAAGGCGTTCAGGAAATATAGCTGTATTGTTTTTAACACTCGATTGGAAGCCACCCAGAATGGCTGGGGAAACTCAGCCAGATGGGTGGGGTATAAATAATAAATATAATAAATTATTGTTATATCCCTCTGTAAAGATAAGGAGTGAACTTTGTGGCCACATGGGGAGTTGAACCCTCCTCTCCCAGATCTTTTTTTCCCCCTACAATTTTTATTAGTTTCAATTCATTATACAACATCAAACATTAAAACAACAAAAAAGACAAACAAAACACCAAAAAAAGAGAAACAAACAAAGAAAAAAACATTATATAACATAAAACACCAACAAATTAAACTTACAGTAACAAATAACTAAATCACACAACAATAATTGACTTCCCTTCATCTCAGTTTCGGAATGTGTTACAATGGATTTTCTATCTGCAGTTTCATTTTCTTAAAACTCTTTACGTCGCAAGCGTTATATCGAGCCTACTGTGATTTTTAAATTTTTTACATCTGTTTCAATGTATGTCATGAATTTATTCCATTCATTATTAAACTTTGTACCCTTTTGGTACAAAAGAAAGAACAAAGAAACCCTGCTCTCCCAGATCTGACACACTAACCACTACACCACGCTGCCTCGCCACACATTTTCACCATTGTCTCCCTCTCACCTCGTTCTCTCTTTCCTCTTCTGCGGCTAGGATGGTGCTACCAGTGACCGAATGGATATGGCGCCACGAATACTGGCTCCCGCCCGGGATCACCTGGGAGGACATGAAGGAGACAGAAGAGATCAGCTACCCTCAGCCCCGCCACCTCTTGCTGAGCCTTCCATTGGCCCTCCTGCTTGTGGTGATCCGCTTCTTCTTCGAAAGGTACGTTAAATACAAGGAAGCTCTGACAAGCCTCCATGTTCAGGGGTAAAGGTAAAGGGACCCCTGACCATTAGGTCCAGTCGGGACCGACTCTGGGGTTGCGGCGCTGATCTCCCTTTATTGACCGAGGGAGCCGGCGTACAGCTTCTGGGTCATGTGGCCGGCAGGACTAAGCCGCTTCTGGCGAACCAGAGCAGCGCACAGAAATCATAGAATCATAGAATCATAGAACTGTAGAGTTGGAAGTGCTGTTTACCTTCCCGCCAGAGTGGTACCTATTCATCTACTTGCACTTCGACGTGCTAGGTTGGCAGGAGCAGGCACCGAGCAACGGGAGCTCATCCCGTCGCAGGGATTCGAACCACTGACCTTCTGATAGGCAAGCCCTAGGCTCTGTGGTTTAACCCACAGCGCCACCTGCGTCCCTTATGTTCAGGGGTAAAGGTAAAGGGACCCCTGACTGTTAGGTCCAGTCGTGGCCGACTCTGGGGTTGCGGTGCTCATCTCGCTTTGCTGGCCGAGGGAGCCGGCGTACAGCTTCTGGGTCATATGGCCAGCAGGACTAAGCCGCTTCTGGCGAACCAGAGCAGCGCACCAAAACGCCGTTTACCTTCCCACCAGAGCGGTACCTATTGATCTACTTGCACTTTGACGTGCTTTCGAACTGCTAGGTTGGCAGGAGCAGGGACCGAGCAACGGGAGCTCATCCCGTCGCGGGGATTCGAACCACTGACCTTCTGATAGGCAAGCCCTAGGCTCTGTGGTTTAACCCACAGCGCCACCTGCGTCCCTTATGTTCAGGGGTAAAGGTAAAGGGACCCTTGACTGTTAGGTCCAGTCATGGCCGACTCTGGCGTTGTGGCGCTCATCTCGCTTTACTGGCCAAGGGAGGCGGTGTACAGCTTCCGGGTCATGTGGCCAGCAGGACTAAGCCGCTTCTGGCTAACCAGAGCAGCGCACAGAAACGCCGTTTCCCTTCCCGCCGGAGCGGTACCTATTTATCTACTTGCACTTTGACATGCTTTCAAACTGCTAGGTTGGCAGGAGCAGGGACCAAGCAACGGGAGCTCACCCCGTCATTGCGGGGATTCGAACCGCCGACCTTCTGATCAGCAAGTCCTAGGCTCTGTGGCTTAACCCACAGCGCCACCCGTGTCCCGATTATGTTCAGGGGTAGCCTACCTCTAAATACTGGTTTCTGGGGGTAGAGGGGGAAAACTGGTGGCGGAAAATTGTTGCCTTTGCACCTTGTTTGTGGCATCCAGCTGAAGGTTACTGGGGGGGGGGGAGGTCTCTGAATCATTTTATTAGGATAAAAAAGGTAAAGTTAAAGGACCCCTGAGAGTTAAGTCCAGTCGCAGATGACTCTGGGGTTGTGGCGCTCATCTTGCTTTACTGGCTGAGGGAGCCGGCATTTGTCTGGTTTTTCCGGGTCATGTGGCCAGCATGACTAAGCCGCTTCTGGCGAACCAGAGCAGTGCACGGAAACACCGTTTACCTTCCCGCCGGAGTGTACGTATTTATCTACTTGCACTTTGACATGCTTTCGAACTGCTAGGTTGGCAGGAGCTGGGACTGAGCAATGGGAGCTCACCCCGTCACAGGGATTCGAACCGCCGACCTTCTGATGAGCAAGTCCTAGCGCCAACCGTGTCCCCAACAACAAATTTTAAACACTTTAAAACACTTAATTATAAAAGCCGTATAAAATAAAGTATAAAAACACAAATAACCATAAAATTCAAAAATCAATTAGATAATCCCCAGGGCTAGCTGGCTGAATTGGCCCTACTTGGGCCAGTGAGGAGGCCAGGGGAGAATTAGCTGTGGGGTCTCAAAGCGGGTGATCTTCAGAAAAGGAGAGGGAAGAGTAGGGAAATAAAAGATCAGGCTGAATTCAGATTAAAAGCCAGGCGGAATAGCTCTGTCTTACAGGCCCTACGGAAGGAAGTTAAATCCTGCAGGGCCCTGGTCTCCTGGGACAGAGCATTTCACCAGGTCGGAGCCATCACTGAGAAGGCCCTGGCCCTGGTGGAGGATAGTCTGACTATCAAGGCCTCTGACAGAGCCCCAAAACACTCCTGCAGGAGTCCCCGTGACAAGCCCTGTTCTGCACGACCTGGTTTTATCTCAAGACGTTTGCAGAAGGTGAAATTCTGGCTTTTGTGGGCATCCGGATTCAAAAGTGATGTTTCCAGGGACTGAAGAACCTTTGAAGCTGAAGTTTGGTTAAACGCCAGCATTCCTAAACATTCCTGGCCTATGAGGAGTCGTGCCACAACTTGCTGTCCATGATTTCCACAAGGCACGGATAGCCAAGCGTTCCCAAACTGTTTATCTACAAGCGGTCCTATGGAAGCCTGGAGAACTGGGGTACACTCTGTTCTGCACCCCAAAGAAGCTTACCCAGTCACCCACAATTCGCAGCCAAGTTGATGACTTTCCATGGCATGTTTAAGCCCCAGTTGTAGAGCTGTCTCATCCAAACTAAGCCTCCTAAAGCAAAATATACAGTGGTACCTCCGGTTACATACGCTTCAGGTTACAGACACTTCAGGTTACAGACTCCGCTAACCCAGAAATAGTGCTTCAGGTTAAGAACTTTACTTCAGGATGAGAACCGAAATCGTGCTCCGGTGGCGCGGCAGCAGCAGGAGGCCCCATTAGCTAAAGTGGTGCTTCAGGTTAAGAACAGTTTCAGATTAAGAACGGACCTCCAGAATAAATTAAGTATTTAACCTGAGGTAAAGCAGAGACATCACCTTGCCAACAAAGGTCCGTATAGTTAAAGCCATGGTTTTCCCAGCGGTGATGTATGGAAGTGAGAGCTGGACCATAAAGAAGGCTGATCACCGAAGAATGGATGCTTTTGAATTCTGGTGCTGGAGGAGACTCTTGAGAGTCCCATGGACTGCAAGGAGATCAAACCTCTCCATTCGGAAGGAAATCAGCCCTGAGTGCTCACTGGAAGGACAGATCCTGAAGCTGAGGCTCCAAGACTTTGGCCACCTCATGAGGAGAGAAGACTCCCTGGAAAAGACCCTGATGTTGGGGAAGATGGGGAAGATGGAGGGCACAAGGGGAAGAGGATGAGATGGTTGGATAGTATTCTTGAAGCTACCAGCATGAGGTTGACCAAACTGTGGAAGACAGGAGTGCCTGGTGTGCTCTGGTCCATGGGGTCATGAATAGTTGGACATGACTAAACTACTAAACAACAACAACAACAACACTAATAGTAGTAGTAATAATAATAATTTTTATTTAAACCCCGCTTTCCCCGGCCAGAGCCGGGCTCAGGGCGGCTAACACCAGTAAAATTATATTATAAACATAATGCGGGTGGAACCAATTTAAAATACAGGTTAAAATGCAATTTAAAAAGCAGCCTCATTTTAAAAGTAGCCCATAGATCAAAACCGTAAGGGGAGGGAAGACATAAGGGTCAGACTGAGTCCAAACCAAAGGCCAAGCGGAACAGCTCTGTCTTGCACGCCCTGCGGAATGATGTCAAGTCCCTCAGGGCCCTAGTCTCTTGTGACAGAGCGTTCCACCAAGTTGGGGCCAGTAATGAAAAGGCCCTGACCCTAGTGGAGACCAATCTAACCACTTTGTGACCTGGGACCTCCAAAGTGTTGTCATTTGTGGACCTTAAGGTCCTCCGCGGAGCATACCAGGAGAGGCGGTCCCGTAGGTAATAATTTTATTATTTATACCCCGTCCATCTGTCTGGGTTGCCCAAGCCGCTCTCAGTGGCTTCCAACACGTATAAAACATCAAACGCTAAAAACCATACTAGAAGGTTTAGTTCGGTCAGAATCAGGTATACCTTGGCTGACAAACGCCTTAGCAGTTGAACATTTTGGTTCCCGAACGGCGCAAACCCAGAAGTGAGTGTTCCGGTTGTCAGCTTCGCCCTTGATCCAGTGCCACCAACTGGACTCATCCACTTCAGCCCTGACTGGGCTAGGCGAGCTGGGTAGCACTTCCAGAGACCACCTTCCTCACAGGAACAGGTCTAACAACTCAGAGCTGTGAGCACCGAACTCACTTCCAGAAGACAGCCATGCACAGCAGAGTATAGCAGAGCATAAATCACTCAGACGACAGCGCTGAACAATATCTTCTTTTATTCACTAACAGCTACTGTACTATACAAACTATATACAAATGGAGATGCTTGACTGCACTGAGTGTTATAGCTGCTTTCTGCAGCAACCTTATCTACACAGAAATAACACTCAGTCTTTCCGACACACAGACTGGTTGACTAACTGACCGACTCACTCACTGATGTGGTGCTGGAGCAGAATATGTAGATAGCAGAACATGCCTCCTACCTCTCTGCAGAATCAGCAGACTGCTCAGGAGATTCTTGGATATGGGAGGGGTGAAATCTCCTCACCGGTTTGTGAACGTTCTTTCAGAAGCCGAACGTCCGGCGGGGCTTCCGGGGCTTCCAATTGACTGCAGGAGCTTCCTGCAGCCAATTAGAAACAGCAGTTTGGTTTTTGAACGTTTTGGAAGTTGAATGGACTCCCAGAACGGATTCCGTTCAGCTTCCAAGGTATGACCGTACATGACTTCTGGTAAATGAGCCACCATAGCCGCTAGAGGGTCGTGAAAATTGGTGTACCCAGCCTTTTTAGACTCGTTTACCTATGTATTGGTCAAAATCATGAGTTTGACCAAGCTGCGGGAGGCAGTGGAAGACAGGAGTGCCTGGCGTGCTCTGGTCCAGGGGGTCACGAAGAGTCGGACACGACTGAACAGCTAAACAACAACAACCTATGTATTATCTGAAACAAAGGGGCACATAGGTTGCCAGATGTGAAATATGTTGGCATTAAGTTGGCTCTCCTACCCAAATATTAGTTGTCATTTCCGAGTCACCTTCAAAGGTAGACCCACGTAGAGCGCATTGCAGTAGTCCAAGCGGGAGATAACCAGAGCATGCACCACTCTGGCGAGGAAGTCTGCGGGCAGGAAGGGTCTCATCCTGTGTACCAAATGGACCTGGTAAACAGCTGCCCTGAATACAGTGCCTCCATGGACAGCTGTGAGTCCAAAATGACTCCCAGCCTGCGCATCTGGACCTTCAGGGGCACAGTTGCCCCATTCAAGACCAAGGAGTCCTCCACACCTGCCCGCCTCCTGTCCCCCAAAAAACAGTGCTTCTGTCTTGTCAGGATTCAACCTCAATCTGTTAGCCACCATCCATCCTCCAACCACCTCCAGACACTCACACAGGACCTTCACCACCTTCACTGCTTCTGATTTGAAAGAGAGGTAGAGCTGGGTATCATCCGCGTACTGATGTACACCCAGCCAAAACCCCACAGTCCTTACACATAGATACTAATTAAACACCACAAATCCCTATCGAGGTAACATCAAGGCAGTCTTCTCTCCCAGTTAGAACACACGAGTCCTAATTAAATCCCAATATTACATTTAATACCATAGATCAGGCACGTCCAGCTCTCAAGATACTGCGATATACTCCCAGTACAGTGGTACCCTGCAAGACGAATGCCCCACAAGATGAAAAACTCGGTAGACGAAAGGGTTTTTCGTTTTTTGAGTTGCTTCGCAAGACGAATTTCCCAATGAGCTTGCTTCGCAAGACGAAAACGTCTTGCACCTTTTTTAAAAAAACCGCCAATTCATTCCTATGGGAAACCGTCAATAAATATTGGTGCTTCGCAAGATGAAAAAACTCGTAGAACGAAAAATCTCGCAGAACGAATTAATTTCGTCTTGCGGGGCACCACTGTATATAAAAAAAGGCAGTGATCTACGCAGGGACAGAGAAGGAGCGTTCGTGGGGTGGTGGGTGGAAAGAGTTGTTGATCTTTTTATTGGGGGGGTGGGTTGCAAAACTCTGCTCACCCTAAACTCCAGCGCTGTCAATCGCACGGACGTCTGCCGCCGGCTGCCAGGAAAGAAATGATTGACAACATGCCACGCACCCAAATATAAGTCCCGCGATCAACTGCAATCACCCCGGGGTCTGCCTGTTGATTGCAGTTGACCGCCTGGACATTGTCTGCCAGAGATCTATTACACCAGGGGTCAGCAAATGTTTTCTTTTTAAAAATAATAATAATATTTATTAGAAGTTTAATAGTTACAGAAAGAAAAAAAACAAAAGAAAAAAGAAACAATAAAAGATTTAACAAACAATACATCAAAACAATACATCAAAAATAAAAATAAAAAGAAAGACGAAAAAACAATACATCAAAACAACTAGAAAAACAAAAACATTTAAAAAACACATCCCATATTTCCATATCTTTACTTTTCATTTACTTGTTTCATCAACCTCCTCACACCTCCCTTTTTTGTATTCTAGTTCAATTAGCTATTTCAGCAAATCCTTTCCATCTTTTTCAATTTTTTGTTCTATAATTTATCTTAACACAATCTAACTTTAAATTTTCCACTTTGGCCCATTAACAGTCAGTTTTTACTTAATTCTTTATAGCATTTCTGCTAAAACCATATAGCTTCATTCCAGCATTCTTCTAGCATTCCGGGTCAGCAAATGTTTTCAGCAGGGGGCGGTCCACTGTCCCTCAGACCTTGTGGGGGGCCGGACTATACTTTGAAAAGAAAATGAACGAATTCCTATGCCCCACAAATAACCCAGAGATGCATTTTAAATAAAAGGACACATTCTACTCATGTAAAAACACGCTGATTCCTGGACCGTCCGCGGGCCGGATTTAGAAGGCGATTGGGCCGGATCCGGCACCTGGGCCTTAGTTTGCCTAGCCATGTACAGTGGTACCTCAGGTTACAGACACTTCAGGTTACAGGCGCTTCAGGTTACAGACTCCGCTAACCCAGAAATAGTACCTCGGGTTAAGAACTTTGCTTCAGGATGAGAACACAAATCGTGCGGCGGCAGCAGGAGGCCCCATTAGCTAAAGTGGTACCTCAGGTTAAGAACAGTTTCAGGTTAAGAACGGACCTCCAGAACGAATTAAGTACTTAACCCGAGGTACCACTGCATTACACCGTCTTTTTAAACAGGGAAGATCAGAAAAGGACATCACAAGAAGATATTTGTCTCGGGCGTCCATCTTTTCAGAATTTCATTCCTCGGCGCATGAGCTCCTGGCAGATTTCTTTCCCGGAGCTAATCCGCCCTCCTCCCCCAGAAAACCCTTTGCGAGTCCTCGGTGCGAAGCATTCTTTCCATAAAACCCGACAGGCAATAAAAAGAGCAGCCCAAAGCTCCATGAAAACCGCCTCCATCAGAAGCCCATAAAATGATTCATTCCCAGCTCCTCTTGAGAACCAAATGCAACTCGCAACAGATTGGCAGCTTCAGAAAAGGTCCCCATTTGTGCCACAGCAGTTCTGATTTCTCAATAAAGCCCCCTTCCCGTGTAGCATAGAATCATGGAATCGTCGGACATGTAAAGAACGGGAAGGTATCTTCTACCGCATGTGGTGGACTTGCAAAGAGGTAAAGGCTTTCTGGGAAATGGTATTGTTGTTGTTGTTGAGTCATTTAGTCGTGTCCAACTCTTCGTTACGCCATGGACCAGAGCACGCCAGGCCCTCCTGTCTTCTACTGCCTCCCACAGTTTAGTAAACTCATGCTGGTAGCTTTGAGAACACTATCCAACCATCTCGTCCTCTGTCGTCCCCTTCTCCTTGTGCCCTCCATCTTTCCCAACATCAGGATCTTTTCCAGGGAGTCTTCTCTTCTCATGAGGTGGCCAAAGTGTTGTAGCCTCAGCTTCAGGATCTGTCCTTCCAGTGAGCACTCAGGGCTGATTTCCTTAAGAATGGAGAGGTTTGATCTTCTTGCAGTCCATGGGACTCTCAAGAGTCTCCTCCAGCACCAGAATTCAAAAGCATCCATTCTTTGGCGATCAGCCTTCTTGATGGTCCAGCTCTCACTTCCATACATCACTACTGCGAAAACCATAGCTTTAACTATAAGGATCTTTGTTGGCAAGGTGCATTTTGTACGTTATCCCTGGAAAGACTCCCTGGAAAAGACCCTGATGCTGGGAAAGATGGAGGGCACAAGGAGAAGGGGGCGACAGAGGACGAGATGGTGGGACAGTGTTCTCAAAGCTACCAGCATGAGTTTGACCAAACTGCGGGAGGCAGTGGAAGACAGGAGGGCCTGGCGTGCTCTGGTCCAGGGGGTCACAAAGAGGTGGACACGACTAAACGACTAAACAACAACAATTTATACAAATATGGTGCCAGGGAATCAAACTGAGAAGGGGGGGGGGAAGGCATACCAAGGACCGAGTTTTTTTATTAATAGCCAGATTGTTCTCTTGCTCTAAGTCCTTCAGACGCTGTCCAATTAGCTTTTTTGCTTTAATAAACCCCATAGTGAGAAGCTGATGTAGGTGGAGTCCGCAGGAGGGGAATTTTTGGCTGCTCGAATTCTTATAGCCAAGAAATGGAAAACACAAGAATTACCAACTGTGGAAGAATGGCAGATGAAAACGATGGAATATACGGAGCTGGCTGACCTTACTGGAAGAATCCACGACCAAAAAGAAGAGGAATGCCAAGAAGAGTGGAAGAGATTTAAGGACTATTTGAATAAATACTGTGATATCAAAAATTAGAAATTACTCGAAAGAAATTACAGATTAGGTCTAGGATTAAATTAAGAGTTAATTACCGCATTTTTTGCTCTTTAAGACTCACTTTTTCATTCCTAAAAAGTAAGGGGAAATGTGTGTGCATCTTATGGAGCGAATGCAGGCTGTGCAGCTATCCCAGAAGCCAGAACAGCAAGAGGGATTGCTGCTTTCACTGCACAGCGATCCCTCTTGCTGTTCTGGCTTCTGAGATTCAGATATTTTTCTTCTTGTTTTTCTCCTCCAAAACTAGGTGCGTCTTGTGGTCTGGTGCGTCTTATAGAGCGAAAAATACGGTAAATAAATAAGATTTAGAACCTAAAGGAAAGTTAAGATATTTTATTTTAATTGGAATACTGTGTTTTTAAAAAATGATACCAGAAAACTGCTACCTTTTAATTACAAGGAAGTTCAGATTGGAGGACTCAGAGGAAGCCCAAAAATATGTTTATGAGGTTAGAAGTCTAAATAATTAATTCGTTTGTGTTGTTTAGGTGTTTAGGTACCTTGTTTTTATTGTTTATATTTGTGATTTGTCTTTTTTTTTCTTTTTTTTTCTCTGTTTTTCTTTTGTTGTGATATGTGTTATATCTGTAAGAAACTTAATAAAAATTATTATTTTTTTTAAAAAAGGAGAGGAATTTTTGGTGCACAATTTTAGACCGTGCACTTTTATGGGGGTCTTGTGTCACTAAGGCCAGTAGACCGGGTGGATTTAGATTTAGATGGAGCCAATAATTGAGAGTTCTTTGCCAGGACCGAGCTTCTACAAAGGGAAAACTTGCCCCCAGTTGTAATGTTGAATTTGGGACACAAGGTGGTCACGGGAATAGGATGCTGGCGTTACGTTCCTGTAGGTGGTTTGTGATTGGAACCCAGTTCCACGCCTTTCAACCTACATTGCCTCTGAGCATCTGCAGAGTGCCTTTTCTCTTTTGCAACTTGCGGGTGCTGGACTGGATCCGGCCTCCACCTCACGTCCTCATCTTCTAAACTGCAACAGCCTGCCTTTAGGCATTGCTAAATTGCTTCTCTGTAAGCACAGCTGGTCCCTGGGGCGATGGGGTTTAAAAGAAGAGCCAGATGAGTATTTATTCATGAGCTATCTCTAAAAAGGAGGGAGAGCATCGCTCTGAGAGATAATTGCTCCATTACACAGCGCCTGCTTTATAGGCAAAAAGGTTTGGGAGCGAGTTTTCTGGAAATGGCTTTGGGCATGTGAAAGGGGACAGAATCATAAAGCTGGTAAAAAATAAAGGGACCCCAACCATTAGGTCCAGTCGTGGACGACTCTGGGGTTGCGGCGCTCATCTCGCTTTATTGGCCGAGGGAGCCAGAGTACAGCTTCCGGGTATGTGGCCAGCAGGACTAAGCCGCTTCTGGCGAACCAGAGCAGCGCACGGAAACACCGTTTGCCTTCCTGCCGGAGCGGTACCTATTTATCTACTTGCACTTTGACGTGCTTTCGAACTGCTAGGTTGGCAGGAGCAGGGATCCGAAGGTCGACGGTTTGAGTCCCCGCGACGGGGTGAGCTCCCTTTGCTCTGTCCCAGCTCCTGCCAACCTAGCAGTTTGAAAGCATGCCAGCGCAAGTAGATAAAACCACTCCGGTGGGAAGGTAAGCGGTGTTTCCATGCGCTCTGGTTTCCATCATGGCGTCCCATTGCACCAGAAGTGGTTTAGTCTTGCTGGCCACATGACCCGGAAAGCTGTCTGTGGACAAACGCCGGCTCCCTCAGCCTGAAAGCGAGATGAGTGCCACAACCCCAGAGTCGCCTTTGACTGGACTTAACCGTCCAGGGGTCCTTTACCTTTACTTGTGACGACAGCGAGGAAGCCTCGTTCTACCTGTAGTGACTCCAGTAAAGTAAAGGGACCATTAGGTCCAGTCGTGGCCGACTCTGGGGTTGCGACGCTCATCTCGCTTTACTGGCCGAGGGAGCCGGCGTACAGCTTCCGGGTCATGTGGCCAGCAGGACTAAGCCGCTTCTGGCGAACCAGAGCAGCACACGGAAACGCCGTTTACCTTCCCGCTGGAGCGGTACCTATTTATCTACTTGCACTTTGACGTGCTTTCGAACTGCTAGGTGGGCAGGAGCAGGGACCGAGCAACGGGAGCTCACCCTGTCGTGGGGATTCGAACCGCTGACCTTCTGACCGGCAAGTCCTAGGCTCTGTGGTTTAACCCACAGCGCCACCCGCGTCCCAAGTGGCTAACAAGCAGTGTTTGACCCCAAGTTGCCTACTGTTCCTTTTCCTGGCATCTTGTGACCAAACCCAGGCAGAGAACAACACCTGCTAACCTGACTTATTCTCCTCTCTAGGATCGTCGCTGTGCCGCTGAGCAGAAAAATGGGACTGAGGGAGAAAGTACGGAGGAAAGCTCCTCCGAACCCCATCCTGGAAGCTTTTTACACCACGCAAGGGAAAGGCCCCAAAGAGGTAAGTGGCTGCAGATGTCTTTGCAACCAGGTTCTACTGGTTCCTAGAAGGAGGGCTGTTTTTCTCCTGCCAGATTTGCTATTCTCCAGCCACTAAACAAAGCGAAAGGGGAATGTACAACACCAGCACCGCCCCTCCGAAAAAGAGAAACAGCAACAACAACAACAACAACAACAACAACAATATTTTATTATTTATACCCCGCCCATCTGGCTGGGTTTCCCCAGCCACTCTGGGCGGCTCCCAACAGAATATTGAAAACACAATAAAACATTTAAAAACTTCCCTAAACAGGGCTGCCTTCAGATGTCTTCTGAAAGTCAGATAGCTGTTTATTTCCTTGAAATCTGATGGTGGGTGTTCCACAGGGCGGGCACCACTACCAAGAAGGCCCTCTGCCTGGTTCCCTGTAACCTCACTTCTTGCAGTGAGGGAACCGCCAGAAGGCCATTGGAGGTGGATCTCAGTGTCCAGGCTGGACGATAGGGGTGGAGACGCTCCTTCAGGTATACTGGGCCGTTTAGGGCTTTCAAGGTCAGCACCGACACTTTGAATTGTGCTCCGAAACATACTGGGAGCCAATGAATATCTTTCAGGACCAGTGTTATGTGGCCCCGGTGGCAGCTCCCAGTCCCCAGGCCAGCTGCCGCATTCTGGATGAGTTGTAGTTTTTGGTTCACCTTCAAAGGTAGCCCCACGGAGAGCGCATTGCAGTAGTCCAAGCGGGAGATAACCAGAGCATGCACCACTCTGGCCAGACAATCTGTGGGCAGGGAGGGTCCTATCCTGCGTACCAGATGGAGCTGCCCTGGATGCAGAATGGACCTGCGCCTCCATGGACAGCTGTGAGTCCAAAATGACTCCCAGGCTGCACATCTGGTCCTTCAGGGGCACAGTGACCCCATTCAGGACCAGGGAGCCCCCCACCTGCCCCTTGTCCCCCAAAACCATAAATGCATGCAATTGTATCCAGATCACTTCTTCTACAACTGCCTGGTTTGCAATTAGCCATGTTAAAAAGGTAAAGGGACCCCTGACCATTAGGTCCAGTCGTGACCGACTCTGGAGTTGCGGCGCTCATCTCGCTTTATTGGCCGAGGGAGCCGGCGTACAGCTTCCGGGTCATGGGACCAGCAGGACTAAGTCGCTTCTGGCGAACAGCACACGGAAACGCCATTTACCTTCCCGCCGGAGCGGTACCTATTTATCTACTTGCGCTTTGACGTGCTTTCGAACTGCTAGGTGGGCAGGAGCAGGGACCGAGGAACGGGAACTCACCCCATCGTGGGGATTTGAACCGCCGACCTTCTGATCGGCAAGTCCTAGGCTCTGTGGTTTAACCCATAGCGCCACCTGCATCCCATGTTAGCCATCTGTAATAAACCATCTGTAATAAAACTTAAAGCAGGGGTGTTGAACCTTTTTGGCTGTGGGTGGCGCTGTGGGTTAAAGCCTCAGCACCTAGGACTTGTCGATCGAAAGGTCAGTGGTTCGAATCCCCACGGCGGGGTGCGCTCCCGTCGTTCGGTCCCAGCGCCTGCCAACCTAGCAGTTCGAAAGCACTCCCGGGTTCAAGTAGATAAATAGGGACCACTTACCAGCGGGAAGGTGAACGGCGTTCCGTGTGCTGCGCTGGCTCGCCAGATGCAGCTTGTCACGCTGGCCACGTGACCCGGAAGTGTCTCCGGACAGCGCTGGCTCCCGGCCTTTAGAGTGAGATGAGCGCACAACCCTAGAGTCTGGCAAGACTGGCCCGTACGGGCAGGGGTACCTTTACCTTTACCTTTATCCCTGTCGCCCTCCAGGCGCCAACCTTGATAGGTGGGTGGGATAACACACCTGTCGCCCACCTGACCGACAGTCCACAAGACACGCCTACCTGCCAATCACCTGACATCCAACTTTCAAGAAACTTAGATCTGCTCCCGCTATAACAAAACTGGCGGTGATCTGCCAGAGCTGTTGGGCTATTTTTTAGCAAGCAAAAGTTGTTGAGTTAGTTAGTTTTTTAGACTGGGGGGGGGGCGGTTCCTGTGATCTACTGCAATCTACCTGTTACCTGGCCTCTCTTTCAGGGGGAGCTCGTCGGTCTGGCCAAACAGTGTGACTTACAGCCGAGGCAGGTGGAGCGATGGTTCCGATATCGCCGTAACCAGGACCGGCCCAGCTTGACCAAGAAGTTCTGCGAAGCCAGGTAAAAAATATCAAAACACGCACGCGGTTTAGGATATTTCTTTTCAAAATGGGAGGTTTTTAAAGCATATCTGAAAACTAAATATAGTAGTTTAAATTCTGTTGCAGCATTCGAGGAACTTCAAGTAATAGTTGCAAGGTAGATATAAGAAATTAGATTTATTAAGAATAAGTTTAATTATGATTAAAGTGGGTTTTGGCAATAAGTAATATGAAATTGAAATATGAAATAGACGGGAGGTTGGGTCTTTAGTGTTAAGACCAATATATGTTTTATTGTTTGCTGAGAAAATTATGTGTCTATGGTTATTCTTGTGTGTAATTTGGTATTTGTGGTTTTTTTCTTTTTTCTTGTTGTATCAATAAAAATATTTTTTTAAAAAAAGATATTTCATGTATATATATATATATATGTGTTTTTTAACATATCATTTTCAACAGTAATTAAGCATACTTTTGCATCTTATACAATTTTTTGACTTCCATCAATCCTGTCTGAAAATTTTCCAATCTAATCTCTTAATATACATTTCTTAGTATACATGCTTTCCCTATTACAGTGTTACCTCAGGTTACATACGCTTCAGGTTACATACGCTTCAGGTTACAGACTCCGCTAACCCAGAAATAGTGCTTCAAGTTAAGAACTTTGCTTCAGGATGAGAACAGAAATCGTGCTCCGGCGGCAGCGGGAGGCCCCATGAGCTAAAGTGGTGCTTCAGGTTAAGAACAGTTTCAGGTTAAGTACGGACCTCCGGAACAAATTATGTACTTAACCTGAGGTACCACTGTACTAACAAGGTACGACTGTATGTTCTGGATTTTTTATTTTTGGTGTGGGGAGTGAAGAGATATTCAAGAGTCTTCCGGGAGTGGAAGTGAATGCAGCTGCCAATCATCCTTTTTACCACCCCACTGATTTACCACTAGCCCTGACCTAGCCACTGTGATCCACGCAACGGTCACCTCCAGACTGGATTATTGTAATAATATATTATTTATACCCCGCCCATCTGGCTGGGTCCCCCAGCCACTCTGGGCGGCTTCCAACAAAACACTAAAATACAATAACCTATTAAACATAACCTAGGACTTGCCGATCGTATGGTCGGCGGTTCGAATCCCCACGGCGGGGTGAGCTCCCGTCTTCGGTCCCAGCTCCTGCCCACCTAGCAGTTCGAAAGCACTTGGAAGTGCAAGTAGATAAATAGGTACCGCTTTATAGCGGGAAGGTAAACGGCGTTTCCGTGTGTTGCGCTGGTGCTGGCTCGCCAGAGCAGCTTCGTCACGCTGGCCACGTGACCCGGAAGTGTCTCCGGACAGCGCTGGCCCCCGGCCTCTTAAATGAGATGGGTGCACAACCCTAGAGTCGGAGACGACTGGCCCATACGGGCAGGGGTACCTTTACCTTATTAAACATTAAAAGCTTCCCTAAACAGGGCTGCCTTTAGATGTCTTCTAATCCTATAGAAGAATAGAATCCTAATAGAAGTCTATTAGCAGCACCCAATAAATAGAGTGTTGTTGCCTTTAGCAAAATCAAGTAGAGCTACATATTTTGACACAGCTGTGTTGGTCTGACGGAGTCAAAATATATTTAAAATTTTTAAAAAATTGTTCAGTAGCACCTTAGAGACCAACTAAGTTTATTCTTAAGGGACGCGGGTGGCGCTGTGGGTTAAACCACAGACCCTAGGAGGTCGGCGGTTTGAATCCCCGCAATGGGATGAGCTCCCATTGCGCCGTCCCTGCTCCTGCCAACCTAGCAGTTCGAAAGCACATCAAAGTGCAAGTAGATCAATAGGTACCGCTCCGGCGGGAAGGTAAACAGTGTTTCCATGCGCTGCTCTGGTTTGCCAGAAGCAGCTTAGTCCTGCTGGCCACATGACCCGGAAGCTGTACGCCGGCTCCCTCAGCCAGTAAAGCGAGATGAGCACCGCAACCTCCGAGTCGGCCATGACTGGACCTAATGGTCAGGGGTCCCTTTACCTTTACCCTTAAGTTTGTTCTTTGTATAAGCTTTTGTGTGCATGCACAGTTCTTCAGACATATATTTTGACTAAATGTTCTCCTGAACAGTTTGTGCTGCTGCCGGCTTTGTGTGACCCAAGATGCCGGAACATTTTAATTATGGTTTATCTCATCTTTACCCAAAGTAATATTGCTAACGCTGTCCTAGAACAATCTATTTACCAATACCCTTTCCTTAAGGGACATGATCATTTGTCGCTTAAGCAATCACTTTCAAGTCGACTGCCAAATGATAGAATGCAAGATTAGGAAAAATTCCACTCCCCTCCCTTTAATGTGGGTTTACTTCTAAAGCGGATAATTTTACCCATGGAGTTTTGATTTCCCATAGACATGATAGTAGGGATGCGGGTGGTGCTGTGATCTAAACCCCTGAGCCTCTTGGGCTTGCTGATCAGAAGGTTGGCAGTTCGAATCCCCGCGATGGGGTTAAGAATAATAATATTATAATAATTTATTATTTATACCCCGCTCATCTGGCTGGTTTCCCCAGCCACTCTGGGTGGCTTCCAACAAAATATTAAAATGGTCAGAGCCTAGGACTTGCCGATCGGAAGGTCAGCGGTTCGAATCCCCGTGACAGGGTGAGCTCCAGTTGCTCAGTTCCAGCTCCTGCCAACCTAGCAGTTCGAAAGCATGTCAAGTGCAAGTAGATAAATAGGTACCGCTCCGGCGGGAAGGTAAACGGCGTTTCCGTGCGCTGCTCTGGTTCGCCAGAAGCGACTTAGTCCTGCTGGCCACATGACCCGGAAGCTGTACGCCAGCTCCCTTGGCCAATAAAGCGAGATGAGCGCCGCAACCCCAGAGTCGTCCGCGACTGGACTTAATGGTCAGGGGTCCCTTTACCTTTACCTTTACCTATCACAGACAATAATCTTTGCTTTTCATAAGCACCCTGTAATTTTATTTCAAATAAATAACAATAATAATATCAACAATCCACACTTAAATCCCTGGACAGTGGTACCTTGGGTTACATACACTTCAGGTTACATACGCTTCAGGTTACAGACTCCACTAACCCAGAAATAGTGCTTCAGGTTAAGAACTTTGCTTCAGGATGAGAACAGAAATCGTGCTCCGATTGGCCCCTTCCAAATCTGTCTGTCTCCAGCCATGGAAGCAGAGCAGGGCCACCCTGGCTAGCAGCCATCAATAGCCTCCTCCTTGAATTTGCTCCTCTTTCAAGGCCACCCCAGTTGATGGCCACCGCCGGCTACTGTGGCAGGGAGTTCCATAGTCTAACTCTGCATGATGGAGGATTTTTTTTGTCCATCCTGAATCTTTGAAACACTGAGCTTCACTTCTAGTGTTATGAGAGAGAGAAAGGCCTCTCCAAAAAAATACATTTTTAGAGCTGATCAGGATGCTAGTGCCTTCAGGAGTGCCAGAGGACTTAAACAGAAACGGAAGCAGGAGCATAAGCACAAAAATGTTCCCTTTCTCATCTCAGGTGTAGGACAGATATCAGTCCGGTGAATAGGATCAGTATTTGCTTTTCGAATCATACAACTATAGAGCGCAAGGGACCCCAAGGGCCATAGAGCCCAACCCCCTGCAAGGTACGGATCACAGCTCGAGATCCATGACAGATGGACATCCAACCTCTGCTTAATAATAATAATAATAATAATAATAATAATATATCTTTATTGTCATTGCCCCCTTCTGGGACAATGAAATTACTTGACTGCTCCATAAAAACACTAATTAAACAATACAGTATGATACAGCAAGGGAGATTAGATGACTTTCAAAGTCCGGGCTTCCCATTCAGGGCCGAGATCGCTCTGGAGAAGAAGCTGTTCTTAAGACGGCTCGTTCTTGTCTTCATCGTCCTGTATCTCCGTCCCGACGGCAAGAGCTCGAAGAGACAGTGACCAGGATGCGATGGATCTTTTACTATGTCCAGTGCCTTCCTATGGCACCTTGTGGCACAAATCTGGTCTAAGGTGGAGAGTGGGCAGCCAACAATGCTCTCTGCTGCCTTAACAACCCTGCGCAACCCCATCCTGTCCTGGGTAGTATAGCTTCCGTACCACACACATAAGCCATAAGTGAGCACGCTCTCAATGGCACAGTGATAGAAGGCAAGCAGCAGTTTCTGCGGAAGATGGTTTTTCCTTAGTATTCTCAAAAAATGCAGTCTCTGCTGCGCCTTCTTCACAACCCCCTTGTGTTGACACTCCAGGACAGATCCTCTTGTAATTCAATGCCCACAGTAACATTAAAAACCTCTGAGGAAGGAGAGTCCACCACCTCCCGAGGGAGACCCACTGCCAAACTGCTCTTGCTGCCTGAAAGCTCTTCCTGATGTTGAGTCAGAATCTCCTCTCTCGCAACTGGAAGCCATGGGTTCGAGTCCTGCCCTCCGGAGCAGGAGAAAACAAATTGCTCCACTTGACAGCTCTTGAGATCATTTGAAGATGGCTATGTGGGACGCGGGTGGCGCTGTGGGTTAAACCACAGAGCCTAGGACTTGCCGATCAGAAGGTTGGCTGTTCGAATCCCCGCAATGACAGGGTGAGCTCCCGTTGCTCGGTCCCTGCTCCTGCCAACCTAGCAGTTCGAAAGCATGTCAAAGTGCAAGTAGATAAATAGGTACCACTCTGGCGGGAAGGTAAACGGCGTTTCCATGCTCTGCCCTGGTTTCGCCAGAAGCAGCTTAGTCCTGCTGGCCACATGACCCGGAAAAACTGTCTGCAGACAAACGCCGGCTCCCTCGTCCTGTAAAGCAAGATGAGCGCCGCAACCCCAGAGTCATACACAACTGGACTTAACTGTCAAAGGGACCTTTACCTTTATCTTTATCATATAATCTAGACTCAGCCCTGCCTGTTGTTTTGCTCAGCCCCCGGTATCAGACGGTTCAATCTAAATTAACTAATCAGTTGGTTGATACCGGGAGTGGCGCTCAGAAAAAATTAGACGTGCTTTCAAACTGCTGGTGTTTACTCAGGATGGAGATTAGATGGAGACAGCAGCCAGGTTTTTGCAACACGAGGGTTTGTGAACATTATGCAACATTAACAAAAGTATTAGATGCAAATTTTGCGGAGCGGTTTTATTGCACTCAGCTCTGCTGCAATCTTGTCTGTATGCCAATAGAGGTTTGAGCATAGTACACAAAAGCAGAACTTTATTATCCTTCATATTTCCACATCTGAATAGAGCACCAAAATGCAGAAGCAACTGAATTATCTAGCAACATCCTAAAGCCTTAAACATCTTTTTGTGTCATGTGCTGTCGACGAAATGGCGTATGAAATCTATTTAATAATTAAATTCATTTAATCTATTAATTGTGTGTTTAATTGTACATGTTTGATTACATTTAAATATATTAATTGTGCCTATTCAGTCTCAGTCAGTTTTTTTGCACATAGCCAAAGGCTGCCACAATGTACACAGTAATTGTGCCTATTAAAGGTAAAGGTACCCCTGCCCGTACGGGCCAGTCTTGACAGACTCTAGGGTTGTGCGCCCATCTCACTCAAAGAGGCCAAGGGCCAGCGCTGTCCGAAGACACTTCCAGGTCACATGGCCAGCGTGACATTGCTGCTCTGGCGAGCCAGAGCCGCACACGGAAACGCCGTTTACCTTCCCGCTGGTAAGCGGTCCCTATTTATCTACTTGCACCCGAGAGTGCTTTCGAACTGCTAGGTTGGCAGGCGCTGGGGCCGAACAACAGGAGCGCACCCCGCCGCAGGGATTCGAACTGCCGACCTTTCGATCAGCAAGCCCTAGGCGCTGAGGCTTTTACCCACAGCGCCACCCGCGTCCCTATTGTGCCTATTAAATAATAATAAATATATTGCAAACCCTTTAATGTGAGATATGGACATTTAATTCAGTGTACGGTCTTTGGGTTCTGTGTCAAAGCACGTATTGCAACCAACTCAGTATAAAAAGTTGGACTGCCCTCATCTAGCATAATAATAATAATAATAATAATAATAATAATAATAATAATAATAATTTATTTATACCCCGCCATCTGAATGGGTTTCCCCAGCCACTCTGGGCGGCTCCCAACAGAATATTAAAAACACCAAGAAGCATCAAACAATAAAAACATCTCTAAACATGATACGCACTTAGAAATCTGTACAATGAGACCAGGGCGGGATTTATGTTTGATAAGGATTTAGGATTGATGAGGCCCGAAGCTACTGAAGTTAATGGGGCCCTTTATATGTCCAGCTGTCCTTTGTCAACAACAAATTGCCGCTGTTTTTTGTGTTGAATATGTGCTAGGGACGCGGGTGGCGCTGTGGGTAAAAGCCTCAGCGCCTAGGGCTTGCCGATCGAAAGGTTGGCGGTTCGAATCCCCGCGGCGGGGTGCGCTCCCGTTATTCGGTCCCAGCGCCTGCCAACCTAGCAGTTCGAAAGCACCCCCGGGTGCAAGTAGATAAATAGGGACCGCTTACTAGCGGGAAGGTAAACGGCGTTCCATGTGCGGCTCTGGCTCGCCAGAGCAGCGATGTCATGCTGGCCACGTGACCCGGAAGTGTCTCCGGACAGCGCTGGCCCCCGGCCTCTTGAGTGAGATGAGCGCACAACCCTAGAGTCTGTCAAGACTGGCCCGTACGGGCAGGGGTACCTTTACCTTTTTTATGTGCTTTATGGTAATTGATGGACCTAATACGTATCTCAAGCCCTTTGCCATTGTTGCTCTATGTCGGTTTTATTTTATTTGTTTGTTATCTTATATTTTGGAAATCTTCCTTTAAATTTTTTTGGAGGCCCCCAAGAGAGTGGGGCCCTAAGCTATAGCTTGTTTAGCTTATACATAAATCCAGCACTGAATGAGACAAAATGTGTATCTGAATTAGGAATGTGGGTGAAACTGAATTCAATGCTCATTCTAAGACCAACCTTTTTTAATATGCACAATATACGGACTTGAAACACTGCCGTCTGTCCAAAATTCACGCTTCCCAGAATTTTTGCAATGCAGATCTCCAGGCAAGTAACCTGCACAAAAGTAATTCTACTAGGAAGAAGTGGCATAACAACAACAACAACAACAAAAATCCACATATTAGCCAAGTTGTTGTTGTTTAGTCGTTTAGTCGTGTCCGCCTCTTCGTGACCCCCTGGACCAGAGCACGCCAGGCCCTCCTGTCTTCCACTGCCTCCCACAGTTTGGTCAAACTCATGCTGGTAGCTTCGAGAACACTGTCCCACCATCTCGTCCTCTGTCGTCCCCTTCTCCTTGCACCCTCCATCTTTCCCAACATCAGGGTCTTTTCCAGGGAGTCTTCTCTTCTCACGGCCAAAGTCTTGGAGCCTCAGCTTCAGGATCTGTCCTTCCAGTGAGCACTCAGGGCTGATTTCCTTCAGAATGGAGAGGTTGGATCTTCTTGCAGTCCATGGGACTCTCAAGAGTCTCCTCCAGCACCATAATTCAAAAGCATCCATTCTTCGGCGATCAGCCTTTTTAATGGTCCAGCTCTCACTTCCATACATCACTACTGGGAAAACCATAGCTTTTACTATACAGACCTTTGTCGGCAAGGTGATGTCTCTGCTTTTTAAGATGCTGTCTAGGTAGCCAAGTTAGCATATTAGCCAATATAAAAAAATGTGCCCCGTTAGATAAAACCGCTTTGTGGAATATTGGAAGAACTCAAGTTGTGTCCAGTGAAGGGAATCAGTTACCCACTAGGGGAGAATGGTTATGTAAGCTTTCAGAATACAGTGGTGCCTCGCAAGACGAAATTAATTCGTTCCATGAGTCTCTTCGTCTAGCGGTTTTTTCGTCTTGCGAAGCAACCCGCTTAGCGGATTAGCGCTAATAGCGGTTTAGCGGCTATTAGCGGCTATTAAAGGCTTAAGGGATTAGCGGATTAGCTGCTAAAAGGCTATTAGCGGTTTAGCGGCTTAGAAAAAGGGGGTGGGGAGCGGGGGAAAATCTCAAGACTCGCAAGACATTTTCGTCTTGCGAAGCAAGCCCATAGGGAAATTCGTCCTGCGAAGCGCATCGAAAAACGGAAAACCCTTTCGTCTAGCGGGTTTTCCGTCTTGTGAGGCATTCATCTTGCGGGGTACCACTGTATTTAGAATTAGCCAAATTGACAGATATAAAAAGACAAGACCCAAAAAGTGAAGTGAAAAAGGAATGGGAGCGCCTAAATGAATACTTTAAAAGCCAAGGTTCGAGGACATAAATCTGGCTGAGTCTGGCATAACCATGTGATGTGAAAGGATAAGAAAGAGGGAATTATATCTAGATGCTAGGATAGAGATGATAAGGAAAACAGGATGATACAATGAGAGGTAAAGGAGGTGCTGTGGGATTGATGGAAGTCAATTTTTGTTTTTGTTTTTAGTGTTTACCGTATTTTTCACTCTATAAGACGCACCAGACCACAAGACGCACCTAGTTTTTGGTGGAGGAAAACAAGAAAAAAAATATTCTGAATCTCAGAAGCCAGAACAGCAAGAGGGATCGCTGTGCAGTGAAAGCAACAATCCCTCTTGCTGTTCTGGCTTCTGGGATAGCTGCACAGCCTGCATTCGCCCCATAAGACGCACACACATTTCCCCTTACTTTTTCGGAGGGGAAAAGTGAGTCTTACAGAGCAAGAAATACGGTATATTATTAACTTGTAAGATATGGATTTGTTTGGTTTTTTGGCATACTGGTTTCTGTGTTATTTTTTGATATTATTCGTGCTGTTGTGTGGAAAATACTAATAAAATTTATTATTTATTAAAACAAACAAACAAGTTGCATCCATTGGACTCGTTTGGTGTTCGTCCGACTTAGTCCTGCTCCTGAGTCCTGAATTCACAGATCTGCCCTGATTTTTCTTATTCTCTTCCAGCTGGAGGTGCACCTTTTACTACACTTCGTTTTGTACCGGTTTGGCAGTCCTTCACGACGTGAGTTGCAACAACAACACTTAATGATAATAATAATAATAATAATAATAATAATAATAATAAATTATTTATACCCCGCCAATCAGTGGCGTAGCGTGGGGGGTGCAGGGGGGGCCGGCCGCACCGGGCGCAACATCTGGGGGGCGCTCGCTTGCACTCGCAGCTCTCTGCCCCTACCTGACTCACTCACTCTCTCTCACTGCAGTGCTGGCTGTGCGAATCCGATCCGAGCCGCCGGGTCGCCGCCCACTGTGGAGGGGAGGGTGCCAGGCGTGCGGTGCGGTGCGGAGAGAGAGCAAGGGACTATCTGGGGGAGGGACAGTGCAGCGGGGGGGGGGGCGCAAATTACTTGCCTTGCCCCGGGTGCTGACAACCCACGCTACGCCACTGCCACCCATCTGGCTGAGTTTCCCCAGCCACTCTGGGCGGCTTCCAATCGAGTGTTAAAAACAATACAGCATTAAATATTAAAAACTACTCTAAACAGGGCAGCCTTCAGATGTCTTTTAAAGATAAGATAGCTACTTATTTCCTTCACATCTGAAGGGAAGCTTTTCAGTTTCGTAGCTCCTTATCCAAAAGGGAGGCTGCTGTCTCTGATGCCAAAACTGCAGCCGGACTGCGGCGATCCAAAGCTCAAACCAGATAACACAGAGACACTGTGAATGGGCAGCTTTTAAGAAAGAACTGGGGCAAATTTGCAGAATACGTGAAGGAAATTTTGTAAACATCTTAAAAAGCCAGCAGATTATTAGAATAATCAGAGCACAGAAAGATTAATAAAATGAAATAAGACAGAAGGGGGAAATCAAAGGCTAAAGGGGTATTTCAGATTACAGAAATTTATTATTACAGTCAAATACGGGAAATTTTAACGAACCGTGGAATGCAGGGGAAGGGAAGTCGGGGATAACGAAGTGATATTAATAATGATGTATTTGTTGTAAAGGGATGGGGGTGGCGCTGTGGGTTAAACCACAGAGCCTAGGACTTGCTGATCAGAAGGTCGGCGGTTCGAATCCCCACGACTGGGTGAGCTCCCGTTGCTCGGTCCCTGCTCCTGCCAACCTAGCAGTTCGAAAGCACGTCAAAGTGCAAGTAGATAAATAGGTACCGCTCCAGCGGGAAGGTAAACGGCATTTCCGTGCGCTGCTCTGGATCGCCAGAAGCGGCTTAGTCCTGCTGGCCACATGACCCAGAAGCTGTACGCCGGCTCCCTCGGCCAGTAAAGCGAGATGAGCGCCGCAACCCCAGAGTCGGCCACGACTGGACCTAATGGTCAGGGGTTCCTTTACCTATTTGTTGTAAAATTGAAAACTATAAATGGAATGTGTTGGGATTTTTTTGAAAAATATATAAATAAAATGCAGGCGCTAAATACAATTACAGTGGTACCTTGGTTCTCGAACCTAATACATTCTGGGAGTCCGTTCGACTCCCGAAACGGTTTGGAAACCGAAGCGTGGCTTCCGATTGGCTGCAGGGGCTTCCTGCACTCAATCGGAAGCCGCGTCGTAGGTTGGGCTTCTGAAAAACGTCCGCAAACCGGAACACTCACTTCCGGCGTTTGCGGCGTTCAGAGGCCAATTTGTTCGTGAGCCAAGCCAGTTGAGTACCAAGTGTGGGCTGTGATCCATGAGAGATAGTCAAGTACAACATTCCTTGTAATGCTAGAGAAGACATGCGAGGGGATGTTTGGTCCAGCCGGTTGAAACTTCCTGTTCCTCCTGGCTGGAGCATCCTTCCATGGAGGCACCATGAAGCAGCTGTCCATGGAGGCACAGGTCAAATCTGTGTCCAGGGCAGCTGTTTTCCAGCTCCACCTGGTACGCAGGATGAGACCCTCCCTGCCCACAGACTGCCTCGCCAGAGTGGTGCATGCTCTAGTTATCTCCCGCTTGGACTACTGCAATGCGCTCTACATGGGGCTGCCTTTGAAGGTGACCCGGAAACTACAACTAATCCAGAACACAGCAGCTAGACTGGGGACTGGGAGTGGCCGTTGAGAACACATAACACCGGTCTTGAAAGACCTGCATTGGCTCCCAGTATGTTTCCGAGCACAATTCAAAGTGTTGGTGCTGACTTTTAAAGCCCTAAACGGCCTCAGCCCAGTAGATCTGAAGGAGTGTCTCTGCCCCTATCGTCCAGCCCAGACACTGAGGTCCAGCTCCAAGGGCCTTCTGGCGGTTCCCTCACTGCAAGAAGCTAAGTTACAGGGAACCAGGCAGAGGGTCTTCTCAGTGGTGGCACCCTCCCTGTGGAACGCCCTCCCACCAGATGTCAAAGAGAACAACAACTACCAGACTTTTAGAAGACATCTGAAGGCAGCCCTGTTTAGGGAAGCTTTTAATGTTTGATGTATTACAGTATTTTAATATTTTTTTGGAAGCTGCCCAGAGTGGCTGGGGACGCCCAGCCAGATGGGCTGGGTATAAATAAATTATTATTATTATTATTATTATTATTATTATTATTATTATTATTATTCCTTTTGCATGTGATAGAAAGTGGGCGTGACCTTACCTGTCCAGGTAACAAAAGGACAAATCACACAGCACACCTCCCTCTTTTTGACTTCCTTCTTCGTTTGACCCGCCTTTAGCTAGAACTGCTCTGCTAGCTCTCAGCTACCAGAAGCACTGGGATTATTTCCCCATATGGGGTAGATCCACATTTACGTATTTGTAACTAAGTCTGCCTTCAGGAATCCAACTGTGAACTGATGTGAGTCAACTTCTTTTATTGGCTTTGAATAAGATTGTGGCCTCTTTATTCTTTTAAGTGGGATTCAAGGGAATTTACCAGGAACGTACAAGCCAATCTGGGACAGACTGAATTGTATAATAGTGAGAGGCTCACACAAGCCTGCAACCAGCTATCTGCTGGGCATGTAAAAAGGGGAATGTAAACTCTGCTATGGAAAGGAACTTGCTAGCACAAGTTAGGAAAGATCTTAATAAACAATATCTCCTCTCCTGCCACCCTCAACATTCCCACATCAAGGAACCGCTCTAAAGCAATTTACAGTCACAGGGCAGACTGCATCCTGAAAATGCCTTAAGGGGAAGGAGATGTTGTTAAATGACAACTCCCAGAACTCCCCAAACCCCTTGCTCCCCACACCCAACATCCCAACATCTGGCCCTAAGGTTGTATGTTGGATACCTTTCTAGATGTTGATAGGAGAATAAGGTTTAAATGCATTAATGATAATTAAGCGAGCAAGCAGTGAAAGATGGAAAGAAATGGCTGATCTAATTAATAAATTGGAATACAAAAAGGGAGGTGGGAGGAAGTCGAGGAAATAAGTTATCGAAGGAAGGAATCGAGAAAAATGGGAGTGTTTTCTTTTTTTTAAAAAAAAATGTTTTTGGTTTTTGTCTTTTTTTCTTGTTGGTGGGGTGGAGGGGTGGTCTTTTTTTACGTATTGTTAATTTTTATTTTTCTCTTCTTATTTTATTGTATGTTGTCTTTCTTAAATTTTCTTGTATTTTTGAAAATTGGAATAAATATTATTTTTTTTAAAAAAGGTTGTATGCTGCCACCCCTTTTCCTATGGGGCATATGGGAAATTAGAGAAATGTGCAATTATTCTTAGAGATTTTTGTCTCCTTGCAGAAACCCTGGTTCTGGGACCACCGCGAGTGTTGGGTCAGGTATCCACAACAGGTAAGCAGCCGAGAACCTTCTCAAATTAATCGGAATAGAAAAGATCTCTACACATCAGATCAATACTTTCTGCCCTAAGAATCTGCTGCAAGATTGTTGCAAGAGCGCCTGGGCTAAAATTGTCTCTCAGACACTTCACTCTTGTGGTTTTATCCCAACAGCTACTCACTTTGGGTTTTAGTAAAGCAAACGGTCCAATTTGTCAGCGCCTAAATGATAATCATGGAGGCGGGTGGTGCTGTGGGTTAAACCACAGAGCCTAGGACTTGCCGATCAGAAGGTCGGCGGTTCGAATCCCTGCAACGGGGTGAGCTCCCGTTGCTCAGTCCCTGCTCCTGCCAACCTAGCAGTTCGAAAGCACGTCAAAGTGCAAGTAGATAAATAGGTACCGCTCTGCGGAAGGTAAACGGCGTTTCCGCGCACTGCTCTGGTTCGCCAGAAGCGGCTTAGTCCTGCTGGCCACATGACCCGGAAGCTGTATGCCGGCTCCCTCGGCCAATAAAGCGAGATGAGCGCTGCAACCCCAGAGTCGGTCACCACTGGACCTAATGGTCAGGGGTCCCTTTACCTTAAATGATAATCGAGCGTCAGAACAACTGGGTCACAATAAGGAAATTTTGCTCATGGCATGACTATTTTCCACCTTCCCATTTTGACTCTCCAGCACCCTATCTGCAACACCTAGCAATTCTAAAACATAGATGGGATTTTACTCTCGCAAGGTACATAGACCACAGGTAGCTAAAAAGCCAATGCAATTCTGGGCTGCATCAATAGGAGTATAGCATCTAGATCAAGGGAAGTAATAGTGCCACTGTATTCCGCTCTGGTCAGACCTCACCTGGAGTACTGTTTCCAGTTCTGGGCACCACAGTTCAAGAAGGACACTGACAAACTGGAACGTGTCCAGAGGAGGGCAACCAAAATGGTCAAAGGCCTGGAAACGATGCCTTATGAGGAACGGCTAAGGGAGCTGGGCATGTTTAGCCTGGAGAAGAGGAGGTTAAGGGGTGATATGATAGCCATGTTCAAATATATAAAAGGATGCCACATAGAGGAGGGAGAAAGGTTGTTTTCTGCTGCTCCAGAGAAGCGGACACGGAGCAATGGATCCAAACTGCAAGAAAGAAGATTCCACCTAAACATTAGGAAGAACTTCCTGACAGTAAGAGCTGTTTGACAGTGGGATTTGCTGCCAAGGAGTGTGGTGGAGTCTCCTTCTTTGGAGGTCTTTAAGCAGAGGCTTGACAACCATATGTCAGGAGTGCTCTGATGGTGTTTCCTGCTTGGCAGGGGGTTGGACTCGATGGCCCTTGTGGTCTCTTCCAACTCTAGGATTCTATGACTGAAATTCTGGCCCTAGGGCAGCCCCATGCAAAGCCCACGGCGGTAATCTAGTCTTGAGATGCGTTTCAGGTTTATTGGAATAACGGTGCTTCTCTCTCTCCTTCCTCCGCCTCTCGTTTGTGGCACCGCAGCCTCTCCTGCCCTCCATCTTCAGCTACTACATGCTGGAGCTGTCGTTCTATTGCTCGTTGGTTTTCACGCTGCCTTTTGACATCAAGCGAAAGGTAAGTAGAAGTACATCCATCCTCCAAGACCCTTCTTTATGGGCTTCCTCCATGAGAGGTCCAGAGGGTGGCAACATGAGAACGGGGCCTTTTATGTGGTGGCTCCCCGTCTGCGGAACGCTCTCCTCAGGGAAACTCGCCGGGCGCCTTCCTTGCCTGTCTGTAGGCGCCAGGTGAAAACCTTCCCCCGATGAATACCACGTTTACTCGAGCACTCGCTTTTTTCGGCCAAATTACCGTCTTTTTCGCTCTATAAGACGCACCAGACCACATGACACACCTAGTTTTTGGAGGAGGAAAACAAGAAAAAATATATTCTGAATCTCAGAAGCCAGAACAGCAAGAGGGATCGCTGTGCAGTGAAAGCAGCGATCCCTCTTGCTGTTCTGGCTTCTGGGATAGCTGCGCAGCCTGCATTCGCTCCCTAAGACGCACACACATTTCCCCTTACTTTTTAGGAGGGAAAAAGTGAGTCCTCTAGAGCAAAAAATACGGTATGTTTGCGGAAATTAAGGCACGCATTGGTACATTTAAATTCGCCCGCAAATACCTTTGGGGGGGGGTTTCAAGGTTCTGGAAATTTAAGATGTGCATTAGATTCGATGGCGCATTAGACTTGAGTAAATAGGGCAGGCATGGCCAAACCTGGCCCTCCAGCTGTTTTGGGACTACAATTCCCATCATCCCTGACCACTGGTCCTGTTAGCTAGGGATGATGGGAGTTGTAGTCCCGAAACAGCTGGAGGGCCAAGTTTGGCCGTGCCTGAAATAGGGTAATATTAGTAGATGAACGAATGAGCAAATTAATTTAATTTGGATATGCAGAAGATGGATTAAACCACAGAGCCTAGGACTTACCAATCAAAAGGTTGGCGGTTCAAATCCCCGCAACGAATTAAGTACAGTGGTACCTCGGGTTAAGTACTTAATTCGTTCCAGAGGTCCGTACTTAACCTGAAACTGTTCTTAACCTGAAGCACCACTTTAGCTAATGGGGCCTCCCGCTGCTGTCGCGCCGCCAGAGCACGATTTCTGTTCTCATCCTGAAGCAAAGTTCTTAACCTGAAGCACTATTTCTGGGTTAGCAGAGTCTGTAACCTGAAGCGTATGTAACCTGAAGTGTATGTAACCTGAGATACCACTGTATATGTTTTTGCCAGTTAGATACCAACCATATATCCATCTTGCGTCCTCAGCCGTTCTGTTATGTACTGAAGTTCTCACCCTGGGCCAGCAGGGGGATACTGTAGATGCAAATAAGGGATTGAAAGTGACGTTCAGTGATTGGATAGTTTTAGAAAATTGTTACAGTTACGTTGTAGTGGAGCTCTATATAAGCAGGCTGGCTGAACCCTTCAGTTCAGTTCTGTTCTGGCCTGTGAATAAACAAGAGCTGTTTGAAGAATCGCTGTGTCGTCTGATATGCTCACCCACAACTTAACATGTTCCATTGCTGTTTCCTCTTCCCCTGCCACTACAGGACTTCAGCGAGCAAATTGTCCACCACGCGGCCACGATTTTCCTCATCAGCTTCTCCTACTGTGCCAACTACATCCGCATTGGCACCCTCGTCATGGTCATCCACGATGCGTCCGACTGCTTCCTGGAGGTAAGCGACGCCGCAGCCCCAGAAGGAGGGAAACCCGGAGGGGCTGGCCTAGCCTGGTGGTTTGATACATCCAGGGCTGTCTTTATGCGATGCCAGGGTGCTAAAAACTGCCCAGCACCCCCATTTGGGGGGGGGGGGAGGCAGGCCAAAGTTGTTGAGGTTTGTGCATAGCTGTCAACTTGAAAATAAGGGATGAGCAGCCAAAATAAGGGATTTTCCAAGCACAGCTATGTTCAACTTCTGAGCCCCAGCCAGAAAGCCCAGCCAGCAGCCAAACGAAGCCTCAAGTGGTGGTTCCCACAGCGCAGCAACCCGGCAAAGGGGATGCAGCAAGGGAAACCACCGTCACCTCTCCACTGGGAAGTGCTGAGCAAAGGCGATTTGATTGGCACAAGGCAGGCAAGCTCCACCCCCTTAGACTCCTTATTGGGTGAGCAATGCAGCCAAGCAACACAGTTGGAGCCTCCCTCCTCCCTGGCCGGCAGGGAGGGAGGGAGAGGAGCTGCTTCCTTTGAAACCCGGGAAATTTAAGGGACATCATCAATAAGGGGCAGCAGCAGGACACGGTGCTGGGATAAGGGACTTTCCCGCCAAATAAGGGACGGTTGACAGCTATGCCGCTGTGGGAAGAGAGTAATCCCTGCAGAGGCTTGGCAGGGAAGTTATGTGCCTCGTGTGAGCAGCGTGCGTGCGCTGGGCAGGCCTCTTGACTCTGCCAATCCCAGAAGGGCAGAGTCGGCTGGCTGCCTCAGTGCCCGCAGCATAAAGGCCTGTGGCACTCCGACGGGCTCTGCTTCACTCGGCTGTTGGCTGGCCTGGCTCTTCAATCCCCTGACTCCAAATCTCAGCTCTGGACTCTCGGCCTGGTGCCCCTAAGAGCCCAGCGCCCGGGTGCCCCGCACCCCTACCGCCTATGGGTAAGCCAGCCCTGGATGCATCCTCTCATGTGAATTTGCCCAATACCTAGATGTGGATGCTGAACCCTGTATCGGCCCCACTCCCGATGGAAATTGATTTCAATCCCTTTGGACTTTCACCTTTTCGCACCATAGATGAGCGTGCCAGCCAAAAATATTACCAGGACCTTCTAGGTCTAATATATGTGAATTCTCTAATGTCATCCATTCCTTCAACCAACAAAGACGGGATGCCTCATAATATAATCTCATATCTGGCAAGGGGGAAAAACCTCTTTCTTTTGCATCTATCAATATTTTATTCTCGGGTGTTCCCGCTTGCCAGATATATTTAGAAATATTTTTTTTGCCATACCTTGAAACAGTCTGGGGAGTGTGTGACGGGTATGTGAGGGCAACCTGAAATTTTATAACAAGGTGAGTGGCAAACCACCCCATCAATCACAGCCAGTCCAAGCGCCCTGTCTGGTTATGCCAACTTGAGGGGGCAGATTCTTCCTCTTCCATAGACTCACAGTTGCCCCTTGCAGAAGAGCAGGAGGGCGCAATATGAGAATCAGTGGCTCTGGTGTCGCCTACTGTTGGGACGCAGGTGGCACTGTGGTCTAAACCACGGAGCCTCTTGGACTTGCCGATCCAAAGGTCGGTGGTTCGAATCCCCGTGATGGAGCGAGCTCCCGTTGCTCTGTCCCAGCTCCTGCCAACCTAGCAGTCCAAAAGCACACCAGCGCAAGTAGATAAATAGGTATCACTCTGGTGGGAAGGTAAACAGCATTTCCATGCGCTGTGGTTTCCATCACGGTGTCCCGTTGTACCAGAAGCGGTTTAGTCCTGCCGGCCATATGACCCGGAAAGCTGTCTGCGGACAAACCCCGGTTCCCTCGGCCTGAAAGCGAGGTGAGCACCGCAATCCCATAGCTACCTTTGACTGGACTTAAATGTCCAGGGGTCCCTTACCTTTTTTTACCTTTACCTGTGGGGCTCCCTGGTTTCCACCACCCCACAGGACACAAGCCACCACGCCAGTTCACTGTGATCTTTGGAGTTTGCACTGAAAACTCAGAGAAACTTTGCAGTCCGGTCACAAGCTGAACGGTAGTTGCAAAGGAAACCTCACTTGAGCATTCATTTGTGTCCCTCTGTCATTTTCCTCCCCCCGTCTCTCCCCGCACCCTTCTCCAGCCCACGAAGATATTCAACTATCTGAAATGGCGTCGTGTTTGTGACATCCTTTTCCTCACTTTCTCTGCTGTTTTCCTTTTCACCCGCCTGGTTATTTTCCCCTACAAGTAAGTAAGACACCTTCAAATATCTCAAGGGCTAGAAAATGAAGAAATCTTTGTTTTCCCCCTGCTAAGGTGGGTGGGACCTGTCTGTTGTTGCTTCATTGTTGGGTTTTTTGCACGCCGCTTAGAGAGATTTTTGATATATATTAAGCAGTATAGAAAGGGACGCGGGTGGCGCTGTGGGTTAAACCACAGAGCCTAGGACTTGCTGATCTGAAGGTCGGCGGTTCGAATCCCCGCAACGACGGGGTGAGCTCCCGTTGCTCGGTCCCTGCTCCTGCCCACCTAGCAGTTCGAAAGCACGTCAAAGTGCAAGTAGATAAATAGGTACCACTCCGGCGGGAAGGTAAACGGCGTTTCCGTGCACTGCTCTGGTTTGCCAGAAGCGGCTTAGTCCTGCTGGCCACATGACCCGGAAGCTGTACACCGGCTCCCTCGGCCAGTAAAGCGAGATGAGCGCTGCAACCCCAGAGTCGGCCACGACTGGACCTAATGGGCAGGGGTCCCTTTACCTTTACTAAGCAGTATAGAAATCAACGAATCATTCGAATAATCTCTATTGACAAGTTGGAACGTGTGCAGAGCGCAAACGGGCCTCTGGAAACCAAGCCTTATGAGGCATGGTTGAGGACATTGGGTACGTTTAGCTCAAGGAAGATGCGATTGAGATATTATATGTGATAGGGGTCTGAAGGGCTGTTCTATGGGAGATGGAGCAATTTCATTTTCTCCGAAGGGTAGGACCTGAACCAATCTTTTTATGTTATACAGTGGTACCCTGGTTCTCAAACTTAATCCGTTCCGGAAGTCCGTTCCAAAACCAAAGCGTTCCAAAACCAAGGCGCGCTTTCCCATAGAAAGTAATGCAAAATGGATTAATCCGTTCCAGACTTTTCAAAACAACCCCTAAAACAGCAATTCAGCATGAATTTTACTACCGAACGAGACCATTGATCCACAAAATGAAAGCAATCAAGACTGTACTGCAGTCGCACAATCCATCCATGGACTGGGTTCCACAGTCACAAAAACAAAAAGAGCCACAAAAATGCCAAATACACAGCAAAAACAGACAGACCTCAGCGTAACACTCAAATCAAAAACTTAACACTCAAAACAGAGCACGTTCAGCTTCCGAAAAATGTTCGCAAACCGGAACACTTACTTCCATTCTGGGATCAAATCAGAAACCGGGACAGCTTCTGTAAATCTAGGAAATGTCCCTGGAAAATAGGGACATTTAGAAGGCATGCCTTGGACTTAGACCAGGGGTAGGCAAATTAAGGCCCGGGGGCCGGATCCGGCCCAATCACCTTCTCAATCCGGCCCGCAGACAGTCCGGGTATCAGCATGTTTTTACATGAGCAGAATGTGTCCTTTTATTTAAAATGCATCTCTGGGTTATTTGTGGAGCCTGCCTGGTGTTTTTACATGAGTAGAATGTGTCCTTTTACAGTGGTACCTCAGGTTAAATACTTAATTCGTTCCGGAGGTCCGTTCTTAACCTGAAACTGTTCTTAACCTGAGGTACCACTTTAGCTAATGGGGCTTCCCGCTGCCACCGGAGCACGATTTCTGTTCTCATCCTGAAGCAAAGTTCTTAACCTGAAGCACTATTTCTGGGTTAGCGGAGCCTGTAACCTGAAGCGTATGTAACCTGTATTTAAAATGCATCTCTGGGTTATTTGTGGGGCATAGGAATTTGCTCATTATTTTTTTGTCAAAATATAGTCCAGCCCCCCACAAGGTCTGAGGGACAGTGGACCGGCCCCCTGCTTGAGAGCCAGCGTGGTGTAGCGGTTAAGAGCGGTGGACTCGTAATCTGGTGAACCGGGTTCGCTTCCCCGCTCCCTGCAGCTGCTGGGTGACCTTGGGCCAGTCACACTTCTCTGAAGTCTCTCAGCCTCACTCACCTCACAGAGTGTTTGTTGTGGGGGAGGAAGGGAAAGGAGAATGTTGGCCGCTTTGAGACTCCTTAAAGGGAGTGAAAGGCGGGATATCAAACTCTTCTGCTGAAAAAGGTTGCTGACCCCTGACTTAGACAATCAATATGCACAATATGCGGGACGCGGGTGGCGCTGTGGGTTAAAGCCTAAGCGCCTAGGGCTTGCCGATCGAAAGGTCGGCGGTTCGAATCCCCGTGGCGGGGTGCGCTCCCGTTGCTCGGTCCCAGCGCCTGCCAACCTAGCAGTTCGAAAGCACCTCCGGGTGCAAGTAGATAAATAGGTACCACTTCAGCGGGAAGGTAAACGGCGTTTGCGTGTGCTGCACTGGCTCGCCAGAGCAACGATGTCACGCTGGCCACGTGACCCGGAAGTGTCTTCAGACAGCACTGGCCCCCGGCCTCTTTGAGTGAGATGGGCGCACAACCCTAGAGTCTGTCAAGACTGGCCCGTACGGGCAGGGGTACCTTTACCTTTACCTTTATGCACATTTTTACAACTCGCTTGTTGTGGAAATTTCTTTTAAACTGTATTGTTGTTTTTTTAACTGATGTCAGAACAAAGGAAGGGCTGTTGAATGCTATTGTTGTTATTAATCCCTGCAACCTTCTCACAGGGTCATCTATAACACGTATTACTACTCAATGGAACTCTACCAGCCTTTCTTTGGCTATTACTTCATGAATGCCCTTCTGATGATTCTCCAACTTCTCCACATCTTCTGGTCTTTCTTAATCATCCACATGGTCTACAAGTTTGTCAAAAGTGGCACGGTAGGGACCGGAATCGGGCGAGGGTCGGTGGGCGGGTGAGCATGTTTGCCTAAGTTAAAGTTTTAATGGACTTCTAGAAGACATCTGAAGGCAGCCCTGTTTAGGGGCGCTTTTAATGTTTCATAGGTTATTGTATTTTAATATTCTGTTGGAAGCCGCCCAGAAGACATTTAGATGTCTTCTAAAAGTCTGGTAGTTGTTTTTCTCTTTGACATCTGGTGGGAGGGCATTCCACGGGACATGTGCCACCACTGAGAAGGCCCTCTGCCTGGTTCCCTGTAACTTTGCTTCTCGCAGTGAGGGAACCGCCAGAAGGCCCTTGGAGCTGGACCTCAGTGTCTGGGCAGAACGATGGGGGTGGAGATACTCCTTCAGGTATACTGGACCGAGGCCATTTAGGACTTTAAAGGTCAGCACCAACACTTTGAATTGTGCTCGGAAACGTACTGGGAGCCAGTGTAGGTCTTTCAAGACCGGTGTTATGTGGTCTTGGCGGCCGCTCCCAGTCCCCAGTCTAGCTGCCGAATTCTGGATTAGTTGTAGTTTCCGGGTCACCTTCAAAGGTAGCCCCACGTGGAGCGCATTGCAGTAGTCCAAGCGAGAGATAACCAGAGCCTGTCTGGTTCCCTGTAACCTGGCTTCTCGCAGCGAGGGAACCACCAAAAGGCCCTCGGCGCTAGACCTCAATGTCCGGGTAGAACAATGGGGGTGGAGATGATCCTTCAGATATACTGGACCGAGGCCATTTAGGGCTTTAAAGGTCAGAACCAACAATTTGAATTGTGCTCGGAAACATACTGGGAGCCAATGTAGGTCTTGCAAGACCGGTGTTATGTGGTCATGGCGGCCGCTCCCAGTCCCCAGTCTAGCTGCCGCATTCTGGATTAGTTGTAGTTTCCGGGTCACCTTCAAAGGTAGCCCCACGTGGAGCGCATTGCAGTAGTCCAAGCGACAGATAACCCTAGCCTATCTCTTTGACATCTGGCGGGAGGGTGTTCCACAGGGCAGGTGCCACCACTGAGAAGGCCCTCTGCCTGGCTCCCTGTAACGTGGCTTCTTGCAGTGAGGGAACTGCCAGAAGGCCCTCAAAGCTGGACCTCAACGTCCGGGTAGAACGATGGGGGTGGAGACGATCCTAACAATAGGAGATTTCTGTGGTGCCCTTGCTGCGTAAAGCACGGGCTGATTTCGCTCAATGGTTCATCCAGCCCCGGCCCAGGAATACCCCTGGCCACGCTCCAAATCAAACCGCACAAGTAGGGGAGAGGAGAAGGGGCAACCGCCGCCGTTGACCAAAGCTGTTTCTCTCCCGGCAGATGGAGAAGGATCTCCGGAGCGACTCGGACGAAAGCGAGAAGGCCGACGACGAGACAGCGCAAGTGAAAGAAGCCAAGAGGAATGGCGCCATCCACTCAGAGCCCAGCGGTAGCTGCCTCAGCAAGGAGCCCCCGCTGCAACTGAACGGCCGGAGCCCCGCTGCCAACGGCGACGCCAAAACCAGATAACTCGAGCCTGGAGCCATCGACTGCCCAGCCCCTTAACCAACCCTGCCCCTGTGTCCATACCAGCTTGTGTTTCCTCCTTGTAGGCCCGCGAGGGCACGAACATAGCCTCTTAGCTGAATCCTCTGCTCCCTGCAGGAACAACAAAACAAAACCAACAAAAGGACTGTGCTTCTTTTCGCAATATTATCCTGTGGGCGGCGTCGGTCGCCGCGAGGTCTGGCGGGGAGGGGTGAGGTTGGGTGGAATTATAAAAGCAGCCTTCCCCCGTTCTATTCAGCCGGTCCTGAGTACAGCTTGGCAAGGCTGCTGGGTGGTCAAGGGACCCGTTCAAATCCCACCCAATCGGTTGTTTTCGCTTCCGCCAGCTGGAAAAGCAGGCGGGTTCAACAACAAGGTCCTCAATCGAAAGGGGTGGGAGTGGGAGGCGATGACGTCTTCGCGGAAGCTGGGCCGAGCCTCCATCCCGAGGGCACGCGGCGCTGCGTCCTAAGGCGACGCGGGTACCGAGTCCTCGGTCTGCCTGGGGTTTTTTTTTTGCGGTGGGTTGTGGGGTTAGCCAAGAAGGAGGAGGCGAGTCGTCGGTGGGTCGCCGTTGGACAAAGGATGCTGTTGAAGGCCTGTGTTTTGAAGCTGCGCTCCAGGAGAGGGGGCGAGAAGGACACTGCTGTCTGTTTGGGGAGAAGAAATGAGAGGATGGAGGGATATTGTTGTCGCTGCTGCTGCTGCCGCTGCCGCTGCTGCTTCTTGTGTGAACGTATTACGCCTGCGTTGAGCGGACCACTGGCTAATCCCGAGGAATAAGAGTCAGGATTGGACCTCTTCCTGAGCACGGGTTGCGGGGGGGGGGAGCACAGGGGAGAGGTGGGGTCCCCATTCCAGTGACCTAGACAGGGAGAGGGTGTGCACTAAACTGCTGGAACCAATAAACTCATTGCAGATAAGAAAAGCAAAACAAAAAGCAGAAAAAGCATTTGACTTTCTCCATTTTCATCCGCTCGCTCTTAGCGCCTCCCCGTCGGAAACACGAATAATAATGATAATTTTTTATTTATATCCCGCCCTCCCCAGTTGAAGCCAGGCTCAGGGCGGCTAACAACAATAAAATAATGCAACCTTCTAAAATCATTTCATTAAAAAATGACTCCAAATCAAATGGATGGCAACCATTGGGCTAGAGTTCTGGGAAGATTGCCAAAGGAGGGAGTCAGGCTGTGCCCTGGCCAAAGGCTTGGTGGAACAGCTCTGTCTTGCAGGCCCTGCAGAAAGATGTCAAGTCCTGCAGGGCCCTAGTCTCTTGTGCCAGAGCGTTCCACCAGATCGGGGCCACAGCCGAAAAGGCCCTGGCTCTGGTTGAGGCCAGCCTAACCTCTCTGTGGCCCGGGATCTCCAAGATGTTTTTGTTTGAAGACCGTAAGGTCCTCCGTGGGACATACCAGGAGAAGAATCATCTTCCCCCCGCCCCTCCGCCCCCTCCTTCCACCATCACTGCCGCAGTTTCGGCTTGAGCCCTATAAGAAAGGCACCCCGCGTGTGCTCAGAGGCGCTCTCGCCGTTCTTAAATATACCTAGATTGAATCCCAATGGGATCTTTAAAAAGCTGGTTTGGAGAGCCGCCAGAAGATGAGGCGTGTGAGTCTGGCCTGATGACACAGCCCGCTGCAAGGGTTGGGTTGGGGGTCTTTGCTGCACAATTCCCACAAAAGGTAAGATTGTGAGAAAAGGTGCGGCTAAATTTGGCCAAGAGAAGAGGTCTATCTGAGTTTAGGGATGAGGAAGGTTGAGATGCTGTTGAGATCCTATTCGGCCCCATCATCTCTGACTAGTGCTGGCTGATGTTGGAGGTCACAACCATATCTGATAAGCACCGGGTTCCCCAGCGTACAGTTTCCAAAAGAGGACAGCCAAAATAGGAAGCCCTTCAGATAGACTGAGATGAAGACCAATAGCCCTTGTCTGTCCCTAACATATTCATTCATGGGGTTGGAGAACTGAAATATTTATTTTTTCATTTCTGGCAACCAATTCATTCCTTTGGTTTCAGATAGTAGATAGGTAAAGGTAAAGGGACCCCTGACCATTAGGTCCAATCGTGACCAACTCTGGGGTTGCGGCGCTCATCTCGCTTTATTGGCCGAGGGAGCCGGCGTACAGCTTCTGGGTCATGTGGCCAGCATGACTGAGCCGCTTCTGGCGAACCAGAGCAGCGCACGGAAACGCTGTTTACCTTCCCGCCAGAGTGGTACCTATTTATCTACTTGCACTTTGACGTGCTTTCGAACTGCTAGGTTGGCAGGAGCAGGGACCGAGCAACGGGAGCTCACCCCGTCGCGGGGATTCGAACCGCCGACCTTCTGATCGGCAAGTCCTAGGCTCTGTGGTTTAACCCACAGCGCCACCCGCATAACTAGTACATGGGTAGATGAGTCTAAAAAAACCTGAGACACAAATTTTCATGGCTATGGTGTTTCGTTGACCAGAAGTAAAGTATTTAGCGTTAACTCTGGAAATATATGCTCGATGCTGACCAAATTGTAAGCTTCCTAGAGGAAAATATACGTCAGGAGGCTTAATGTGGTCAGAATTAAGTACAGTGGTACCTTGGTTCTCAAACTTAATCCTTTCCAGAAGTCCGTTCCAAAACCAAAGCGTTCCAAAACTAAGTTGCGCTTTCCCATAGAAAGTAATGCAAAGTGGATTAATCCGTTCCAGACTTTTAAAAACAACCCCTAAAACAGCAATTGAACATGAATTTTGCTATCTAAACGAGACCATTGATCCATAAAATGAAAGCAATCAACAATGTACTACAGTCACACAATCAGTCAGTAGCTGAACTGGGTTCCACACAGTCACAAAAACAAAAAGAGCCGTAAAAACAAAAAATACATAGCAAAAACAGACAGACCTCAGTGTAACACTTAAAACGGAAGCGTGCAACTCAAATTGGGAGTGTAATGTTCAAAACAAAAGCGTAACACTCAAAACGGAGCACGTTCGGCTTCTGAAAAAAGTTCGCAAACCGGAACACTTACTTCTGGGTTTGCAGTGTTTGGGTTCCAAGTTGTTTGAGTACCAAGACGTTTCAGAACCAAGGCACCAACTGTAGTCACTTCCAGAGTTAATTCTAAATACAGTGGTGCCCCGCAAGACGAATGCCTCGCAAGACGGAAAACCCGCTAGACGAAAGGGTTTTCCGTTTTGGAGGTGCTTCGCAAAACGAATTTGCTATGGGCTTGCTTCGCAAGACGAAAATGTCTTGCGAGTTCCTGCGGGGTTTTTTCCTCCCCCCCCCCTTTTCCCAAGCCGCTAAGCCGCTTATCAGCTGATCCGCTAAGCCGCTTATCAGCTGATCTGCTAAGCCGCTTATCAGCTGATCTGCTAAGCCGCTTATCAGCTGATCCGCTAAGCCGTTAATAGCGCTAAGCCGCTAATGGGCTTGCTTCGCAAGACGAAAAAAACCGCAAGACGAAGAGACTCGCGGAACGGATTCTTTTCGTCTTGCGAGGCACCACTGTACATGACTTCTGGTCAGCGTGCCGCCATAACCACAAAACGGTTGGGAAAATTGAGCCCCAGGTTTCTGACACTCGTCTACCTATGTACTATCTGAAACCCAGGGTTTGCCAAATGTTAAATACGTTGGCATTGTTTTCAGCTGTCCTCCCCGCTTCATAGATTCATAGCACCAAGGTTCCCTTTACCTTTGGTCAATAATTGACATTTCCATAAGCAAAGCTCTGCTGGAATCGGAGTGTCAGGCCAGGATCAACCCCTTCCGTTCATTTCAATGGGCCTTTTATAGGAGAATGCCGCAGTGGATTGGGCCCCGAAGGAGAGCTGCTATTGGGATCCTATTCCACCTCAGGGACCAACTATATTAGTGGGGGTTGGGGAGAGACCAGAACAGATTCCAGTAACGAATCTAGGGACATTCACGCAAAGAAAGGGTGCAAGCATCTCATTGCGAGCCGTCAAATTCCACCCGCTCCTGCATGCCAGCGATCCAATATGCTGCTAAGTTACTAACTACTGCTGCATGTTGGCTGTCGGACACCGCTCCATGTCAGGGAGGAGCTACCTGTAAACTCTTGGCGAATGCACGTGTAACCAAACAATGCAAAAGTTACTGTAACCGGGGACCTGGTCTGGGAGGTTGGTTCTAGAATGGGATAGAGATGCCATCATGACCTGTCTAGCTGCTCCTGAACAGACTAATATGTGTCTTTCCTCAAAATTACCACTGGGGGGAGCCGTCGATTTTCCATCAAGGCAAGATTAAAGGACTTTCCCCCCCTTCCAACAACAGGATGTCGATCTTATTAAAAGTGCATTGATTTAAGAGTCAGAGGCAGCAATGCTTTTTTTTTTTAAGTACAAATTAGAAAGCATACATATTCACAACAAAAGAAAATACAAAAGAAAATGCATCTAACCAAGGGGGGGGGAAATAGAGAATATTTTGTCTCTTTTCATATCTACAGTTATTTATACCTCTATAAAATGCTATTCACAAATAAATGAAAGATAAGATATCAGGAAAAAGGAAAAAAGAATAAAGAAGTAAGAGAAAAAGATCATAAGTGAAATTTTTTAAAAGTAGGTAAGTACTCACAAAACATAGCCATTTCCCATCTATATTTATATTCAATTGTATAATTTCATCTTGTCCTTATCTACCTTAAATAAATTGGGTTTTTTGTTTTTGTTTTTTAAAAAAATACTTCCAACGTTTACCTCACGCGTTTTTAATAATCCGTTCATCAGAACCTCTATTTTTCATATTTTCCCTTCGGATTTCCTTAATGTCTCACTTTGTATTTTTTATAGTACACACAAGATTATTCTAAACACAACCAGGTTTTTGTAGTTGAGCCCTGGTTTTGTAAGTAATCATTTAAGAACTCCCATTGCTTCATAACCACGGTTTTGGATTTCCTCCTTATTACCGTATTTTTCGCTCTATAAGACGCACCAGACCACAAGACGCACCTAGTTTTTGGAGGAGGAAAACAAGAAAAAAAATATTCTGAATCTCAGAAGCCAGAACAGCAAGAGGGATTGCTGCGCAGTGAAAGCAGCAATCCCTCTTGCTGTTCTGGCTTCTGGGATAGCTGCGCAGCCTGCATTCGCTCCATAAGACGCACACACATTTCCCCTTACTTTTTAGGAGGGAAAAAGTGAGTCTTATAGAGCAAAAAATACGGTATATCCGTCAGTTTTGCTAATTCCAGGTACTCACAAAGTTTCCCCAACCATTCTCTTTTTGTTGGGATGCTGTCTTCTTTCCAACAGCTAGCAATCAAAATTCTTGCTGCTGTTGTCGCGTATAGAAATAAGTTACTTTTATCTTTTGGGATATCTTTATCTAGAATTCCTGATAGAGGCAGCAATGCTTTTGGAGTTCCTGTTGTAGCATGTGGTTGGCTGCTGTGAGAACAGGATTCCGGACAAGATGGGTAGAGTTCTTTCTATGTTCTCATATTCTGCTTTTATAGATCGGGAGAGAGGCCATGATAATTTGCAGTTGAGATGCTTGAAGTTCAGTTCAATCTGTGCCTTCCAGTGGGCGGTTTCCATTCCAGCTGGTCATTCATTTTAAAAAAAAACACCTATTATTTAACCTCTAAGCACTATTCACGTATGTATTTAAAAACATTCTAGGCATAGAATCATAGAGTTGGAAGAGACCACAAGGGCCATCGAGCCCAACCCCCTGCCAAGCAGGAAACACCATCAGAGCACTCCTGACATATGGTTGTCAAGCCTCTGCTTAAAGACCTCCAAAGAAGGAGACTCCACCACACTCCTTGGCAGCAAATTCCACTGTCGAACAGCTCTTAAATTGTCAGGAAGTTCTTCCTAATTTTTAGGTGGAATCTTCTTTCTTGTAGTTTGGATCCGTTGCTCCGTGTCCGCTTCTCTGGAGCAGCAGAAAACAACCTTTCTCCCTCCTCTATGTGACATCCTTTTATATATTTGAACATGGCTATCATATCACCCCTTAACCTCCTCTTCTCCAGGCTAAACATGCCCAGCTCCCTTAGCCGTTCCTCATAAGGCCTCGTTTCCAGGCCTTTGACCATTTTGGTTGCCCTCCTCTGGACACGTTCCAGTTTGTCAGTGTCCTTCTTGAACTGTGGTGCCCAGAACTGGACACAGTACTCCAGGTGAGGTCTGACCAGAGCAGAATACAGTGGCACTATTACTTCCCTTTATTCCCCTGCCCATTTGGCTGAGTTTGCCCAGCCACTCTGGGCGGCTTCCCATCAAGTGTTAAAAACAATACAGCATTAAATATTAAAAACTGCCTTCGGATGTTTTTTAAGGAGAAGATAGCTGCTTATTTCCTTCACATCTGAAGGGAGGGCATTCCACAGAGCGGGTGCCACTACCAAGAAGGCCCTCTGTCTGGTCCCCTGTAACCTCACTTCTTGCAGGGAGGGAACTGCCAGAAGGCTCTCGGAGCTGGACCTCAGTGTCTGGGCTGGATGATGGAGGTGGAGACGCTCCTTCAGGTATACAGGACCGAGGCCGTTTAGGGCTTTCAAGGTCAGCACCAGCACTTTGAATTGTGCTCGGAAACGTACTGGGAGCCAATGCAGGCCTTTCAGGACCTGTGTTATGTGGACTTGGCGGCCGCTCCCAGTCCCCAGTCTAGCTGCTGCATTCTGGATTAATTGCAGTTTCCAGGTCACCTTCAAAGGTAGCCCCACGTAGAGCACATGTAGATGATTAAAGCTAGAAACTTTCTTCCACCCGGTGAAACAGACCCTCTCCCTTTATTGGCCTTTATTCAACTCGCAACTGGTCCAGAATTTGCACCAACTCTGCTTCTTCAAATCATAAAAGGTTAAAAGGTAAAGGATCCCCTGGACGGTTAAGTCCAGTCAAAGGCGACTATGGGGTTGCGGCGCTCATCTCGCTTTCAGGCCAAGGGAGCCAGCGTTTGTCCACAGACAGCTTTCTGGGTCGTGTGGCCAGCAGGAGTAAACCGCTTCTGGTGCAACAGGACACCGTGATGGAAACCAGAGCTCACGGAAATGCCGTTTACCTTCCTGCCACAGTGGTACCTATTTATCTACTTGCGCTGGCGTGCTTCCGAACTGCTAGGTTGGCAGGAGCTGGGACAGAACAACAGGAGCTCACCCCGTCGCAGGGATTCGAGCCGCCGACCTTCCGATCGGCAAGCCCAAGAGGCTCAGGGGTTTAGACCGCAGCGCCACCCGTGTCCCGTTATGGGATACAGATGCCCGTGTCCCGTTATTCGAATCATATGGTGGAATAGATGTGTGCAATCAGCAATACGAATGGCATTGTGCTCCTGAACTCCTTGCAGTGGCTTCATATATATGTTCAACAGACTTGCAAGTTGTGATGGCCCTGGAGGAGGCACAGAAGTCTGGATAGATATGAACCATCATTGCAGCGGAACCTCCAGGTTTGGAAGCAAAAATCATAGACAAGGGTTCTGAAATTGCATCCACAAGGTCCTTTAGTATGCATGGATGCAGCTCATAAGGCCCTAGTAAAAAGTAAAGGGACCCCTGACCATTAGGTCCAGTCGTGGCCGACTCTGGGGTTGAGGCGCTCATTTCACTTTATTGGCCGAGGGAGCCAGCATACAGCTTCCGGACCAAGTGGCCAGCAGGACTAAGCCGCTTCTGGCGAACCAGAGCAGTGCGCGGAAACGCCGTTTACCTTCCCTATTTATCTACTTGCACTTTGACGTGCTTTCGAACTGCTAGGTTGGCAGGAGCAGGGACCGAGCAACGGGAGCTCACCCTGTCGCGGGGATTCGAACCGCCGACCTTCCGATCGGCAAGTCCTAGGCTCTGTGGTTTAACCCACAGCGCCACCCGTGTCCCTAAGAGCCCTGGAGATTTGAATAAGCCCGAGACAAAGTAGCTGTTGAGCAGTTCCGCTTTTTCTCTGTCACCCAATAACATTTCTCTGTGTTCCCCACAAAGGTAAGATTGTTTGATCTGATTTCCCCACCTTGTTCCAAATCACTCACCCCTTCTTCCTTGGCGTTCTGCCCGGACGCTGAGGTCCAGCGCCGAGGGCCTTCTGGCTGTTCCCTCATTGCGAGAAGCAAAGCTAAAGGGAACCAGGCACAGGGCCTTCTTGGTAGTGGCGCCCGCCCTGTGGAACTCCCTCCCATCAGATGTCAAAGCGATAAATAACTACCTGACATTTAGAAGACATCTTAAGGCAGCCCTGTTCAGGGAAGTTTTTAATGTGTGATATTTTACTGTATTTTTTGTTTCTATGGAAGCCGCCCAGAGTGGCTGGGGAAACCCAGCCAGATGGGCTGGGTACAACTAATAAATTATATTATTATTATTATTATTATTATTATTATTATTATTATTATTATTATTTTGTGGCCAAAACAACTTAGGCCAGCCCTGCTCTAACCACTACACCACCCTGCCCCCAGCCAACCAATGCTTCCTAGTGCTGCAGCCCCCAGCAAATTTACATGAGCCCCCAACTCCCTCCGAAAGGAGCCCCTTCCTCCCGAGCCAAGGAGGATGGTGGGAGCCACTGAAACGAAGACGCATCTCCCCACCACACAGCCAAATTTAAGCCCCATTAAGAATAATTAGAGCCAGGTGTGCCAACTTGAATAAAATATGGGGGGGGGGGGAGAGAAGGTAAGCCTCACCCCACAATATTGGATCACATGATGCGGTGCACGCAGACCATTCAAATGGCAGTTCCCATCAACTTTGTTGTTGTTTAGTCGTTTAGTCGTGTCCGTCTTTTCGTGACCCCCTGGACCAGAGCACGCCAGGCCCTCCAGTCTTCCACTGCCTCCCGCAGTTTGGTCAGACTCATGCTGGTAGCTTCGAGAACACTGTCCCACCATTTCGTCCTCCGTCGTCCCCTTCTCCTTGTGCCCTCCATCTTTCCCAGGGTCTTTTCCAGGGAGTCTTCTCTTCTCAGGAGGTGGCCAAAGTCTTGGAGCCTCAGCTTCAGGATCTGTCCTTCCAGTGAGCACTCAGGGCTGGTTTCCTTCAGAATGGAGAGGTTTGATCTTCTTGCAGTCCATGGGACTCTCAAGAGTCTCCTCCAGCACCAGAATTCAGAAGCATCCATTCTTCGGCGATCAGCCTTATTTATGGTCCAGCTCTCACTTCCATACATCACTACTGGGAAAACCATAGCTTGAACTAGACGGACCTTTGTTGGCAAGGTGATGTCTCTGCTTTTTAAGATGCTGTCTAGGTTTGTCATCACTTTCCTCCCAAGAAGCAGGCGTCTTTTAATTTCGTGGCTGCTGTCACCATCTGCAGTGGTCATGGAGCCCAAGAAAGTAAAATCTCTCACTGCCTCCATTTCTTCCCCTTCTGTTTGCCAGGAGGTGATGGGACCAGTGGCCATGATCTTAGGTTTATTTTATGTTGAGCTTCAGACCATATTATCCTTTGTGTCGAAGGGGCTTGAATAACTCAGAGAAGCTATGAGCCATGAGCCATAGAGGGACAGGTCAGAGTGGAGAGTTTTGCCCAAACGTGATCCACCTGCAGCAGGAACCGGCAAGCCACTCCAGTATCCCTGCCAAGAAAACTCCATGGACCCAGACAGCAGGCCATCGACTTTGCCCCCCTCTCAATTATTTTATTGGGGGGGGGGTTGAAAGGATGCTTGCCCTAGGAGTTGGCTCCTATAATTACAGCCCCCTCCCCGCAGCAGAGACATCCTTAAAGGAGCCTTCTAGATTCGCAGAAAGGAAAGGACACCCCGCCCATTGCAATTTAACCCTTGTAAGCCTCCCAGGCTCTTGCGCTCAGACCCTATCCCCGTCCCAGGACCCTCTCTTTGTGTTCATAGAATCATAGAATCATAGAGCTGGAAGAGACCACAAGGGCCATCGAGTCCAACCCCCTGCCAAGCAGGAAACACCATCAGAGCACTCCTGACATATGGTTGTCAAGCCTCTGCTTAAAGACCTCCAAAGAAGGAGACTCCACCACACTCCTTGGCAGCAAATTCCACTGTCAAACAGCTCTTACTGTCAGGAAGTTCTTCCTCATGTTTAGGTGGAATCTTCTTTCTTGTAGTTTGGATCCATTGCTCCGTGTCCGCTTCTCTGGAGCAGCAGAAAACAACCTTTCTCCCTCCTCTAGGTGACATCCTTTTATATATTTGAACATGGCTATCATATCACCCCTTAACCTCCTCTTCTCCAGGCTAAACATGCCCAGCTCCCTTAGCCATTCCTCATAAGGCATCGTTTCCAGGCCTTTGACCATTTTGGTTGCCCTCCTCTGGACACGTTCCAGCTTGTCAGTGTCCTTCTTGAACTGTGGTGCCCAGAACTGGACACAGTACTCCAGGTGAGGTCTGACCAGAGCAGAAGACAGTGGCACTATTACTTCCCTTGATCTAGATGCTATACTCCTATTGATGCAGCCCAGAATTGCATTGGCTTTTTTAGCTGCCGTGTGTTAACACCCCATGAATGAAGTTAGCCCCCCCCCCCCGGCCCCAGCCCCAGCCCCCTCCGGGCTCCCAGCCAGAGGGGGAAGGGGCTTTGGAATGCGTTGATAAAGGGGGGGCCCCCCGGTGCCGCTTGGCGTTTGAGAGCAGCGATTGGCTGGTGGGAGGAGGCGGGGGCGGAGCCTCTAGGAACAGATGTGCGGGGGGGGGGAGGCGGGACAGAGTACGAATCAGTGAAAGTTTGTAGCAGGTTTTTTTATTTTATTTTTTCTAGCGGACTCTGGAGAAGCGCGCGCAGACGGGTAAAGAAAATTGGGGAGGGGGGCGCCCGTAAAATAGGAGGTAGCGATTTTTTGGGGGGGCCAGCATGGTGAGGGAAGAGATCTCAAATAATAGGGGATAATCTGGGGAGGGGGAGATCTGGGGTGCCAGGAGAAGCGGTGCTGGAAACGCAGAGAGCTGCGGGGAAGGATTTTTTTTTTGGCTGGGGGGGGCGTGTTGCACGGGGGGAGATGAAGCTCAATAAAGAGGGTGGTGTTTTGTAGGCTGAATTTGGGGGGGGGCTGTTTGTGGAAGTAAAAACTGGGGTGGGGGTAACATTGTTCTGGAGTGGGGGGGGGCGAAAGTTGGAGAAGGAATTTAATTTGTTTTCTTATGGGTTAAGAGGCCGAGATTTGAGGGGTGGTATGATGGAGATAGGCTGATTGGGGGGGGTGGAGATTTTTTTTGGGGGGGCAGCACACAGAAAAGAGCTGGGCTGGGAAGAGAATACTGTTGGGGGTCCTTTGAGGTTTGGGGGTTCACCGCTTGAGTTTTGGGGTGTTGGCGTGGGGTTGATTTGGAGAGGGGGGGATGTGTGGGGCAGGCTGGATCTGGGGGTGGCAGAAAATGTGGGTGCTGTTTAGCCCAGATGGGGGCTCACCTTGCCTGGGCGCTGGGGGGAGTGGGTTTAAAAGCAACAAATTAGACATGGGAGGGTTGTTCTTGGAATGGGGAGTAGGTGACAGATTTGGGGGGGTTGCAACCCCGCCCCCCACTTTTGCTGCACTTTTATTTTTATTTTTTTATAAGATATTTATTAAAGTTTTCAACATATTACAAAAATTAGAAAAGATAAAAAAAGTAAAAAGAAAATACAAAATAGGAACAATTAAAAACAAATCCATCTTTCCATGTCTTATCTTTCATTTGCTTGTTTCCCCGACCTCCCCACACCTCCCTTTCTTGTATTCAATTGGTTAATTCAGCAAAACCTTTCCCTCTTTAATTTTATCCTATCTTTTATCTTAATATATTATAAGTTTGAGTTATCACCTGTTAACAATCCATTTTTACATATTCCTTAACATTGCTGCTAAAAAATCCCACTTAGCTTCAATCCAGCATCATTCTAACATTCATTAATTTTGCAGTGTTTCTGTAAGTAGTCTTTAAATTTCTTCCAATCTTCTTCCACCGACTCTTCTCCCTGGTCTCGGATTCTGCCGGTCATTTCCGCCAATTCCATATAGCCCTTCACCTGCCATTCTTCCAGAGTGGGTAATTCTTGTGTCTTCCAATACTTCGCGATAAGTATTCTTGCTGCTGTTGTAGCATACATAAAGAAAGTTCTATCCTTCTTTGCTGTACTTTTAAGGCATCAAACAGAAAACCCTCCTCAACTGGATTTTTTGCCGGGGGTTTTTTTTTTTGGGGGGGGGAGTGGCAGAGGCCAAGAGAGATCCCTGTTTTGGGCCAGAACACTTCCTAAGAAGTGGGGAAATCATTGTATTTCGGATCTATAGGGGGGGCTGCATTTATTTCCTCCTCAGCATTTGGGGGCAAGAGAAAGAGCTCAAGTGCTTGGAGGTGGAAGAAGCTGCATTTATGCCATAGGTAAAGGTAAAGGGACCCCTGACCATTAGGTCCAGTCGTGGCCGACTCTGGGGTTGCGGCGCTCATCTCGCTTTACTGGCCGAGGGAGCCAGCATACAGCTTCCAGGTATGTGGCCAGCAGGACTAAGCCACTTCTGGCGAACCAGAGCAGCGCACGGAAACGCCGTTTACCTTCCCGCCAGAGCAGTACCTATTTATCTACTTGCACTGACGTGCTTTCAAACTGCTAGGTTGGCAGGAGCAGGGACCGAGCAACGGGAGCTCACCCCGTCGTTGTGGGGATTCAAACCGCCGACCTTCTGATCGGCAAGTCCTAGGCTCTGTGGTTTAACCCACAGCACCACCCGCGTCCCTCATATGAATTCAATAAGTAAAAATAAATAGATAGATTCTGGGGGCGGGGGGTTGAAATGTCAGGAAGCAGTAGCATTGGGGAAGGCGCCAGTCAATTACCATATTTTTTGCTCTATAAGACTCACTTTTTCCCTCCTAAAAAGTAAGGGGAAATGTGTGTGCGTTTTATGGAGTGAATGCGGGCTGCGCAGCTATCCCAGAAGCCAGAACAGCAAGAGGGATTGCTGCTTTCACTGTGCAGCGATCCCTCTTGCTGTTCTGGCTTCTGAGATTCAGAATATTTTTTCCCTTGTTTTCCTCCTCCAAAAACTAGGTGCGTCTTGTGGTCTGGTGCATCTTATAGAGCGAAAAATACGGCACCCAAGGGCGCCAAGTGATGCCTCTGCCATCTTCTTTCCAGACACCCTCACCCGTTGCTCGCCCGCTCTCCCTACCATGGCGACCGCAAGGAGCCCTGCCAGTCCCTGCCAGCTGAAGGAGTTTGACAGCGTCCGAGACTCCCTCGCCAACATCATCGGCCAGCTCCGAGACATCGACCCAAGCCACCTTTCCTTCTCGCCCTTCCTGGACCTCGACACCCAGATTTCAATGGCGCCCGTCTCGGACAGCCCTGAATCGTCTCTGGAGGAGCTGCAATCTACTGAAACAGAGGAGGAAGGAGAAGAAGAAGAGGAGGAAGAAGAGGAAGAAGGGACGACCTCTCCCAGACCTCTCCCTGGCCAAGCCTTCCCAGACCCTCTTGGACAACCCAGGCTCTCTCCTCCACAGGCCCCAGAAGAGAGCGACGTGGGGCAGCCCCCCATCCCTGGGGGCCACACTGCAGCCCACCGCTTGCCCAAGGAGACATCCTTTTTGGACTCTGTTCAAGTCGTGCCACGCTGCCCCCTTCCTGATCCCGAGCAAGGTGGCCAAACCGGGACCGTCACGCCGACCGGTCAGCCTCCCCGCGAACGCCAGCCCTGCCTGGGCACGGGAGATGGCGCCTGCCCGGTTTTGCCCCACGGCTCCTCGGGGGAGCTTACCGCCCGCTTGGAGGGCAGCGGGGGTCGCCAGGCCTGCTCCAGCGAGCGCATGAAAGCCGTGGCCTCGGCCTTCGTCGCCTTCCTCCTGGCTCCGTGGTTCCTCTATGGAAGCTACTACTTCCTTCCGCTGCCAGCCCCCGCCTGCCCGGATCTTGCCAGCCGGGTCGCCTTGGCTCTTCGCTCCCTGCCGGTCGCTGGGCTGCCTATTCTCCTCGGTAAAAGATGGGTGTTTTGGGGGGTTGGGGGAGCAGCAAACAGAAGGGGCAGACTGTCCGGCCTCGGTCCAGTATATCTGAAGGAGCGTCTCCACCCCCATCGTTCTGCCCGGACGCTGAGGTCCAGCTCTGAGGGCCTTCTGGCGGTTCCCTCATTGCGAGAAGCCAAGTTACAGGGAACCAGGCAGAGGGCCTTCTCAGTGGTGGCACCCGCCCTGTGGAAAACCCTCCCACCAGATGTCAAAGAGAACAACTATCTGACTTTTAGAAGACATCTGAAGGCAGCCCTGTTTAGGGAAGCTTTTAATGGGGAAGCCCAGCCAGATGGGTGGGGTATAAATAATAAATTATTATTATTATTATTATTATTATTATTATTATTATTATTATTATTACAGTGGTGCCTCGCAAGACGAAAAGAATCCGTTCCGTGAGTCTCTTCGTCTAGCAGTTTTTTCGTCTTGCGAAGCAACCCTATTAGCGGATTAGCGCTATTAGCGGTTTAGCTGCTATTAGTGGCTATTAATGGTTTAAGGGATTAGCGGATTAGCTGCTAAAAGGCTATTAGCAGCTTAGTGCCTTAGAAAAAGGGGGTGGGGAGCGGGGAAAAACCCCCAGGAATCGCAAGACATTTTCGTCTTGCAAAGCAAGCCCATAGCAAATTCGTTTTGCGAAGCACCTCCAAAACAGAAAACCCTTTCGTCCAGCGGGTTTTCCGTCTTGCGAGGCATTCGTCTGGCGGGGCACCACTGTATTATTATTATCTCCTAGTTTCCCTATTTTGCAGGGACAGTCCCAAATTTACAGAAGCCGCCACGGTTTCTGATTCGATCCCAGGGACATACCTATTTTCATCGTGGAAATGTTGGAGGGGAAACAAGGCTGCCTTCAGATATCTTCTAAAAGTCTGGTAGCTGTTTATCTCCTTGACACCATAATGAGGACAAGGTGGTACTTTTTGCGGAGACCCTTTCCAAGTCCACAGGTGTGCCCTAGAGACATAAGCTCCCATCTCAGACTCCGCAACACGTTCTCTCTCAAGGGCCAAAATTCCCTCCGGCTTCATTTGGCAGAGTTGGGTGGCGCAACCTTTATTTCCGCCTCTCCCTTTCATCTCCTCTTCTCCTTTTGCCGCCCTTTCTCTCGCGTTACATTCCCCTCCCTTCTCTTTTTGCAGGATCACAGCACGGCAGAGTTGGAAGGGACCTCTAGGGGTCATCTAGTCCAACCCCCTGCAATGCAAGAATCTCAACACACGGCTCCCCCCCCCCACACCCTACATTGAATTTGACCCTGCTTAGCTTAGCGTTGTTTACCCACAACGCGGGTGGCGCTGTGGGTAAAAGCCTCAGTGCCTAGGGCTTGCCGATCGGAAGGTCGGCGGTTCGAATCCCTGCGGCGGAGTGCGCTCCCGCTGTTCGGTCCCAGCGCCTGCCAACCTAGCAGTTCGAAAGCACCCCCGGGTGCAAGTAGATAAATAGGGACCGCTTACTAGCGGGAAGGTAAACGGCGTTTCCGTGTGCGGCTCTGGCTCGCCAGAGCAGCGATGTCACGCTGGCCACGTGACCCGGAAGTGTCTCCGGACAGCGCTGGCCCCCGGCCTCTTTGAGTGAGATGGGCGCACAACCCTAGAGTCAGACACGACTGGCCCGTACGGGCAGGGGTACCTTTACCTTTACCTAGCTTTGCAGGTGTGCGGGCGGTTTTATTGCTGCGCCAGCTTTAGCTCCCTCTTTCGGACCCCCTGCTTTTGATCACCCCCATTTCTCTCTCCTTCCGTCACCCCGCACCCCCGTTCTCACTTGCCTTTTGATAACAATAATACAGTGGTACCCTGGGTTAAGTACTTAATTCGTTCCAGAGGTCCGTTCTTAACCTGAAACTGTTCTTAACCTGAAGCACCACTTTAGCTACTGGAGCCTCCCACTGCCACCACGCGGTTTCTGTCCTCATCCTGAAGCAAAGTTCTTAACCCGAGGTACTATTTCTGGGTTAGCGGAGTCTGTAACCTGAAGCGTATGTAACCCGAGGTACCACTGTAATTTATTATTTATACCCCACCCATCTGGCTGGGTCTCCCCAGCCACTCTGGGCAGCTCCCAACAGAATATTAAAAACACGATAAAACGTCAAACGTTAAAAGCTTTCCTAAACAGGGCTGCCTTCAGATGTCTTCTAAAAGTCAGAGAGCTGTTTATTTCCTTGACATCTGATGGGAGGGCGTTCCACAGGGCGGGCGCCACCACCAAGAAGGCCCTCTGCCTGGTTCCCTGTAACCTCGCTTCTCGCAGGGAGGGAACCGCCAGAAGGCCCTCGGAGCTGGAGCTCAGCGTCCGGGATGGATGATGGGGGTGGAGACGCTCCTTCAGGGATACAGGGCCGTTTAGGGCTTTCATGGTCAGCACCAACACTTTGAATTGTGCCCAGAAATGTACACCAGTAATTCTCTAACCCAATGGGTCCCAGTGTGGAGCCAGTGTGGTTAAGAGAGGTGACTCGTAATGTGGTGAACCGGGTTCGCATCTCCGTTCCTCCACATGCAGCTGCTGGGTGACCTTGGGCCAGTCACACTTCTTTGAAGTCTCTCAGCCCCACTCACCTCACAGAGTGTTTGTTATGGGGGAGGAAGGGAAAGGAGATTGTTAGCCGCTTTGAGACTCCTTAGGGTAGTGATAAAGCAGGATATCAAATCCAAACTCTTCTTCAATGCGTTTGGGGCGGCTGAGATTCTTGTCTGCCTTTCCCATCTTTGTTTCCATTAAGGCAGAAAGAGAAAACCAATTCCAGCCACCTGCTGTTATTTCTGCAAACAGAGGACGGGGTGTTATTTGCGGGGGTCCAAACGCAGATATTTTTTTCCCCCAAGCTGAGCATTCCTGTCTTAATGGGACGTTTGGAGGAGCGGACAGAACAATTTGCAAAGTGGGCAGCTTTCAAGCCGCGATGTTGCAAAAAGCAACGTGGGTTATTTATCTTAGAGGCTGAAAGTCCCAGGTTGCAGGCAGCTCTGGCCCTACTCAGAGTAGACCCACTGAAATGAATGGGCAAGGCTGGTTTGTCAAGGCTGCTGGGAGCTGTCCCCTCTGCTATGGAGATGTACCGGTAATTCTCAGAGTGGTTTAACAATCGGACCCTCTCTTTCGCCAGGCAAATTTGGGCATTATAGCTCTGTAGGGGGAATAGAGGTGTCCTGGAAAATCTCAGCACTGTCACCAAATCTTCTATTAAATTAGTAGTACAGTGGTGCCTCGCAAGACGGAAAGAATCCGTTCCACGAGTCTCTTCGTCTAGCGGTTTTTTCGTCTTGCGAAGCAACCCTATTAGCGGATTAGCGCTATTAGCGGTTTAGCGGCTATTAGCGGCTATTAAAGGCTTAAGGGATTAGGGATTAGCTGCTAAAAGGCTATTAGCAGCTTAGTGCCTTAGAAAAAGGGGGTGGGGAGTGAAAAAAAATCGCAAGAATCGCAAGACATTTTCGTCTTGCAAAGCAAGCCCATAGAGAAATTCGTCCTGCAAAGCACATTGAAAAACGGAAAACCCTTTTGTCTAGCGGGTTTTCCGTCTTGCAAGGCATTCGTCTTGCGGGGTACCACTGTAGTAGCAGTAGCAATAATAATAATAATAATAATAGTATAGTATAGTATAGTAAATTGATATACCGCCTATACCTGTAGGTCTCAAGGCGGATGCAACATAAAATCACAATAAAAAAAGACAAAACTTTTTCATTTCTTACATCTATATGCCATCTTCAGCTTCCCAAGATCACGAGGTGTTTCCGTGCACTGCTCTGATTTCACCAGAAGCGGCTTAGTCCTACTGGCCACATGACCTGGAAAAACTGTCTGCGGACAAATGCCAGCTCCCTCAGCCAGTAACGCGAGATGAGCACCGCAAACCCAGAGTTGTCCGTGACTGGACCTAACGATCAGGGGTCCCTTTACCTTTACCACCTGTAAAGGGACGCAGGTGGCACTGTGGGTTAAACCCCAGAGCCTAGGACTTGCCAATCAGAAGGTCGGCGGTTCGAATCCCCTTGACGGGGTGAGCTCCCATTGCTCAGTCCCGGCTCCTGCCAACTTAGCAGTTCGAAAACACGTCAAAATGTATGTAACCTGAGGTACCACTGTATAACACGCCGTGAACTTTAAATCCCGTTTTCATAACTTCTCCCAAGTTGTATATTGTACCCAAAGTCTCTCACCCAGTGTATCATTATAGTCTGATATACAGTGGTACCTCGGGTTACAGACGCTTCAGGTTACATACGCTTCAGGTTACAGACTCCGCTAACCCAGAAATAGTGCTTCAGGTTAAGAACTTTGCTTCAGGATGAGAACAGAAATCGTGCGGTGGCAGCAGGAGGCCCCATTAGCTAAAATGGTGCTTCAGGTTAAGAAGAGTTTTAGGTTAAGAACGGACCTCCAGAACGAATTAAGTACATAACCCAAGGTACCACTGTATTCCCATTTGACTCCGATGCTGCTGAACTGGCAATGGTCTCCGAAAAAAAACTGCCCTCCTTTCTCTCCTGGCTACAGGCATTGTTCTGAGGGCTTTTTCTGCCTTGTGCCTGGACAACGTCGGCCCCCTGGGCACTCGCTCTCGGCCCGTCCTCCTCCACCAGCTTTTTGTCGTGGGCTCCGTGGACCAGCTCTCCGTCTTTTCCCTCAACGTGGTGGCGACGGCGACTTTCCTCCCCCAGGAGCACTTGGTTCTCATCCCGATCCTCGTGGGGCTCTTTGCTGTTGGAAGGTGAGGTGCAGGGCCGGGGACTGCGGCCCCCTAGCCATCTCTGCCTGGCCCTTGGGACCTTTCTCGGGCCAAACCCTCCAATCTCCAGGCTAGGCGCAACCTCCAGCAATCCTGCTCTACACTTTTCGTCGAGGGGTTTTGCCCGACAGGAACGTACCTCTCAAAGAGATTGTAGCTTGCCCTCTAAAAACAAAACCCAAGTTCCCAGACCTCATTGTTCTGGAAGCAGTCCTGCCTTTAAGAGCAACACAGGAATAATGATAATGATAATGATAATGATGATAATGATAATGATAATGATAGTAATTTGTTATTTATACCCCGCCCATCTGGCTGGGTTTCCTCAGCCACTCTGGGTGGCTTCCAACAAAACACTTCTCGGTACTGGCACCCTCCCTGTGGAACGCCCTCCCACCAGATGTCAAAGAGAAAAATAACTACCAAACTTTTAGAAGACATCTGAAGGCAGCCCTCTTTAGGGAAGCTTTTAATGTTTAATAGGTTATTGTATTTTAGTTTTTTGTTGGAAGCCGCCCAGAGTGGCTGGGAAAACCCAGCCAGATGGGCAGGGTATAATAAATAATAATAATAATAATAATAATAACTGTTATTAATTGGAAGCCGCGCTGGACATTCGGCTTCCAAAAATCATTCGAAAACCGGAACAATCACTTCCGGTTTTTCGATCGTTCCGGAGTCGAAACGTTCCAGTTGAAAGGCGTTCAGCTTCCGAGGTTCCACTGTAAGCAGCCTTGTTTGATTTCGCTAATGGCGACATTCTGCATTTAATGAATGCCGCTAATTCAGTGCTATTTATCAGAATGGCAAAGGCACTCATCCGATAGTTCTGGCGAGTTCCAGCTGGAAAAAAAGCCCTGAATAGGAACAAACCAGTTCAGTTTATCGAAGTTCGCCGATCTGGTTCAGAAATCTCCGAACTTCTCCTGAAAGGTTCTAGGTGAATTGAATGTGAACGTTTGTTTGGGGTTAGGAACCTTAATGACTTCTAGTTATGTTCAAGTTAGTTCTCTTTCTGTCCCTTTGGAGCAAAGTTTCCCAAACTTGGGTCTCTGGCTCTTTGGGGACTACAATGCCCATCATCCCTAGCTAGCAAGACCGGCTGCCATGGATGATGGGAATTGTAGTCCCCAAACAACTGGAGAACCAAATTTGGGAAACGCTGATCGAGAAGGTCTTCTTTGCTCTGCTTCGCTTCACAGGTGCTGTTACTGGGCCTGCCTGCACCTCAGCAGCACATACCGTGGCTTCGGGTTCGGCCTCTCCTTCTTTCCGACAGTCGCCATGAGTATCTACAACCTCTTCTGCCTCTACCACCTGGGCTTGGGGTTCCTGTTTGCCGCCTTGCCCGACGTCCGCAACACATCCGCTCCGACGCTCGAACTGACTATGCCCAGGAGATGAGGGACGAGGCGCCTACAAAACTGTCTCCGCCCTCCGCCCCCTTCTCAAGCTCCCCATCCCCGCAAAAAAACAGCAACTCTGCAACACCCCTGTAAATTTCTGGGTCAGCTCCAGGACTTAAAAGAGACCAGCCATCTGCTTCGAAACACGGGGTTTGTTTGCAAAATCCCAGTGGCTTTGCAAGAAAGGACTAAATTTGCAGGCAGGGTCAAACGCTCCTCCCTTAAAAAGACAAATGTTAGCATTTTAGAAGGAAGCTAGGCTGGAGCTTTCCCCCCCTGAAATACTGAATTTCCACATGCAGGGGATTTTTCGATGCTTCCTGGTACAGTCATACCTCATGTTGCGTCCGCTTCATGATACGTTCTTTCAGGTTATGTCCTGCGGCGACCAGTAAGGGTTACTACCGGGTTTCGCCGCTCGTGCATGCGCAGAAGCACAAAATGACACCACACGCATGCGCAGAAGCGGCAAATCGCGCCCCGCGCATGTGCAGCCGCGCCGCTGCAGGTTGCGCTCTTTTCATGTTGCAAACGGGCCTCCGGAACGGATCCCGTTCGCAACCAGAGGTACCACTCGATACACAAGGCCCAGGGGTGTCTGCCAACTGAGTGTGGAAAGCTCAGTTGGTGAGAGCGTGGTGGTGATAACGCCAAGGTCGCAGGTTCGATTCCCGGGTGGGGCAGCTGCGTATTCCTGCGTTGCAAAGGGGTTGGACTAGATTTTCTTCAGGGTCCCTTCCAACTCTACTATTCTGTGCAATTTCTCTTTGCAAAAAGGTTCCTGCCTTGCCAAGGGGTTAGATCAGATGAACTTCAGGGGGCGCTTTAAACTCTACACTTCTGTGAGCTTATGAAACATCTGATGTCATAAGGGGAAAATGTCTTCCATGAATAAGAACAGATTTAAATCGAGCCTTTGGGGAACGTGCAGAGATGAGAACCGTATTTTTTGCTCTATAAGACTCACTTTTCCCCTCCTAAAAAGTAAGGGGAAATGTGTGTGCTTCTTATGGAGCGAATGCAGGCTGCGCAGCTATCCCAGAAGCCAGAACAGCAAGAGGGATTGCTGCTTTCACTGCGCAGCGATCCCTCTTGCTGTTCTGGCTTCTGAGATTCAGAATATTTTTTTTCCTTGTTTTCCTCCTCCAAAAACTAGGTGCGTCGTGTGGTCTGGTGAATCTTATAGAGCGAAAAATACGATATTTACTTTTCTGCACTCAAATGTCCTATATTGGTAACGAGTTGGAAATCGATGACGTATGAAGTCCCCTTCCAGCGATGTGCTTGTTCATAGTGCTTTTGAGCATGTGCAAAGTGTTGCTGTTCCCTCCCCCCCCCCCATATCAAAAACTGGAAGCTCAAGAGAAGCTCCCAAGTCAAGGGTGAACCCAGAGGCTTTTTCCATTTTCAGAAACGGACCATCAAAGCAAGGACCCGAGGAATACCAGAAGCCTTGGCCTGCAGCGGGCAGGGATAGCAGTAAAAGAAATGTCACCAAGCATGTGCAGAGTGTAGTTCCCTTTGGTAAGCGCTACCAGATGTGCTCCGGCATGAACGCCCAAGATTCAAGCAATAATAAACAACTTGCGAAACTTAAAGACGCAAGGTAAAGGTAAAGATAAAGGGACCCCTGACCATCAGGTCCAGTCGCAGACGACTCTGGGGTTGTGGCGCTCATCTCGCTTTATGGGCCAAGGGAGCCGGCGTCCAGCTTCCGGGTCATGTGGCCAGCAGGACTAAGCCGCTTCTGGCAAACCAGAGCAGCGCATGGAAACACTGTTTACCTTCCTGCTGGAGTGGTACCTATTTATCTACTTGCACTGGTGTGCTTTCGAACTGCTAGGTTGGCAGGAGCAGGGACCGAGCAATGGGAGCTCACCCCGTTGCGGGGATTCGAACCGCCGACCTTCTGATTGGCAAGTCCTAGGCTCTGTGGTTTAAACCACAGCACCACCCGCGTCCCATTTAAAAATGCAAACTGCACCCCTCAATCACAAACACACAACACACAGGCTGAGATTGTATTGCATTCAAGAAAAAACAGGGTTTGGTGTTTTTTGGAGAGTAAAAAAACAAAACAAGGCATCAATGCAGAGCCGGGTTCGAGTCCCCCAGCTTTCGTTTTCACGGGAAGGGCTTCTGCAGCGGCTCCTTTAAACATTCCTCCGTCTGGTTCAGGCACAGCGGTTCCGACCCGGATTCGGCCCGGGCCCCTGCCCCCTTCCGCCATTGGGCCCTTCGGGAGGTCAGGCGGTAAGCCCCATAGAGGAGGGAGAAGACGACGGGCCCCACAAACATCAGTGCCACTGCAAGCAGGAGCGGAAGGTGCCCGTGCCCCCGGGCGACCTCCCCTCCCCGGGACGTGTAGTACGGGTGCTGGAGACAGTGGTGGTCGGCTTCTTGGAAGCTACTGAAAGGCGGGCAAGCAGTGCAGTTGTTTTCCGTGCCTCCGAGACAGGTGTAGCAGGACGGGTGGCAAGCGGCACAGGACCGGGCGTTGCGGGGCGTCCCGTCGGGAGCCAGCGAGGGCCGGGAGAGGGCGTAGTATCTGGGGGGGCAGTAGGAGACGCATCGGCGCTGGAGGACATAGAAGGGGCCGTGGCATTCTGAGGAGAGAAAGAGAGGGTGAGCGACGCAGGAGAGACGCCGGAGGGGAGAACAACGGTTCCCAAATTTTGTTGGGATGGCCGCAGGGTTCCATGAACTCAGTCCCAGGAACGGCCCCCCCTACCCGGAGCAATGGACACAGAGCAATGGATCCAAACTACAAGAAAGAAGATTCCACCTAAATATTAGGAAGAACTTCCTGACAGTAAGAGCCGTTCGACAGTGGAATTTGCTGCCAAGGAGTGTGGTGGAGTCTCCTTCTTTGGAGGTCTTTAAGCAGAGGCTTGACAACCATATGTCAGGAGTGCTCTGATGGTGTTTCCTGCTTGGCAGGGGGTTGGAGTCGAAGGCCCTTGTGGTCTCTTCCAACTCTATGATTCTATGATTCTACCCTGTAAAAACAGCATTGCAGTCGTACCTCGGAAGCCGGATGCCTTGCGAGTCGAACGTCTCGACTCCCGAATCCCACAAACCCAGAAGCGAGCGTTCTGGTTTGTGAATGTTCTTTGGAACCCGAATGTTCTGACGCGGCTTCCGATTGGCTGCAGGAGCTTCCTGCAGCCAATCAGAAGGCGCGCCTTGGTTTCTGAATGTTTTGGAAGTCGGACTACTGCAATGCGCTCTACGTGGGGCTACCTTTGAAGGTGACCCAGAAACTGCAATTAATCCAGAATGCGGTAGCTAGACTGGTGACTGGGAGTGGCCGCCGAGACCATATAACACCGGTCTTGAAAGACCTACATTGGCTCCCAGTACGTTTCCAAGCACAATTCAAAGTGTTGGCGCTGACCTTTAAAGCCCTAAATGGCCTCAGTCCAGTATACCTGAAGGAGTGTCTCCACCCCCATCGTTCTACCCGGACACTGAGGTCCAGCACCGAGGGCCTTCTGGCAGTTCCCTCCCTGCGAGAAGCCAAGTTACAGGGAACCAGGCAGAGGGCCTTCTCGGTGGTGGCACCCTCCCTGTGGAACGCCCTCCCACCAGATGTCAAAGAGAAAAGTAACTACCAAACTTTTAGAAGATATCTGAAGGCAGCTCTGTTTAGGGAAGCTTTTAATGTTTAATAGGTTATTGTATTTTAGTGTTTTATTGGACGCCGCCCAGAGTGGGCAGGGTATAAATAATAAATTATTATTATTATTATTATTATTATTATTTATTCCGAAGCACGGCCGTATTCAGAATTGTTGGCATCCGCCTGTCTCGAGAGACAACGGCGTGAAAAGCAGCGGGGGTTTCGCGGCTTGGATTTTACTGTATTCTTCATCGCGCATTTGTTCCAAACCCAGGACTCCCGCGGCAAATTTGATGTACCGCATTTTTCGCTCTGTAAGACGCACTTTTCCCCTCCTAAAAAGTAAGGGGAAATGTGTGTGTGTCTTATGGACCGAATGCAGGCGGGAGGCTCTGCTCAGTGCTCCCTTTAAAGAGCTGCCCTTCTCCCTCCTCGGAGAAAACCCCACAAGAGCCGCACACACGCTCCGGGTGCTCTTTAAAGGGAGCGCGGCTCTTGAGGGAGCCTTCATCCCACTGCCCTGAAGAGGCTTCGTGCGGCTATCCCAGAAGCCAGATCCCTCTTGCTGTTCTGGCTTCTGGGATTCAGAATATTTTTTTTCTTGTTTTCCTCCTCCAAAAACTAGGTGCGTCTCGTGGTCCGGTGCGTCTTATAGAGCGAAAAATACGGTACTTGATCTGGCGGCGCCAGCTTTCCAAAGTCTAATCGCTGCCTGCACCTGCTGAACGCTGCATTTCCCAGCAAGAAAAACATCAACGTGCACGGGTCCGCCACCTGTCAATCACCTCCACCTGTCAATCACCTACCAAAGTCGGCCTGGGGTGGGGGAGTTTAATGGTGACTCCCGCCAAACCAAAAGAGCCCCACCCCACCCCTTTTTCCAACAATTTTATTTCTTTTGTTACTGGGATCCAGTGGCAAGGAGTTCCGCAGGCTCCGCAGGGGTAAAGAGGGATGGACGCAACTTACCCAGGCATTCTCCATCAGCGCTTCGCATGGCACAGCTGCCCACCATCGAGGCTGCGACCGGTCTCGCCCTCATATCTTCCTCTGTGCCGTACAGTTTTAACAAAAAGCTGTCGAGGGACCCTGTGTTGTACGCGTCGCCTTTGTTCTCCAGCAGAAGGGACCAGACGCCCCGCGGATTTTCGTCCCAATAGTGTGTGGACATGAAAGACCAGTCCCTGTACCCCTCGCGGCTGGTGTCGTGAGGCCTGGCGGGCAAAATAGAGAAATTGTACACGAGTTTAACATGAGCCGGCGGTGTGATGCTGCAGCAAAAAAATTTAACGCTCTTCTGGGCTGCATCCATAGAATTATATAGTATCCAAAACAAGGGTGATAATATTCTGCAGCCCAATGCAATTCTGGGCTGCATCAATAGGAGTATAGCATCTAGATCAAGGGAAGTAATAGTGCCACTGTATTCTGCTCTGGTCAGACCTCACCTGGAGTACTGTGTCCAGTTCTGGGCACCACAGTTCAAGAAGGACACTGACAAACTGGAACGTGTCCAGAGGAGGGCAACCAAAATGGTCAAAGGCCTGGAAACGATGCCTTATGAGGAACGGCTAAGGGAGCTGGGCATGTTTAGCCTGGAGAAGAGGAGGTTAAGGGGTGATATGATAGCCATGTTCAAATATATAAAAGGATGTCACCTAGAGGAGGGAGAAAGGTTGCTTTCTGCTGCTCCAGAGAAGCGGACACGGAGCAATGGATCCAAACTACAAGAAAGAAGATTCCACCTAAACATTAGGAAGAACTTCCTGACAGTAAGAGCTGTTTGACAGTGGAATTTGCTGCCAAGGAGTGTGGTGGAGTCTCCTTCTTTGGAGGTCTTTAAGCAGAGGCTTGACAACCATATGTCAGGAGTGCTCTGATGGTGTTTCCTGCTTGGCAGGGGGTTGGACTCGATGGCCCTTGTGGTCTCTTCCAACTCTATGATTCTATGATCGGGCCCCGCCTGCAGTCCTGTGTGTGGTTCTGGGCACCCCAGTTTAAGAAGGATGTCGACAAGCTGGAAAGTGATATCTTTATTGTCATTGTCCCATGCAGAACAATGAAATTGAAAAACTACATAAAACATTCAAAAACACCTAAAAACTCTGAAGCCCCATTTTAAAATACACTATACTATAGAGACCCCTTATGCTGCGTTTAGAACCAGAATTGCATTTGCGTAGAGACTGTTTCTCAGGTGGCTAGTCCTGGCCTTTATAACCCTGTACCTTCTTCCAGAAGGCAGAAGCTGAAAGAGATCATTTCCGGGGTGCGCACTATCCTGTGCTATCTCTGCCGCTTTCTTATGGCACCTGGAAGCGTAGATTTGATCCAAGGTGGGAAGAGTGCACCCAATTATTCTCTCTGCAGTCTTTACAACCCTGGACAGCATTGTTTTTTCCCTGGCCGTGCAGCTCCCAAACCACACACACAGACCATAAGTTAATACACTCTCAAAAGTACAATGGTAAAATGCCATCAACAGGTCCTTTGAGAGATTGGTTTTCCGGAAAATATAACCTCTGCTGCGCTCTCTTCACCAGGTCTTTGCTGTTTTCTCCCCAGGTTAGGTCGTCTCTCAACTCCATTCCCAGAAATCAAAACACCGAGACCTGTTCCACGCACTTCCCCTCAGTAATAAGTGGCTGAATATTCAATTTACATTTCCTAAAGTCCACAATGATCTCTTTTGTTTTCTTTAAGTTAAGGAGTAAGTTGTTTTTCCGGCACCACTCCCCCAACTACTCAACTTCCTTCCTGTAGGCCGCCTCCCCCTCTCCAGCCGTGATTAAAGTTGTATCCATAGGATCGAGGCTCTGGCACCCAAGCCTTATGAGGAACGGTTGAAGGACTTGGGGATGTTTAGCTTGTAGAAGCACGTGGCGATAATTCGGTTTTCAACATCATGATCTATCACCAGCTAAACATTGCTGATATATCAGGATGTCTGAAATAAGACATCGTGATTTTTGCAAAGCGCACACACACACGTGTCATGATTCGCAATATATTGCCGGGTCAAAAAATTGAAAGGATGCAGTACCTACGAAAGAGGAGCGGCAGCTGAAATATGCTGAATTAGCAGGCTTAAAGATAAAGGGACCCCTGACCATTAGGTCCAGTCGTGGCCGATTCTGGGGTTGCGGCGCTCATCTCGCTTTATTGGCTGAGGGAGCCGGCGTACAGCTTCCGGGTCATGTGGCCAGCATGACTGAGCCGCTTCTGGCGAACCAGAGCAGCACACGGAAGCGCCATTACACAGGTTGTACAATGACAATAAAGGTATTATTATTATTATTATTCATCCAAGTTGTTCATAAACTAAGCTGTTCTTAAACCAAGGTACCACTGTACTGGGAAATGCTTGACTAACTCTCTTTTATTTGGGCGAAAATTTATAATGATTAATATCATAACACAGGCTTGAAACCGGTTTTGGGGCAAAATACAGTGGTACCTCGGGTTACATACGCTTCAGGTTAAACACTCCGCTAACCCAGAAATAGTGCTTCAGGTTAAGAACTTTGCTTCAGGCTAAGAACAGAAATTGTGCTCCGGCGGTGCAGCAGCAGCAGGAGGCCCCATTAGCTAAATTGGTGCTTCAGGTTAAGAACAGTTTCAGGTTAAGAACGGAGCCCCGGAACGAATTAAGTACTTAACCCGAGGTACCACTGTCCAGCCCATCATGATTCGCGAAATTAGGGCCGGTCGGAAACAGTGAAGCTGACATCACAATATGGACTGGGCATATTGTGATATGGGAGCTGGGCATGTTTAGCCTGGAGAAGAGGAGGTTAAGGGGTGATATGATAGCCATGTTCAAATATATAAAAGGATGTCACATAGAGGAGGGAGAAAGGTTGTTTTCTGCTGCTCCAGAGAAGCGGACACGGAGCAATGGATCCAGACTACAAGAAAGAAGATTCCACCTCAACATTAGGAAGAACTTCCTGACAGTAAGAGCTGTTTGACAGTGGAATTTGCTGCCAAGGAGTGTGGTGGAGTCTCCTTCTTTGGAGGTCTTTAAGCAGAGGCTTGACAACCATATGTCAGGAGTGCTCTGATGGTGTTTCCTGCTTGGCAGGGGGTTGGACTCGATGGCCCTTGTGGTCTCTTCCAACTCTATGATTCTATGACTTCGGGTTGGGACGATGTATCAATATATCGCCCGGCCTTACCTGACAGCCACCAGAGTGGATTTGGTCCCCATGGGGCTGGTCAGAGAGATGGCTAAATCTCCTCGGCGGCTGTAGCGGAGGGAGAGCTGGACCTGGACGTGCTCCAGGGAACGGATGCTCTGCTCCTTCCTCGGGCAGGAAGAGGAGGTGACATTTTTGGCGATGGAGAGCCTTGAACCAATCAGCCTGTGAGGAAGCCAAAAGAGAGGGAGAGGAAGAAGAGGCAGAGTTATTTGCAGAGGGAGTTATTTGCCACCCGGGTGGCGCTGTGGGTAAAAGCCTCAGCGCCTAGGGCTTGCCGATCGAAAGGTCGGCGGTTCGAATCCCCGCGGTGGGGTGCGCTCCCGTCGTTCGGTCCCAGCGCCTGCCAACCTAGCAGTTCGAAAGCACTCCCGGGTGCAAGTAGATAAATAGGTACCTCTCCGGCGGGAAGGTAAATGGCGTTCCGTGTGCTGCGCTGGCTCGCCAGAGCAGCGATGTCATGCTGGCCACGTGACCCGGAAGTGTCTCCGGACAGTGCTGGCCCCCGGCCTCTTGAGTGAGATGGGCGCACAACCCTAGAGTCTGTCAAGACTGGCCCGTACGGGCAGGGGTACCTTTACCTTACCTTTAGAACAGGCACCCCCAAACTCGGCCCTCCAGATGTTTTGGGACTACAATTCCCATCATCCCTGACCACTGGTCCTGTTAGCTAGGGATGATGGGAGTTGTAGTCCCAAAACATCTGGAGGGTTGAGTTTGGGGGTGCCTGGCTTAGAACATGTTCGGCCCCTTTCAAAAAGAGCTACCATTGGATTTCAGCCTTACCAAAGCAAACAGTCTAATTTGTCAACGTCTAAAAGATATCGAAGGGACGCGGGTGGCGCTGTGGTCTAAACCACAGAGCCTAGGGCTTGCTGATCAGAAGGTTGGCGGTTCGAATCCCTGTGACGACGGGGTGAGCTCCCGTTGCTCGGTCCCTGCTCCTGCCAACCTAGCAGTTTGAAAGCACGTCAAAGTGCAAGTAGATAAGTAGGTACCACTCTGGCGGGAAGGGAAACGGCGTTTCCGTGCGCTGCTTTGGTTCGCCGGAAGCGGCTTAGTCATGCTGGCCACATGACCCAGAAAGTGCCTTTTTTAGCCAGCAAATTAGTTGCAGAGCTGCTTGGAGGGTATATAATAATAATAATAATAATAATAATAATAATAGTAATAATTAATAATACAGTGGACACTCGGATTGTGAACGTGATCCGTGTGGGAGGCACATTCGTAATCTACAGCGTTCACAACCCGCAGCACCGGGTCGCAAGCGCCGAAACCCGGAAGTAACCCGTTCCTGTACTTCCGGGTTTCGTGTGGTACGCAACCCAAAAATGCGCAACCTGAAGCATCTGTAACCCGATGTATGACTGTAGTAGTAGTAGTAGTAGTAGTAATAATAATAATAATAATAATAATAATAATAATTTATTATTTATACCCCGCCCATCAGGCTGGGTTTCCCCAGCCACTCTGGGCGGTTCCCAACAAAATATTAAAAACACAAAAGAGCATCAAACATTAAAAACCTCCCTAAGCAGGGCTGTCTTCAGATGCCTTCTGAAAGTCAGATAGTTATTTATTTCCTTGACATCTAACGGGAGGGCATTCCACAGTGCGGGTGCCACCACCGAGAAGGCCCTCTGCCTTTTGAGAGCCCGTCCCTTACAGTGGCTTGTAGACGATTCTGATGGAGCATTTCCTCTGGGGCCCCGTCGTATTCCACCTCTTAGCCAGATCCACCAGGCGTCCAGCGTCTAAGAGCCCGTATCCGTAATAGTGACTCACTGAAAGAGGGGTAGAAACAATGGTGAGATCCTGCTCCCTCGGAGGAATTAGAGCAGCGTTTCCCCAAACCTGGACTACAAATCCCATCATCCCTGGCGACTGGCCCTGTTAGCTAGGGATGATGGGAGTTGTAGTCCCCAAACAGTTTGGGAAATGCTGTTGGACCATAAAGAAGGCTGATCGCCGAAGAATGGATGCTTTTGAATTATGGTGCTGGAGGAGACTCTTGAGAGTCCCATGGACTGCAAGAAGATCCAACCTCTCCATTCTGAAGGAAATCAGCCCTGGGTGCTCCCTGGAAGGACAGATCGTGAAGCTGAGGCTCCAAGACTTTGGCCACCTCATGAGAAGAGAAGAGAAGACTCCCTGGAATAGACCCTGATGTTGGGAAAGATGGAGGGCACAAGGAGAAGGGGACGACAGAGGACGAGATGGTGGGACAGTGTTCTCCAAGCTGCCAGCATGAGTTTGACCAAACTGTGGGAGGCAGTGGAAGACAGGAGGGCCTGGCGTGCTCTGGTCCAGGGGGTCACGAAAAGGCGAACACGACTAAATGACTAAACAACAACAACAAAGACATAGGGGAGGGAACCTGCAGCACTCCAGATGTGGCAGCCTTCCAGATGTTGCCTTGACCCCAGCTCTCCCCAGCCTCACCTTTGCGCCCTACGCCATTCACAGCCCAGTCGTCTGCCTGGAGGTGGGCTGGCCTGGAAGCCCTCACGACGATGTGTTGCATGTCACGCCAGGTCAAGGCTGGGCTACAAAGATGGAGAAGGGAGTGAGAATCGTAAGAGTTGCTATGCAGGAACATGCAGGTGGCCTGTATGGAGATCGAGCCCCTGACATTGGCGTTAACAGCACCAGGCTCTAATTAATAATAATAATAATAATAATAATAATAATAATAATAATAATTATTATTATTATTTATTTATACCCCGCCCATCTGGCTGGGTTTCCCCAGCCACTCTGGGCAGCTTCCAACAAAACACTAAAATACAATCACCTATTAAACATTAAAAGCTTCCCTAAACAGGGCTGCCTTTAGATGTAGCTTGGTAGTTATTTTTCTCTTTGACATCTGGTGGGAGGGTGTTCCACAGGGCGGGCGGCACCACCGAGAAGGCCCTCTGCCCGGTTCCCTGTAACTTGGCTTCTCGCAGCGAGGGAACCGCTGGACCTCAGTGTCCGGGCTGGACGATGGGGGTGGAGACGCTCCTTCAGGTATACTGGGCCGTTTAGGGCTTTCAAGGTCAGCACCAACACTTTGAATTGTGCTCAGAAACATACTGGGAGCCAGTGTAGGTGTAAGATGCTTCAGGTTGTGCCAGTGTAAGACCGGTGTTATATGGTCTCGGCGGCCGCTCCCAGTCCCCAGCCTAGCTGCCGCATTCTGGATTAGTTGTAGTTTCTGGGTCACCTTCAAAGGTAGCCCCATGTAGAATGCATTGCAGTAGTCCAAGCGGGAGATAACCAGAGCATGTACCACTCTGGCGAGGCAGTCTGTGGGCAGGTAGGGTCTCATCCTGCGTACCAGATGAAGCTGCCCTGGACACAGAATTAACCTGCGCCTCCATGGACAGCTGTGAGTCCAAAATGACTCCCAGGCTGCACACCTGGTCCTTCAGGGGCACAGTGACCCCATTCAGGACCAGGGAGTCCCCCACACCTGCCCGGCTCCTGTCCCCCAAAAACAGTACTTCTGTCTTGGCAGGATTCAACCTCAATCTGTTAGCTGCCACCCACCCTCCAACCGCCTCCAGACACTCACACAGGACCTTCACCGCCTTCACTGGTTCCGATTTGAAAGAGATCAAATCAAAATGACAGATTATGCGGAACTGGACAAACTAACTGGGAAAATCAGATATGCCCGAGACCAAAAGTTCATCGAAGACTGGGGAAAGTTTGTAGAGTATCTGAAAAACGTATGTGATATACAAACAACGCTAGTGGGGTTTCGAGAGGCGCTGTAAAAATTGAGAGATATTGTCAAAAAAGAAATAGAAGGGAGAGGGAAGACAAATGGCAATATAAAGGGAATGCGTAATTAAGAGGTAAATAGGGATGATTGCCAGAGAAGCTGAAGGAAGTCCAAAAGAGATGTTTTGTTATAATTTGGATAAAAATGTACAATTGTATTGGAAAATTAATAAAAAATTATTATTATTTTTTAAAAAGAGAAAGAGATCAAATGAGAAGTCAGATTTGTGCCCCAGCTCCAGTGGCGTAGCGTGGGTTGTCAGCACCCGGGGCAAGGCAAGTAATTTGTGCCCCCTAACCCGGGGCAAGGCAAGTAATTTGCGCCCCCCCCCACTGCACTGTCCCTCCCCCAGATAGTCCCTCGCTCTCTCTCCGCACCGCACGCCTGGCACCCTCCCCTCCACAGTGGGCGGCGACCCGGCGGCTCGGATCGGATTCGCACAGCCAGCACTGCAGTGAGAGAGAGTGAGCGAGTCAGGTAGGGGCAGAGAGCTGCGAGTGTGAGCGTGCCCCCCCCCCAGATGTTGCACCCGGTGCGACCGCCCCCCCCCTGCACCCCCCACGCTACGCCACTGCCCAGCCCCTCCGGAAGACTTGCAGTGGGGCCCTTGGACCCCAAAGAGTTTAGCCGACACTCCTCCCTTCTTACTTGGCTTCCAAAGCGAGCGAAATCATGCCTGCTGCGAGAGGGGCGGAAGCAGACGTTCCCGTGTGGCCGCTGGTGCAGGTGTGGCGGAGGTCTGTGGTCACCTGCGAGGGGAAAGAGAATCACCAAGAATAAAATAAGGTTGCACAGATTCCTCAGCCAGCCTCCCGTCTTCGCCCATTGTTATGAGAGTTCTAAGGTGCCATCAATAAAACAAATGTTCATGTGCAAGGTACATAGACCACAGGTAGCTAAAAAAGCCAATGCAATTCTGGGCTGCATCAATAGGAGTATAGCATCTAGATCAAGGGAAGTAATAGTGCCACTGTATTCTGCTCTGGTCAGACCTCACCTGGAGTACTGTGTCCAGTTCTGGGCACCACAGTTCAAGAAGGACACTGACAAACTGGAACGTGTCCAGAGGAGGGCAACCAAAATGGTCAAAGGCCTGGAAACGATGCCTTATGAGGAACGGCTAAGGGAGCTGGGCATGTTTAGCCTGGAGAAGAGTCGGTTAAGGGGTGATATGATAGCCATGTTCAAATATAGAAAAGGATGTCACCTAGAGGAGGGAGAAAGGTTGTTTTCTGCTGCTCCAGAGAAGCGGACACGGAGCAATGGATCCAAACTACAAGAAAGAAGATTCCACCTAAACATTAGGGAGAACTTCCTGACCCTAAGAGCTGTTTGACAGTGGAATTTGCTGCCAAGGAGTGTGGTGGAGTCTCCTTCTTTGGAGGTCTTTAAGCAGAGGCTTGACAACCATATGTCAGGAGTGCTCTGATGGGGTTTCCTGCTTGGCAGGGGGTTGGACCAGCGGATGGGCTGCCTCTCTCCTTACTGGGACCCTCTCCGGCATCCCTCTGGAGCCTTCTCTCCACCTCCAGCTCCGATGGCAGTTCCCTGACATGTACGTATTCTGAAAACAGCCTTTTTACCAGAAGGTGCGTGCGTGAGATTGGCTGAATGCCCTGCCTGCCCTCCAATTGCCCCCCCCCCCGTCCCCGTCAAGAGAACCGCGAGCAAAAATATATCTCACAATCTGCTTTTCGCCTTTCGCCCCGCTGCTGTAAGTGGTGGTGAGGGTCGAGGCACAGGCCTCGTTGTACCAGGGCACCCTGCCCCTCTCGGTCGTGCTGCCCACTGACAAGGTGTAGATGCTGTTGGTGTAGCCGTCGCAGTTGCAGTTGTCGCCGCGGAGGCCGCCATTCCCCGAGGCCCAGACAAAGAGGGAGCCCAGTCCCTGGCGGCCCTGAAAACAGAAGGAGAAAATCTGTTGGGGGGACATAATTTCATAAAGATGCATCATTCTGATGGTTCCATTTCCTGTATGTACCGTATTTTTCGCTCTATAGGACGCACTGGACCATAGGACGCACCGGACCATAGGAGGGGGAGAACAGAGGAAAAAATTCTCTCCCTCTCTGCTCAGCACCCCTTCAGAGAAGCGGCAGGAGAAACGGAGCCCCTTCCATTTCTCCTCCCGCTTGGCTGAAGGGGCGCTGCGCAGCTCTCCCTCTCTGCTGAAGCCAGGAGAGTCTTGCTCTCCCGGCTTCAGCAAAAGGAACCCGAAGCCTTCAGAGCGCAGTGCAAGTTCCCGCTGCACTTCAGGCGGCTATCCCTGAAGCCTGGAGAGCGAGAGGGCTCAGTGCGCACCGACCCCTCTCGCTCTCCAGGCTTCAGCGAAAGCAACGCGAAGCCTCTGGAGCGCGGAGGGAGCACTCCCTCTGCGCTTCGGAGGCTTCGCGTTGCTATCGCTGAAGCCAAGGAGCCTGCATTCGCTCCATAGGACGCACACACATTTCCCCTTACGGCACAAGACGAATCTTCCTTCCATCAAGCACTAGTGGGAGGTAAGGAAATTTTACCAACAAGAAAGATGCATTAGTGGGCAGTAGGTATAAAAAGGTTGACTACCCCCAGCATAGATAAAATCGACTTTTTAAATTAAATTTCAGAATTTTTTGACAAATTAATTTCAACATACAGGTAAATACGTATTTTGCCTGAACGGCTCTGACTTCCCAAAATGTTTTCATTCCCACCCTTTCATTTCCGCTGCGTTAGGTATACCTCGAATTTCTTTTCTCCTAAAGTATTGTGCACCCTATATATTTTTTGGACTGATAAATGAACATGAAATATGCTATAGGTAAAAGGTAAAGGGCCCCTGGACGGTTAAGTCCAGTCAAAGGCGACTATGGGGTTGCGGTGCTCATTTTGCTTTCAGGCCGAGGGAGACAGCTTTTGTCCGCAGACAGCTTTCCGGGTCATGTAGCCAGCAGAACTAAACTGCTTCTGGCACAATGGGACACCATGACTGAAACCAGAGCGCATGGAAACGCCGTTTACCTTCCTGCCGCAGCGGTACCTATTTATCTACTTGCGCTGGTGTGCTTTCGAACTGCTAGGTTGGCAGGAGCAGGGACAGAGCAGCGGAAGCTCACCCCGTCATTGCGGGGATTCGAACTGCCGACCTTCTGATCAACAAGCCCAAGAGGCTATGCTTCAGCCCAGCAGCCTGCAGCATTCCGAACGCTGGAAACAATTTGCCGGGGACCGTTTGGGCGGATGCGAAATCTTACATTCAATATGCCCTTGCGGAAGGCTTCCGTGGCCAGAATGCCGGGACCGTCCACAGTTTTCCCATCATCTTCCGGGCCCCAGCTAGCACTGTAGATATCAATGTGCTGAGGGTGGAAACTCAAGGATTGAGCCTCGACAATGTCCGTCACGGTGCCATCAAGCATCCTCACTCCTGAGAGGAAGAAAAAAAAAAGGGTAGCATGCTCTGTCAATTTTCCCAAGCTGCAGTCTCCATTATTTTATTTATGCCTATAAAAGGTAAAGGTACCCCTGCCCGTACGGGCCAGTCTTGACAGACTCTAGGGTTGTGTGCCCATCTCACTCAAGAGGCCGGGGGCCAGCGCTGTCTGAAGACACTTCCGGGTCACGTGGCCAGCATGACATCGCTGCTCTGGCGAGCCAGAGCCGCACACGGAAACGCCGTTTACCTTCCCGCTAGTAAGCGGTCCCTATTTATCTACTTGCACCCAGGCGCTGGGGCCGAACGACGGGAGCGCACCCCGCCGCGGGGATTCGAACCGCCGACCTTTCGATTGGCAAGCCCTAGGCGCTGAGGCTTTTACCCACAGCGCCACCCGCGTCCCATTTATACCTATATGTTTAGTTATTTTCCATACAGCTTAATATCTTTAAAAATATACAGTGGTACCTCAGGTTAAGTACTTAATTCGTTCCGGAGGTCCGTACTTAACCTGAAACCGTTCTTAACCTGAAGCACCACTTTAGCTAATGGGGCCTCCTGCTGCCACCGCGCCGCCGGAGAACGATTTCTGTTCTCAACCTGAAGCAAAGTTCTTAACCTGAAGCACTATTTCTGGGTTAGCGGAGTCTGTAACCTGAAGCGTATGTAACCTGAAGCGTATGTAACCCGAGGTACCACTCTATCTTAAACCTGAAGCCACAACATACAAATTAAACAGAAATATTTCCCCAAAAAATTCACAGCTGCGTATACAAGGAGGTACATTAATACCAAGTTGCTGATATCTATAAATCAATTATCCGTTCATTTCCATCCCTCTCAGCCTTCAGGCTTTCACTCAGCAAACTCTCAGGTTTGCTGACACGTAACAAAAGGAAAAAGCGGTGCGGAGGGAGGAGGAAAGCAAGCAGCTTGCTCCTTCTCTGCCCTATGGGCAAGCCCAAGTTGGTCTCCGCTTTCCCATGGCGTTCTTCCTGAAAGATACTGAATGCAATCTCCTTGTGTTCCTGGGGCCACCTGCCTTCCTTCCAAGCTCTATAATCCCAGGTAACAGGCCACAAGATCAGAATATCCTTTTTGCTCTCAGGTGTCTTTAAATGCTGGCAAATAGGTGACCCGTGTAAGCAGAGTCCAAACATGCAATCTGATGCTGTTTGCAGCATGGGCTCCATACAACCCGTTAAACTGCATTTAACCACCCCACAAAAAAGGGGAACTATAATAATAATCATAATAAATTTTATTTATACCCTGCCCTTCCTGGTTCAAAAACCGGGCTCAGGGCGGCTAACAACAAATTTAAAAAGGTAAAGGTAAAGGGACCCCTGACCATTAGGTCCAGTCGTGGCCGACTCTGGGGTTGCGGTGCTCATCTCGCTTTATTGGCCGAGGGAGCCGGCGTACAGCTTCCGGGTCATGTGGCCAGCTGGACTGAGCCACTTCTGGCGAACCAGAGCAGCGCACGGAAACGCCGTTGACCTTCCCGCCGGAGCGGTACCTATTTATCTACTTGCACTTTGATGTGCTTTCGAACTGCTAGGTTGGCAGGAGCAGGGACCGAGCAACGGGAGCTCACCCCGTTGCGGGGATTCAAACCGCCGACCTTCTGATCGGCAAGTCCTAGGCTCTGTGGTTTAACCCACAGCACCACCCGCGTCCCCAACAACAAATTTAAAACACTTAATTATAAAAGCAGCATAAAATACAGTACAAAAACACGAATAACCATAAAATTCAAAAACCAATTAGATGATCCCCAGGGCTAGCTGGCTGAATTGGTCCTACTTGGGCCAGCGAGGAGGCCAGGGGAGAATTAGCTGTGGGGTCTCAGAGTGTGCGATCATCATAAAAGGGCAGGGGGAGGGAAGAGAAGGGAAATAAAAGGTCAGGCTGAATTCAAATTAAAGGCCAGGCGGAATAGCTCTGTCTTACAGGCCTGACCAAAGGAGGTTAAATCCTGAAGGGCCCTGGTCTCCTGGGACAGAGCATTCCACCAGGTTGGAGCCATCACTGAAAAGGCCCTGGCCCTGGTGGAGGATAGTCTGACTTCCTTATCGCCTGGTGACCACTAAACCTGTAGTTTAAGGATGCTGGTGAGACTTGTAGCTCAGAGAGGATTCTTGGAGGTGTGTGGGCTTTGTGTGTACTTTAAAGGTATGGGGTAAAAAGGTAAAGGTACCCTGCCCGTACGGGCCAGTCTTGATAGACTCCAGGGTTGTGCGCCCATCTCACTTAAGAGGCCGGGGGCCAGCGCTGTCCGGAGACACTTCTGGGTCATGTGGCCAGCGTGACAAAGCCGCATCTGGCGAGCCAGCGCAGCACACGGAAACGCCGTTTACCTTCCCGCCAGTAAGCGGTACCTATTTATCTACTAGTACTGGTGTGCTTTCGAACTGCTAGGTTGGCAGGCGCTGGGACCGAGCAACGGGAGCGCACCCCGCCGTGGGGATTCGAACCGCCGACCTTTCGATCGGCAAGCCCTAGGCGCTGAGGCTTTTACCCACAGCGCCACCCGCGTCCCAAAAAAAGGTATGGGGTGCATGCAGCCAAAAAACCCCCAGTCATATAATCTGGAATCTTTTGGCCCCTTCCTTGTAACATCTTCCTGGGAAGGGAACCTGGGCTGTTTCCGCTGCAGACATCCACTTGCAATTCACCCCCTCCTTTTCCCCAAGTCATCCCAAAAACAAGGGCTCACTTGCCCCCGATCTTTGCCCGGTAAGCGATGCCGGCTCCGCAAACGTCATTGTCGGCAGTGGCGGCTACCTCCCCGGCGCAGCGAGTCCCGTGCCTGCGATTAAAAGACGCAAACAGGAGTTAAGGACAAGGGAGCAGACCAGTTCTGCTCCGCATTTAAAGGCTACCAAAAAACAAAGCAACTCGCGAACCGAAACGCTGCTGCCTTTTGAAATTCGCGCTTCTTTGAGTTCTGCAGTGCGTTTCTCCAGCTAAAGGATTGATTAGAGATATGCACCTATTAGGAGCTGCGCCTGGAAATATTGTGCATAATATTATGGGAAATAGCCGTGGAAAACTCACAGGCAGGAGGCGAAACAGCGTGCAAACATGGACATTAAGGGAAATTCACACTAAAACACAGGTGAATATTCATGGTGACTTTTTTTAAAAAAAATACTGTATTTTTTGCTCTATAAGACTCACTTTTTCCCTCCTAAAAAGTAAGGGGAAATGTGTGTGCGTCTTATGGAGCGAATGCAGGCTGTGCAGCTATCCCAGAAGCCAGAACAGCAAGAGGGATTGCTGCTTTCACTGTGCAGCGATCCCTCTTGCTGTTCTGGCTTCTGAGATTCAGAATATATTTTTTTTCTTGTTTTCCTCCTCCAAAAACGAGGTGCGTCTTGTGGTCGGGTGTGTCTTATAGAGTGAAAAATACAGTAAATAAATTGCAAATTGTTGAGGAAATGTAGAGTACAGTGGTACCTTGGCTCTCAAACGCCTTGGTTCCCAAACGCCGCAAACCCGGAAGTAAGCGTTCCGGTTTTCGAACATTTTTGGGAAGCTGAAAGTCCGATGCAGCTTTCGGCTATTGTTTCCGGGGCGCCTGCACCAATCAGAAGCTGCACCTTGGTGGTCGAACATTTCAGAAGTCAAACAGACTTCCAGAAGTTTGGCGCTTTTGTTTTCGATATTTATTTTGCATTTTTTGTTTTTGAGGCTTTTTTTGGTTCATTTGTTTTTGCGACTGTGTGGAACCCAGTTCAGCTACTGATGGATTGATTGTGTGACTGCGGACATGGATAAAAACCCCCATCCAAACAATTACTATCATGCGTGCAGGTAAGGGAAAAAAATAATTTTAATTTTTATCATCTACAATACTATCTTATTTCTTTTACAGTACATTAATTACTGCTTTCATTTTATGGATCAATGGCCTCGTTAGATAGTAAAATTCATGTTAAACTGATATTTTGGAGGTTGTTTTTAAAAATCTGCAACGGATTAATCCATTTTGCATGACTTTCTATGGGAAAGAGTGCCTTGGTTTTGAAACGCTTTGGTTTTGGAACGGACTTCCGGAATGGATGAAGTTTGAGAACCAAGGTACCACTGTACTGAATTTAGGATTGGAAGAATGTTTGTAAAATAATTCCTCCGTGTTCCTCAGTCTGGTTGTGGCCAGTCCAAGATGGATCGCGCTTGCCAAAACAGATCTGACCATAGCTGTCAACTTACAGTTTTGAAAATAAGGGACCAGCAGCCTCGAAACTAAGGGATCAGCAGCCAAAATAAGGGATTTTCAGAGCAGAGCTATGTTCAACTTCTGAGCCCCTCCGAGCCAAAGGCAGAAAGCCCAGCCAGCAGCCAAACGAAGCCTCAAGCGGTGGTTCCCACAGCGCAGCAACCCAGCAAAGGGGATGCAGCAAGGGAAACCACCGTCACCTCTCCGCTGGGAAGCGCTGAGCAAAGGCGAGTCCCCAGGCAACGCGGCCGATTTGATTGGCGCAAGGCATGCCAGCTCCACCCCCCAGTCGTTCTTAGACTCCTTATTGGGTGAGCAACGCAGCCAAGCAACCCAGTTGGAGCCTCCCTCCTCCCTGGCCAGCAGGGAGGGAGGGAGAGGAGCTGCTTCCTTTGAAACCCGGGAAATTTAAGGGACATCATCAATAAGGGGCAGCAGCGGGACACAGCTCTGGGATAAGGGAGTTTCCCGCCAAATAAGGGACGCTTGACAGCTATGGATCTGACTCCATGCCACAAGACTCTGGCAGAAGGATAAACTCACCGATTCTCGTCCCAAGCATTATATCGCGGCTGCGGGTCAGGGTCGTCGTCATTGAAGTCGTAACTGGCCTCGGGGTCCTAAAAGAAAAAGCCAAGACCAATGAAGCTCCAGTTCCCAAGAAACAAGAAACAAAACCAGTTAATAGCAGTCCATTGATAGTCGAATATGGATATAAAATTTACAGCATGTTATGGTTTAAGAGAAAATTATATGAAAATGATATATCGTTGGTATCTAACACCGAGTAAATTGGCAAAAATGTATGAATCTAAATCGAACAAATGTTGGAAATATAAAGAGGAAGAAGGTTCTTTTTATCAGATGTGGTCTTGTAGTAAGGTTAAAGCTTACTAGGAAATGATATGCAATGAATTGAAAAGGATGTTCAAAAAAAGTCAGAAGCTTTTCTTTTGGGAATTATTGGGACAGATAGGGGTATAAATTTACCGTATTTTTCGCTCTATAAGACGCATCAGACCATAAGACGCACCTAGTTTTTGGAGGAGGAAAACAAGAAAAAAAATATTCTGAATCTCAGAAGCCAGAACAGCAAGAGGGATCGCTGCGCAGTGAAAGCAGCAATCCCTCTTGCTGTTCTGGCTTCTGGGATAGCTGCGCAGCCTGCACTTGCTCCATAAGACACACACAAATTTCCCCTTACTTTTTAGGAGGGAAAAAGTGAGTCTAATAGAGCAAAAAAATGTGGTATTTATGAATGTTACTACAGCAGCAAGTGTAAATGTCAAAGGATTTTGTTAAATTCGTATCCTACCCTTCGCCCGCAGTTCTCGGGGAGGTTCACAACATAAAAATGCAATATAAAAACAGAAAACGCAGAATAAAAACAAGAACAAAAAAACCCCACACACCAGTAACCCAAACCCACAAACACATTTAAAAGGGTGTTAATCAGCCCCAAACCTGGTTGCAAAGCAATGTTTTCGCTTGGCGCATACGGTGTATAAAGGTGTATAATGAAGGCACCAGGCGAGTCTCCCTGGGGAGAGCATAATAATAATAATAATAATAATAATAATAATTTATTATTTATACCCCGCCCATCTGGCTGGGTTTCCCCAGCCACTCTGGGCGGCTTCCAACAGAATATTAAAATACAATAGTCTATTAAACATTAAAAGCTTCCCTAAACGGGGCTGCCTTCAGATGTCTTCCAAAAGTCTGGTTGTTGTTTTCCCCTTTGACATCTGGTGGCAGGGCGTTCCACAGGGCGGGTGCCACCACCGAGAAGGCCCTCTGCCTGGTTCCCTGCAACCTCGCTTCTCGCAGGGAGGGAACCGCCAGCAGGCACTCGGCGCTGGACCTCAGTGTCCGGGCTGAACAATGGGGGTGGAGACGCTCCTTCAGGTATACTGGGCTGAGGCCATTTAGGGCTTTAAAGGTCAGCACCAACACTTGAAAACGTACAGTGTACTGGGAGGCAAACGGGGAGCCACCACAGAAAAGGCCCTGTTCTTGTGTTGCCACCATCTCATGAAGAAGAAAGGCTGTTTGTTTCAGTTTGTTTATCGTTTCAGAAAACGTGAATTAAATAATAATAATAATAATTTTTATTTATACCCCGCCCTCCCCAGCCAAGGCCGGGCTCATGGCAGCTAACAAGCAATTATAAAAACAAGTTGAATGAATACAACTTAAAAACAAGATTAAAATACAACAATTAAAATATTGAAACATTAAAATATTAAAATGCAGCCTCATCACAGGAGGAGAAAGGAAAAGGAAAAAAGAAAGAGGGGGAGGGAATCAAATTGGCTCCAAGCCAAAGGCCAGGCGGAACAACACTGTCTTACAGAAATCAGATCCTGCAGGGCCCTGGTCTCATGAGGCAGAGCGTTCCACCAGGCCGGGGCCAGTGTTGAAAAGGCCCTGGCTCTGGTTGAAGCTAATCTAACTTCCTTAGGGCCCGGGACCACTAGGGTGTTGCTATTTATGGACCTTGAGGCTCTCCGTGGGCATACCGAGAGAGGTGGTCCCGGAGGTATGAGGGTCCTAGGCCGTGAAGGGCATTAAAGCTCAAAACCAGCACCTTAAACCTGACCCTGTACTCCACCGGGTGCCAGTGCAGCTGGAAAAGCACTGGGTGAATATGCTCCCATGGCAGAGACCCCGTGAGGAGCCTCGCTGCAGCATTCTGCACCCGCTGGAGTTTCTGGGACAGCTTCAAGGGCAGCCCCGCGTAGAGCGAATTACAGTAGTCAAGCCTGGAGGTGACCGTCGCATGGATCACTGTGAGCTGAACTGTGTTTCTCCCCCTCCCTAGACAAGGGACCCCGATTCTACCTACATAGTTTGCTACGAGGTCAGGGTGGTCCTTCTCAATACCATCATCCAAGATGCTCACCACCACCCCAGAGCCCGTATAGCCCTGGCTCCAGGCTGAGAGGACGTTGAGGTCCGGAAACACATCACTGTTCTGAAACGGAAGAGCACAAAAGACGGCAGGAAAATGAGGTCGGCTTTGCTGTTCTGTTTTGCTCTCTCAACCCATTTTTTCAAAGGAGCAAGGTGGATAAAAATCAATGATTTTTTAAAAAATCAGATTTTTTTAAAAAATCGAATTTTCTTTATTTAAATCAGATTTTTAAAATTTAAATCAGATCTTTAAAATAAAATGCTTTGGGGGGGCGGGGAATCTTTCCAATGATAGTTTTCTATTTAAGTTATATTATAGTCCAAAGGCTATAAGTTACATTATATAAGTTACATTACATTAGGTTACATTGTAGTCCAAAGTTCATCAGGAAATAAGGATTTGTTTTAAGTTTTTCCATGTGTGCTAAAACTCAGTCTAAGTTTCTTTTTTCAGTTTAAACAATTGAAAAAGCCATTTCCTTAATAACAATTTATTTAACGGAAACAATAACGTTATAGCCTATGTTTGTTAACTGATGTGGTTAAACAACATGGATACATAGGCTACAACGTTATTGTTTTCGTTAAATAAATTGTTCAAATTGTTATTAAGGAAATGGTTGCTTTTCTCCTTCCAATAAAGTACAGCAGAAAAGTTGTCCAAACAGTTAACTTATTAAACCTCATGATAATTTCATAATTATCCGTCTATGTATTTCTAACAGTATAACCAGTCATTTCTGATATAACAGTAAAAACCACTCTGAAACTTTATCATTCCAAAAATGAAACCTTCATCTGGTTGCAAAGAAAGAGTCTTTCTGTAAAAATAAAATGATTTCAATCAAGTCCTTTACTTATTTATATTTTATTTTATTGATTGATTTTATATTCTGCCCTATACCCGGAGGTCTGGGAGCGGTTCACAGAAAAGATCACAATATATAAAATCAAAATCAAAACAATAATAAAAACATTTGCCCCATTTCTCCCAGCAACCTCTTGGGCCAACCCGTGAGCCCGGGGGGCAGCAACCTTTTTCAGCCGTGGGCCGGTCCGCCATCCCTCAGACCATGTGGGGGGCCAGACTATATTTTGGGGGTGGGAATGAACGAATTCCTATGCCCCACAAATAACCCAGAGATGCATTTTAAATAAAAGCACACATTCTACTCATGTAAAAACAGCAGGCAGGCCCCACAAATAACCCAGAGATGCATTTTAAATAAAAGCACACATTCTACTCATGTAAAAACACCAGGCAGACCCCACAAACAACCCAGAGATGCACTTTAAATAAAAGGACATATTCTACTCATCTAAAAACACCAGGCAGGCCCCACAAATATCCCAGAGATGCATTTTACATAAAAGGACACATTCTACTCATGCCAAAGCATGCTGATTCCAGGACCGTCCGCGGGCCAGATTGAGAAGGCGATTGGGCTGGATCCGGCCCCTGGGCCTTAGGTTGCCTACCCCTGCCTGGGCGTCTCTGAGCTCCTTGCATACCCTCCTCCAAATCCTTGCCTGTGCCCCAGGCCGTTTCTGATGACACTCACTATGTACCACTGCTTGTAAAACCACGGATCGGTGGGGACGACTGTGACGGCTCTCTTCGCTCGCCTCTTCGCTGTCTGCTGTTCAAACCAGGGGACCTACAGGCAAAATGACGGGCATTTTAAAAAGTGTTTCCCTCCTCGCTCGCCACCCCAGAGGTGCCTGTATGATCTTATGGGCTGCCTGTCAAGATTGCATGCAGTGTAGAGTCGATATGAAATTTATTGCCGGCTATACTTTAAAAGGGGACGCGGGTGGCGCTGTGGGTTAAACCACAGAGCCTCTTGGGCTCGCCGATCAGAAGGTCGGCGGTTCGAATCTCCGTAATGACGGGTGACCTCCCGTTGCTCGGTCCCTGCTCCTGCCAACCTAGCAGTTCGAAAGCATGTCAAAGTGCAAGTAGATAAATAGGTACCACTCTGGCAGGAAGCTAAATGGCATTTCCGTGCACTGCTCTGGTTCGTGGCTTAGTCATGCTGGCCACATGACCCAGAAGCTGTCTGCGGATAAACACTGGCTCCCTTGGCCAATAAAGCGAGATGAGCGCCGCAACCCCAGCGTCGGCCACGACTGGACCTAATGGTCAGGGGTCCCCTTACCTTTAATAATAATAATAAAATTTTATTTATAACCCACCCTCCCCAGCCAAGGCCGGGCTCAGGGTGGCTAACAAGCAATAATAAAAACAAGTTGAATGAATACAACTTAAAAACAAGATTAAAACACAACATTAAAACACTGAAACATTAAAATGTTACCTTTACCTTATACATTAAAAGAAAATGATATATGGGTGGTAAAAGGTGGGAATGAAAACGTCACGGAGATAAGGGTGGGAAGTCGAACCATTAAGGCAAGTGTGTATTAAAGCTGAAGTTAGTTTGTTAAAATTTCTGAAATATGCACACACTACATGCATTGGGAGGCAGTCGTGGATAAAGTAGTGAATAGATCAAACCTCTCCATTCTGAAGGAAATCAGCCCTGAGTGCTCACTGGAAGGACAGATCCTGAAGCTGAGGCTCCAGTACTTTGGCCACCTCATGAGAAGAGAAGACTCCCTGGAAAAGACCCTGATGCTGGGAAAGATGGAGGGCCCAAGGAGAAGGGGACGACAGAGGACGAGATGGTGGGACAGTGTTCTCGAAGAGACCAGCATGAGTTTGACCAAACTGCGGGAGGCAGTGGAAGACAGGAGTGCCTGGCGTGCTCTGGTCCAGGGGGTCACGAAGAGGCGGACACGACTAAACGACTAAACAACAGCAGTGGATAGAGCCAAGGTAAAATGAGTTGAGTCTCTCTCTTCCTGCAGCCCCCTTCCACAATTCGCTCGGCTTACCAGAGGCTCTCTCTTCAGACGGATGTGCCAGCCCCAGTGTCGAGTCAGCGACCTCTGTGCGATGCCTCTGTGCTTCAGATGATAATAAGGTTCCCCCTCAATTACCTGCCGGAACAGAAGGGAGAATTGGGAAGTTTTAGGGTGAGCTTTCCCCTCCTCCTTCACCAACGGGACTGAAAAAGGCAAGGGGGAAACTTCAGCTCAGAGGAAAGGGAGCATTTTTAAGACACAGAAGGAGGGCAGTGGCAAAAAGGAAGACCTATCCCAGGGGTAGGGACGCGGGTGGCACTGTGGGTTAAACCACAGAGCCTAGGGCTTGCCGATCAGAAGGTCAGTGGTTCGAATCCCCGCAACGACAGGGTGAGCTCCCGTTGCTCAGTCCCTGCTCCTGCCAACCTAGCAGTTCGAAAGCATGTCAAAGTGCAAGTAGATAAATAGGCACCACTGCGGCGGGAAGGTGAACGGGGTTTCCGTGCGCTGCTCTGGTTTTGCCAGAAGCGGCTTAGTCATGCTGGCCACATGACCCAGAAGCTGTACGCCGGCTCCCTCGGCCAATAAAGCGAGATGAGCGCCACAACCCCAGAGCCGGTCACAACTGGACCTAATGGTCAGGGGTCCCTTTACCCTTATTATCACATGCGTAGGCAAACTAAGGCCCAGGGGCCAGATCCAGCCCAATCGCCTTCTCAATCCAGCCCACAGACGGTCTGGGGATCAGCGTGTTTTTACATGAGTAGATTGCGTCCTTTGATTTAAAATGCATCTCCGGGTTATTTGTGGAGCCTGCCTGGTGTTTTTACATGAGTAGAATGTGTGCTTTTATTTAAAATGCATTTCTGGGTTATTTGTGGGGCACCAAATTCGTTCATTTTTCCCCCCTGAAAAAATAGTCCAGCCCCCCCATAAGGTCTGAGGGACAGTGGACCGGCCCACAGCTGAAAAAAGTTGCTGACCCCTGGGTTAGAGTGTCAGATGAGTTCCTTGGGTGCAAGTCCCCCCTCAGTCATGAAACTCACTGGGTGGTCTGTCCTTCCTTTTTGGCCTAGGGTTGTTAAGAAGATACAATGGGGAGGAAATTTGTGATATAAACACAGTGAATAAATAAACCTATTTTTGCATGCAAAGACAGGCTCCTGGAGATGGTGTTGGTGCAACCAAGAATGGGTCCAACAGTCAAGAAGGTGGTTTTTTGCACGAGCTCTACCCAAAGCCTTGACTGGTCCCAGATCATGGCCACTGGTCCCATCACCTCCTGGCAAATAGAGGGGAAGAAATGGAGGAAGTGAGAGATTTTACTTTCTTGGGCTCCATGATCACTGCAGATGGTGACAGCAGCCACGGAATTAAAAGACGCCTGCTTCTTGGGAGAAAAGCAATCACAAACCTGGACAGCTTCTTAAAAAGCAGAGACATCACCTTGCCAACAAAGGTCCGTATAGTTAAAGCTATGGTTTTCCCAGTAGTGATGTATGGAAGTGAGAGCTGGACCATAAAGAAGCTGATTGCCGAAGAATGGATGCTTTTGAATTTTGGTGCTGGAGGAGACACTTGAGAGTCCCATGGACTGCAAGAAGATCAAACCTCTCCATTCTGAAGGAAATCAGCCCTGAGTGCTCACTGGAAGGACAGATCCTGAAGCTGAGGCTCCAATACTTTGCCCACCTCATGAGAAGAGAAGACTCCCTGGAAAAGACCCTGATGTTGAGAAAGATGGAGGGCACAAGGAGAAGGGGACGACAGAGGATGAGATGGTTGGATAGTGTTCTCGAAGCTACCAGCATGAGTTTGACCAAACTGCGGGAGGCAGTGGAAGACAGGAGGGCCTGGCATTCTCTGGTCCAGGGGATCACGAAGAGTCGGACATGACTAAACGACTCAACAACAACATGCTGGCTCTGGCAGATGCAGCCCATATTTCTTACCATTTTCAATAGCCACCCTGTGTTGAATTTTCAACTGGAAGCTCCCTTGGGCATGGAACTATTTTGTTTTGCTCGCATGGCTGAGTCCAGCAATATCTACACACTAGTGGGCCGTGGATGCTTTAGCTAAGATTCCTGCATTGCGGCGGGTTAGACTAGATGAGCTCTGGGGTCCCTTCCAATTCTACACTTCTGGTTCTCTCTCTCTCTCTCTCTCTCTGTGTGTGTTATCACAGAAGAGTTGTTAGCTGTTACAATTATGGCATTCCGCATAGGTCCATAGGCACTTTGCTCACAACCCTATTCTAAACAAAACACACAAAAAGGAATGCTTAGTTTTTCTGCCGCTGAAAGGCAACTACACTACCGCAAAACACAACAGCGGCAACAATAATAATAATAATTTATTATTTGTACCCTGCCCATCTGGCTCGGTTTCCCCAGCCACTCCGGGCGGCTTCCACCAAGACCAAAAATACACTAAGATGTCACACATTAAAAACTTCCATTGAGATGCTGGACCCGGGCTACCAGCCACCAAGACTAAGTGGAAACCCCAAACTCAGAAGCAGTCTATCTGTAAGGACCAGACCTAGGTGTGCAGAGCTTTCAGACTGTTTGGTCCGGGTGCGCCACGTCTTTTGGTGCAGAAGGCGCTCCACATATGCTCAGAGGCCACGCTCAACCCGACCTAGGACGGCAGAGCTTTGGGACGGCTTGTGGGTTGCCGCGATCATGTCAACCTGGCTCAATCAAACCTCCATGATTGAAAGCAGCCTATCGGGCCGCTCACAAAAACTGGCCGCTGCTCCGGGTGGGCGTTGGGTCCGGGTGCGCCAAGTCTTTCGTTGCAAAAGCACTCCACACGTGCTCAGAGGCCACTCACGACCCGAGCTAAGAGGGCAGAGCCTTAGGACTGCCCGTGGGTCGCTCCGATCCCATCAATCTGGCTCAATGAAACCTCCATATTGGGGCAACCACCAACGGCTGGCACCAAGTCTTCCAGTGCAGAATGCACTCCGCACATGCTCAGAGGCCACATTCGACCCGACTCCTTCCAGGAAGAGGGAAATAAATTGGCCCCATCTTTCCTATCCCTTCTCATCCCCGGGGAAGGGCAGTCAGATGGGTGGGGGACACATTATTATTATTATTATTATTATTATTATTATTATTATTATTATTATTCCCCCCTATTTCACTGGGGAGAAGGATGGCTGCTGCTCTCCTTGCCCAGGTAGATGCAAGCCACCCTCACCTGTCCCAGGTAAAGCATCCCATGCCTGCGCGCCAGGCGCTGCGCCACCTGGGCTCCCGCGGGGACGCGCACTGCCCAGCTGCTCAGGTAGACGCGCGGCCCCGCGCCCCCTCGGGAGAACCGGCCCCAGAGGAGCAAAAGGCAGAGCACCAGCCCCGCAGCCACCACCCGCTTCATGGCTTCCAGGGAAAAGGAAGACCTGCCCCCAGGTGGCTTTTATATCGGGGTGCGGCCTAGCACGCCCCGCCGAAGCCCGGGCCTCGATTTTCACTCCACGCCCGCCGCCAGGAGACCAAGGGCGGGCTCGTCAAGCTCCACGTGTTCGGAGGCGCGCGGTCGCCATGGCGACGGGAAGCCAGAACGGGAAGGCGCGGGAACTACGACTCCCGTGGGGCCTTGCGTTCGTTTGCAAAGCGAAAGGAAAGGGTGGGGTGGCCGCAAGTTCTGCTGGGAGTTGAAGTTTTTATTATTATTTTCTTAAAGCAAAAGGTTCGTCGGAGGAAGGGCGCGCCCTATTGTGAATAAGTTGCTTATTTGCGTTTGTAAACGGTGCAGATGTGCTTAAAAAAGCACACCTATAATCCACTTGATTTTATCTACGTGCAGTATTTATTGCTTTTTTACATAGATGTTTTTACTGGCATCAGAATTAGATGCAGCCCAAATATTCATAATAATAATATAAATTACCCCAATTTCATTTTTTTAAATGCAGAAAGTGGTTTACAGTCATAAATAGGAGAGAGAAAGCGTGCCTCTGCCCATCTGCAGAGTACATGGGCACTCATCAGTGGAGAGAACCATAGAATCATAGAATCTTAAGAGTTGGGAGCTAAGGGTCATCTAGTCCAACCCCCTGCAATGCAGGAATCTCGGCTAAAGCATCCATGACAGGGAGCCATCTGGTAAAGGTAAAGGGACCCCTGACGATTAGGTCCAGTCGTGGCCGACTCTGGGGTTGCGGCGCTCATCTCGCTTTATTGGCCGAGGGAGCCGGCGTACAGCTTCTGGGTCATGTGGCCAGCATGACTAAGCCGCTTCTGGCGAACCAGAGCAGCGCACGGAAACACTGTTTACCTTCCCGCCGGAGCGGTACCTATTTATCTACTTGCACTTTGACGTGCTTTCGAACTGCTAGGTTGGCAGGAGCAGGGACAGAGCAACGGGAGCTCACCCCGTCATTGCAGGGATTCGAACTGCCGGCCTTCTGATCGGCAAGTCCTAGGCTCTGTGATTTAACCCACAGCACCACCTGGAACTACTCCCATATATAAATGTTTTGTTTTTGGCCTTGCCGCTCCATGGATCCAGGTCAAAACTGGCCTTTTGGTCCTCCGCTTGCCTCCATCAATGATGACGATGGATTTCTGGAATGGAAAGAATCTCCATGGAGCTGCTGCGGCAGGATGGAACTTTTCTTGGAGTTTGACTTTTGCCTGGAAGCAGCCTCGATGAATTCCTCTGCTGTGGAATCTCAACGCTTTTTGGGCATCTCGCTGAGACCTCCCAGGCTGTTTTCACTGCCCTTTTATTAAAGGTAAAGGGACCCCTGACCATTAGGTCCAGTCGTGGCCGACTCTGCGGTTGCGGCGCTCATCTCGCTTTACTGGCCGAGGGAGCCGGCGTACAGCTTCCGGGTCATGTGGCCAGCAGGACTAAGCCGCTTCTGGCGAACCAGAGCAGCGCACGGAAACGCCGTTTACCTTCCCGCCGGAGCGGTACCTATTTATCTGCCTGCACTTTGACGTGCTTTCGAACTGCTGAAATGACATGCTTTATTTGTGAGAAGGCTGCAGTCTCCGGGAAAAGCATCCACTTTGCACAACGAACGTCTCAGCTTCAATTCTCCAGGGACGGCTGAGAGAAACCAATTCAGATTCCCCCCTCTAAATCAATTGCCTGAACAGAGGTCATTAAAAAAAAAAAAGTTTTGGGGGCCTGGGCCACCCCCTGTGAGGCCCCGCTCCCCCCAAACCAGCCCCCCAGCGTCCCATAAAGCTAATCCCCTCCCTAGAAGGAACAGCCCTCTGGTCTCATAGAGCCGAAACAATCAGCTCCAAAGCCATGCTTTCAGCGAAGGTTTCCCAACAGAATTGGCTGGCGGCTTCTCAAATATGGTGAGGAATTTGTTCCTCGTCCCGGAGGGGAGGTTGTGAAATGATTGTGAGAGTCTTGTTTCCCTCCACGGAAGGGCTTTTGGGTTGCAGGTCCCCTAGTGATGGGCGAAGCGGAGGCGTATGGGATGGAGCGGCAATGACGCCCTCGTGAATCAACATCCCTCGCGACTCCAATGTTTGGACGGGTTCATTCCACACGGATCACCCGGGCCTGTTTTATGGCTTCCTCTGCCTTGTAAATCGCCCGGCCGGCATTTTCGGCTCTTCACGAAAGCTCACCACCGACTGACCCAATAATGGAAGGCGCCGAATCACCGCAAAAATATTTGGATGGGAAAAGGAGGCCCAGATTCCCCCAAAAAACCACTTGACATTCCAGCCCCTTGGAGAGGGTGCGATCCGGTTTGCGCCGGGGGTTCTGCAAGGAAGCCTTGCATCAAAGGAAGGGAACATCAGAATCATGTGATTGCAGAGTTGGAAGGCACCCAGAGGTCATCTAGTCCAACCCCCTGCAGTGTAATGTTGGTAGGCTCTCCTATCATTCCTGATCATTCTTGACCGATTCAGCCGAGTTTGGTGGGATTTTGGAGGCCAAACACATATGGAGGGGGCCACAGGTGACTCCCCTGTCCCCCATCCTGGTCTTAGTTGGACATACAAAATGGCGGTGTTTGAAGGCTGATTGGAAACCACCTCTGGCTGATGTTTTGTGTTCAGACCAGTTGCCAGAAAAGCCAAAGCTAAAGGCTTGTTTGGCGAAGGAGCAAACTCACAAAGAGAGCCTTCTTGGAACAGGCTGAAAGCCCGATTTGAATTCTAGAGGTCCAGCACCGAGAGCCTTCTGGCGGTTCCCTCACTGCGAGAAGCCAAGTTACAGGGAACCAGGCAGAGGGCCTTCTCGGTGGTGGCACCCGCCCTGTGGAACGCCCTCCCACCAGATGTCAAAGAGAACAACAACTACCAGACTTTTAGAAGACATCTGAAGGCAGCCCTGTTTAGGGAAGCTTTTAATGTTTGATGCATTACTGCATTTTAATATTTTGTTGGAAGCCGCCCAGAGTGGCTGGGGAAGCCCAGCCAGATGGGTGGGGTATAAATAGTAAATTATTATTATTATTATTATTGACCCATCGCTTTGCAAGCCTGAGCTCTGGAGGGTAGGGTTCGAACCCACGGCTTCAAGTTACAAGGAGATTCCAGCTAAATATAAAGAACTTTCTGGTGGTAGGAGCTGTTCGACAGTGGAACGGTCTCCCTTCGAGGTTTGCCAGCACAGGTTGGACGGTCGTCTGTCCTGGATCCTTGAGCCCAGAGTACGCCTCTGAGACCCAGTAGCTGGAAACCACAGATGGAAATCATAGAACTAGAGCTGTGTGGGACACCAGAGGGTCATCCAGCCCAGCCCCGGCAATGCAGGAATCTCGCCTCAAGCACCCACGGCAGATGACCGTCCAACCTCTGCTGAAAAACCCGCAAGGAAGTCCACAAGCTCCCTCGGGAAATGCAACCGTTGCTGCCGCCGCGCTCTGTTCCCGCTTTGCGGCTTCCCAAAAATCGTTGTCCGGTTGGGCACTGCCACAGAGGGCAGCAGACCTGGCCTTTGCCTCCACCCTAAGCATCTTCGAGTTATTATAAACCTGTCTGCTCCGAGGAAGAAAAAAAAGGAAGAAAAACACACACAGCCGACTGTCAAAATCTTTTTCTTTTTTTTTTTTCCTTTTCTCTGTTTACAGTACTTCCACGTCATTGGTGACTTAACTTCGCCTCGGGTATAAAAGCCGAAGGTCTGGCCACACGAAGGGAAGCCTAGCACAGCTGGCTGGAGAAATTCACCACCTCCAAAGTCTCTGACTTCCAACCACGATGCCCGGAGCCTCTCGCCTTGCCACCAGCCTCTGGGTGCTATTCCTTCAGTCTCTCCTGTCCGGCGTGGTTGACCTGCGACCCCACGGCCCCCAAGACACCCACCCGCAACTGGAGGCTGTCAAACAAAGCATCCTCGACCACCTTGGGATTGAGAAGCCCCCCAGCGTCCGAGGGGCTTTGAGTCAAGGTGAGCTGCAAGAGGCTCACCTGGTCTACCGGGAGATGCTGGCACAACTCAGAGCGAACCAGACCTTGCCAACGGCAGCGAAAACTGTTCATACCTTGAGGGCGAAAGGTAAGCTTCACTGCATTCCTAAAGCTTTTGACGCAAAATTTGACACCGTTCAGTTCACTTTCAATCTCATAAGTCCTTACGTTTCGATTTCACAGCTGTGATGCCCCTGTTGTAGTACTTTACAAGCTGCTGTTACTGCCACTTATTTTATACTGCATTATGACTTATATTACTGTCATTTATTTCCTTCCCTTGCCTGTTATCCCGAATTGTGGTTTCATTTGCCTGTCGCTTTCTCTCTCTCTCTCTCTCTCTCTTTCCTTTTAATAATATTTTTATTAAATTTTGAAAAATTTACACAGAAAATTCCAAATGCATTTTAAAAAAAGATTTCTTTTCTATTTTCCGCTTCCGAGATGCTTTCCTTATCCCTCTCCAATTTTGCGGCATCTTCACTCTGTTTTAAAAATCATAATCGTAACACAATCGCCTCTCATTCTTTCTGCTGCTCATAGCTCAAAACCCGGTCGCGGATTCTTCCTGCTGTCATTTTTCTTCAAATAATCCGAAAAGGGCTTCCGTTCTTCAAAAAAATTAGATTTTCTGTTAGATTTTCTGTGCAGACTGTGTTCTTGCTAGTCAAATCAAAAGTTAAGATTGCAGTGGAAATGCTTTGAAGATTCTATAAACACTGTTCACAAAATAATATGTTGATATGTATAGATTAAGACTATAGAATGTATAGGAAGAATGATGTGCAAATGGAATATGAAAGAAAATCAGATAAGAAATGCAAATGATTTAACATAATAGAAAACAGAAATCGGGGTGTGGTGGAGGGGGAGCCAATGTTGAGTGGTGGGAATGTAATTTTATCTACCGTATTTTTCGCTCTATAAGACGCACCAGACCACAAGACGCACCTAGTTTTTGGAGGAGGAAAACAAGAAGAAAAATATTCTGAATCCCAGAAGCCAGAACAGCAAGAGGGATTGCTGTGGATCGAAAGCAGCAATCCCTCTTGCTGTTCTGGCTTCTGGGATAGCTGCGCAGCCTGCATTCGCTCCATAAGACACACACACATTTCCCCTTACTTTTTAGGAGGGAAAAAGTGAGTCTTATAGAGCAAAAAATACGGTATATTATTTTTTGTGGTTTTCTTTTGTAGAGTGTTTCTTTTACATCTTTGTGTTTTGTATCTTTGTGTATTATTGCATTGTGTGTATCAGAAATCGATAATAACAAAAAGATGGTGTTCTTGCTAATAAAGAGTTAGCATCGCCTACTCTGTGTGATTTATTGCTGGCTCGCTGCTGACGTCTTCCGCTCTTCATTCTCTCCACAGTTAAGCTTCTGGGCCATGGATTGGCTGCAGGTCCAGCGGTCACCAGCGACCCACTCAGGCCCCTATACGGCCTGGAAGTCTCCAGGACAGCTGCGCTCAGCCGGGACCTCCATGTCTTTCGGGCTGAGCTGTCTCTGTCCAAGAAGTTCTCGGACGTCCCCAGCATCTCTCAGCTCAACTCGACCAGGTTGGCTCGCGTCAACATCTACAGACTGGCCGGTGGGGATGGAGAAACCGCCACGCTCTTGGCCTCCCAGGTGGTCTCGAGGACCACACCCGTCCTCAACCTCAGAGACGCCGTGGGGCAGTGGCTAGCCGGGCCCGACCCGAGGCTCCATTTGGGTCTGGAGTTTCCCACGGATGTGGCTTCCTCCGTCCTGGAAGGGGGAGAGTGGCTCCCCTTGGAGGTCGAGACGCAGGGGCGCAGGCAGGTCCGGAAGCGGAGACAGCTGGACGAGGAGTGCGGCAAAGGTGACACCAAATGCTGCCTCCGCTCGCTCAAGGTTTCGTTCGCTGACATCGGGTGGTCCAACTGGGTGCTAGCGCCCAGCAGCTACTCCATGAGGTTCTGCGAGGGCTCATGCCCGCACAACTACAAGCCGGCCAGTATGCACGCTCAGATCAAGGCCAGGCTCCATAGCCTGTCCGGGGAGACGCCAGCCCCCTGCTGCGTCCCCGCCGCCTACGAACCCATGGTCCTCATGCACTACGCCAGCGACGGGAAGGTGGTCACGCAGCTCTTCGACGACATGATCGTCACACGTTGCCACTGTGCGTAGCAGCCCGGCGAGGGCGGAGAGAGGGGTTCTACGGGAAGTGGTGTCCTGTCTGTCCGGAGCAAGGGGACAATAGGAACAGCCCAGGGCTCAGTGCCATCTCTGGTGCAAAACAGCACTTTTCGGGAGGATGTGTGTGTGCTGAACATCGTCTCTTCTAGCCAGTGCATTGCCCAATTGGCAGCTCCTTTTTACTACTAGGTCATTTTTTCTCAAAAGTCTGTCTTAACCCACCAGGGACCTCTTTTATCAAACGCCCGTCCCAACCCATCAGGGACCTCATTTCCTAAAAGACCATCCCAACCAGTCAGGGACGTTTTCCCCGAAAACCCTTCCCAACCAATCAGGGATCAAGGACCTATCTTATCTAGGCCATCTTTTCTCGAAAGTCTGTCCTAGGCAATCAGGGACCACTTTTATCAAAAGCCCATCCCAACCGGGGTCTCTTTTCACAAAACCCTGTCCCAACCAAATACCGTATTTTTTGTTCTATAAGACTCACTTTTCCCCTCCTAAAAAGTAAGGGGAAATGTGTGTGCATCTTATGGAGCGAATGCAGGCTGCGCAGCTATCCCAGAAGCCAGAACAGCAAGAGGGATTGCTGCTTTCACTGCTCAGCGATCCCTCTTGCTGTTCTGGCTTCTGAGATTCAGAATATTTTTTTTCTTGTTTTCCTCCTCCAAAAACTAGGTGCGTCTTGTGGTCTGGTGCGTCTTATAGAGCGAAAAATACGGTACCTCTTATCTCAAAAGTCCGTCCCAACCAATCAGGGTTGGTCCACTAAAAACCCAACCAACGGGGGAGCGCAGTGTCAGCGAAACACAATTACAGGTTACAAGCACTTTAATGTAGCAAACAAAGAGCTTTATTTATAAGTGGGTGGTATTAAATGTAGAGGGTAAGTAGTAATTCTGGGGTACTTTGGGGGCGTATATGTCAAAAGCAGGGTCTTGCGGGGTGTGTGTGTGAGAGAGATGAGTTTGATCATGTCCCCCTGTTGTCTGAACACCTGTCAAAAAACCCCAACCTGTTTTGTGGTTCTAAATATATGTGTGTGTGTGTTTTTAAAACCCAGTCCTCTTATTTATTGTTAACTTATTCTCGTTTGTGTCGCCAGTGTTTTGGATGTGTTGTTGGTTTGTATTATTTATATAAGATTTATCTGGGTGGGGAGTGATGAAAAGAGCAATAAAAAATTCTCCAAATAGGTCTTGTCTATGTTCTTCATTCCAAAGGTAAAGATTAGGGGCTGCAAACAACCACTCCACTATCTTGTACCCAACACAGAGAACACCCAACCCAAATCTGTCCCCAAATCCATTGGAGATTTCTAATGTTTCATCCAGCTGTTCTGAATTTCTTCTACAAAATCCTGGGGAATCTTGGAAGTATCATAGAACTGTAGTCCAACCCTCTGCAATGTAGAAGTCTTTTGCCCAATGCAAGACTCCAACTCGCAACCCCAAGGTTAAAAGTCTCACCGTGTACCGACTGAGCTATCTCGCTCAGGAGGACTTACGACTGCCCACACCAGAACGGTTTATTTATTGCAAATCTCTCCCCACTGCAATATCTCAAAGGACTTTCGCAGTGGAAACATCCGGAATAAGGAAACGGTTGGAAACGATTAGTGTTAACGTAAAAGCAATTCTATATACAGTGGTACCTCAGGTTACATACGCTTCAGGTTACATATGCTTCAGGTTACACACTCCGCTAACCCAGAAATAGTGCTTCAGGTTAAGAACAGCTCCGTCTTGCAGGCCCTGCAGAAAGATGTCGAGTCCTGCAGGGCCCTGGTCTCTTGTGACAGAGCGTTCCACCAAGTCGGGGCCAGTACTGAAAAGGCCCTGGCCCTAGTGGAGACCCTCTACACCCCTCTGCCCCTAGTTCATCCTCGCCCAAACAGTTCTCCCAGCCCGACCTCTGGAAATCTGGGTGCCTTTTCTCCCCGGGCCAACCTCGCTCTGCTGGCCGGGAGGAATAGCAGCGTCAACATTGCAGCGGGGAGGGGTTGGTCTAGATGACCCTTGGGTTCCCTTCCAGCTCTCCAGTTCTACGGTTCCAAGTTCATTTGCTCATCCTCTGCAGAGGGTTCTCCGAAGCCCTTGCCTCGTTGGCGGCCTTGGAATAAGCTATCTGTGTCTCTCCCCGGCCTTGAGGCTATCAGCAACGGGCGTAAACTCTGGGCTTCCAGCCAGCCCGGCAAAGAGGCTATAGTCTGCCGGAATGCCAGCCCAGAAGGCAAGGCAAACGGCCTCATCCTGCACCTTTCCCCCTCCGATTTCCTTTCTGGAGCTGAGTTGCCAGGCTGTTACGAGGAACCAGGGACCGCTCAATTTCTCCCCATCTCACTTAGCAATTGCACACACTGTGATAGGAGATAATGTGATAGGAATTTTATGGTATTAGATCTATGGTAATGTTCATAACTGCACATACATAGATCAACACAGGAAGACCAACCTGGAACCATTTTGATTCTTAAACTGACCAAATCCTTTCTCTGCAAGGTTAAACTGGAAAAGCCTCCCCATTGTCTCTTTCCTCACAAGATATGTCTGTTTGAATAAGGTGTGAGCCTGTGACCTGGCCCAGGAAATAAGTATTTTACCACTACAAAAGACTGGCCAGGCTCCCCAGGCAATCCAATCAAGTAACTTGCCAGACAGGAGATAAACTGTGACAGGAGAAAAACAACATTTAAATTTCTATGATGTAAGTGGGATGTATCTGAGGGGTGGTCTTAGGTTACACCCCTTCTGTGATGTATGCATAATGTTTCTGGGGGTGGTCTTGATCTACAGAAGGGGAATTTCAAAAGTCTTTATAAGCCCTTGCACAGCAATTTTGGGGGTCCTCTTCCTCTCCTGCGTGTGAGGGGAGTACCCTGTTGCAACAGATCAATAAAGATCAAGCTTACTAGCTGCTTTGCTTCTCAATATTCTCTGGTTGGCCTCTGTTATCTTCTCCTACCAATAGGGAACCTATGTAAGGACTCTATATGGGCTCTTGGATACCCCATAAGGGAAAAGGGCATATTTTTATTTACAACAACACAAAAATTCTCATTTTAGTTTATCTCTTATTTGTTGCGTTATACACCACACTTCCCCCCCGCCCCACTCCGAAGTAGCTTAAATTTGCTGTACATGGTTCTTTCCCATTTAATCCACCCGGCACAACGACCTTGCGAGGTTGGCCGACGAAACAAAAAGGGAAAGTAAATGAGCAGTGCCCTGTGTGGGAGATGGAGGGATGGCATCTGATTGCTCCTGGAGCAGCTAAGGGGTGAAGCTTAATCTCAGGTTTGTGGGTTCGAGCCCCATGTTGGGTTGTTGCAGGAATTTCTGTAAAGGGTGGGGGGGTTGCCCCTCCAGCAGATATAATGCACATGCAGCCCACTACCAAAATCAGCACAATCGCTTTTGTGACACTGACAAACTGGAACGTGTCCAGAGGAGGGCAACCAAAATGGTCAAAGGCCTGGAAACGATGCCTTTTGAGGAACGGCTAAGGGAGCTGGGCATGTTTAGCCTGGAGAAGAGGAGGTGAAGGGGTGATATGATAGCCATGTTCAAATATATTAAAGGATGTCACATAGAGGAGGGAGAAAGGTTGTTTTCTGCTGCTCCAGAGAAGCGGACACGGAGCAATGGATCCAAACTACAAGAAAGAAGATTCCACCTAAACATGAGGAAGAACTTCCTGACAGTAAGAGCTGTTCGACAGTGGAATTTGCTGCCAAGGAGTGTGGTGGAGTCTCCTTCTTTGGAGGTCTTTAAGCAGAGGCTTGACAACCATATGTCAGGAGTGCTCTGATGGTGTTTCCTGCTTGGCAGGGGGTTGGACTCGATGGCCCTTGTGGTCTCTTCCAACTCTATGATTCTATGATTCTATGACTTTTGTGATTTGTCCCCACAAAATACTTCATCAGAGTTTCTTCCTATCTATTCAAAGGGCCTCTGCTCCACAATACCAAATGTAAGAATTCACTGATAAATGTATCTATGTACCGGCTGGCTGGGAAAACTTCAGACATTCATATAGACATGTGAGCTCAGCTCCTCAGCAGCCCCTCTGCCTGAGTGATAATCCCTGGCCTCCTGATACCTGAGTGCCAGACAGGTAGCCATTCCAGAAATAACAAACCCAGATGAAGACAAAAGGGTGTGATGAACTTGGCTGGGAAACAGGGAAATGTAAGTATATTTTTTGTTACACTTGATGGGTGTTTGGTGGAGGGCAAGGGGAACCATGGGGCAGGGTCCAGGATGCTCAGATTACGGCCACCAGACCTCCCCTTTCATGATGTAACCGTGATGTAGTTTGGGGGGGTGTAACATGGGGATTAGCAGCTAATAAAAGTTTGGGTTCTCTTTTGTTTGGAGCTTCCATCTTGTTCCACCTTGTGGCAGGTGGGAGTCCTGTCGCGACAGTCCTCAATAAAGACCAAGCCTACTGGCTGCTGTTTTGCTCTGGTATTCCTGGCTGGTGTCCTTGTTTTTTGTCCAAGGGAGCCCTCAGATTTCTCCATTAACAGGGTGAAAGATCTGCAATTCTATGGTTCTAAGTTTGTTGTTCTAAGCACATGGCTATCTATTCCCCATGGAGCTTGAGATGGCATACGTAGTTCTTCTCATCCCTCTCTCTCTCTCTTATTTTATCTTTTGTTGTTGTTGTTGTTAACTGTTTTCAGGGTGTTGTGTTTGTGTGTCTTTGCACACTCGAGCAGTGTATACATTTGCGAAATAAATAAATATCCACATCTCTGTTGCCCACCCTCATCTCTGAGACCCCCTCAGATACCAGAACTGGCTCCCTCTGGCCCAGGATTTATGGTCCATGTTGTTTTCTCTGAATCTGGATTATTGGAATCATAGAACAGAATAGTGGATTCACAAGAGTTAAAAGGGACCCGGTATTTAGGCAATACAGTGGTGCCCCGCAAGATGAATGCCTCGCAAGACGGAAAACCCGCTAGACGAAAGGGTTTTCCGTTTTGGAGGTGCTTCGCAAAATGAATTTCCTATGGGCTTGCTTCGCAAGACGAAAATGTCTTGCGAGTTGCTGCGATTTTTTCCCGCTCCCCACCCCCTTTTCTAAGGCACTAAGCTGCTAATAGCCTTTTAGCAGCTAATCTGCTAATCCCTTAAGCCTTTAATAGCCGCTAATAGCCGCTAATAGCCGCTAAACCGCTAATAGCGCTAATCCGCTAATCCGCTAATGGGGTTGCTTCGCAAGACGAAAAAACCGCTAGACGAAGAGACTCACGGAACGGATTCTTTTCGTCTTGCGAGGCACCACTGTACAAACAAATTAGCAACCAAATATTGCAAGTTCTAGGTCTTATATATGACCTTAGCATACAAGTAGGAATTGCCACTCAGTGGAAAACAGACCAGAATCCGACGCTGGGCGCTTGGTATCAGGAATATGAAGAAAATGACACATAATTTGAGATTTGGCTGAGGACTAGAGTCTTCAGACGCGCTTTATTTCGTACACAGCACAGCAGCGGCATCATTCTCAAGGCCACCTACGCCTAGTGAATCTGGAAATGAACTTGATAATCAGATAACGCCGATAGTCTTGGACTTTGTTATTTTAACCTCGGTGCAATGGGGACTCCCACGGTGTTTTATAGTTTTGTTTTCCACCTTCTAATGTCCATCTGTTGTCGCAACGGTTCCTCTCTGCGAAATGAATTTTAAAAACAAAACAAAACACCTTTGCCAAAAAAACAAACAAACCAGAACTCCTATTTGTATAAAGTCGATAGACAGTGAGCTGGAAAGTTTCACAATGTGAGGGGAGTCCTTTTTACCCATGGATGTAATAAAAACTGCCAATCAGTTGAGAAAATGTCTGGTTTCAATGACACCTTTGACCAGACCGTGGCTTGGTTCAGCAGCAAAATGACCAGAGGAAGACCGCTTCAGGTTACAGACTCCGCTAACCCAGAAATAGTACCTCGGGTTAAGAACTTTCCTTCAGGATGAGAACAGAAATTGTGCTCCGGCGGTGCGGTGGCAGCAGGAGGCCCCATTAGCTAAAGTGGTGCTTCAGGTTAAGAGCAGTTTCAGGTTAAGAACAGACCTCCGGAACGAATTAAGTACTTAACCCGAGGTACCACTGTATCCCGTATCTCCCCTCTTACAACAATACAAACACAACAAGTAGGCTAATAGTTAGTAGAGAATATATAATAGAATAATGATATCATTCAAATTGTAGGAATAAGCCAATCTCCCCTGGTTTCCTATCTCCCCATGACACCTGACCATTAGGGCCAGTCGTGGCCGACTCTGGGGTTGTGGCGCTCATCTCGCTTTATTGGCCGAGGGAGCCGGCGTACAGCTTCCGGGTCATGTGGCCAGCATGACTAAGCCGCTTCTGGCGAACCAGAGCAGCGCACGGAAACACCGTTTACCTTCCTGCCAGAGCGGTACCTATTAATCTACTTGCACTTTGACGTGCTTTTGAACTGCTAGGTGGGCAGGAGCAGGGACCGAGCAACGGGAGCTCACACTGTCACGGGGATTCGAACCACCGACCTTCTGATCGGCAAGCCCTAGGCTCTGTGGTTTTACCCACCGCGCCACCCGCATCCCCTACTGCAGCCCAATTGTTTGCCTGTTCATGCAAAACCATGCTTTGGCTAGCGTTTTGTGTGTGCCAGGGCTGCAGTTTGCATATAGCACGCAATGTATAGTGGTACCTCGGTTACAGAAGCTTCAGGTTACATACGCTTCAGGTTACAGACTCTACTAACCCAAAAATAGTACCTCGGGTTAAGAACTTTGCTTCAGGATGAGAACAGAAATTGTGCAGTGGCAAGCAGGAGGCCCCATTAGCTAAAGTGGTGCTTCAGGTTAAGAACAGTTTCAGGTTAAGAATGAACCTCTGGAATGAATTAAGTACTTAACCCGAGGTACCACTGTAATTCAAACTCAACTTCTTTAAAGGAGGGAAGGTGTTTTTTTTCAGGTAATAAAAGCATCTTTTAAGTCAGGCTTTATCAACCGGTGAAATGGAAATTTCCAGTTGCTTAACCAGTTTTCTGGCTTCCTCAAAGTGCAACTGAGGAGGTTTCTGGTCTTCGAAGAAGCTCTCCAAGGTTATCAGTCGCTTGACGTTGAAAAATTCCTCAGGTAAATGTCTCTGCTTTGTCTGTTGAGGTACAAGCTACCACAGTTCCCTAACCTAGAGGTTCAAGCCAGGTTCAAACACTTTGTGTCTTATGTTGCAAAACTGAACCGTGGTCTTTGGACAAAAAGTGGCGCACCAATTTAATTCGCAAACAAACCATCGCTGGCTCCAACGAGCGGCTCCTCTAGACCAGCACCTTGTTCTCGCAATAGCCAACCGGGTTCATATGGAAACTGCCTCCATATGAACTAGGAACTTGAGTGCGCCAAAAGACTGCCAGTCACCAGGGCTCGGCGTGGGATGATCTCCAGCGATGATCCCTGATCTCTTCCAGCTAAACATCCCAGCTGGCTGTTCCACTGAGTCAGAGATCAAGGAGCATCTTCAGAAATAGCACCTTTGTTCTTCCCTTCCTGAGCCCCACTCAGCTTCCGGGCACAATTTTCTCGCCTGCTGAGCTCAAGGGGTCAGGAAACCTGATGTTACGAGGAAGGTTCAGGGAAAGCAAAGGTGTTTTTGCAAGAGCGAACCTGGGGAGGGATGGAGAGGCCTGGGAACTGTTTATGATAAGGCGACTAGCAAGGGTAAAGGTAAAGGTACCCCTGCCCGTACGGGCCAGTCTTGCCAGACTCTAGGGTTGTGCGCCCATCTCACTCAAGAGGCCGGGGGCCAGCGCTGTCCGCAGACACTTCCGGGTCACGTGGCCAGAGTGACATCGCTGCTCTGGCGAGCCAGAGCCGCACACGGAAACGCCGTTTACCTTCCCGCTAGTAAGCGGTCCCTATTTATCTACTTGCATCGGGGAGTGCTTTCGAACTGCTAGGTTGGCAGGCGCTGGGACCGAACAACGGGAGTGCACCCCGCCGTGGGGATTCGAACCGCGACCTTTTGATCGGCAAGCCCTAGGCGCTGAGGCTTTTACCCACAGCGCCACCCGCGTCCCGACTAGCAAGGGTAGCGGTCAGCAAACTTACCGCGCGTCGGGCCGGTGTCTCCAGCGCCAATCACATGGCGGGCTGGAGGGCGGGGGAGCGCGTGCCCATATGCATGCGAACACGCTATTTCCGGCGCACTTCCGCATCGGAGGAGCACTGGAAATAGCTTGTGCGCATGTGCACGGGTCTGCTCCGACCCAGATGTGCACCGGAAATAAGCTTTGTTGTTGTTTAGTCTTTTAGTCATGTCCGACTCTTGGTGACCCCCTGGACCAGAGCACGCCAGGCACTCCTGTCTTCCCCTGCCTCCCGCAGTTTGGTCAAACTCATCTTGGCACCTTCAAGAACACTGTCCCACCATCTCGTCCTCTGCCGTCCCCTTCTCCCTGTGCCCTCCATCTTTCCCAGCATCAGCGTCTTTTCCAGGGAGTCTTCTCTTCTCATGAGGTGGCCAAAGCCTTGGAGCCTCAGCTTCAGGATCTGTCCTTCCAGTCTCTTTTGCAACACAAGTTATGACTCAAAGGTACGAAACACCCTCATTGTCTCTCTGCCTCCTTTCGCCACTTGCCATAAAATCGTCCAGATTCCCAGCCAAGCTGGGGGATTCCTGATCGCACAGGGGTATAACCTGAACAAAACCTGGGCAGGAAATGAGGTTCATCAAACCATCAGGAAAGTGAGACACAGCAAATCACACGATGATCACACTTTATTTACTGGGCTATAGGTCTCGCCTGCCAGCGCCAGGAGTTCAAAGCAGTTCAAAGCTCAAGCAACATCCTGGTTCGGCGGCTGCTCCCCTTTTCTGACCTTTGACAAGACAGAAGGACTGTTTTGGGGGGACGGGGCGGATGGGTGTGGGGGATTCCCTAGTCCTGAATGGGGTAACTGTGCCCCCGAAGGACCAGGTGTGCAGCCTGGGAGTCATTTTGGACTCAAATCCGTCCATGGAGGTGCAGGTCAATTCTGTGTCCAGGGCGGCTGTCTACCAGCTCCAACTGGTACACAGGATGAGACCCTCCCTGCCTGCGGACTCTCTGGCCAGAGTGGCACTTCCTCTAGTTATCTCCTGCTTGGACTACTGCAATGTGTTCTACGTGGGGCTACCTTTGAAGGTGACCTAGAAACTGCAACTAATCCAGAATGCGGCAGCTAGACTGGGGACTGGGAGTGGCCGCTGAGACCACATAACACCGGTCCTGAGAGATCTGCATTGGCTCCCAGTATGTTTCTGAGCACTATTCAAAATGTTGGTGCTGACCTTGAAAGCCCTAAACTGCCTCGGCCCAGTATCCCTGAAGGAGCGTCTCCAGCCCCATCATTCAGCCCGGACACTGAGATCCAGCTCCGAGGGCCTTCTGGCGGTTCCCTCACTGCAAGAAGCCAAGTTACAGGGAACCAGGCAGAGGGCCTTCTCGGTGGTGGTGCCTGCCCTGTGGAACACCCTCCCTTCAGATGTGAAGGAAATAAGCAGCTATCCTATCTTTAAAAGACATCTTTAAAAGACATCTATTTTCGCCTACCGATAGAAAACCTACTTAAGGACTCTAGATGGGCTCTTAAAGGTAAAGGGACCCCTGACCATTAGGTCCAGTCTTGACCGACTCTGGGGTTGCGGTGCTCAGCTTGCTTTATTGGGCGAGGGAGCCGGCGTACAGCTTCCGGGTCATGTGGCCAGCATGACTGAGCCGCTTCTGGCGAACCAGAGCAGCGCACGGAAACACCGTTTACCTTCCCGCCGGAGTGGTACCTATTTATTTACTTGCACTTTGACGTGCTTTCGAACTGCTAGGCTGGCAGGAGCAGGGACCGAGCAACGGGAGCTCACCCCGTCATTGCGGCGATTCGAACCACCAACCTTCTGATCGGCAAGCCCTAGGCTTTGTGGTTTAACCCACAGCGCCACCCGCGTCCCTTAGACGGGCTCTTAGATACTCCATAAGGGAATGGGAGCAGTGTTTTTCTCATAATAAAACAAAGCAGGAATGCTCTCTCTCACATTCAAATGCACATGGTCAAAACAAGACTTGGCGGAATGGCACCTGAAGAATAGGGTGTGTGCGGCGGGGCTCACACAACAGGTGTCTCTCACCTGGCCTGCCGGAGGCAACATTCCACCCCTTCCCCAAATATGAGAAGCAGTCAGACACGGCCCCTATTTACCTTCCCATCACAGGCTCAGTTCCTAGAAATCCAGGGTGCCTACAGGGTGCTTGTTTCTGCAGAAACACCCTCCAGCGATCTCTGCCCTGCTGAACCTTATAATTTCTTGCAGGTGGGGCAGAGAGCATTCTTCCCCGGCCCTTGAGCGGTTTGGAGAAAAACAAACCGGGGCGATGGGTTCAGAGTGTCCGTTTTTCCCCGAGACCCCTCGGAAAGGCAGGGCTGTGTGGCTCAGTGGTTAGAGCAACTGCTTTGCAGGCAAGCAGACCACCCTGAAATAGCAACTCTGGGTCAGGCCGCTGCTGCCAGTCTGTGCTAGGTAGGCCAGTCTCTTCCCATGTTGCGATTTAAATCGGGTTCATGAGGACTAGGATTCCGATTTATCGTTTGGCAAAGAAGGGCCAACTGAATCCGTAGGAGAGGCCCGTTTTCCCACTGCTCATCTGTTGGCGGAGGAGATCTCACTTCTGCCACCATCTCTCTTGGGATGATGCAGCTACAGGGTCTCACGTGCCCACCAGCTCTGACCACTAGGCATGCTGGCCAGGGCTGATGGCAGTTGTGGTCCACAACATCGAGAGAGCACCAGGTCACTGACGCTGCGAACTCTATGCAAGGGCTTTCTTAAAGACACCAGGTTGGTCTATGCCATTTGGAGGGGCCCAGATGCGAATCCTGGTGGTGGGGCAGCCCTCCTCAGGGCAAGGAAAGAGTTCTGTTTGCCCCCAAATGGCAACAGGATAACCTGCCATTTGGCCTCCTCCTCGTAGTTAAAAAGAGGCAGTGCTGTGCAGTGGTTAGAGCGCCAGACTAGAACCTGGGAGATGAGGGTTTGGGTGTCATGACGCTCGCTGGGCGACCTTGAGGGACCGTCGATCCCTCCCCACTTGACCTTCTTTGCAGGGTCATCGTGAGGATACATGGGGGTGAGGTGAACAGTGGACACCTCCCTTGAGCTCCATGAGAAAAGGCAGAATATAAAAGCCATACAGTGTTACCTTAGTTCTCAAACGCCTTGGTGCTCAAACAACTGGGAACCCAAACACTGCAAACTCGGAAGTAAGTGTTCCGGTTAGCGAACTGTTTTTGGAAGCCGAACGTGCTCCGTTTTGAGTGCAACGCTTCCGGATTGAGTGTTACCCTTAGGTCTGTCTGTTTTTGCTGTTTATTTTGTGTTTTTGTTTTCACGCCTCTTTTGTTTTTGTGACTGTGTGGAACCCAGTTCAGCTACTGACGGATCGATTGTGTGACTGCAGTATACCGTTTATTGCTTTCGTTTTATGGATCAAGGGTCTCGTTTAGATAGCAAAATTCATGTCAAGCTGCTGTTTTCGGGGCTGTTTTTATAAGTCTGGAACGGATTAATCCGTTTTGCGTTACTTTCTACTGGACTTGGTTTTGGAATGCTTTGGTTTTGGAGCGGATTTCCGGAATGGATTAAGTTTGAGAACCAAGGTACCGCTGCAAATACAGTGGTACCTTGGGTTAAGAACTTAATTTGTTCTGGAGGTCCGTTTTTAACCTGAAACTGTTCTTAACCTGAAGCACCACTTCAGCTAATGGGGCCTCCTGCTGCTGCCGTGATTTCTGTTCTCATCCTGAAGCAAAGTTCTAACCCGAGGTACTATTTCTGGGTTAGCGGAGTCTGTAACCTGAAGTGTCTGTAACCTGAAGCGTCTGTAACCCAAGATAAAAAGGTAAAGGGACCCCTGACCATATGGTCCAATCGTGACCGACTCTGGGGTTGCGGCGCTCATCTTGGTTTATTGGCCGAGGGAGCCGGCGTTTGTCTGCCCAGCATGACTAAGCTGCTTCTGGTGAACCAGAGCAGTACATGGAAACACCGTTTACCTTCCCGCTGGAGTGGTACCTATTTATTTACTTGCACTTTGACGTGCTTTCGAACTGCTAGGTTGGCAGGAGCAGGGACCGAGCAACGGGAGCTCACTCCGTCACGGGGACTCGAACCACCGACCTTATGATTGGCAAGCCCTAGGCCCTGTGGTTTAGACCACAGCGCCACCTGCGTCCCTGTAACCCGAGGTACCACTGTACATAAAGGAAATGGCCATTGAGAGCAGGCATTTTCCCATGGCTGATAAACTCCACCTTTGCCTTCTGTGCTCAGGCCTTCCTTGAAGAGGCCTTTTGAAACAACCGCCTCGCCCCTCCTGGAAATCTCTGGGGTGTCTTCCTTTTTCACAACTCTCTGACCCAAATCTTGACCCCTGCTTTGTCCCTCCCCGCCCTACGGAGGCAGGAGATTGTCTGGGCCTCCATATGGACTAACAGCTTGCGTTGCCTAAGCTGCAGTTGGTCAGCTGGAGTCAATTCGAAGCACGTGAGCCGGCCTATTTTGGGGGAGGTGTCGACCTGCTGAAGGAGGTGAGGACAGGTGACCCCACCTAGGCCCGATGTCACCCCCCCCAAGCAGGCTCAAAGCTTCTCAAAGCTTTTCAAAATCATTTTCTCATAAGCTAAGCTAAGTGCACGGAAACCGCCGTTTACCTTCCTGCCAGAGTGGTACCTATTTATCTATTTGCACTTTGACGTGCTTTCAAACTGCTAGGTGGGCAGGAGCAGGGACCGAGCAACGGGAGCTCACCCCGTCATGGGGATTTGAACCGCCGACCTTCTGATCGGCAAGTCCTAGGCTCTGTGGTTTAAACCGAAGAATGGATGCTTTTGAATTATGGTGCTGGAGGAGACTCTTGAGAGTCCCCTGGACTGCAAGATCAAACCTCTCCATTTTGAAGGAAATCAGCCCTGAGTGCTCACTGGAAGGACAGATCCTGAAGCTGAGGCTCCAAGACTTTGGCCACTTCATATGAAGAGAAGACTCCCTGGAAAAGACCCTGATGTTGGGAAAGATGGAGGGCTCAAGGAGACGGGGATGACAGAGGATGAGATGGTGGGACAGTGTTCTCAAAGAGACCAACATGAGTTTGACCAAACTGCGGGAGGCAGTGGAAGACAGGAGTGCCTGGCGTGCTCTGGTCCAGGGGGTCACCAAGAGGCGGACACGACTAAACAACTAAACAACAACAACAAGAAAAACACATCATTGGGGAACAGTGGTGTGTGTGTGTGTGTGTGTGTGTGTGTGTGAACAGTGGTGTTTGTGTGTGTGTGTGTGTGCTTCTTTTGCAGAGCTCGTGAGCATAGATACAATATGCCACGATAATCTTTATTGTCATTGTCCCATACAGAACAACGGAATTGAAAAAATCTACATCAGACATTCAAAAACCAACAAGCCTGCTAATCCCAGCAATCCCAGCCTGGTTAGCCCCCTAAAAGCTCTGATACCCCATAATTAAATATACTCCCATAGAGACTACCTTACCCTGCGTTTAAAACCAAAATTGCATTTGGATAGGAACTGTTTCTCAGGTGGCTAGTCCTAGTCTTTATAACCCGGTACCTTCTTCCAGAAGGCAGAAGCTGAAAGATATCATTTCCGGGGTGCGCACTGTCCTGCGCTATCTCTGCAGCTTTCTTATGGCACCTGGAAGCGTAGATTTGAGCCAGGGTGGGAAGAGTGCACCCAATTATTCTCTCCGCAGTCTTTACAACCCTGGACAGCGTTGTTTTTTCCCTGACCGTTCAGCTCCCAAACCACACACACAGAGCATAAGTTAATACACTCTCCGCAGTACAATGGTAAAATGCTATCAGCAGGTCCTCTGAGAGATTATTTTTCTGGAAAATATAACCTCTGCTGTGCTCTCTTCATCGGGTCTTTGCTGTTTTCTCCCCAGGTCATCTCTCAACTCCATTCCCAGAAATCAAAACACCGAGACCTGTTCCACACACTTCCCCTCAATAATGATGCCCATTATTGGAGCTGGGCATGTTTAGCCTGGAGAAGAGGAGGTTAAGGGGTGATATGATAGCCATGTTCAAATATATCAAAGGATGTCACACAGAGGAGGGAGAAAGGTTGTTTTCTGCTGCTCCAGAGAAGCGGACACGGAGCAAGGGATCCAAACTACAAGAAAGAAGATTCCACCTAAACATTAGGAAGAACTTCCTGACAGTAAGAGCTGTTTGACAGTGGAATTTGCTGCCAAGGAGTGTGGTGGAGTCTCCTTCTTTGGAGGTCTTTAAGCAGAGGCTTGACAACCATATGTCAGGAGTGCTCTGATGGTGTTTCCTGCTTGGCAGGGGGTTGGACTCAATGGCTCTTGTGGTCTCTTCCAACTCTATGATTCTATGATTCTATGATTCCATACGCTAGCACAAATGCATCATGAAATGCACAGGTGCAGAGTTGCGCTTCATGCGTCGCACAGGGTTGCGCTAGGTGGCCCTCGGGGTCCCAATCTGAGGATTCCGCGACACTTCGCTTACAGAGATCTACACTTCCGATGTCGGAGTATGGTCCCATGATAGCGTGGGAAGGCTGCCCCCCGCGGGCCAAAGAGGGGAACTGCACACACAGGACACAAACCAACGGATTCGAGAAGGAATCCCGATTTAAGCGTTAGAAAGCGCTTACTGGTGGTTGGGGGCTCCTTCCTTTTTTAAAAAAGAGGTTGCATGGCCAACCGTCAGGGAGACCTGCATTGCAGGGGGGTGGGCTAGAGGACTCTGGGGGTCCCCTTACAACTCTGCCATTCCAAGGTTCTGTTTAAAGGTGGAAAGAAAGAAAGAAAGACAAGGAGGGAGGGAGGGAAGGAAGGAAGGAGGGGAGGGGGAGGGAGAGAGGGGGAGGAAGGAAGGGGGAGGGGAGGGGAGGAAGGAAGGAAGGAAGGAAAGAAAGAAGGAAGGAAGGAAGGAAAAGTAAGATGAGAAAGTAAGGAAGGAGGGAAGGGAGGGAGGGAGGGAAGAGGAAGGAAGGGGAGGGAGAGAGGGGGAGGGGGGAGGAAGGAAGGAAAAGTAAGATGAGAAAGGAAGGAAGGAGGGAAGGAGGGGCGGGAGGAGGAAGAAGGGAGGGGAGGGGAGGGGGAGGGAAGGAAGGAAGGAAGGAAGGAAGGAAGGAGGGAGAGAGGGGGAGGGGAGGAAGGAAAGGAGAGAGGAGGAGGGAGGAAGGGGAGGGGAGGGGAGGAAGGAAGGAAGGAAAAGTAAGATGAGAAAGGAAGGAAGGAGGGAAGGGAGAGAGGGAGGAGGGAGGGAGGAAGGGGGAGGGGAGGGGAGGAAGGAAGGAAGGAAGGAAGGAAGGAAGGAAGGAAGGAAGGAAGGAAGGAAGGAATTGAAGGGGGGTGTTCCACCAGAGAAGCATTGAATACACCAGTTGCCATAAAACCATCACATGCAATGGGGCGGAGAGCCAGCCAGTGTGGGGTTTATGTGGGTCACTGATCAGGAACAATATAAATGTCCTCCTCGGGGTTTCCTGAGGGGGGTCCTCCGCTGTAGTTGTAATACAGATCCTGAGTGTTGGCATAGACTGGCTGGTCGTCGTGGGGGACGTCCGGATCGGGGGTCCCGGGGCTCGCCCTGTGGACAAATTAAGAAAGTGGGGGGTTAAGAAAGTGGGGTTTTGTTTTTGAGCCTCTCTCCCGGAACCACCGCCTTCCTTTCTTCTACTTGAAGTGTTTGTTTGTTGTTAAATGAATTTCAGGGCCCTTTGCTACAAAGCGAATTCAAACTTCCCTTCGCTCCCAAACTTCCCCTGGCTCCCGAGCAAGCGAAGGAGCCATGGGAAAGACAAGGGGGTCCATGGGAAACTGAAATTCTGCAAAGGAGTTGGCCGCAATTTCTGGGACGGCATTTCTCCAAAATGTGGTTGGGGCTTGGTAATATCTGTGTCATAGCTGTCAACCGTCCCTTATTTGGTGGGAAAGTCCCTTATCCCAGCGCCGTGTCCCGCTGCTGTCCCTTATTGATGATGTCCCTTAAATTTCCCAGGTTTCAGAGGAAGCAGCTCCTCTCCCTCCCTCCCTGCCGGCCAGGGAGGAGGGAGGCTCCAACTGTGTTGCTTGGCTGCGTTGCTCACCCAATAAGGAGTCTAATGGTCAGGGACCTCTGACCATTAGGTCCAGTCGTGGCCGACTCTGGGGTTGCTGCGCTCATCTTGCTTTATTGGCCGAGGGAGCCAGCGTACAGCTTCCGAGTCATGTGGCCAGCAGGACTAAGCCGCTTCTGGCGAACCAGAGCAGCGCACGGAAACGTCGTTTACTTTCCCGCCGGAAAGTATTTATCTTCTTGCACTTTGAGGTGCTTTCGAACTGCTAGGTTGGCAGGAGCAGGGACTGAGCAACGGGGGCTCACCCCGTCGCGGGGATTCGAACCACCGACCTTCTGATCAGCAAGTCCTAGGCTCTGTGGTTTAACCCACAGCGCCACCCGCGTCCCTACCCCTGGGATAGGTCTTTTGCCACTGCCCTCCTTCTGTGTCTTAAAAATGCTCCCTTTCCTCTGAGCTGAAGTTTCTCCCTTGCCTTTTTCGGTCCCTGAACAGGGCTGCCTTCAGATGCCTTTTTCGGTCCCTGAACAGGGCTGCCTTCAGATGCCTTCTAAAAGTCAGGTAGTTGTTTATTTCCCTGACATCTGATGGGAGGGCGTTCCACAGGGAGGGAGCCACCACCGAGAAGGCCCTCTGCCTGGTTCCCTGTAACCTCACTTCTCAGAATGAGGGAACCGCCAGAAGGCCCTCAGTGCTGGATCTCAGTGGCAGAATGATGGGGGTGGAGACGCTCCTTCAGGTATACTGGGCCGTTTAGGGCTTTCAAGGTCAGCACCAACCCTTTGAATCGTGCTCGGAAACATCCTGGGAGCCAATGCAGATCTCTCAGGACCGGTGTTATGTGGTCCCGGCGGCCACTCCCAGTCCCCAGTCTGGCAGCCACATTCTGGATTAATTGCAGTTTCTGGGTCACCTTCAAAGGTAGCCCCACGTAGAGCGCATTGCAGTAGTCCAAGCGGGAGATAACTAGAGCATGCACCACTCTGGCCAGACAGTCCGCGGGCAGGAAGGGTCTCAGCCTGAAAGTCTTTTCCCAGTGGTGAGGCTGAGCCTCCGGTGGAACACAGCGGCTGCTGCAACTGAAACAGGCTTGATTTTGGTGGTGCTGCTGAAATTTGAGGCAACCTGCTTGAACCTGGTGCCTTCTGCATGCCAAGCAAGCACTCCGCCCCTGAGCTGCAGTCCCTCCCAGTTTCCTTGGAACAAGCGGTTGTGTTGCACCCTGTGGATTTGCACAAACACCCAAAAAAACTCCCCAGATCTTTTCCTGTCAGCTCAGAGCGAGAAAATTGCCCCATCGGAAATTAGCTAAGAGCGTGAGCTGTCTTGGGATGGGCGTGTGACTCTCCCGCCACCTTTGGAACGGGTGCGCACAAACTCTCGCCTTGCAAGATGCTGTCTCAACATCCAAGAGTCTCTGTGACTCAGCAACAATTGGAATTGCTAGCCGTGGAAGAGAACAAATACCGTATTTTTTGCTCTATAAGACTCACTTTTCCCCTCCTTAAAAGTAAGGGGGAAAGTGTGTGCGTCTTATGGGGCGAATGCAGGCTCCGCAGCTATCCCAGAAGCCAGAACAGCAAGAGGGATTGCTGCTTTCACTGCGCAGCGATCCCTCTTGCTGTTCTGGTTTGTGAGATCCAGAATATTTTTTTCTTGTTTTCCTCCTCCAAAAACTAGGTGCATCTTGTGGTCTGGTGCGTCTTATAGAGCTAAAAATACGGTGCTCTCTGCCACCACAATGGACGCCTCTTGGTTTGCTCTGTTGGGGGCAGGTACAGGGGTCAGATCCACTGCTTTCGTTCCCCTACACCACTTCTGACACCACCAGATTACGCAACGCACAGCCTGGGGTGACCTCCTAGCCCCGTCCAAAACGGATAGCCGTTCAACATCTCTGTGCCTTTCCCTCTCAATACATTCCTCTATAAGCAGTTTCACTTTCTGTTCATTTCTCTCATTTCCCCAATCTACTGCAATTTTCAAAAATAAGAAACGAAAGATCATCGCGAAAATTCACCAAATTCAACTCTTGTACACGAACAGTTCTGCTAGCAGGTACACGTTTTCGCAATTTCCTCTGATGGGCTGCGTGATATTTTCAGGGATATATGCGTTTTGCTTGCTCTCCCCACAATATATGCTATTTTGGGGGGCCCGCTGGTGGGTTGGGGAGCTCACACCGCAAAACTCGGGTGCAAATTCTGAAAGCGGGGGATCTAAAAAGAGACCCGCTGGATCCTGTATCCTTGTCCTCACAGATGCCCTAAACGAGAAGCCCCACAAGGATGTGGGAGCCACCACTTTCTCCCACTCTTGTTCTCTGCCACTCTAAGGTAGACTGCCTCTGTCATGGAGGCTCCATTACGCCCGCTTCTTGGGAGAAAAGCAATGACAAACCTGGACAGCATCTTAAAAAGCAGAGACATCACCTTGCCGACAAAGGTCCATATAGTTAAAGCTCTGGTTTTCCCAGTAGTGATGTATGGAAGTGAGAGCTGGACCATAAAGAAGGCTGATCGCCGAAGAATGGATGCTTTTGAATTCTGGTGCTGGAGGAGACTCTTGAGAGTCCCATGGACTGCAAGAAGATCAAACCTCTCCATTCGGAAGGAAATCGGCCCTGAGTGCTCACTGGAAGGACAGATCCTGAAGCTGAGGCTCCAGTTCTTTGGCCACCTCATGAGAAGAGAAGACTCCCTGGAAAAGACTCTGATGTTGGGAAAGATGGAGGGCACAAGGAGAAGGGGACGACAGAGGACGAGATGGTGGGGCAGTGTTCTCGAAGCGACCAGCATGAGTTTGACCCAACTGCGGGAGGCAGTGGAAGACAGGAGGGCCTGGCGTGCTCTGGTCCATGGGGTCATGAAGAGGCGGACACAACTAAATGACTCAACAACAACAACAAAAGGAAACTAAGGATAGCCCTACAAGCAGCTGGATCAGGCCCAAGGGGGCTCATCACAGCTCAGTATACTGTCCTCACAGTGACCAACAAGATGGCTCTTTTAAGACCCACATGTACCAGCTATCGAAGAATGGCAGATGAAGTTGATGGACTATATGGAACTTGCCGAACTGACTGGGAGACTCCCAGACCAGAGAGAAGAGACGATGGAAGAAGATTGGAAGAAGCCACTCTGGGCGGCTTCCAAAAAACATTAAAATACTGTAATACATCAAACATTAAAAGCTTCCCTAAACAGGGCTGCCTTCAGATGTCTTCTAAAAGTCTGGTAGTTGTTGTTCTCTTTGACATCTGGTGGGAGGGCGTTCCATGGGGCAGGCGCCATTATAAAATGAATACAAAATTTCGAAAGAAAAAACAAAGACCCACATGCCATCAGCAGCTGAGGAACTGCGGCTAGTGACCGTGCTTAGCATTGATCCTTCATGTGCATGTGGTCTGATCCTTTTTAAAAGCTCTCCGAGTTGCCGGGCGTCCCTGTTTCCTGTGGCGGTGAGTTCCGCCGCTCCGCGAAGCACCGTGAAAATAAGACAGCTGCTATTTTTTTTGCTTCTTGCTTTCAGAAGACAGCTGCCTTCTGCTTCTCCACAAACGGAGCACAAACAAGATCCCTGCCACTCATTTAAAAACCGCAGGCGAAATCTCGTCTCTGCCTCAGCTTCTTCTGCAAAGCCAGCTCGTCCGCAGGCGCCACAGCCCAAATTGCTAATAGTCAGCATTTTAAGAGAGTTAGCATTTGGGTTTTTCTCTTCGGGTGACCTCTGGGCTGGAGGGAAGTGTTTTGGAGGAAGTCTGGACTTCCTACTTCGGAGCTAAGGTCTGCTGAAACCTCTCTTCCACTTTCTAAATCAGGTTCTCGCAAAACTTGGCCCTCCGGCTGTATTCGGACTACAATTCCCATCATCCCTGACCACTGGCCCTGCTAGCTAGGGATGATGGGAGTTGTAGTCCCAACAAAAGCTGGAGACCCAAGTTTGGAAAACCGAACCTATGGGTGAGTTTGCAAGCTGTGTTTTGACTGGAATGGAGAAGTTCCTGGGAGGTGAATTAAGAGGAAAATAGACAAAACCAGGGAGGTTGCGGGAGACAGTTCCCTAGGACACTGCCTCCCCCCCAGATTCGAACCCCCTGGAAGTGACCTTGGGGGCTTCCCAGGTGGAAGCTTTGTTGTTTAGTCGTTTCGTCATGTCCGCCTCTTCATGACCCCCTGGACCAGAGCACGCCAGGCACTCCTGTCTTCCACTGCCTCCCGCAGTTTGGTCAAACTCATGCTGGTAGCTTCGAGAACACTATCCAACCATCTCGTCCTCTGTCGTCCCCTTCTTCTTGTGCCCTCCATCTTTCCCAACATCAGGGTCTTTTCCCAGGGAGTCTTCTCTTCTCCTGAGGTGGCCAAAGTCACTTTGAATTGTGCTCGGAAACGTACTGGGAGCCAATGTAGGTCTTTCAGGACCAGTGTTATATGGTCTCGACGGCCGCTACCAGTCACCAGTCTAGCAGCCGCATTCTGGATTAGTTGAAGTTTCCGGGTCACCTTCAAAGGTAGCCCCACGTAGAGCACATGGCAGTAGTCCAAGCGGGAGATAACTAGAGCATGCACCACTCTGGCAAGTATATATATAAAAAATTCCCCATTCTTCCTTAAGGTTTTCAAGGAACCAAGAAGGCAAAAATAAAACCATTTTTAAAAAGAAAAAGCTTACCTGCTTGTCGACGGCTTGCTGGCTCGCCGTTTGCCCTGCTTGGTTCCTACCCCGTGGTCGATGTTTTCGTAGTTGGCGTGGCAGCCGTGGCCCCCTTCGCCCTGCGCGCCAGTGTGGCTGATGTACCGCGGCTGCCCGTGGACCCCCTCGGACGCAGAGGAGGCCCTCTTGTTGTGGCTGATGGGAGCCCCCTTCTTCCTCCGGATCAGGAAATAAGCTAGTCCGGCGAGGAGGACCACAGCTACGATGGGCACCACAATGGCGGCATAGAGCGAAGCGGGCATGCCTTGGCACTGCTGGGCGTGGAAGTCACTCACGTTTCGGGCCTGGCCCTCCGAGGTGAAGCATCGGCAGGCGGTGTCGCCGGAGCAGTTTTGGCAATAGGGCAGGACGCTCTCGGACACGGGGCACTGGCAATCGACGGCGAGTTTCTCCAGGCAGCCGTGGAACGCTTCAGTTGGCACCCACTGGAGGGTGTTCTTCTCTAGCCACAGCTCCTGCAGCCCGGACGCATTGGCGAAGAACTGGGCAGGCAGCTCCCTCAGGCCGATGTCCGACAGGCGAAGCTTCTTCACTTTGGCGGCGCGGCTCAGGAAACCGTCCGGCAAGCTTCGGAGGTCGTTCCCGGACAAGTCCAGCTCTTCCACCCGGGGTCCTAAGGTGGCGTCGTCAGGGATTTCAGGGATTCCGCAGCCGGCAAGTGCCAGCATATCTGCAGAGTCCCGGAAGAAGCGGGCCAGAGCCTCCGGTGGGTGGGTTTGGTTGGGCAGAGGGCACCTGGGGTATGCGGGCCGGGCGAGGAGGCAGAAGACGACGGTCACCAGGGGTCTCCACATCCTGCGGAGACACAATTTGGAAAGGGGGAGGGGGCCGCGGTGAAGGAAAGGTTGGCAGGGGGTCCCGTTGGCAGTGAAGACCCCTTCTCATCATTCCCTGATCAGGCCCAAGCGTGGAGCCAATTTGGGTCACTTCTCGCTTCACACATCTTAGCTGCATCAAGGAGTTGTGGCGCTGGAAGCAACCACAAGAGAATCCAGACTGGATTATTGTGACTCGCTCTACGTGGGGCTGCCCTTGAGACTGACCCAGAAACTCCAGCGGGTGCAGAATGCCGCGCGAGACTCCTTACGGGGCCTTCGCTGCGAGATCACATCCACCCGGTACTATACCAGCTGCACTGGCTCCCAGTGGAGTACAGGATCAGGTTTAAGGTGCTGGTTTTAACCTTCAAAGCCTTATACGGCTTAGGACCCTCGTACCTATGGGACTGCCTCTCCTGGTATGTCCCACAGAGGAACTTACGGTCTTCAAATAAAAACATCCTGAAGGTCCCAGGACACAGAGAAGTTAGGCTGGCCTCAACCAGAGCCAGGGCTTTTTCGGCCGTGGCTCCGATCTGGTGGAACGCTCTGTCACAAGAGACCAGGGCCCTGCGGGACTTGACATCTTTCCGCAGGGCCTGCAAGACAGAGCTGTTCCACCAGGCCTTTGGTCAGGGCACAGCCTGACTCCCTCCTCTGGCAATCTGCACATAAGTTTTGCTTAATGGTTGCCATCAATTTGATTTTAATTAATTTTTATAATGAAATGTTTTTAGAATGTTGGATTAGTTGGCTGTTGTTAGCCGCCCTGAGCCCGGTTTTGGCTGGGGAGGGCGGGATATAAATAAAATTATTATTATTATTATTATTATTATTATTATTATTATTATTTAGACAGACACCGTATTTTTCGCTGCATAAGATGCACCTGACCATAAGACGCACCTAGTTTTTAGAGAAGGAAAACAAGTAAAACAAATATTCTGAACGAAACAGCGGATGTATGATTTTCGTGGTTCATGCTGTGGCCACAGACGTGGTTTGATGGTAAGTTTGGGGTAGCCCAATGCAAAAATCCTGAGGCTCCATGCGGATCCGTGCTTTGTAACCACGTTTTTGTGCCATTGCGGCCCCACGCAACAGTGGGTGCGTGGTTTTTTTGGTGCAGGCTGCAGCCATGGACATGCTATGTGATCTGATGGTGAATTTGGGGTGACCCAATGTAAAATTCCTGAGGATCCATGGGCTTTTAGCTCCCTCGGGTTACATACGCTTCAGGTTACAGACTCCGCTAACCCAGAAATATTGCTTCAGGTTAAGAACTTTGCTTCAGGATGAGAACAGAAATCGCACGGTGGCAGCAGCGGGAGGCCCCATTAGCTAAAGTGGTGCTTCAGGTTAAGAACAGTTTCAGGTTAAGTACGGACCTCTGGAACGAATTAAGTACCACTGTACTTTAGCTAATGGGGCCTCCTGCTGCCGCCGCGCGGTTTCTGTTCTCATCCTGAAGCAAAGTTCTTAACCCGAGGTACTATTTCTGGGTTAGCAGAGTCTGTAACCTGAAGCGTATGTAACCCGAGATACCACTGTACAGTGGTACCTTGGAAGTCGAACGGAATGCTTCAGGATGAGAACAGAAATCGTGCTCCGGCGGCGCAGCAGCAGCAGGAGGCCCCATTAGCTAAAGTGGTGCTTCAGGTTAAGGACAGTTTCAGGTTAAGTACAGACCTCTGGAACGAATTAAGTACTTAACCCGAGGTACCACTGTATTGAAAGATTTTCGGCAGAAGGTAACTGAAACCGTCCACAGAACCGTACGGAACAGCCTTACATTTACAGAGCAAATTATCCTCTTGAATTGTATGCCCAGCATGTGGAACCTTACGAAAAGGACAATAAAAATGGACTCTCCGTGTCTATAACCCAGGCATAGGCAACCTTCGGCCCTCCAGATGTTTTGGGACTACAACTCCCATGATCCCTAGCTAACAGGACCGGTGGTCAGGGATGATGGGAATTGTAGTCCAAAACATCTGGAGGGCCGGCAGATGCAGATGATGGTGTTTTCAGAGCTAGCCGACCTAACCGGAAGAGTCTGCGACCAGAAGGAGGAGGAGTATCAGGAAGAATGGACAAAATTTAATGATTACAGTGGTGCCTCGCAAGACGAAATTAATTCGTTCCACGAGTCTCTTCGTCTAGCGGTTTTTTCGTCTTGCGAAGCAACCCTATTAGCGGTTTAGCGGCTATTAGCGGCTATTAGCGGCTTAAGGGATTAGCGGATTAGCTGCTAAAAGGCTATTAGTGGTTTAGCAGCTTAGAAAAAGGGGGTGGGGAGCGGAAAAAAATCTCAAGACTCGCAAGACATTTTCGTCTTGCGAAGCAAGCCCATAGGGAAATTCGTCCTGCGAAGCGCATCGAAAAACGGAAAACCCTTTCGTCTAGCGGGTTTTCCGTCTTGCGAGGCATTCGTCTTGCGGGGCACCACGGTAATTGGAAACAGCTTGCGGGTATTTAATTGGCTTAGGATTTTATATAAGTTAAGCGATGAATCAATATGTTTAATTTTAAGATTAAAGGATATAAGGATGTTAATGTTCAAGTGAAATTTCATAAGAACTTTGATTTGGAAAACCGTTAAAAGGAAGTGTATGGAAATTCAACCAAGGGGCAGCAAGGAAGTCACTTAACAATGTGTGATTTTAATAAGGTTATGATCTATACTTGTTTGTTTATCTGTTTTGTTTATAATTTTGTGAAAATTAATTTTAAAAGCCCACAAAACATCTGGAGGGCCAAAGGTTGCCTAATGCTGCCTTAAACACGGCAAAAAAGGCTGATCATGTTGAATTGGGAAAATAAAAATACGGCTTCCTTCTATGACTGGATCAAAAGTTTATACAAACTCACAACATATGAACAACATATAAAGTAAAGGTAAAGGGACCCCTGACCATTAGGTCCAGTCGTGACCGACTCTGGGGTTGCGGCGCTCATCTCGCTTTATTGGCCGAGGGAGCCGGCGTACAGCTTCCGGGTCATGTGGCCAGCAGGACTAAGCCGCTTCTGGCGAACCAGAGCAGCGCACGGAAACGCCGTTTACCTTCCCACCACAGCGGTACCTATTTATCTACTTGCACTTTGATGTGCTTTCAAACTACTAGGTGGGCAGGAGCAGGGACCAAGCAACGGGAGCTCACCCCATCGCGGGGATTCGAACCGTCGACCTTCTGATCGGCAAGTCCTAGGCTCTGTGGTTTAACCCACAGCGCCACCTGCGTCCCTGAACAACATATAAACATGGAGAAATCCAACGATACTTGGAATCCATTCTTACAAAGGCTGTAGTAGGTTAACATCTGGTGACGTGCCATTAGCAACCTTGTAAAATAAAAATTATTAATAATAATAATAATAGTAATAAACAACTCCCAGAAGCCTTGGCGTGAGGCCGGGGCCAATGGGAGATGTGTCTAGCAATCACAGGAGAGCATGACATTTGACTCCTCTCCGTGGCCCTTGAATCTCTCTCCAGGCTACGCCCATCCCTGGCACTGCGGAAACCCCATGAGAGTTGCTACCGGTCAGTGTGGACAAGACTGATAAGACAGAGTCCTCCGTTTGCACCAGCGCGAAGTAAAAGTCCCTCTCTGTTCTGCCTTGGTCAGACCACACCTGGAATACTGTGTCCAGTTCTGTGCGCCCCATTTTAAGAATGGTACGGACAAGCAGGAAAGCGTGCAGAGGAGGGTCTGGAAACCAAGCCTGATGAGGAACTGTTGAAGGAGCTGGGTATGTTTCTCCCGGGAAAGAGGAGATATGAAAGCCCTTTTCAAATATCTCAAGGGCTGTCACACGGAAGAGGGAGCAAGCTTGTTTCCCCCTGCTCTGGAGGGCAGGACTCGAACCCACGGCTTCAAGTCACAAGAGAAGAGATTCCGACTCAGGTGGCGGTCTATCCTTCCTTGGAGGTTTTTAAGCAGAGGTCGGATGGCCGTCTGCCACGGATGCTTTGAGCTGAGATTACTGCCCTACAGAAAGCTGGACTACAATTCTATGATTCTGTGGTCAGTGGCATAGCGTGGGTTGTCAGCACCCGGAGCAAGGCAAGTAATTTGCGCCCCCCCCCCCACTGCACTGTCCCTCCCCCAGATAGTCCCTCGCTCTCTCTCCGCACCGCACCGCACTGCACCGCACCGCACCGCACGCCTGGCACCCTCCCCTCCACAGTGGGCGGTGACCCGGCGGCTCGGATCGGATTCGCACAGCCAGCACTGCAGTGAGAGAGAGTGAGTGAGCCAGGTAGGGGCAGAGAGCTGCGAGTGCGAGCGCGCGCCCCCCCAGATGTTGCGCCCGGTGCCGCCGCCCCCCCCTGCACCCCCACGCTACGCCACTGTCTGTGGTTATTCGGGTTCATGAGGACTAGGGCCTTGGGATGCCTTCACGGGAAGGATCACAGCTCATCCTTTGCGCGTGGGAGGTCCTGCGTTCGAATCCTGGCATCTCTAGGTCCTGGCTGGCGGTGCCCATCCACCGCCGCCAAGCTGGGATACCCGGGAGAGCGGTTGCCGGTCCGTGCCGACAACACTGACCCAAATGGCCTGACTCAACAGCTCACATGTTGACAGTTTCAGCACTGACCCCCCCACCTCCCTCCAGGGCAGAGAGGCCCTCAATTCTGTGCTTAGCGCCCCCTCAACCAACCCCCCAAACAGCCCAGCCCTACCTGCTTCCTGCAGAGATCTCGGACGTCTGCCTTCTGCCTCGGGACTCTTGACATCGCTTGTGGGAAGGGAAAAAGGAGAAGCTCAACTTCCCCCTTTGGGGGGGGGGCAGGAGAGGAAATACTAGCAGAAAGGAAAGTTTGCTCTGGGGAAACCTTGCCTTGCTCAACCCAACAAGGCCCTCCCAAGAATTGGGGGGTTTCGGTTTCGGGGGTTCTGAGCCCAAGGGGCCAGGATGCGAGCTGGTGGTCCAAGAGGCGGAGCCTGTTGAATAGAGGGGAGGAGCTAAGGTGGAGTATTTTAAATTGTAAAACAGAAAATTATACACACACACACACACACACACACACACACACAATATACCGTATTTTTCGCTCTATAAGACGCACCAGACCACAAGACGCACCTAGTTTTTGGAGGAGGAAAACAAGAAGAAAAATATTCTGAATCTCAGAAGCCAGAACAGCAAGAGGGATCGCTGCGCAGCGAAAGCAGCAATCCCTCTTGCTGTTCTGGCTTCTGGGATAGCTGCGCAGCCTGCATTCGCTCCATAAGACGCACACACATTTCCCCTTACTTTTTAGGAGGGGAAAAGTGAGTCTTAGAGAGCAAAAAATACGGTATATACACACGAGCGCAAAATATGGTCTGAAGATCAACATCAAAAAAACAAAGATCATGGCCACTGGTCCCATCACCTCCTGGCAAATAGAAGGGAAAGAAATGGAGGCAGTGAGAGATTTTGCTTTCTTGGGCTCCATGAGCACTGCAGATGGTGACAGCAGCCACGAAATTAAAAGACGCCTGCTTCTTGGGAGAAAAGCAATGACAAACCCGGACAGCATCTTAAAAAGCAGAGACATCACCTTGCCGACAAAGGTCCGTATAGTTAAAGCCATGGTTTCCCCAGTAGTGATGTATGGAAGTGAGAGCTGGACCATAAAGAAGGCTGACCGCTGAAGAATGGATGCTTTTGAATTCTGGTGGTGGAGGAGACTCTTGAGAGTCCCATGGACTGCAAGAATATCACACGTATCCATTCTGAAGGAAATCAGCCCTGAGTGCTCACAGGAAGGACAGATCCTGAAACTGAGGCTCCAAGACTTTGACCACCTCATGAGAAGAGAAGACTCCCTGGAAAAGACCCTGATGTTGGGAAAGATGGAGGGCACAAAGAAAGGGGGACGACGGAGGACGAGATGGTGGGACAGTGTTCTTGAAGCTACCAGCATGAGTTTGACCAAACTGCGGGGGGCAGTGGAAGACAGGAGGGCCTGGCGTGCTCTGGTCCAGGGGGTCACGAAGAGGCGGACACGACTAAACGACAAAACAACAACAACATCATATATATACAAAAAAGAGATGGTATAAGGGAGGTTTTGCACATCGGTTCCCGAGATCAGGGAACTGTTTTATTCGTTTCGATCCAAGCGGTTGTAACCAAAAATTGCCCTTTTCCCTTATAGGGTATCCAAGAGCCCTTATAGAGTCCTTACATAGGTTCCCTATAGGTAGGAGAAGATAACAGAGGCCAACCAGAGAATATTGAGAAGCAAAACTGCTAGTAAGCTTGATCTTTATTGATCTGTTGCAACAGGGTGCTCTCCTCACCCGCAGGAAAGGAGGAGGAACCCAGAAAAATGGCATGCAAGGCCTTATAAAGACTTTTGAAATTGCCACCCTGTAGATCAAGACCACCCCTCAGATACATCACACCTACATCACAGAAAAGACGGTCTAAAACAGAAATTCGAATGTTGTTTTTCTCCTGTCGTTGTTTATCTCCTGTCTGGCAGGTTACTTGATTGGATGCCCTGGGTAGCCTAGCCAGTCTTTTGTAATGATAAATACTTAGTTCCTGGGCCAGGTCACAGGCTCACACCCTATTCATATCTTAAATGTGCCCTTAAAACAGGATTTGTGAGGAAAGAGACAATGGGGAGGTTTCCCACTTTGACCTTGCAGAGAAAACATTGGCTCAGTTTAGGAATCAAAATGGTTCCAGGTCGGTCTTCCTGTGCTGATCTATGTACAGTGGTACCTCGGGTTAGGTACTTAATTCGTTCCGGAGGCCAACACCGAGTGGGGAGAGCCGTTTGCGCTGCTGAAAGGCAGCGTGACGACAGCCTTACGTTTCTATTTCTATAGCAAGATGCATATAGCACATTTTATATATATACAGTGGTACCTCAGGTTAAGTACTTAATTCGTTCTGGAGGTCCGTTCTTAACCTGAAACTGTTCTTAACCTGAAGCACCACTTTAGCTAATGGGGGCCTCCTGCTGCCGCCGTGCCGCCGGAGCCTGATTTCTGTTCTCATCCTGAAGCAAAGTTCTTAACCTGAAGCACTATTTCTGGGTTAGTGGAGTCTGTAACCTGAAGCGTATGCAACCCGAGGTACCACTGTACGTGCTTGGTTGGTACACTTATGAACATTACCATATATCTAAGACCTCAAAATTCCTATCACAAAGCGGACGCCATTTGGAAGCATTATGGCAGACTGGGTCAACTGGAACAGATTTGAACCGCTGGTTTCAAAATTGTGTGGGTTTTTTACTTCTTCTTCAAATTCCTAAGAATCGGGGGCACTTTCTACATTGCCAAAGACAGGACAAAATTGCTCTTGGGATCCCTTCAAACTCTACAATTCTGTGAGAGAGAGTTTGTGAGAAAGTGAAAGAGGGGAAAGCTTGATATTGAGGCCGCGATGTCTCCCGTAGCTATTTATATTTATTTGTCGTATCTGCCTGTCCTCCAGCACTTAACCATTGGAGTTACGTTCCTCTTTTGCAAACCTCCTGAGTTTTGCATTTGGTTTGACCACATTCTTCCGAGGCAGAACACAGGAAAGGTTACTTCCTTTTATGGGGACACCCCCTCGCCCCCCCCCCCCCGGTTCCCGGAAAGCCCTGGCGAAAAAAACAGATCATCATCTACAGCTGAAGCTCACATCAGAGCCCTCCGAAACAGTCTCAGAAGCCTGTCCTCATTTTACCACTTGCCAAAGCCATTTGCAGCTGGAGAAAGGAGACTCTAGGCTTTCGGTTTCGAGAGCTGCGTTAGACAAAGCTTCTGTTTCTACGCTGTGTCCAGTGCTGGATTTGCGTATAAGCTAAACAAGCTATAACTTAGGGCCCCAATCTCTTAAAAGGTAAAGGTACCCCTGCCCGTACGGGCCAGTCTTGACAGACTCTAGGGTTGTGCGCCCATCTCACTCAAGAGGCCGGGGGCCAGCGCTGTCTGAAGACACTTCCGGGTCACGTGGCCAGCGTGACATCGCTGCTCTGGCGAGCCAGAGCCGCACACGGAAACGCCGTTTACCTTCCCGCTAGTAAGCAGTCCCTATTTATCTACTTGCACCCAGGGGTGCTTTCGAACTGCTAGGTTGGCAGGCGCTGGGACCGAACAGCGGGAGCGCACCCCACCGCGGGGATTCGAACCGCCGACCTTTCAATCAGCAAGCCCTAGGCACTGAGGCTTTTACCCACAGCGCCACCCGCGTCCCTCCCCAATCTCTTGGGGAGCCCTTAAAAAAATTAAAGGAAAAAACAACTGGATGTACATTTTCAAAATATGAGATAAAAAACAAATAAAATAAAACTGACCTACAGCAACAGTGTTTTGTGTTGTGTAGGCTTCTATGATGTAAGTCATGGGCCCTGCCTGCTCGCCTGCTCCCTAAAACATCACTGGTTTGCTCCTTTCTATATATAGGGTGCCTACATTCTGCATGGACTGGTTGCATGGAAACATGGGCAAATGGCTTGAGATACCTATTAGGTCCATAAATTAAAAGGTAAAGGTCCAGTCGTGACCGACTCTGGGGTTGCGGCGCTCACCTCGCTTTATTGGACGAGGGAGCCGGCGTACAGCTTCCGGGTCATGTGGCCAGCAGGACTAAGCCGCTTCTGGCGAACCAGAGCAGCGCACAGAAACGCCATTTACCTTCCCGCCAAAGCGGTACCTATTGATCTACTTCACTGGTGTGCTTTCGAGCTGCTAGGTTGGCAGGAGCAGGGACCGAGCAACAGGAGCTCACCCCATCATTGCGGGGATCCGAACCGCCGACCTTATGATCAGCAAGTCCTAGGCTCTGTGGTTTAACCCACAGCGCCACCCGCGTCCCTAATAATCAATGTACTGTACTATAAAATAAATAACACAGTATGTTTCACATGGTGCGAAGGAAGGGCTTTGCACCTTTAAACAATATGCAAGTATGCTTGGGCCCAGGGTCTTTTGCCTCATCATCCCCACTACTGACTCCCTGTTGCTACTCAGCTTCAAAAAAATAAAATGTCCCCGGATTCATTGAAAAAAACCTGGTAACCATACTCTAGGGGGTCTTGGTAGACCACAAGCTCAACTGTGAGTCAACAGCGTGATGCAGCAGCAAAAAAGGCTAATGCTATTCTAGGCTGCGTCAACAGAAGTCTAGGGAAGTCATAGTCGTGCTGTCTTCTGCTTTGGTCAGACCACAACCTGGAGTTCCGTGTCCAGTTCTGGGCCCCGCAATTTAAGAAGGATGTTGACAAGCTGGAACATGCATTGTTGTTGTTGAGTCGTTTAGTCGTGTCTGCCTCTTTGTGACCCCCTGGACCAGAGCACGCCAGGCACTCCTGTCTTCCACTGCCTCCCGCAGTTTGGTCAAACTCATGCTGGTAGCTTCGAGAACACTGTCCCACCATCTCGTCCTCCGTCGTCCCCTTCTCCTTGTGCCTTCCATCTTTCCCAACATCAGGGTCTTTTCCAGGGAGTCTTCTCTTCTCATGAGGTGGCCAAAGTCTTGGAGCCTCAGCTTCATGATCTGTCCTTCCAGTGAGCGGAACATGCATAGAGGAAGGCAACGAAAATGATCAAACCAAGCCTTATGAAGAGCGGTTGAAGGAGCTGGGTCTGTCTAGCCTGGAAAAGCAGAGACTGAGAGGAGATATGAGAGCCATCTTCCAATACTCAAGGGCTGTCACACGGGCTTTTTTTCTCCTGCTCTGGAGGGTAGGACTCGAGCCCGTGGCCTCCAAGTTACAAGAGACTAAACATCAGCAATAACTTCTCTGATGTTAAGAGCTGTTTGGCAGTGGAACGGTCTCCCTTGGGAAGTGGTGGTCTCTCCTTCCTTGGATGTTGTTAAGCAGAGGTTGGATGGCCATCTGCCATGGGTGCTTTAAGCTGAGATTCCTGCATGGCAGGGGGTTGGGCTGGATGACCGCTGGGGTCCCCTTGAACTCTGCAATTGTACAGTTCTAGGATGAAAACCTTTCCCCATCCATCGCTAGCCCTGGGACGCCACCTGGTGGCCTTTGCCAAAAGTGAAAACATCAGCCACAGATGGGTTTGTCTCCATCTTTCCAGTGCTATGTGGTTTTTATTCCCAGGTCTATGAATATAGCAGGGCTGCACCTCAGAACACCTGCTTTGCATGCAGAAGGCTGAAATCCTTGTCATCTCTATGTAGTGTTGGGAAAGACTCTGTCTGAACTCCTCCACAGCTGCTACTATTCAGTATAGCCACACCTGAGGTTAGGTGGACTAATAATAATAATAATAATGTTATTACTTATGTCCCGTCCATCAAATAGAAGGGGAAGAAATGGAGGCAGTGAGGGATTTTACTTTCTTGGGCTCCATGATCACTGCAGATGGTGACAGCAGTCACGAAATTAAAAGACGCCTGCTTCTTGGGAGAAAAGCGATGAAAAACCTAGACAGCATCTTAAAAAGCAGAGACATCACCTTGCCAACAAAGGACCGTATAGTTAAAGCTATGGTTTTCCCAGTAGTGATGTATGGAAGTGAGAGCTGGACCATCAAGAAGGCTGATCGCCGAAGAATGGATGCTTTTGAGTTATGGTGCTGGAGGAGACTCTTGAGAGTCCCATGGACTGCAAGAAGATCAAACCTATCCATCCATAAGGAAATCAGCCCTGAGTGCTCACAGGAAGGACAGATCCTGAAGCTGAGGCTCCAAGACTTTGGCCACCTCAGGAGAAGAGAAGACTCCCTGGAAAAGACCCTGATGCTGGGAAAGATGGAGGGCGCAAGGAGAAGGGAACGACGGAGGACGAGATGGTGGGACAGTGTTCTCGAAGCTACTAATACGAGTTTGACCAAACTGTGGGAGGCAGTGGAAGACAGGAGGGCCTGGCGTGCTGTGGTCCAAGGGGTCACGAAGAGTCGGACACAACTAAACGACTCAACAACAACAACATACCCTGCCCATCTGACCGGGCCTCCCTAGTCACTCTGGGCGGCTTCCAACAGGATATTAAAAGCACAATAAAAGATCAAACTTAAACTTTAAAAGCTGTGGGTTCGAGTCCTACCCTCCAGAGCAGGAGAAAACAAGATTGCTCCCTCTTCCCTGTGACAGCCCTTAAGATATTCGAAGATGGCTCTCATATCTCCTCTTTTCCAGGCTAAACATGCCCAGCTCCTTCAACCGTTCCTCATCAGGCTTGATTTCCAGACCCTTCAAAGATGTCTTACTCTTTTTTTTAATTTCCCCTCTTCCTTACAGAGTTTTAGGTGGAAGTTAAGTGAAAGGAGACAAGGGACGCAGGTGGTGCTGTGGGTTAAACCACAGAGCCTAGGACTTGCCAATCAGAAGGTCGGCGGTTCGAATCCTGTGACGGGGTGAGCTCCCGTTCCTCGGTCCCTGCTCCTGCCCGCCTAGCAGTTCGAAAACACACCAGTGCAAGTAGATAAATAGGTACCGCTCCAGCAGGAAGGTAAACGGCATTTCTGTGCGCTGCTCTGGTTCGCCAGAAGTGGCTTAGTCCTGCTGGCCACATGACCTTGAAGCTGTATGCCAGCTCCCTCGGCCAGTAAAGTGAGATGAGCGCTGCAACCCCAGAGTCATTCATGACTGGACCTAATGGTCCCTTTACCTTTTAAGCGAAAGGAGAGTTTTATGTTGGGTTAGCTTTGCTAACAACAACAACAACAACAATTATTATTATTATTATTATTATTATTATTATTATTTGTACCCCGCCCATCTGGCTGAGTTTCCTCAGCCACTCTGGGCAGCTCCCAATCAAGTGTTAAAAACAATACAGCATTAAATATTAAAAACTTCCCTAAACAGGGCTGCCTCCAGATGTCTTCTAAAAGTCAGATAGTTCTTTCTCTCCTTGAAACCTGATGGGAGGGTGTTCCACAGGGCGGATGCCACCATCGAGAAGGCCCTCTGCCTGGTTCCCCGTAACCTCACTTCTCGCAATGAGGGAACCGCCAGAAGGCCCTCAGAGCTGGACCTCAGTGTCCGGGTAGAACGATGGGGGTGGAGATGCTCCTTCAGATATACTGGACCGAGGCCATTTAGGGCTTTCAAGGTCAGCACCTTTAAACATACTGGCCTTGATATGAAAATTAGAGACCCAAGGTGTCTATTTTTTGTTTTAATAACATTTCAGTTTCACTTATGATTGCATTTAACCTTTTAGATCAACTGCATGAAGGGAAGGGTTCAAATTTCTGGGCGAGTTTCCTGTGGACCTGCATTTTGCAACCTTGTGCTCTTGGAAGAAACCCTGTCGGGCCTTGAAAGTGGCAGAGATTGGCCCTCCGGGATGTTATTTATGTAGGCTACTACAGCGGCATGGAACGCGGGTGGTGCTGTAGGTTAAACCACAGAGCCTAGGACTTGCCGATCAGAAGGTCGGCGGTTCAAATCCCCGGTACGGGGTGAGCTCCCGTTGCTCGATCCCTGCTCCTGCCAACCTAGCAGTTCGAAAGCACATCAAAGTGCAAGTAGATAAATAGGTACCACTTCAGTGGGAAGGTAAACGGCATTTCCGTGCGCTGCTCTGGTTCGCCAGAAGCGGCTCAGTCCTGCTGGCCACATGACCCGGAAGCTGTACGCCGGCTCCCTCGGCCAATAAAGCGAGATGAGTGCCGCAACCCCAGAGTCGGCCATGACTGGACCTAATGGTCAGGGGTCCCTTTACCTTTACTACAGCGGCAAGAATGTTACTTGCCCCAGAATGGAAAAAAGAAAAAGTCCCAGCAAACGAAAAAATGGATACAAAAACCTTATGGAATATGCAGAAATAGCGAAACATTTTATAAAAGAATGGAAACTGTTTACTGAATATTTACAGATAAACTGTAAACAGATCAGAACACTGGCAGGGCTATTGTAACAGTCTGCAGTTTCGTAAGAGCATATATTTAAAGTAGATGAATAAATGAGCAATGGCGGGAAGGTAAACGGTGTTTCCGTGTGCTGCTCTGGTTCGTCAGAAGCGGCTTAGTCCTGCTGGCCACATGACCCGGAAGCTGTACGCTGGATTCCTCAACCAATAAAGCGAGATGAGCGCCGCAACCCCAGAGTCGGCTGCGACTGGACCTAATGGTCAGGGGTCCTTTTACCTTTACTGTATCACCATAGTAGTCCACTGATGGGCTAGGCCCGTGACTTACACATCGGAACCTACACAAAACAAAACACTGTTGCTGTACGTAGATTTCATTTTATTCTTTTTTTTTATCTTATGTATTTTGGAAATGTAAATCCAGTTATTCCCCCCCCCTTTAATTTTTTTTAACCCCCCCCCCCTTGATTTTATTTTGGCGTTGTCTGTTTACTTTGGGGTTGTTTGTTGCAAAGAATGTATATTATGTGAATAAAATAATAAAGGATGATAAAGGCAAAAAAGAAAAGGAAAAGGAAAGTTTTGTACTTTTAATCTTTGTATGCAATGCGGTCCTCGCCAGATATTTCCATATAGCTTCAAAATTTGTTTCCCCATACAATCAATGAATCCAAATGTTATTTGTGTATATTTTTTTTGTAGGGGCGAGCTCTAGCTTGTTTTTTTTTTTAAAAAAAGTAATATTTATTAAATATTTTATAGTTATAGAAAAAAAGACAATAAAGAAAAACAATACATAAATTCAACAAACAGTACATCGACAATAAAAAGATACAATACAACAATACAACAAAAACAAAACAAAAACATTTAAACACACATCCAAATTTCATATCTAGATCTTTCATTTGCTTATTTCCTCGACTTCCTCACACCTCCCTTTTTTTGTATTCTAGTTCAAATTTGCTAATTCAACAAATCCTTTCCCTCTTCTTCAATTTTTGTTCTATAATTTATCCTAAACACAATCTAGCTTGTTTAGCTTACAGATGTATTTCCATATACCTTCACAATTTATTTCCCCATACAATCAATGAATCCCAATGTTATTTGTGTATAATTTTTTTTTAGGGGCGAGCTGTAGCTTTGTTTGGATTACACGTAAACCCGGCGCCGCATGTCAGGATACGCAAGCATCTTTTTTTACCTGGCGGTGGAAGGAACACGCGTCTCCAAAAAAAACACACACGCGCGCGCGCCCCACTCCTTTCCGACGGCGCCATTGCCCTTTTAAGAGCGCGCGCGTTGCAGTCGAAGAGGGAGGGTGCTTCTTGCTCGGAAGAGCCGCTGAAAAAAAAAGAGGTTTTTTTTTTTAAGGGGGGTGGGGGGGGAGAGAGAAAAGCCAAAGCAAGGAGGGAGGGAGGGTCTCTTTGCAGCCCGCCCGGAGGAGCCATCACCGCGGCGGCGTCTAGCCTGGCGCGCCCGCCGCTTCCTGGAGCCGAGGAGCCTTGAGGGCGCCATGCGGCGATGCTCCCCGGGGTGGCGGCCCCGATCCTGCCTCTAGCTGCAGGTGCGGACCCCCCCCTCCCTCCAGAGACGCCGGAGAGACCCCCCCCACCCTAGCCAGCCATGTACGCCAAAGGGAAAGGCTCCGGCGTACCTTCCGACGGGCAGGCGCGAGAGAAGTGAGTCGGAAACCCCCTCCTTCCCCCCCCCCCGAAAAAAAAAACCACGACCACCCCGACAAGACCCCTTTCTTTGGAAATCTAGAGACACCCCCCCCCCCAAAAAAATCAGCTCAGTGCCTCTCAGCCTAAACCCTACCCCCACACACAAAAAATGAAAGCATTCCTAAAACTTCCAAGGTGGAGTTTCGCCTCCCCAAAATACCACCCCCTTGGAAATTTGGGGGTCTCCCCCCCCCATATCAGCTCCACTCACCTCCCCCCACCACTCCTGAAACTTCCTCGCTTTTCAGACGGTGGAACCCCTTGCCAAAGATCAGTTTGCCAAATATCAATTTACCTAAAATTTGGGCACCCCCCCCGTCTCCCCCCAAAATCAGCCCGGTTTCACTCACCCCCCCCCTCCCCACTCCAAATGCTCTCCCGGAACTTCCCAGAGGGGGTTTTATCAGGCAGCGGGACCCCCTCCCCAAAAAGACAACCCCCCCCCCGAAACATCAATTTCCTTTGGAGATGTGGGGAGCCCGTTTCCCAAAATCAGCCCAACTCCTTTCTGCAAACTTCCTGTGTCGACTTTCCCATGCAAAGGACCCCCCCCCCCAATGAATCAGAAGCAGGCTTGGGGGGTGTTTCAAAGCTGGGGGGGTGTCCTGACCTGTCTTCCCCACCCCTTTATTTCCCTAGCAATTCATGGGCTCTGTCAAAAGGAAAATTAGTTTTTGGGGGGTTAGCTATTGGTTTGTGTGTGGTTTCATGAATAGGGCCACAACAGAGAGGGGGGCTTTGGAGTTGGGGGGGCAGAGAGGGTCCTAAAGTATTTCTGGGGGGGAGGTGAAAAGAGGGAGTGGGGGCAGAGAGTGTGTGTGCCCCCCCCCAAAAATATGGGTGTGCACTGGACCTTAGAGGGTGTTGTCAAGTTGAGATGACCTGCTCATAACTTGCTTTCCCCCCAAATGTTTGGGAGACCTGGTGAACAGTTCTGGGGGGGGGCATGCAGGACCATTTTGGGGGGGGGGCGACATCCAGCAGTCATCCTGGACATTATAATTTTTTTTGAGAGGATGGGGCTCTGAATAAGGGCTAATGGCAAGTTGACTAGAGCACAAGTCTTCGTCCCCAATTCCCTGGCCTCCCCCCCCCAAAAAAAAATCAGCCCCAAAGGGGGAACTCTCAGCAATGGTGACGGCTAAGAATCAAGCCCCCACCCACAGGCGCAGTCTACCTGCGGCTTACCAGGCACTGAGCCGTGAATTGGCAATCCCCACATATGGAATTTAGGATCTGCGTTTCAGATTCAAATGTCTGTGTGTTGCATATTTATATTGTTTTTTTTTGGTGGGGGGTGTTATAGAATTGTAAAAGTGTCGCGCTGAAAGGGACCGCAGAAGTCCTCTAGCCCAGGCACCCCCAACCTGCAGCCTTCCAGATGTTTTGGCCTACAACTCCCATGATCCCTAGCTAACAGGACCAGTGGTCAGGGATGATGGGAATTGTAGTCCAAAACATCTGGAGGGCCAAAGTTTGGGGATGCCTGCTCTAGCCTACTTTTAGAGAAGACACCTGAAGGCAGCCCTGTTTAGGGAAGCTTTTAATGTTTGACGGACTGTTGTATTTTAATATTTTGTTGGAAGCTGCCCAGAGTGGCTGGGGAAGCCCAGCCAGATGGGTGGGGTATAAATAATAAATTATTATTATTATTATTATTATTATTACCCCTTCCAATGAAGCCAGTCCCTAACCAGCTGAGCTACTATCCTGTTGTTGTTTGGTTTGCTGTAACAACGTTAGTTTCGTTTCGCTCCAGAGTTTGCCGAAATGGTTACTTTATTTTATTTTCCGGGGGGAAGCGTATATTGCTCTTGCCCTTTATCTGAGATGCCTAGCTTTGCAGAGTTAGAAGTCCAGAAGTCATATTAGTCCAGCCCATAGCTGTTAAGGTTTCCCTTTTCCCCCCCTTATTCCGAATAGGATTCCTCGCAAGAAAAGGGGAAAGTTGACCGCTGCGCTCCAGCCACTGCAATGCGAGAATTACAACTGGTCGTGGGTTAAGTTTTTTCTCCCACAAAGCGGCCGATAAATTTATTAAATAATAACTGGTCATATGTGGTGTTTGGAGTCTCCGCACGCAAGGGGATTTGCCCCGATACAACAGAACCATCTCCAACCCTACAGAGCCTTGGGGGGGGGAGGCCTCAGTTAAACCCCCCCAGCACAGGGAACGGAGTTTGTGGTCTTCCCTTGACCCCCACCTTGCTCCATTTCTGACCATTGGCCATGCTGGCTTATTGGGAGTTTGAGTTACCCAACACCCAGAAAGGATAGCAGGTTTCCTAACATAGGAAGATCACTGGGGTAGGATCAGGCCCAAGGGGGCAGGTCCAGTCCGGCTGCCCCCATCTCCAAACAGCTGCCCCCCATAGGGGAATCGACTCTCCCCACAGAGGTGGACTTTGGTAATATGCTGCCCTGAGCGAGGACAAAATATAGCACCCCCCAAAAAATATATATACAGCTATATTCATACAGCAGGTGGTGCTGTGGGTTAAGCCACAGATACTAGGGCTTGCCAATCAGAAGGTTGGCGGTTTGAATCCCCGCAATGACGGGGTGAGCTCCCGTTGCTCGGTCCCTGCTCCTGCCAACCTAGCAGTTCAAAAGCACGTCAAAGTGCAAGTAGATAAATAGGTACCACTCCAGCGGGAAGGTAAACGGCGTTTCCGTGCGCTGCTCTGGTTTGCCAGAAGCGGCTTAGTCCTGCTGGCCACATGACCCGGAAGCTGTACGCCGGCTCCCTCGGCCAATAAAGCGAGATGAGCGCCGCAAACCCAGAGTCGGCCATGACTGGACCCAATGTCCCTTTACCTTTAAAAGCATTCTTGTCTCAAACAACTTGGAACCCAAACAGGGCAAGCACGGAAGGAAATGTTCCGGTTTGCGAACTTTATTCGGAAGCTGAACGTGCTCCGTTTTGAGTGTCGCGCTTCCGATTTGAGTGTTACGCTGAGGTCTTGTCTGTTTTTGCTACAGTGGTACCTCGGGTTACAGACACTTCAGGTTACAGACTCTGCTAACCCAGAAATAGTACCTCATGTTAAGAACTTTGCTTCAGGATAAGGACAGAAATCATGTGGCGGCAGCAGGAGGCCCCATTAGCTAAAGTGGTGCTTCAGGTTAAGAACAGTTTCAGGTTAAGAACAGACCTCCTAAACAAATTAAGTACTTAACCCGAGGTACCACTGTTGTCGCGGCACTTTTGCGACTGCGTGGACCCCAGTTCAGCTACTGATGGATGGGTGGTGTGACTGCAGCACGTTGTTTATCGATTTCGTTTTGTGGATCGACGGTCTCGTTCAATAGTGAAATTTGCATGAAATTGCTGTTTGAGGGGTTGTTTTTAAAAGTCTGGAACCGATTAATTCGTTCTGCATTGCTTTCTGTGGGAAAGCAGCGCGCCTTGGTTTTGGAATGCTTTGGTTTTGGAACGGAATTTCCGGAACGGATTAAGTCTGAGAACCAAGGGACCACTGCATTGTGAAAATAGGGAATATATGCTGGTGCTGCTGCTGCTGCTGCTGTTGTTGTTGTTGTTGTTATGCTTAAAGGTAAAGGGACCCCTGACCATGAGGTCCAGTCGTGGCCGACTCTGGGGTTGCGGCGCTCATCTCGCTTTATTGGCCGAGGGAGCCGGCGTACAACTTCCTGGTCATGTGGCCAGCAGGACTAAGCTACTTCTGGCGAACAAGAGCAGCACACGGAAACGCCGTTTACCTTCCCGCCGGAGTGGTACCTATTTATCTACTCACACTTTGACGTGCTTTCGAACTGCTAGGTTGCCAGGAGCAGGGACCGAGCAACGGGAGCTCACCCCGTCATTGCAGGGATTCGAACCACCAACCTTCTGATCGGCAAGCCCTAGGCTCTGTGGTTTAACCCACAGCGCCACCCGTGTCCTTGTTGTTATGCTAGCATCCTGTATAGTAGCATCCTGTATACTGTTCCACTGTTCTGCAGTGGAACAGACTCCCTCTGGAGTCTCTCCTTCCTTGGAGGTCTTTAAGCAGAGGTTCAAAGGCCATCTTGCCTTGGATTCTTCAGCTGAAATTTCTGCATTGCAAGCTCCACGATTCTACGGTTGTCCATGAGGACTAGGACCTTGGGACCATGGCTAAGCAATGAAAGCATATCCTTATGCATTGTGTGTTTTGCTACCTTGCCTTTTCTTGCTGCGAACCACCCTGGGTTCTGCGGTTGGAAGAGCGGCCGACTAATCTAATAAATAATAATTGTGATATTTTTGTGCCCCCATCTGCTTGGCACAAGGGACATGGGTGGCGCTGTGGGTTAAACCACAGAGCCTAGGACTTGCCGATCAGAAGGTCGGCGGTTCGAATCCCCTCAACAGGGTGAGCTCCCGTTGCTCGGTCCCAGCTCCTGCCAACCTAGCAGTTCGAAAGCACGTCAAAGTGCAAGTAGATAAATAGGTACCACTCCAGCGGGAAGGTAAACGGCGTTTCCGTGCGCTGCTCTGGTTCGCCAGAAGCGGCTTAGTCATCCTGGCCACATGACCCGGAAGCTGTACGCCGGCTCCCTCGGCTAATAAAGCGAGATGAGCTCCACAATCCCAGAGTCGGCCATGACTGGACCTAGTGGTCAGGGGTCCCTTTACCTTTACTGTTACCTTTACTTTACCAGGTTCAGGGAAAGCGCCAAAATCCGGCCCTGCTCCCGGCTTGTGATTCCCGGCGATTGATATTATCCAGCGGAATTTACTGCCTCCGACAGGGGAGTGTAGAACATTGCCTTCGCAGGTCACAGCTGTTGCCCCTGTTCTTGAGACGCCTTTTCCCCTCTCAGGAGAGAATGCCTCTTTTCGAAATAGCATCTCTTTGCACCAACGCTAACCATTGGTCCTGCTGGCTGGCTGGGAGCCCAGCAGTATTTGAAAGGGGCCGGATAGGGTCCTCATCCCCGCACAAAGGATTTGCTGGGAATAGGTAGAAAGGGAGCTTTGGGGAGAGGGAAGCATAATAAAATAAAAAACCATAGAATTGTAGGGGGCCCTGGCGGTCATCTAGACCAACCCCCTGAAATGACTGGGGATCGAACCTGCAACCTCGGCATTTTCGGCACACTGCTCTCACCGACTGAGCTATCCAGGCCTGGCAGGCCCTTGACTGACACCTCTCACCCCTCCAGGTTGGCGTTGTACGTTTATGAATACCTTCTACACATCGGGGCGCAGAAATCAGCACAGACCTTCCTCTCAGAGGTGAGGAGATAGGGGTCTGGAAGACGGGAGGCCGGCAGAGCTATAACCTGCAAAAAAATATGTACCTGTTTATTTTATTTTGGGGAGACAGGGGGAAGCAAATACCGTATTTTTCACTCTATAGGATGCACTTTTTCCCCTCCAATTTTTTAATTTTTTTTTTAATTCAAAATTATCCAAAAACATATCATTCCCCCCCCCATTTTTCCTCCCTCCCCCCAACTGCCCTCAGTTCCAGTCTTTGGTTTCCCCAAAAATGCTGTTTTCTGCATGTTACACAGTTGTATAAATCCTCAAACTATTTAGCTGATTATTATCAATAAAAAAAGTTTGTGAATGTTTATTCAAAACCTGCCAAGGACTCCAGTTCGCTTTGTTGCGTCTTCAGATACTTTGTAAAGGCTTCCCATTCATCCTTAAAGTCACAGTTATCCTTGTCCCGTAGCTTGTATGTCAGTTTTGCCAGTTCTGCATAGTCCATCAATTTTTCTTGCCATGATTCTGTAGTTGGGGTTTCTTCAGTCTTCCATCCTTGTGCTACCAGAACTCTCGCAGCCGTTGTCACATACATGAAGATGTTTTTCAACTTTTTTGGCAGGTCTTTCCCTACGATCCCCAACAAAAATACCTCAGGTTTTTTAACAAATGTTAAATGAAACATTTTCTTCAACTGGTTGTATATCATTTCCCAAATTTTTTAATTACAGTGGTGCCCTGCAAGACGAATGCCTCACAAGACGGAAAACCCGCTAGACGAAAGGGTGTTCCGTTTTGGAGGTGCTTCGCAAAACGAATTTCCTATGGGCTTGCTTCGCAAGACGAAAATGGCTTGCGAGTTCCTGTGATTTTTTTTCGCTCCCCACCCCCTTTTTCTAAGGCACTAAGCTGCTAATAGCCTTTTAGCAGCTAATCCGCTAATCCCTTAAGCCTTTAATAGCCGCTAATAGTCACTAAACCGCTAATATCGTTATCCGCTAATCCGCTAATGGGGTTGCTTCGCAAGACGAAAAAACCGCTAGACGAAGAGACTCGCGGAACGGATTCTTTTCGTCTTGCGAGGCACCACTGTACCTTACAATCCCACCACATATGATAAAATGCCCCCCCTTCAAAAATTAAGGGGAAATGTGTGTGCGTCCTATGGAGCAAATGCAGGCTCCTTGGCTTCAGCGATAGCAACGCGAAGCCTCCAAAGCGCAGAGCGAGCGCTCCCTCCACGCTCCAGAGGCTTTGCATTGCTTTCGCTGAAGCCTGGAAAGCGAGGGGCGTCGGTGCGCACTGACCCCTCTCGCTCTCCAGGCTTCAGGCATAGCTGCCTGAAGCCTTTGGAGCGCAGCGGGAGAGCAAGACTCTCCTGGCTTCAGCGAAAGGAACGCAAAGCCTCCGGAGCGCAGCGGGAACTCGCGCTGCGAAGGCTTCAGGGATAGCCACTGCGCTCCAGAGGCTTCGGGTTCCTTTTGCTGAAGCCGGGAGAGCAAGACTCTCCTGGCTTCAGCAGAGAGGGAGAGCTGCACAGCGCCTCTTCAGCGAGGCGGGAGGAGAAATGGAAGGGGCTCCGTTTCTCCTGCCGCTTCGCTGAAGGGGTGCTGAGCAGAGAGGGGGAGAGTCATTTTTTTCCTTGTTCTCCCCCTCTAAAACAAGGTGCGTCCTATGGTCGGGCGCGTCCTATAGAGCGAAAAATATGCTAGTTCACTGAACGCAGGCAAAATGCAGGCAGGGAGAGCCTCTCCCTGCTTTGCTCAGTACCGCAGACACGGACTGGCGGCAGCAGTCCTTCCCAGCCCATGCCTGGAGACGTTCTGCAAGCCAAGCAGCTGCTGTTACCTGTGAAGCAACGGCAGACACCCTCTAAAAGATAAATTTCCAAGTATCCTGCTCCGAGGAAAGAGCTGGTTTTTTAAATAGCGGGCGCCAAGGAGTGACATTCTGCATGCCAAGCAGGTGTTCTGCCCCCGACGCACATCTGTGTCGTCGTCATCGTCCCACCCTTCGGGGCATCCTTCCCTTTTCATTCTCCCCTAGAAGCTTCCCCAACTTGGGGTACCAAACCACTTTAACTCCAGCCTGTCTTAACTGAGTTGTGGGGTGTTTTGGGGGGGCCAGATCCGGTGGGAAAAAAACATCACGCTCGGGGAACCGCCTGGATTTCTGCACGCCTGGTGGTGGTGAGTACGTTTTACGTCCTTCTCGAAAGGGTGGGGTGGGGCTGGGGGCCTGGAGCTGTCCAGGGAGAGGTGTGTGTGTGTGTGTGTGTATGTGTGACCACTCTACAACAGACTGTCTCTGTCCATTGAGGCTCCATTTAGGAATCGACAACATCTTAAAAAGCAGAGACATCACCTTGCCTCAACAAAGGTCCGTATAGTTAAAGCTATGGTTTTCCCAGTAGTGATGTATGGAAGTGAGAGCTGGACCATAAAGAAGGCTGATCGCCGAAGAATTGATGCTTTTGAATTATGGTGCTGGAGGAGACTCTTGAGAGTCCCATGGACTGCAAGAAGATCCAACCTCTCCATTCTGAAGGAAATCAGCCCTGAGTGCTGAGGCTCCACGCCAGGCACTCCAGTCTTCCACTGCCTCCCGCAGTTTGGTCAAGCTCATGCTGGTAGCTTCGAGAACACTGTCCCACCATCTCGTCCTCTGTCGTCCCCTTCTCCTTGCGCCCTCCATCTTTCCCAACATCAGGGTCTTTTCCAGGGAGTCTTCTCTTCTCATGAGGTGGCCAATGTATTGGGGTCTCAGCTTCAGGATCTGTCCTTCCAGTGAGCACTCAGGGCTGATTTCCTTCAGAATGGAGAGGTTTGATCTTCTTGCCGTCCATGGGACTCTCCAGAGTCTCCTCCAGCACCAGAATTCAAAAGCATCCATTCTTCAGCGATCAGCCTTCTTGATGGTCCAGCTCTCACTTCCATACATCACTAGTGGGAAGACCATAGCTTTTACTATATGGACCTTTGTTGGCAAGGTGGTGTCTCTGCTTTTAAAGATGCTGTCCAGGTTTGTCATTGCTTTTCTCCCAAGAAGCAGGCGTCTTTTAATTTCGTGACTGCTGTCACCATCTGCAGTGATCATGGAGCCCAAGGAAGTAAAATCTCTCACTGCCTCCATTTCTTCCCCTTCTATTTGCCAGGAGGTGATGGGCCCAGTGGCCATGATCTTCGTTTTTTTGATGTTGAGCTTCAGACCATATTTTGCGCTCTCCTCTTTCACCCTCATTAAAAGGTTCTTTAATTCCTCCTCGCTTTCTGCCATCAAGGTTGTGTCATCTGCATATCTGAGGTTGTTGATATTTCTTCTGGCAATCTTAATTCCGGCTAGGGATTCATCCAGCCCAGCCTTTCGCATGATGAATTCTAATAAAAGATGGCTAATCAGTTTCAATAATATTTATTTCTTGGATTACATTCGCCGTCCACCTTCAGGGACCTCCATCCATTGCTTATGTTATCTTAACGACAACCTTGCGAGGTACGTTGGGCTGAGAGTGAGTTGCTGGGCACCCCAGCGTCACCCAATGGCAACCTCGTGTCCCATTGTGGCAGGACTTGAATCCTGAACCCTCCCAGATCTTGGCCCAACACTCTGACCCCTTCACCAATGCCAGCCTGGAAATAATTAACTTGATGGCGCTGCTGTACTAAATTTTGCACCGTCCTGTCGACGCGATGCCTGCATCACCGGGGTTGAGCTAGATGTCCGCTTCGGGGCCCATCTCTGCAATTATGTGATTCTAGGCAGTTGTGAGATCCAGCTTCCTGGTGAGCTGCGGATTTAATAATAATAAATAATAATAATAATAAATTTTATTTATACCCCGCCCTCCCCAGCCAAGACCGGGCTCAGGGCGGCTCACACCAGGTATAAAAGCAATTGATTAAAATACAACTTAACAACGAGATTAAAACACAACATTAAAATGCAGCCTCATTTCAGGGAGCAGAAATTTTTTAAAAAGCTTGGAAAGTATATTAAATAAGAACCCAGAAATTTGGGGTCGCCTCCAAACTTGTGCCAAAGGTTTTGTACCGGGAGGGGGGGGGCGTGTTTTATATAGCCCCCCATACAAACCGTGTGATCGATGCATCCAACCGGGGTTTGCCGTTAACACCCGAAAACCCAAGGGACGAAACGAGTTCAAAACTTTGGCACAAGTTTTTTTCGCGGGGGGGGGGGAGATCCCAGTTTTTTTGGGGGGGGGGTTCCTATTTAATAAAGCCAAGCATAGTTCCTCCCCCCCCCTTTCCCTTCGGCTTTGGCTTCAGGCAGAACTGGAACACGTTCAAAACCTCCTCTCTCTCCCTCCGCTTCCTCGTTCTCCCCCCCCCCAAAAAACCCCCCGGAAATATCCCCTCCCTGCGCTCTATAGAGCCTGGCTGCCTCGTTTCTCCACACATGGATATAATTTGGAATAGAGGGAAAAAACTGCCTCATTTTTCGGTGGGGGGGGCGCAGAGGAGAGTCAAGGGGCTGAGACCTCAACTGATAAATGCGCAGCCTTTTTGTCTCCCCCCCCCAATTTCTCCTTCAAATGGCGCCACAATTTTTTTTTGGGGGGGGAAGACGAATGGGGTTTGCTCGGAATAGCATGCATCTATTTTTTGTGTGTGTGGAATCCTTCCTGGCAGCCCCCCAACGCTCTAGTCAAGGGTCAAATATTTCCTTGCTTTCTCATTCTCTCCATCGTTTTTTTCTATGTCTCTGCCACACCCCCCCCTCCCAATTCTTTCTTTTTCTCGGTTTTCTTTTTATCAGTGGCTACTCGCCACGATGGCTATGCTCCCCCTTCCTCAGCCAGAGGCAGCATGGGTTCTTCAATGAAGGCCAACACCGAGCGGGGAGAGCCATTTGCGCTGCCGAAAGGCAGCATGATGACAGCCTTACGTTTCTATTTCTATAGCAAGATGCATATAGCACATTTTATATATATAGTGGTACCTCGGGTTAAGTACTTAATTCGTTCTGGAGGTCCATACTTAACCTGAAACTGTTCCTAACCTGAAGCCCCACTATAGCTAATGGGGCCTCCTGCTGCCGCCACGCCGCCGGAGCACGATTTCTGTTCTCATTCTGAAGCAAAGTTCTTAACCCGAGGTATTATTTCTGGGTTAGTGGAGTCTGTAACCTGAAGCGTATGTAACTGAAGTGTATGTAACCCGAGGTACCACTGTACACACACACACAGAGTAGTACCTCGGGTTACATACACTTCAGTTACATACGCTTCAGGTTACAGACTCCGCTAACACAGAAATAGTGCTTCAGGTTAAGAACTTTGCTTCAGGATGAGAACAGAAATCGTGGTGTGGCGGCAGCAGGAGGCCCCATTAGCTAAAGTGGTGCTTCAGGTTAAGAACAGTTTCAGGTTAAGAACAGACCTCCAGAACGAATTAAGTACTTAACCTGAGGTACCACTGTATATACAGACACACACATACAGAGGGGACGCTCGGGTTGTGAACATGATCCGTGGGCTCAGCCCTAGTTGGTCCTCAGGGTCCCTTCCAATTCTATGGGTCGCCTGCAGGAGCGTCATTCGGCGTTCCCCGAGTTAGCGAAGCCCATTCGACCTCGTCCGGCGGAACTCTCTGCCACTAGAGATGCAGCAGGGCGGCTTCCTGTTTTAACTTCCCGGTGACGCCATCCGAAAACTTGTCTATTCCGGCGGGTCTGTGCGGGCAATTAAGACAATGTCGTCATTAAGATTAAGGTTAATTAAGATTAATTAATTAAGATTGACGTCTGGGCTTTTTTTTTTTAAAAAAGGAAACCTTATAAGAAGTTTTTCATTTAAACAGGGTGGATTTAAATCACTAGTCAGTGATATTTGATTTAAATCATATATATTTTTACAGAAAGACTCATTCTTGCTGGTATAATCTTAATATTTACAACCAGAGGGAGGTTTTATTTTTGGAATAATAAATTTTCAGAGTAGTTCTGACAGTTATATACAAAATGACTGATTTGGAATACATAGACAGATAATCATGAAATTACCGTGAGTTTTAATAAGTTAACTGTTTACATTTGGGCAACTTTTCTGCTGTAATTCATTGGAAGGAGAAAAATAATAACAATTTAAACAATTTATTTTGCTAAAGCAGCAACATATGTATCCATGCTAAAACTCAGTTTAAGTTTTTTTTTTTTAAAAAAAAGTTGAACCACATTAGTTAATAGAGTTTTATCACACATGAAAAACTTAAAACAAATCCTTGTTTCCTAATGTAACTTAAATAGAAATTCTTTAGAAAGATTTTTCCTCCAAAAGGATTTTATTTTAAAAATCCAATTTAAATCAAAATAATCAGTTTATTTTTTTATAAAAGCATCCATTTTTATGCACCCTGCTTTTAAAGGTATTTCGTGTTAGAACGTATATAAAGCAGTTCTAGCAACCACTTTGGCCCTTTACTGGATGAGCAAATTAGTCTTGATCTGGTCTAGGACAGAGCTACGTATCTTAATTCTGCCCCCCGTCACTCCGCAGTGTCTTCTGGGACCTGTACTGCGCTGCACCTGACCGGAGGGAGATGTGCGAGCACTCGAGCGAAGCCAAGACCTTCCACGATTACGTGAGTACGCCCGTTTGCCGTCTCAAAGGCGTGGCATGCGAGGAAGGGGCGAGGAGGAGGGACGAGGAAAGGAGCAGAAAAAAGCAAGGCCAGGGAGCGATTCTTCTTGCTATAACGTTCAGCAGGGAGCAGTTTTTGGGAGGTGTGTGTTTAACCCCCAATAATAATAAACTATTTTGTCAATTGAGAACCTCCCAGATGTATCTGGCTACAACTCCTCATCCGGCGCTCCCTAAAACATCTGCTGGGCGCCAAGTTAGCAAATACTCCACAGCTATAATACTCCCGCCCTGGCCACAGTGATCCATACGATGGTCACCTCCAGGCTTGACTACTGTAATTCGCTCTATGCGGGGCTGCCCTTGAAGCTGTCCCAGAAACTCCAGCGGGTGCAGAATGCTGCAGCGAGGCTCCTCACGGGGTCTCTGCCATGGGAGCATATTCACCCAGTGCTTTTCCAGCTGCACTGGCTGCCGGTGGAGTACAGGGTCAGGTTTAAGGTGCTGGTTTTGACCTTTAAAGCCCTTCGCGGCCTAGGATCCTCGTACCTACGGCACCCCCTCTCCCGGTATGCCCCACGGAGGACCTTATGGTCCATATATAGCAACACCCTAGTGGTCCCGGGCCCTAAGGAAGTTAGATTAGCTTCAAGCAGAGCCAGGGCCTTTTCAACACTGGCCCCGGCCTGGTGGAACGCTCTGTCTCATGAGACCAGGGCCCTGCAGGATCTGATTTCTTTCCGCAAGGCCTGTAAGACAGAGTTGTTCCACCTGGCCTTTGGCTTGGAGCCAATTTGATTCCCTCCCCCTCTTTCTTTTTTCCTTTCCTTCTCCTCCTGCGATGAGGCTACATTTTAATATATTAATGTTTCAATATTTTAATGCTGTATTTTAATTTTGTTTTTAACTTGTAATCATTCAACTTGTTCTTATTATTGCTTGTAAGCCGCTCTGAGCCCGGCCTTGGCTGGGGAGGGCGGGGTATAAATAAAAAGTATTATTATTATTATTATTATTATTATTATTAGCTATAGAGACATAGCAGACATTTTTCTGTTTTTGCATTCCAAGCGCCTATTTTGCCCAGGCCTGTGCAGGCAATTAAGAAGAGACCCTCCCGCAACGGTTAATTAGCATCCCTTTTTAATTTTCTTACGGTTTTTAATTTTCTTTCTTTCTTTCTTTCTTTCTTTGTTGTTGTTGTTCTATTTTGCTGCTGTAACCCCCCCCCCAAAAAAATGATGTGGCGATATACATATCCGATGATTATAAAACCACAGGGTGGGGGGTGGGGGATTTGAAAAATCGGGGTGGAGGGGAATGTGTCCGCCTTAAAAACCAACAACGAGGAAAGACACATTGACAGGGGAAATTAAACTGTAACTGGGGGGGGGGGCAGTGGAGCGAAGGATAGGTAGAAAAGAATTCAGCGTTCTTCGGTTGACTCTGTTTTCCGAGAACGAGCTCTGTGCGGCTGCTTCTGTAGGTGGCTGGCATCTCTACACCTCGCGCTCAGCATCCTTCCCTGCCGGTTTCCATGGAAACCGCATCCTCTCTGGACCACCTTTCCTCCAGCACACACACACACAGAGAGAGACCCACAGCCCCCCGGCTCTGCCTGCCTCCCCCCTTCTTGCTCTCTCTCTCTCTTTGCTGGGGGGCCAGCGAGACTTAAGATGTTGGGTGAACATAGAATCGTAGCCTCAGAAGGGACCCTGGCGGTCATCTAGTCCAACCCACGACAAAGCAAGAAGATGCGGGTGATGGATCCAGCCAGTGGCCAGCCAGACGCCCGTTGGAAACTAGGGAGCAGGGTCCGAGTGCGAGAGCAACTCTCCATTCCTTGAGGTTCCCAGCAGGTTACATACGCTTCAGGTTACAGACTCCGCTAACCCAGAAATAGTGCTTCAGGTTAAGAACTTTGCTTCAGGATGAGAACAGAAATTGTGCTCCGGCGGCTCGGCGGCAGCAGCAGGAGGCCCCATTAGCTAAAGTGGTGCTTCAGGTTAAGAACAGTTTCAGGTTAAGAACGGACCTCTGGAACGAATTAAGTACTTAACCCGAGGTACCACTGTAGCAGCATCTCTGTCGCTCACTCTCATCTCTGGGACCCCCCTCTGATACCAGAACTGGCTCCCTCTGGCCCGGGATTTATGTTCCGTGTTGCTTTCTCCGAATCTGGTTTATTGCAATCGTAGAATAGAATAGTAGAATCACAAGAGTTAAAAGGGACCCGGTGGGGTCATCTAGTCCAACCCGTGTGCTGCTCTGACCCACCCACTTTACTTTCTTTCTCGACAGAGCTCCACGGCCGCACCCAGTCCTGTGATGGCAAATGTGGCCCCCGGGGATGGAATGGCGCCCAGTCCAATGATGTCTGGGTTTTTCCAGGTAAGGCTTGCAGGGTCTCAGGTCCGAGCCAGAAAAGCGCCTTTCTATAATAATAATATTTTTTTATTTATATCCCGCCCTCCCCAGCTGAAGCCGGGCTCAGGGCGGCTAACAACAATAAAATAATACAGTGGTGCCCCGCAAGACGAATGCCTCGCAAGACGGAAAACCCGCTAGATGAAAGGGTTTTCCGTTTTTCAATGCGCTTCGCAGGACGAATTTCCCTATGGGCTTGCTTCGCTCCCCACCCCCTTTTTCTAAGCCGCTAAACCGCTAATAGCCTTTTAGCAGCTAATCCGCTAATCCCTTAAGCCTTTAATAGCCTTTAATAGCCGCTAAACCGCTAATAGCGCTAATCCGCTAAACCGCTAATAGGGTTGCTTCGCAAGACGAAAAAACTGCTAGACGAAGAGACTTGCAGAATGAATTAATTTTGTCTTGCGAGGCACCACTGTACAGCATTCTAAAATCATTTCATTATAAAATTAATTCAAATCAAATTGATGGCAACCATTGGGCTAGACGTTCTGTGAGGACTGCCAAAGGAGGGGGTCAGGCTGTGCCCTGCCCAAAGGCCTGGTGGAACAGCTCTGTCTTACAGGCCCTGCAGAAAGATGTCAAGTCCCGCAGGGCCCTAGTCTCCTGCGACAGAGCGTTCCACCAGATTGGAGCCACAGCCGAAAAAGCCCTGGCTCTGGTTGAGGCCAGCCTAACCTCTCTGTGGCCTGGGACCTCCAAGATGTTTTTGTTTGAAGATTGTAAGTTCCTCTGTGGGACATACCAGGAGAGGCGGTCCTGTAGGATTTTCTCTCCTGCAATGGAACCTCCAGCTGCAGGAGTAGTCTACATCAAACCTCGGCCCAACAGGGAGAACCTGTGAATTAGATGGTGCCTTGCTTGTGGAATTTCCTGGGGTGGGGGGGGGAAGGTGGGGGTCATATGTAAATTATGTGGGGAGGGGGATGGCCAGGGTGGGGGGAACAGGAGAGGCAAATCCGGAGGCAGAGAGACGCTCTTATCTTCCCTGGTGTGTGTGAACCAACAGCTCCCCCTAGCGGCATCCCAGTCGACTCAGTTTCCGACGACTGGGATTCATAAGCGTTGCCAAGCGAAGCCAATCAATGATAGCCATTGATCACTCTCTACTGTTCCCATCAATTTGGCCGGCCCTCTTTCGAAGCCATCCGGTTTGGCGGCCGTCCCTGTCTCTTGTGGGAGAGAGTTCCACAGGCTCTGCGCTGCTGGAAGAAGTCCTGTCTTTTCCCCCTTCGCGAATCTTGATGGTCAGCTCTGGCAGTCCGAGAGAGGGAGGAAAAAACCTTCATTTCCCCGTGCCGTGCATTGTTTTACAAACTTAAAACTTACAAGTCCCCACAACGGAGTGTCTACGTGGCACTCTCTTTCTCAATGAAATTTATTAGTATTTATTTCATTTCTAAGCTGTTTTGTATTTTAAAGCCAGGGGGAGATATATATCTCAAAGTGGTTTGAAGCCCATAAAAACACCTAATACAGGGGTCAGCAAATTTTTTCAGCAGGGGGCCGGTCCACTGTCCCTCAGACCTTGTGGGGGGGGGCGGACTATATTGGGAGGGGGGATGAACAAATCCCTATGCCCCACAAATAACCCAGAGATGCATTTTAAATAAAAGCACACAATGTACTCATGTAAAAACGTGCTGATTCCCAGACCATCCGCGGGCCGGGTTGAGAAGGCGATTGGGTCGGATCCGGCCCCTGGCCCTTCGTTTGCCTACCCCTGGTCCCAAACCCTGCAACCTTCCCTCATAATAGACCTCCATCTCTTGGTTTTATCATCCTTTTCCCGAACATTTTCCAACCCTACAATATCCTTTTTTAGCTAAGGCGACCAGAGCACTCCCAATTCCACCCATACCATCAATTTGTCTAACGGTATTACGACGGTGGCAACTTTTATTTTCAGTTCCTTCCTGAATGACCCCTCCTGGAGTTTCTGATCACTGTACCCCAACCTTCCTCCCATGTGGGGGGGGGCACCTTCCATTTTGGCTCATCAGCTGCTGGAAAATGGCATTTTTTGGGGGGTGAGGACAGGAGGCTGGAGCCATGGCCTAGGGCCCTCTACCCCATAACTCTTGTTTCTGTTTCCCTCTGTGCCCCACAAGGGACCTCCTGGCTCCCAGCCGCCCCCCCAGGGCTCGCCACACCACCCCAGTGCCGCGATGATGGGGCTGCAAAGTCAGGTGAGACCACAGAGCCATTCTGCTGCGACATTTCTGCATTCTCACTCTATAAAGATTCCATCATTGTAGGGGGCTAGACTGGATGACCTTCGGGGGTCCCCTTCCCACTCGACGATTCGACGTCGCTTGCAAATCCAACCCCCCCTTTTTTGTAACACTGGAGGTTGACCCATGGAATAATAATAAGAACAATAATAATAATAATTTATTATTTATACCCCGCCCGTCTGGCTGAGTTTCCCCAGCCACTCTGGGCGGCTCCCAGTCAAGTGTTAAAAACAGTACAGTGTTAAATATTAAAAACCTCCCTGAACAGGGCTCCCTTCAGATGTCTTTTAAAGATAGGATAGCTGCTTATTTCCTTCACATCTGAAGGGAGGGTGGGCGCCACCACCAAGAAGGCCCTCTGTCTGGTTCCCCGTAACCTCACTTCTCGCAATGAGGGAACCGCCAGAAGGCCCTCGGAGCTGGACCTCAGCATCCGGGCTGGACGATGGGGGTGGAGACGCTCCTTCAGGTCTACTGGGCCATTTAGGGCTTTAAAGGTCAGCGCCAACACTTTGAATTGTGCTCGGAAACGTACTGGGAGCCAACGCAGATCTCTCAGGACCGGTGTTATGTGGTCCCGGCAGCCACTCCCAGTCACCAGTCTAGCTGCCGCATTCTGGATTAGTTGCTGTTTCCGGGTCACCTTCAAAGGGAGCCCCACGGAGAGCGCATTGCAGTAGTCCAAGCGGGAGATAACTAGAGCATGCAGCATTCTGGCGAGACAGTCTGTGGGCAGGGAGGAATTGCAGAATTGTCCAACCACCTGCATTGCAGGAATTTCCTCCTGAAAGATAGAGGCGTCGGAGATGGTTTTAGGGTAGGGGCTGCTGAAATTTGAAAGCCCCCAGCCCGCCACTGGGGTTGTATGTGTGCTTGCAATTTTTTAAAGTTTGGAGGGGGCTGTTCTTCTGCCCCACACTCTTGACAGGGACTGCTTAGCTCTCACTTGTGGGGTGCCTCAGGGTTCTGTCCTCTCCCCCATGCTTTTCAACATCTACATGCAGCCGCTGAGAGAGATCATCAGGGGGTTTGGACTGGGTGTCCATCAATATGCAGATGATACCCAGCTCTACCTCTCTTTCTAATCAGAACCAATGAAGGCGGTGAAGGTCCTGTGTGAGTGTCTGGAGGCGGTTGGAGGATGGATGGCGGCTAACAGATTGAGGTTGAATCCTGACAAGACAGAAGGACTATTTTGGGGGGGACAGGAGCCGGTCAGGTGTGGGGGACTCCCTGGTCCTGAACAGGGTAACTGTGCCCCTGAAGGACCAGGTGCACAGCCTGGGAGTCATTCTGGACTCACAGCTGTCCATGGAGGTGCAGGTCAATTCTATGTCCAGGGCAGCTGTCTATCAGCTTCATCTGGTACGCAGGATGAGACCCTCCCTGCCCACAGACTGTCTCGCCAGAGTGGTGCATGCTCTAGTTATCTCCCGCTTGGACTACTGCAATGTGCTCTACGTGGGGCTACCTTAGAAGGTGACCCGGAAACTACAACTAATCCAGAATGCGGCAGCCAGACTGGGGACTGGGAGCGGCCGCTGGGACCATATATCACCAGTCCTCCAAGACCTGAAAGATCAGTAGCCAAGCTGTATTCCGCACAGTCACAAAAACAAAAGCAGCAAAATAAATAGCATAGTTATATATAGACCTCAGCGTAGCACTCAAATTGGAAGCGTTGCACTCAAAACGGAGCACGTTCATCTTCCAAAAAAGGTTCGCAAACTGGAACTCTTACTTCCGGGTTCCAAGTTTTTCGAGAACTAAGCTGTTCAGAAACCAAGGTACGACTGTATAGAAGCGGGAGAGGGAGTGGCAGAGAGGAGCCCAGCTGGCCAAAAGTCACAGCTGTCTCCCGCACAAACTCCCCTCCTCCTCTTATTTCCCAAGAACCAGGAGAGGCATGAAAAGGGCGTAGGAGAGGTAGGCTGCCCTCAGGCACAGTCTCCGATCGCTTGGCAAAAACTCTGGAGAGGAGGGGACTCAAGACTGCTTCGGGGAGGTGGGGACCTTCAGTTTTGGCAACTTGATTCCCACGGAAGAATAGCTGCTTTGCTCCTTAGGCCTGGCGCTCGGCCAAATCTGTTCAGAGCGCTTTTCTTGCTGAGAGCTAACTCCAGCGTGATTTACAGCTGGCTTGCTCTTTGACTCTCTGTGTCTCCCACAGCCGTTCATGTCTCCACGCTTCCCGGCCGGACTGCGGCCTTCGCTGCGCATGCCAAGCCAGGTGAGACCACCCGCCAAAGGGCACCCACCCAGTCCGTAGTGTTGTTGTTGTTTAGTTGTTTAGTCGTGTCCAACTCTTTGTGACCCCATGGACCAGAGCACGCCAGGCACTCCTGTCTTCCACTGCCTCCCGCAGTTTGGTCAAACTCATGCTGGTAGCTTCGAGAACACTGTCCCACCATCTTGTCCTCCGTCGCCCCCTTCTCCTTGTGCCCTCCATCTTTCCCAGCATCAGGGTCTTTTCCAGGGAGTCTTCTTTTCTCATGAGGTGGCCAAAGTCTTGGAGCCTCAGCTTCAGGATCTGTCCTTCCAGTGAGCACTCAGGGCTGATTTCCTTCCAAATGGAGAGGTTTGATCTTCTTGCAGTCCATGGGACTCTCAAGAGTCTCCTCCAGCACCAGAATTCAAAAGCATCATTTCTTCGGCAATCTGGGGAGGCATCTGCGAAACTTTTCCTTTGAGTAGTGGTGGAAACGATCTCCCTGGCCAACGGCGCTGTGGGTTTCTTTGAACATGGCAACCCCGGGGTTGTCTTCAACAGAGAGGCAGTGCTGTTTAGTGGTTAGAGTGCCGGCCTAGGGCCCGGGAGAGACCAGGGTTCAACACACACACACACACACCCAATTCATCCAGGAAGCTGACTTGGAGACCAGTCATTGCCTCTCAGCTTAGCCTACCTCGCAAAACTGTTGTTGGAATTCATCGAAGGGGGAAGTTTCTTGGAGGGGGAAAAAATGAAACAGAAGTGTAGACCTGTTGGAACGAAAGCTAAGTTAGCCATGCCCGTTGACTTTCAGTGTGTCTACTCTGAGTAGGAGTAGCATTAAGATACCACCACCCTCGTTTCCCAAAACAACACCCCCAACAATTTGCCTTCGGACAAATGGAGTTTTTCATTTGCTAGACCTGACAGCTCCTCATTTTTAAATTTTCACATTATCCCCGCTTGCCATTCTGATATATCTTCTTCCATCTCCCCTGCCTTTTATTTTCTTTATGTCCTACATGTATGTTGAACATTGGGGTGCTGTTGCCCATCCAAATTTTCGGATCTCACCCAGGCTAGCTTAATCTGTTTTCGTTTTAATTTTCCAAAAGTTTTACTTTATCGCTGTTAATGTTTCCTGTTGAGAATGTTATTGTCTCTGTCTTTTGTGTGTGTGTAAACTGCTTTGGGAGGGGCAGGGTGGCGCTGTGGGTTAAAGCCTCAGAGCCTAGGACTTGCCGATCGAAAGGTCGGCGGTTCGAATCCCCGCGACGGGGTGCGCTCCCGTTGTTCGGTCCCAGCGCCTGCCAACCTAGCAGTTCGAAAGCACCCCCGGGTGCAAGTAGATAAATAGGGACCGCTTACTAGCGGGAAGGTAAACGGCATTTCCGTGTGCGGCTCTGGCTCGCCAGAGCAGCAATGTCACGCTGGCCACGTGACCCGGAAGTGTCTCCGGACAGCGCTGGCCCCCGGCCTCTTGAGTGAGATGGGCGCACAACCCTAGAGTCTGTCAAGACTGGCCCGTACGGGCAGGGGTACCTTTACCTTTACCTTAAACTGCTTTGGGGGTGTCGTTCTTGTTTTAACAACCAGGTGATACATAAATTTTATGAAACGACATCAATAAAAATAGATCTCTGTAGCGTGTGCAGGTATCCCATCATGGAGGATAGGTGATTCTTAACCCACCCATCTATCCAATCGATCTATTTTGTAAAATATATATACCACTTGTGTGTGTGTGTGTGTGTGTGTATTTGGGGAAACCCAACAACCTTAGGGATGCGGGTGGTGCTGTGGGTTAAACCACAGAGCCTAGGACTTGCCGATCAGAAGGTCGGTGGTTTGAATCCCCGCGACGGGGTGAGCTCCCGTTGCTCGGTCCCTGCTCCTGCCCACCTAGCAGTTTGAAAGCACCTGAAAGTGCAAGTAGATAAATAGGTACCGCTCCGGCGGGAAGGTAAACGGCGTTTCCGTGCACTGCTCTGGTTCGCCAGAAGCGGCTTAGTCATGCTGGCCACACGACCCAAAAGCTGTACGCCGGCTCCCTTGGCCAATAAAGCGAGATGAGCGCCGCAACCCCAGAGTTGGTCACGACTGGACCTAATGGTCAGGGGTCCCTTTATCTTCAACAACCCCAAAGGGGTTTACGAAAGGAAAAAAGCAATGAAATTATCAGATCAAAAACAAAACAAAAACCAACAGCACACGGTTAAAAACCATTTCTTTAAAACATTTTTTAAAAACCCAGATGATTGGAAAATGTTTATTGAATGTGTGGGTGAAAACTCTGCACATTTGAAAACGTCGGCAGCACTAAGATAAATTCAACAGCGTAAATAAGTTTTGATGGATGTAAGCATGGGTCACCGAATGGTTTACTTTGAGCAAAAAATGCTGGGATTTGTGTGAAACGAACCATGGGAACAGAAGAAGGGAAGTCGCTGATATTTTAAGGTTGTTTAAATGAACGTAAAACAGAAAAAAAATAATAAAAATATACATTATAAAAGCGCATCCAGAAGAAAGCTATACGGTTAGGCAACTGCTGTGCTAGCTTTTCTACTTCCATGGACAATTTTTTGCGCAAAAGTAAATAAAATGTGAAAAAAATTAAAAACATATAAAACGTTTTTTAAAAAAACCAAACAAAATCAAGATTAATTAAGACCCATGTCGACTTTCAACATGGTGTTGCCTAAACAAAGATGTTTCAAGCAGACGCCAAAAGGAAAACAGCAACGGCCTGGGGTCAAGTGGCGGGGAGTTCCAAAGTTAAAGACAGGTTTATGTGCTCAGATTCATTGCTCTTGCATTTCCTCCAATAGCCACCAGGGGGCGTGCCTGGACCCCAGCCTCCCATGTCCAGCGCGATGGACCCCGGGTCATGGGTGCAAGGTGAGTTGTGGGGTCGAGGGGCGACAAGGTTCGCCTAGCAAATGGGTGGGGGGGCTTTGGAGGAAGCCGGTTTTTGTCCCCGAGTCGGGCTCAGTGAAGTTGGTTTCCCCCTGTCCCCAACTTCCTGGGGGGTGGCGGCATTCCAGGGGTCTGCACGAAAGTTTGCCTTCTGCATGCCAAGCAAGATTCAGGGCCCTCACTGCAAAAACAGACCCAATATTTATTAAAGGTAAAGGGACCCCTGACCATTAGGTCCAGTCGTGACCGACTCTGGGGTTTCGGCGCTCATCTCGCTTTATTGGCCGAGGGAGCCGGCGTACAGCTTCTGGGTCATGTGGCCAGCAGGACTAAGCCGCTTGTTGCGAACCAGAGCAGCGCACGGAAACGCCGTTTACCTTCCCGCCAGAGCGGTACCTATTTATCTGCTTGCACTTTGACATACACAGAGCCTAGGACTTGCCGATCAGAAAGTCGGCGGTTCGAATCCCCGTGACGGGGTGAGCTCCCGTTGCTCGGTCTCTGCTCCTGCCAACCTAGCAGTTCAAAAGCACACCAGCACAAGTAGATAAATAGGTACCACTCCGGCGGGAAGGTAAACAGCGTTTCTGTGCACTGCTCTGGTTCCCCAGAAGCGGCTTAGTCCTGCTGGCCACATGACCCGGAAGCTGTACGCCGGCTCCCTCGGCCAGTAAAGCGAGATGAGTGCCGCAACCCCAGAGTCAGCCACGACTGGACCTAACGGTCAGGGGTCCCTTTACCTTTACCTCGGGTTACAGATGCTTCGGGTTGTGCTATTTCAGGTTGTGCCCCGCGCCGAACCCAGAGGTACTGGAACAGGCTACTTCCGGGTTTTGGCGCTTGCGCACGCACAGAAGCATTGAATTGCAAGCCGCGCATGCGCAGACGCGGCGCTGCGGGTTGCAGACGTGCATCCTGCACAGATCACATTTGCAACCTGAGCGTCTGATGTACTGTTAAAACGGAAAGGGGTCGAACCATCACAGGAGGTGTTGGAATTTTGGGGAGTTGGGTATTTACAATGTAATGATCTCCGGGGTGTGGGGTGCACATTTCTATTCTTGTTCATCTATGATAATTACTTTGTCGAAATAAAATAATAATAATAATAATAATAGAAAACAAATACCCCCAAAACCAGACCCAAGCTTACGGATCTCATGAGGTTAGCAAGCAGGTTCTCTGTCACTGCCTTAAGTGTCTTCTTGTTCTTTCTCTTCTCTCCTCCTCACTAGGCCACCCCTCCGTGGGTCCAATGCAGCGCATGAGCCCTCCACGTGGCCTGACAGGGATGGCCCCACAGGTGAGCAACCCCAAACTGACGCCTGGGGTCACCACATGCCCAGAATTCACATTGAGGTTCCTGGGTCTCTTTGAAGGTGTTGCTGACTGGTTGGGTGCTACGTTGGGTGATTCCCAAGGAAAGAAGGCTCCGAGGCCAGGGATTGGTGGTGGGACAACGACGAGTGGTTAGAGGAGGTGTCAGAAGCTGGAGAGGCAACAGGGCTTAGTGAGCAGGGAGAGTGTGCGCCAGAGAGCAGTTCAGAACTGGAGGCTGAAGCAGCAGAGGAGGGTGGCCAAGGAACAGAGATGAAGAGTCCCCGGTGTCTCCCTCTCCTGCTGGAACCAGCTGCCCTGCCTTCTGGTCTCCCGGAACCAGGAGCATAGCTGTCCCAGAACCTCTGTCCAAATTATTCCTCGTAAAAAGGCTTCGGGTATTGGGGGTGGGGATTGCCAATTTAAACACCCTTTTCCATTCATTATACATCATTTCTCGGAAGCCCCTCGCCTCCTCACGGGAACGCACCTCTTTTCTTACCCTCCAGAGTTACGGTGCCGTGATGAGACCCCCACACGGATCCTTTGCAGGTCCTGGCATGCCGGCGATGAGCACGTGAGGAACCTCTAGGTTGCTTTCCTTTTGGGGGAGGGGGTAGACAGCTGGAAACTGGAAGCTCCTGCAGCCAATCGGAAGCCCCGGCGGACGTTCGGGTTCCAAATAATGTTTGCAAACCGGAACACTCACTTCCGGGTTTGCGGCGTTCAAGAACCAAAACGTCCCGAGTTCCAAGACTGTATAATAAATACCGTATTTTTTGCTCTATAAGACTCACTTTTTCCCTCCTAAAAAGTAAGGGGAAATGTGTGTGCGTCTTATGGAGCGAATGCAGGCTGCGCAGCTATCCCAGAAGCCAGAACAGCAAGAGGGATCGCTGCTTTCGCTGCGCAGTGATCCCTCTTGCTGTTATGGCTTCTGGGATTCAGAATATTTTTTTTTCTTGTTTTCCTCCTCCAAAAACTAGGTGCGTCTTGTGGTCTGGTGCGTCTTATAGAGCGAAAAATACGGTAAATGTTCAGGCTGGCATTGCAACCGTCACTCGAGGCTCAGGTGGCCTCAGTGGCACAAAGCGCCTTCCATCAGCTTCGGCTGGTGGCCCAGCTATGTCCCTATCTGGACAGGGATAGGGTAACCTCAGGGTTAGACTACTGCAATGCGTTCTATGTAGGGCTGCCTCTGGAGACGGTTCGGAAACTTCAGCCGGTGCAGAATTCAGCAGCTGGGTTGTTCACCGTAGCAAGATGGTTTGAGCATATTGCACCTATCCTGGTCTGGCTGCACTGGCTACCAATTAGTTTCCGGGCCCAATTCAAAGTGCTGGTTCTGAGCTATAAAGCCTTAAATGACTCAGGACCGCAATATCTCCAGGACCGCCTCTTTCCGTTCTAACCAGGCTTTTAGTTGGTCCTATTGACATCCTATGCCCTTTTAAAATGTGGGGTTTTTTTGTGGGGAGGGGGCTGTTGGGTTGTTATTTTTATTATATGGGACATGGGTGGCTCTGTGCGTTAAACCACAGAGCCTAGGACTTGCCGATCAAAAGGTTGGCGGTTCGAATCCCCGCAATGGGGTGAGCTCCCGTTGCTCGGTCCCTGCTCCTGCCCACCTAGCAGTTCGAAAGCACGTCAAAGTGCAAGTAGATAAATAGGTACCGCTCCGGCGGGAAGGTAAACGGCGTTTCCGTGCGCTGCTCTGGTTCGCCAGAAGCGGCTTAGTCCTGCTGGCCACATGACCCAGAAGCTGTACGCCGGCTCCCTCGCCCAGTAAAGCGAGATGAGCGCCGCAACCCCAGAGTCGGCCACGACTGGACCTAATGGTCAGGGGTCCCTTTACCTTTACCTATTTTTATTATGTATTTTGTGGTTTTATATCCTGATTTTATTCTGTGAACTGCCCTGAGACCCCTGGGTATAGGGGTACAGGGCAGTATAGAAATATAATAAATTATCCAAGCAACCTCTTATATTTGATCTGATCTATTCTATTCAAAGGCGTTTCCGTGCGCTGCTCTGGTTCGCCAGAAGCGGCTTAGTCCTGCTGGCCACATGACCCGGAAGCTGTACGCCGGCTCCCTCGGCCAGTAAAGCGAGATGAGTGCCGCAACCCCAGAGTCGGCCACGACTGGACCTAATGGTCAGGGGTCCCTTTACCTTTATTCTATTCAAAGCGGCTCGCAGACGACAATAGAACATCGCAATGCAGCCTAAATGCAGGGTCGAATGCTCTGAGCAAGCCCAGAAACAGTCAAAAGTCCAAGGTGCTTCCGAAAAATGGCTAAAATGATCAATAGAATATATCAACGTATATATTTTCTCTCTCTTCTTTTTTGCAGAGGTCCTGGAGTGCGAAGCCCCTGGCCTAATATGAATGCAAACTCGGTAACTTTAAAAAAAATATTAAAAACCCACCCCTGCCATAAAATTATGAACTGCAGGATTCATCTACTCTACTTGAACCCCACTTCCTTTTTTTCTTAAGTTTTTTATTTATACAACAAGAAAAACAAACAAACAGAAAACACAAATACCAAATTGTACACAAATTACAAAAATAACCATAGACGCATAATATTCATAGCAAACAATAAAACATCTATTGGTCTTAACACTAAAGACCCAACCTCCCGTCTATTCCATACTTCAAATTCATATTACTTATTGCCAATACACATTTTTTCCCCATAATTAAACTTATTCTCATTAAATCTAATTTCTTACATCTACCTTACAACTATTACTGAAGTTCCTCGAATGCTGCAACAGAATTTAAACTACTATATTTATTTTTCAGATGTTCTTTAAAAACCTCCCATTTAGAAACAAATTCCTGTTTCGATTTATTCTTTATTTTTTCTGATAAACCATATTCTGTCAGCTTTTGGATCCAATCTTGAATAGAGGGGATTTCATTACTCTTCCATTTTGCTGCTATCAAAACTCTTGCTGCCGCCGTGGCATATAAAAAGATACCCTTCCTCTTTTGTGGAATATCCAAATCTGTTATTCCCAGGAGGTAGGCCTCTGGTTTTTTATTGAAAGAGGTCTTTAGCATTTTTTGCAGTTCTGGATGTAGACTCTCCCAGAATACCTGTATTTTCCTACATATCCACTTCCTAACCCCACTTCCTAAGACCTCACCAATGTGATTTCTCCTTACAGAGAAAAGCTTGTTTATATGTTAAACTGAGCCCTCATGTGTGCTCTCTCCACGGACATGTACCGTATTTTTCGCCCTATAGGACGCACTTTTCCCCCTCCAAAAATGAAGGGGAAATGTGTGTGCGTCCTATGGGGCGAATGCAGGCTTCGCGGACCTCTCCGCAAGCAGCGGGAGCACTGCATGCTGAAGCCTGCGCGCGCTGAGCGCGTCCAGGCTTCGCGGACCTCTCAGCAAGCAGCGGGAGCCAGCGCTGGGCTCCCACGGCTTGCAGAGAGCTGCCTGTTTGGGGGCTGGGGTCGGGGGAAGCTCGGGCTGCCCCCGCCCCAGCCCCGCGCCTGGGGGGGAAATAATTTTTTCCCCTTTATTCCCCCCCCAAAAAAACTAGGTGCGCCTTATGAGACGGTGCGTCCTATAGGGCGAAAAATACGGTATATGGGTGTTTGCGCGAAAACTGTACCCTAGCCAGATGCACAAATATAGGGCAGGGGACACCTGGCTTGCTAGCAGTATATGTGAAAAGGATGTAAGGGGTCTTGGTGGACCGCAAACTTAACATGAGCCCGAAGTGTGATGCAGCAGCAAAAAAGGTGAGTGCTATTCTAGGCTGCATTCACAGAAGTCTAGTGTCTAGAATCAGGTCAGAAAACTTTTTCAGCAGGGGGCCGGTCCACTGTCCCTCAGACCTTGTGGGGGGCGGGCGGATTATATTTTGGAAAAAAAGAATAATGAATGAATTCCTATGCCCCACAAATAACCCAGAGATGCCTTTTAAATAAAAGCACACATTCTACTCGTGTGAAAACACCAGGCAGGCCCCACAAATAACCCAGAGATGCATTTGAAATAAAAGCACACATTCTACTCATGTAAAAACACCAGGCAGGCCCCACAAATAACCCAGAGATGCATTTTAAATCAAAGGACACATTCTACTCATGTAAAAGCACGCTGATTCCTGGACCGTCCGCGAGCCGGATTGAGAAGGCGATTGGGACGGATCCAGCCCCCGGGCCTTAGTTTCCCTATCCATGGTCTAGATCGGGGTTGGCAACTTAAGGCCCGGGAGTCTAGATCAAGTGAAGTCATAGTCCTCCTCTATTCTGCCTTGGTCAGACCACATCTGGAATACTGTGTCCATTGTTCTGGGCGCCACAATTTAAGAAGGAAATTGACAAGCTGGAAGGTGTCGATAGGAGGGCAACCAAGATGATCAAGGCTTTGGAAACCAAGCCTGATGAGGAACGGTTGAAGGAGCTGGGAATGTTTAAGCCTGGGAAAGAGGTGACTGAGAGGAGATAGGAGAGCCATGTTCCAATATCTAAAGGGAGATGGAGCGATCTTATCTTCTGTTGCACCAGAGGGCAAGATAACCAATGGGTTCAGTGCCTGAACTCCTATTACAGTGGTACCTCGGGTTACATACGCTTCAAGTTACAGACTCCACTATCCCAGAAATAATACCTCGGGTGAAGAACTTTGCTTCAGGGTGAGAACAGAAATCGTGCTCCAATGGCACGGCAGCAGCAGTGGGAGGCCCCATCAGCTAAAGTGGTGCTTCAGGTTGAGAACAGTTTCAGGTTAAGAACGGACCTCCGGAACAAATTAAGTACTTAACCCGAGGTACCACTGTACATCCCTCTCTCTCTGGTTTCTTCCAGGTCCCCTATTCCTCCTCGTCTCCAGGCAGCTATGGGGTGAGTTTCCCGTGGCGTGAGAATCTGGGGGCGCTGAGTTCGAGTTTCGGTGCAGGGCGAGTCTGTGTGGGGAGGCCAACCGGTGGAGAGATCTCATGAAAGGTTTCTCTTTATCTTCTAGACCCAGCCGAATGCCACCGTCCTGTCTCTCTCGGCTTCCCCACAGGGCCCCCCTGGCGGTGGGGGGCCCCCTGGCACCCCCCTCCTGCCCAGCCCTGGAGGTGAGTGCTTTTTACACAGCCCAGAAGGAGAGGCTGTCAGTTCATTTACTTCTTGGCAGTGCAGTCGTACCTCGGAAGTCGAACGGAATCCATTCCAGAAGCCTGTTCGACTTCCAAAGCGTTCAGAAACCGAGGCACGGCTTCCGATTGGCTGCAGGAAGCTCATTCTATAACATTCTATAAGAAAAAAGAACTTAATTATCTATAGAATAAAAAATAGTAAAAGAAGCTTCCGGCTAAACCCATTGTGCTATTTTCCATTCAATTTTTTTTTACACAGTTTCTTGTTAATACTTTTCTATATCTTAGTTTAAACTTTTTTTTTCTAACACTTCCTTATATCACAAGACTCATTCTGCCAGGAAACATTTATTATCACAGTACTCTTTGAGACAAGGGACGCGGGTGGTGCTGTGGGTTAAACCACAGAGCCTAGGGATTGCCGATCAGAAGGTTGGCGGTTCGAATCCCCACGACGGGGTGAGCTCCCGTTGCTCGGTCCCTGCTCCTGCCAACCCAGCAGTTTGAAAGCACACCAGTACAAGTAGATAAATAGGTACCACTCCGGCGGGAAGGTAAACGGCATTTCCGTGCGCTGCTCTGGTTCGCCAGAAGCGGCTTAGTCCTGCTGGCCACATGACCCGGAAGCTGTACACCGGCTCCCTCGGCCAGTAAAGTGAGATGAGTGCCGCAACCCCAGTCAGCCACAACTGGACCTAATGTTCAGGGGTCCCTTTACCTTACCCTTTGAGATTTGCGGTCGAGTTTAAGAGCCCTATAGGGTTGTCTCATCTCCCTCCCTTCTCTCCCCAGACTCCACCAACTCCAGCGAAAGCATGTACCTTATGAATCCCATCGGACCCCCCGGAAGTCGGCTCAGCGTAAGTACCTATCGAACACAACCTCAGTATGGTTGGGCCCAGGCTGTCCACATAGGAACACCTGCCTGGGTGCTGAAATCCCTTTGTCACGGTCTGGTCTATGGGCGATCGAAGTCCCGGCTGAGGACGTCAGGACCAGGGGCAAGATGGCGGGGTGGGAGCAGGAACGAGAATCCAGAAGCCAGGGGTCCGAGGGTCAGGAAGAAGGGAGTCACAAAGTCAAGGGTCCAAGGGTCGAGAAGCAAGGAGTCACAAACTCGAGGGTCGAGGAGCAGGGAGTCACGAAGTCAAGGGTCCGAGGGTCGAGGAGCAGGGAGTCACGAAGTCAGGGGTCCGAGGGTCAAGGAGCAAGGAGTCAGGAAGTCAAGGGTCCAAGGGTCAAGGAGCAAGGAGTCAGGAAGTCAAGGGTCCGAGGAGCAAGGAGCAAGGAGTCAGGAAGTCAAGGGTCCGAGGGTCAAGGAGCAAGGAGTCACGAAGTCAAGGGTCCAAGGGTCAAGGAGCAAGGAGTCACGAAGTCAAGGAGCAAGGAGTCAGGAAGTCAAGGGTCCAAGGGTCAAGGAGCAAGGAGTCAGGAAGTCAAGGGTCCAAGGAGCAAGGAGTCACGAAGTCAAGGGTCCGAGGGTCAAGGAGCAAGGAGTCAGGAAGTCAAGGGTCCGAGGGTCAAGGAGTCAGGAAGTCAGGGGTCCGAGAGTCGAGGAGCAAGGAGTCACAAAGTCAAGGGTCCGAGGGTCAAGGAGTCAGGAAGTCAGGGGTCCGAGAGTCGAGGAGCAAGGAGTCACAAAGTCAGGGGTTCGAGGGTCAAGGAGCAAGGAAGTCAAGGGTCCGAGGGTCGAGGAGCAAGGAGTCACAAAGTCAAGGGTCCGAGGGTCGAGGAGCAAGGAGTCACAAAGTCAAGGGTCCGAGGGTCGAGGAGCAAGGAGTCACAAAGTCAAGGGTCCGAGTGTCGAGGAGCAAGGAGTCATGAAGTCAAGGGTCCGAGGGTCGAGGAGCAAGGAGTCACAAAGTCAAGGGTCGGAGGGTCGAGGAGCAAGGAGTCACAAAGTCAAGGGTCGGAGGGTCGAGGAGCAAGGAGTCACAAAGTCAGGGGTCCGAGTGTCGAGGAGCAAGGAGTCACAAAGTCAAGGGTCCGAGGGTCGAGGAGCAAGGAGTCACAAAGTCAAGGGTCCGAGGGTCGAGGAGCAAGGAGTCACAAAGTCAAGGGTCGGAGGGTCGAGGAGCAAGGAGTCACGAAGTCAAGGGTCCGAGGATCAAGGAGCAAGGAGTCACAAAGTCAAGGGTCCGAGGGTTGAGAAGCAGGGAGTCACGAAGTCACTAACTCTTTCTCCACCCCCCACCCAACTTCTCCCACCCCATACACCCTCTCCCTCTCCCTGCCTTCCCCCTCCCCATTTTTAGTTCTCCATGGGGATGAGCCCCGAAGGCGCGATGCCCGGAATGAACGCGATGGAGCCACAACACATGAACGGATCTTTGGGTGGGTTTAAGAACCGCATGTGCTGCTCACGGATTCTTCATGCTGTAGCATTTGGTTTAATAATCCGAGAAAGGCTTACAAAAAAGAGGAAAAAAACCACCCAAAAAACCAACCAGTCCTCATGAGAGTCAACTATTATAGCTGTTAAACTTTGCTGATTCAACATAGTCCGTAGGTTCCTTCGTCTCTCGACTCCTTAAGTACAAAATCCGAATAGTTCCCCGTCTCTCCAGTTACGATTCCATCCTGGGAAGAAGAGATGGGGGGGTGTCCAAGTCATTTTGGACTCACAGCTGTCCATGGAGGCGCAGGCCAGTTCTGTGTCCAGGGCAGCTGTCTCCCAGCTCCGTCTGGTACGCAGGATGAGACCCTCCCTGCTCACAGACTGCCTCGCCAGAGTGGTCCATGCTCTGGTTATCTCCCGCTTGGACTACTGCCAAGCGCTCTCCGTGGGGCTACCTTTGAAGGTAACCCAGAAACTACAACTAATCCAGAATGTGGCAGCTAGACTGGGGACTGGGGACGGCCGCTGAGACCACATAACACCAGTCCTGAAAGACCTACATTGGCTCCCAGGACATTTCCGAGCACAATTCAAAGCGTTGGTGCTGACCTTGAAAGCCCTAAATGGCCCAGTATCCCTGAAGGAGCGTCTCCACCCCCATCGTCCAGCCTGGACACTGAGGTCCAGCTCTGAGGGCCTTCTGGCAGTTCCCTCCCTGCAAGAAGTGAGGTTGCAGGAAACCAGGCAGAGGGCCTTCTCGGTGGTGGCGCCCGCCCTGTGGAACGCCCTCCCATCAGATGTCAAGGAAAGAAACAACTATCTGACTTTCAGAAGACATCTGAGGGCAGCCCTGTTTAGGGAAGTTTTTAATGACTGATCTTTTATCGTGTTTTTAATATTCTGTTGGGAGCCGCCCAGAGTGACGGGGGGAACCCAGCCAGATGGTTGGGGATATAAATAAATCATTATTATTATTATTATTATTATTAGCCCCCACCCCTTAGACAGGGTCTGGAACGAGGTCAAATGTTTCATTCCAACCGCCTCCTTGTTTCATCCACAGGTCCTGGAGAAATGGAACCCATGTCGAAGGTGAGATTTTGCATGGTGCTGCCCTGGGGGAGGAGAGGGCAGGAGGGCCTAGCGGTTAGGGTCTGTTTAATTGGAGGGGGGTACTGTTGGGGAATTGTCTCAGCCGGGGGGGGCCCTCCAAGGACGATTCTGCTCTGCATGCAAAACATCCCCTAGGACGTTTATTTAAATCAGTCCTGAGGACCAGAAACTTGCTTTATTTTTAAGGGCAAGGGGTGTGGCTCTTGGGCTTGCCGACCAGGTGGCCAGCAGTTCGAATCCCCGCAATGACGGGGTGAGCTCCCGTTGCTTGGTCCCTGCTCCTGCCAACCGAGCAGTTTGAAAGCACATCAAAGTGCAAGTAGATAAATAGGTACCGCTCCGGCGGGAAGGCAAACGGCGTTTCCGTGCGCTGCTCTGGTTCGCCAGAGGCGGCTTAGTCCTGCTGGCCACATGACCCGGAAGCTGTACGCCGGCTCCCTCGGCCAATAAAGCGAGATGAGCGCCACAACCCCAGAGTCGTCCGCGACCGGACCTAACGGTCAGGGGTCCCTTTACAATTTTACGATGAACGGAATTAACTGTCTCTTCACCCCCCCTTTTCTCATTCCCGGTTCCCAAGGCTTCTCCCAGCAGCCTGCCGCCTTTGAACAACCCTCCTGGCACCCCGCGGAACGACGGCGAGATGGGCGCCGGATTCCTCAACCCGTTCCAGAGCGAGAGCGCAAGGTCCTGCGTGGAGCGACGCCCGCGACGGGGGCGAGGCTCCCGCGGGTCCCGGGGTCCGCGTGGGGGCCGGGGCGCCCCGTGGCCAGGCAGGACCGGACCGGCCACTCCCAATGCCGACGATACCATCTCATACTGGAAACAGGGGCAGCTGTCTGAGTTGTGACCCCGGGGGGCAGCTGCCCCCCCCATTTCTCTCGCTACGGACCGACGCCACTCCAGGGACATTTCTCTGCATCCGCCCGCTTTGATACGACCTGGACTGACCGCCGTGGAGAAAAGACGGGGAGGTCCTTTAAAAGAATCATAATTTAATAAACGCTTCCCCACCCCGGCTGCCTATCCCAACTCGGAACTGCTGATCCAAAGACATTTATAGATCGACTTTGGTCGCCCCGATCTCTCAGACGCTTGCGAATCTCGAAGGGGGACTTCTGATGGGGCAGGCTGGACTGCCTTGTTCTCCCCCCCCCCCGACTTTCTCAGACTTCACAGCCCCTCAAAGACACCAGGAGCACCCGGGGTACTTGGGGGGGGGCACTGGGCAACCCCCCCAAAAAAAAAAAATGCTGCAGAGCGGGATTGTCTTTCGTGGAGAGGTGCGGCGTAGGGGCTGGGATTCCGTATTGGGGAATTGAGTTGGGGGCACGGTTTTAAAACGGGGCGGAAGAGGGGCAGCGCTTGTGGGGGGGCGGCTTGAGGGAACCCTGCTTTGGCACCTCCCTCGAGTGTTTTCTCTGGGCTGGAATCACACCCTCGCACTCGCCTCCCCGATGGAAGATGAGAGGGTTTCTCGTGCATATCGAAATATGGCCTGCTGTACAGAGGCGGAATTCGCATCCGTGGCCCTGCCTATTTTTGCCTCCAGCCCCCAGAGGGGGGAGGGAATAGCCTCTGGTCAAGAAACCCACGCCAAACCCCAATTTAATACTGGTTCAGAGCGTCTTTTAAATGTGTGTGGTTTTTTGGTTTTGCAAGACATGATTCGTTTTGGTGTGGGGGAATCCGTACATTTCCCCCTTCCCTCTCTTCTCACCCCCCCCCAAAAAAAACCCAGAATCTTGGATTATTTTTTTAAAAAGCTGCCTGGAAATTCCTGTAGCAGCCAGCAGGGCGGCAGTCTTTTTTATTTACCTCTCTGCATCCCAATTTATTAAAACTCCCACCCGTTTCTGTCAGTCAAGAGCAGCAATTGTCCACCTCGATTCCTCCACTCTGCAAAGATGTCATTGGACTACAAATCCCATCAGCGCCAGTGGCCAGGAATGATGGGAGTTGTGGTCCAGCTGCATCTGGGGACGCCCCCCCCCCAATTTTTTTTTTTTAAGAATGCTGGACTAGAGGAGTGGTAGTTGTGGGCCTTTAAGAAAAGGGGGGGGTGTCCACAGAAACTGTTGCTCCGCCCTCATTTAGCCTTTGGCTCCGCCCCAGCCCTGGCATGAGGTCGCTCAGAGGCTGGAAAAATCATTCCTTTTCCCTATTATATAAATCCCCAGTGGCATTATTATTATTTTTTAATGCACGTTCGCTGCCACTAAATTGCTCCTAAACTTTTCATAAAAGGAGATTTCGTGGTTCCCTCCAACTCGACGATTCTATATGCAAAATGGGGGAAACCTGCCAAATTACCCGCTCTCCCCTTCCGTTTAAACTTTATATTTTTAAAACATTCTGCTTTTGCTACGGAACCTCATGCGATTTGTAAAAAGAATGGAATTCCGAACCGGGGGTGGGGAACGAGAGAGCAAGGTTTGCCTGGGCCGGTTGATGTTACCTTATTATTATTAATTATTATTATTGCAAAAGGGGGGAGGATTTTTGGGATGGGGTAGAAATTCCTTGCCCCCTCGCCCCCATAACCTGGGTGGTTTCTTTCGTCGTTGTAAATAGAACTTACTGTTTTTTGGAAAGCCGCTTCAATTTTTTAAAAAAGTCGCTGACAAGAATTAAAAAAAAAAAAATAGAAAACCTTGCATCAATAAATGTTAACTTGGATTTTTAAAGAAAAAACAATGGGGGGAAATTGTGTGTGTTCTTTTCGCAAAGAAAGTGTCTACAGAGTTGGTAAGGGAACACCAGGGGTCATCTAGTCCACCCCCTGCAATGCAGGATTGATGTTTCATTTAGGTATGTTTTTTGGACCTAATGGTCAGGGGTCCCTTTACCTTTACCTTAAGGCAGGGGTCAGCAAACTTTTTCAGCAGGGAGCCAGTCCACCGTCCCTCAGACCTTGTAGGGGGCCGGACTATATTGGGGGGGGGTTGAACGAATTCCTATGCCCCACAAATAACCCAGTGATGTATTTTAAATCAAAGCACACATTCTACTCATGTAAAAAACACGCTGATTCCTGGACCGTCCACGGGCCGGATTGAGAAGGCGATTGGGCCGGATCCGAACCCCTGCGACTGGGTGAGCTCCTGTTGCTCAGTCCCAGCTCCTGCCAACCTAGCAGTTCAAAAGCACACCAGCACAAGTAGATAAATAGGTACCGCTCTGGCGGGAAGGTAAACGGCGTTTCCGTGCGCTGCTCTGGTTCGCCAGAAGCGGCTTAGTCCTGCTGGCCACATGACCCGGAAGCTGTACGCCGGCTCCCTCGGCCAATAAAGCGAGATGAGCGTCGCAACCCCAGAGTCGGCCACGACTGGACCTAATGGTCAGGGGTCCCCTTTACCCAAATATTGTTATTATTCCAGCAAACCCTTCACACAAAAACTACCAGAACGACTCTTAGCTAAGTCTTTATTGTTTCGAACTAAAAAACAAACAACCCGAAACACCCGCAGCTTCTGAATTTTCGTTGGAAAGAGAAGGATCGTTCCCACAGCCCCCCAGAAAAAAACTAACCAAGCCATGCGACCTGGCCACAATTCAGTGTGCCAGCCTAGTTTTGCAAACCGAGGAGGTGGCTTGCAGGAGACTGGTGCCCGTTGCTTTCTGCCGACCGCACAAATCCATTCAGGTGCGGGGCGGCTTTCTTGGGGGCGGCCTGCCAAGCTGCTGGGGGTTCAGGCGTCGGGGGGGCCTGCTTGGCGCAGGACCACGTCCTCCGGGTCTTGTGCTCCAGCTGCATGTGGTTCTGTGGGGGGAGGCCCACGCAGGCTCTGCCGGGCAAAGAAAAGCAGAGTTACGCATTTGGAGCATCTTCCGTGCAAGGAGAGATAAACGAAAGATGTATCCCCCTAATCCTGAACTCATTTACAGTGGTACCTTGGTTCTCAAACTTAATCCGATCCAAAACCAAGGCGTGCTCTCCCACAGAAAGCAATGCAAAATCCTCACAGAACTCTAGCCCAATGGTTGCCATTAATTTCATTTTGAATTTATTTTAGAATGAATTGATTTTAGAATGCTGTGCTGCTTTTATTGTTGTTAGCCTCTCTGAGCCCTGCTTTAGCTGGGGAGGACGGGATAGAAATAAAATATTATTATTATTATTATTATTATTATTATTATTATTATTATTATTATTACAGTGGTACCTTGGGTTACATACGCTTCAGGTTACAGACTCCGCTAACCCAGAAATAGTGCTTCAGGTTAAGAACTTTGCTTCAGGATGAGAACAGAAATCGTGCTCCGGCGGCGCAGCAGCAGCGGGAGGCCCCATTAGCTAAAGTGGTGCTTCAGGTTAAGAACAGTTTCAGGTTAAGAACGGACCTCCGGAACAAATTAAGTACTTAACCTGAGGTACCACTGTATAATAACAACAACAACAACAACAACAACAACAACAACAACAACAACAGATTAATCCATTCCAGACTTTTAAAAACAACCCCTAAACAGCAATTTGACATGAATTTTACTATCTAACGAGACCATTGATCCATAAAATGAAAGCAATAAATGTACTGCAGTCACACAATCTATTGGTAGCTGAACAGTTCCGCGCAGTCCCAAAACCAAAACAAAAAAGAGCCACAAAAACGCAAAATAAATAGCAGAAACAGACAGACCTCACCGTAACACTCAAATAGGAAGCGTCACACTCAAGACGGAGCACGTTCGGCTTCCGAAAAAAAGTTCGCGAACCGGAACTCTTACTTCCGGCTTTGCAGTGTTTGGGTTCAAAAGTTGTTTGAGCACCAAGGCGTTTGAGAACCAAGGTATCGCTGTATTCCTAAAAACAAGGTGAGTTTCTAGTCCTCATGGCTGATTCGGATTGGGAACACAGGGTGCTTACGCTGAGCTTACTGCCAGCACGGACTGGCAGCCGTGGCTATCCAGGGAGCCTGGGACCTTCTACACGCAAAGCGTTTAAAATAAGCCAAGATTCCAGTCCTCCTGGTTCTGAATGAAGCACTTGTTTAAATTGGACGGGGGGGAAACGAAGATCATGGCCACTGGGCCCATCACCTCCCGGTAAACAGAAGGGGGAGAAATGGAGGCAGTGAGAGATTTTACTTTCTTGGGCTCCATGATCACTGTAGATGGTGACAGCAGCCACAAAATTAAAAGATGCCTGCTTCTTGGGAGGAAAGCAATGACAAACCTAGACAGCATCTTAAAAAGCAGAGACATCACCTTGCCGACGAAGGTCCGTCTAGTTCAATCTATGGTTTTCCCAGTAGTGATGTATGGAAGTGAGAGCTGGACCCTAAAGAAGGCTGATCACCGAAGAATGGATGCTTTTGAATTCTGGGGCTGGAGGAGACTCTTGAGAGTCCAATGGACTGCAAGAAGATCCAACCTCTCCATTCTGAAGGAAATCAGCCCTGAGTGCTCACTGGAAGGACAGATCCTGAAGCTGAGGCTCCAAGACTTTGGTCACCTCATGAGAAGAGAAGACTCCCTGGAAAAGACCCTGATGTTGGGAAAGATGGAGGGCGTAAGGAGAAGGGGACGACAGAGGACGAGATGGTGGGACAGTGTTCTCGAAGCTACCAGCATGAGTTTGACCAAACTGCGGGAGGCAGTGGAAGACAGGAGGGCCTGGCATGCTCTGGTCCAGGGGGTCACGAAGAGTCAGACACGACTAAACGACTCAACAAATTGGACACCGCAGACCAGTGAGCAATACAGTTCAGTATTGCCTTACCCTGACTGGCAGCATCTCCCTTGTGCCAGGATCAGACCCTATTTTCCTGTCTCAAAAGAGGGAGGGAGAATTGTAGAGACCTCAACCCACAGGGTTACCATGGAGACCCCAATCAATGAGGGTTTCGCTAGGCCCAGGGTTGCCATGGTTACTGGTGCAACTCATCCCTTGGGGGGGGGTGAGAGTTAAAAGATACAGGGAGGAGGTTTCCATGGTTACCAGAGCATCGCCAAAACGGGCAGACCTTCTCAGGGAAGTTTTTTTAACGGTTGATGTTCTCTTGTGTTTTCAGTATTTTGTCGGCAGCCACCCAGAGTGGCTTGGCAAAACCCTGTCAGATGGGTGGTATATAAATCTAATATTTGGGAGGTTTGTTTATTTTAAAGGTCCAGATTTGGGGCTGGTTTGCACCTGGAGTAACCTGGAATAGCCTCAGACACACCCAAGGGGTTTGGGGGCTAAGCCCCCGGAAGATGTATTTGGAAGGAAGAAAAAGGAATTATGAGGCCTTTGTGATGCTGAAACTGGGTCTCTGTTCTAAAGCTCAGTATGGGCTATTCTGTCAGCACTGAAGAAGAAGAGTTTGGATTTGATACCCCGCCTTTCACTCCCCTTCAGGAGTCTCAAAGCGGCTAACATTCTCCTTTCCCTTCCTCCCCCACAACAAACACTCTGTGAGATGAGTGGGGCTGAGAGGCTTCAGAGAAGTGTGACTGGCCCAAGGTCACCCAGCAGCTGCATGTGGAGGAGCGGGGTATCGAACCCTGTTCCCCAGATTACGAGACTACCGCTCTTAACCACTACACCACACTGGCTCACACCATCACTGCCTCAGTGATGTGGACTCTTAGGCCTGGGTGGCCCTGTATATTCGTTTTCCAAGCTTTAAAAATAATAAAAATTAGTTTATTATCTATATAAAAGGCTTCACGGTGGAGGACTCAAAGGAGAGGTCAGGAACAATATGTTTAAAGCTGGAAAAGGATCTCAAAATGGCAAATTGCGTGTGTGTGCTTTGAAACACAACAAAACATTTTTGGGAGGGGGCAAATACAAACCATGGTCCACAGTATATGTGTGTGTGTGTGTGTGTTTATGTGCACAAATGCACACACTTCCATCGGCAGCTACGCAGACTGCAGCGTGACGACACGCTTACGTTCATATGTATATAGGAAGATAGCTAGCTTGCTATGGTTACTTAAAGCCACGTCCTGATACACTAGACCAAACCGCGTCCCTCTCAGAGCAAACCCCCTGACAATGAATGGATCCAGGTTAGTTACGCCTGCTCAGTTCGGTGGGTCTCCTCAGAAGGAGGACCAAGGCCAGCTACCACCCAGTTTCCGGCGATTACCTGAACAGGTTCTCGATGGCGGCCCTTTGGCGAAAGAAAGCGTTGACCACCGGCGCTCCTTCGGGAACGAGGGGAGCCTTGCAGAGGAAACCCAGAAGAGACAAGACGCTGTGAAGCGGCTCAGGCTCCGAGTCGCCCCCGACGGTCACTCGGATCCGTTCGCAGAGCTCAGCCAGGATCACCAAATCCAAGATTATAGGGCTGGCCAGTAAGGAATCCTACAGAGATGGGAGCAGCAGGAAGGATTTGCCATGTTGTTCCAAACCGTCCCCCTCGGACGCGATAATTCGCACCTGTCTCCCCAGCTTGAAAATAGCCGCTCATTATCTCTCCCGTCCCCCCCAATATTTTATTACTTTGACAAAATAAGGTAAAGGTAAAGGGACCCCTGACCATTAGGTTCAGTCCGGACCGACTCTGGGGTTGCGGCGCTCATCTCGCTTTATTGGCCGAGGGAGCCAGTGTACAGCTTCCGGGTCATGTGGCCAGCACTTCTGGCAAACCAGAGCAGCGCATGGAAACGCCGTTTACCTTCCCGCCGGAGTTGTACCTATTTATCTACTTGCACTTTGACGTGCTTTCGAACTGCTAGGTTGGCAGGAGCAGGGACTGAGCAACGGGAGCTCACCCCGTCGTAGGGATTCGAACCGCCGACCTTCTGATCGGCAAACCCTAGGCTCTGTGGTTTAACCCACAGCGCCACCCGGGTCCGTATTTTGACAAAGTAATAATCATAAATAAATACCATTCCATTGTAACTCTCCAACCTCCCAAAATTTCAACACCTCTTGCAATGGTTTGACTCCTTTCCGTTTTAACAGTACAAATTCCATAAACACCTTCCACATCTTCTCCAAATCATTTACCCTGTGTATTTCCCGCCTTGCCTGAACGCAGCCTTTGGGTCCCCAGATGTTGTTGAACTACAACTCCCATCACCCCTAGCTACCAAGGCCGTAGCTCAGGGAGGGTGGGAGTTGTAGTCCAACAACATCTGGGCACCCGCAGGTTGAGAAAGGCTGCCTTAACCGCACATGTTATCATCAATACTATATCCCACACCTCTATATATATACCAATCCTCCCTGCTATTTTGCTTGCCTCTTCAGCTTCCTAGATATAATACCGTATTTTTTGCTCTATAAGACTCACTTTTTCCCTCCTAAAAAGTAAGGGGAAATGTGTGTGCATCTTATGGAGCGAATGCAGGCTGCACAGCTATCCCAGAAGCCAGAACAACAAGAGGGATCGCTGCTTTCACTGCGCAGCGATCCCTCTTGCTGTTCTGGCTTCTGAGATTCAGAATATTTTTTTCTTGTTTTCCTCCTCCAAAAACTAGGTGCGTCTTATGGTCTGGTGCGTCTTATGGAGTGAAAAATACGGTGCTTAAAAAAAAACTTGCAAACAATAAGAAACAGGAGTTTGAGAAAACCAACCAAAACATACCGTATTTTTTGCTCTAGAAGACTCACTTTTTCCCTCCTTAAAGTAAGGGGAAATGTGTGTGTGTCTTAGGGAGCGAATGCAGGCTGCGCAGCTATCCCAGAAGCCAGAACAGCAAGAGGGATTGCTGCTTTCACTGCGCAGCGATCCCTCTTGCTGTTCTGGCTTCTGAGATTCAGAATGTTTTTTTTTTCTTGTTTTCCTCCTCCAAAAACTAGGTGCGTTTTGTGGTCTGGTGCATCTTATGAAGCGAAAAATACGGTGCTTAAAAAAAACTTGCAAACAATAAGAAACAGGAGTTTGAGAAAACCAACCAAAACATACCGTATTTTTTGCTCTAGAAGACTCACTTTTTCCCTCCTTAAAAGTAAGGGGAAATGTGTGTGCGTCTTATGGAGCGAATGCAGGCTGCGCAGCTATCCCAGAAGCCAAAACAGCAAGAGGGATTGCTGCTTTCGCTGCGCAGCGACCCCTCTTGCTGTTATGGCTTCTGAGATTCAGAATATGTTTTTTCTTGTTTTCCTCCTCCAAAAACTAGGTGCGTCTTGTGGTCTGGTGCGTCTTATAGAGCGAAAAATACGGTGATTCGTGCAGCTGTCAAGAAAATATGCGAGCAAGTCCTTCATAGCCTGTGAACCTTAGCCGCTCATTTCCTAGCTCTCTTTCTCCAGATGGGGACTTGGAGTAGGGAACAACACTCCCCACTTCCTCATCCGCTCCCGGCGCCGCTCCTCACGCACCTCGCAGACGTTGTGAATGACTATGGTGCTCGTGCCGCCCATTGCAATCTCAGAGGTGTATTCATCCAGAGCCCGCTTGCTGTCGCCAACGTAGGGGACATATTTGATCACCACCTGTCCGGGGAGAGGAGGGGAATGGGGGCTGGTGAGGAAACAGGGGGAAAAATCCTGGTCTTGAATGGGGTAACTGTGCCCCTGAAGGACCAGGTGTGCAGCCTGGGAGTCATTCTGGACTCTCAGCTGTCCATGGAGGCAAAAGTTAATTCTGTGTCCAGAGCCGCTGTCTACCAGCTCCATCTGGTACTCAGGCTAAGACCCTACCTGCCCTCAGACTGCCTCGCCAGAGTGGTGCATGATCTAGTTATCTCCCGCTTGGACTACTGCAATGCTCTCTACATGAGGCTACCTTTGAAGGTGACCCGGAAACTGCAATTAATCCAGAATGCGGCAGCTGGACTGGGGACTGGGAGTGGCCGCCGAGACCACATAACACCGGTCCTGAGAGATCTGCATTGGCTCCCAGTACGTTTCCGAGCACAATTCAAAGTGTTGGTGCTGAGCTTGAAAGCCCTAAACGGCCCAGTAGACCTGAAGGAGCGTCTCCACCCCCATTGTTCAGCCCCTGAGATCCAGCTCCGAGGGCCTTCTGGCAGTTCCCTCATTGCGAGAAATGAGGTTACAGGGAACCAGACAGAGGGCCTTCTCGGTGGTGGCACCCACCCTGTGGAACGCCCTCCCATCAGATGTGAAAGAAATAAGCAGCTATCCTATCTTTAAAAGACATCTGAAGGCAGCCCTGTTTAGGGAAGTTTTTAATATTTAATGCTGTATTGTTTTTAACACTCGATTGGGAGCCGCCCAGAGTGGCTTGGGAAACTCTGCCAGGTGGGTATAAATAATAAATTATTATTATTATTATTATTATTATTATTATTATTATTATTTTCCTCGCACCATCCAGGCAAGCCTTGCCCTAGCCTGGTGCATGAAGGCACAGGGTAAACGTTGTCCACACTCTGCCCCTACTCACACAATGGTCTGGCCTCTCGCCGGGCCCATAGAGGATGGGATTCGACTGTACCATGTCGTCCACGACGTTACTCTTTGAAATCTCCTTGGAGCGAAACTGGGCTGGGGCAGAGAGGTTCTTCCCGTCGTTGTTGCCAAGGTGGTTGTAGCTGACGATGGAGACGGGCTGGAACCGGCGGAAGAAAGAGAGGGGGGCAGCAATGAAAGGCTTGGCTTGAGGGACTCCCTGGTCCCAAACAGGGCAACTGTTCCCCTGAAGGACCAGGTGCGCAGCCTGGGGGTCATTTTGAACTCACAGCTGTCCATGGAGGCTCAGGTCAATTCCGCATCCACCAGCTCCATCGGAGACCCTCCCTGCCTGCACATGGTCTCGCCACAGCGGTCCATGCTCTGGTTATCTCCCGCGTGGACTACTGCCATGCGCTCCACGTGGGGCTCACTTTGAAGGCGACTCGGAAACGGCAGCTAATCCAGACTTGTGACTGGGAACGTATAGCACCGGTCCTAAAAGACCTTCACTGGCTCCCAGTATGGTACGCAGGATGAGACCCTCCCTGCCCGCAGACTGTCTCGCCAGAGTGGTGCATGCTCTGGTTATCTCCCGCTTGGACTACTGCAATGCGCTCTCCATGGGGCTACCTTTGAAGGTGACCTAGAAACTACAACTAATCCAGAATATGGCAGCTAGACTGGGGACTGGGAGCGGCCGCCGAGACCACATAACACCGGTCTTGAAAGACCTACACTGGCTCCCAGTACGTTTCTGAGCACAATTCAAAGTGTTGGTGCTGACCTTGAAAGCCCTAAACAGCCTTGGCCCAGTATTCCTGAAGGTGAGTCTCCACTCCCATCATTCAGCCCGGACACTGAGCTCCAGCTCCGAGGGTCTTCTGGCGGTTCCCTCACTGCGAGAAGCGAGGTTACAGGGAACCAGGCAGAGGGCCTTCTCGGTGGTGGCGCCCACCCTGTGGAACTCCCTCCCAGCAGATGTCAAGGAAATAAACAACTATCTGAATTTCGGAAGACATCTGAAGGCAGCCCTGTTTAGGGAAGTTTTTAATGTTTGACGTTTTATCACGTTTTTAATATTTTGCTGGCATCCGCCCAAAGTGACTAGGGCGGTCATAGAATCATAGAGTTGGAAGAGACCACAAGGGCCACCGAGTCCAACCCCCTGCCAAGCAGGAAACACCATCAGAGCACTCCTGACATATGGTTGTCAAGCCTCTGCTTAAAGACCTCCAAAGGAGGAGACTCCACCACACTCCTTGGCAGCAAATTCCACTGTCAAACAGCTCTTACTGTCCGATGGGCAGGATTTAAGTGATAAAATTATTACTGTTTGTATTACTAAAAACCACACAAAGGCCTCAGGGAACAGCTCGATTAAATAGCAAAGCAAAGCAGCTGTCTTATCCTGGTTCGAGAGGCGGTTAAGCACTTCATTTTGGAACCAGTTAAGCCGGTTTGGCTGCCCGAAGGGTCAAGCTAGGGGTCAGCAGACTCCTGTGGACAGATCTCTGTTTCTTTATCAAGAGTCACTTCTGGGCAACGTTTTGGGGGTGCCATGCCAGCAATAGGAGGGTCTAGAGGCAATAGCGGTTGGAGGCAAGGGATGGTTTCGACGTTTCCTTAGGACCTTTTTCTTTTTATTAAGTACAAATTAGAAAACATACATATTTACAACAAAAGAAAACACAAAGGAAAAAGAAAATACATATAACCAAGGAAAAAAATTAGAGAATACTTTGCCTCTTTTCATATTTACAGTTATTTATACCTCTATAAAATGCTGTTCATAATAAAGGAGTGAAATGAAAGAGAAGATATCGGGGGGAAATAAAAAAAGAACAAAGAAAAAATAAAGGAGTAAAAGAAAAGAATCATAGGTGAAAATTGTTTAAAGTAGATACATAGCCGTTTCCCATCTATATTTATATTCAATTGTATAATTTCATCTTGTCCTTATCTACCTTAAAAAGTGTTGTTTTTTTAAGAGACTTCCATCGTGTGCCTCACGCGTTTTTTATAATCCATTCGTTCTTCATATTTTACCTTTGGATTTCCTTAATGTCTCACTTTGTGTTTTTTATATTACGCACAAGATTATTCTAAACACAACCAGGTTTTTGTAGTCGAGCCCTGGTTTTGTAAATAATCATTTAAGAACTCCCATTGCTTCCTAACCATGGTTTTGGATTTCCTCCTTATTACAGTGGTGCCCCGCAAGACGAATGCCTCGCAAGACGGAAAACCCGCTAGACGAAAGGGTTTTCCGCTTTTCAATGCGCTTCGCAGGACGAATTTCCCTATGGGCTTGCTTTGCAAGACGAAAATGTCTTGCGAGTCTCGAGATTTTTTTCCGCTCCCCACCCCCTTTTTCTAAGCCGCTAAACCGCTAATAGCCTTTTAGCAGCTAATCCGCTAATCCCTTAAGCCTTTAATAGCCGCTAATAGCCACTAAACCGCTAATCCACTAATAGGGTTGCTTCGCAAGACGAAAAAACCGCTAGACGAAGAGACTCGCGGAACGAATTAATTTCGTCTTGCGAGGCACCACTGTATTCTGAACACAACTAGGTTTTTGTAGTCGAGCCCTGGTTTTGTAAATAATCATTTAAGAACTCCCATTGCTTCCTAACCATGGTTTTGGATTTCCTCCTTATTATATCCGTCGGTTTTGCTAGTTCCAGGTACTCGCAAAGTTCCCCCTGTCGGAAAGAAGACGGCATCCCAACAAAAAGAAACTGGTTGGGGAAGTTTCCTTAGGACGTTTTGGGTTAAGCGGCTCACCTTAATCCCAGAGCTGATGAGGAAATCCACCAGCACCGATTTTATCTTCGTCTGGCCGGACTTGAAGTCATCGCCGACGATGAAGACACGGTGCTGCACAGCCAGTTGGATGACCCCTGGCAGGAAGGTGTTCTGGGGGGAGCCATTGATGTAACTGCACCCCTCCAAGATGCTGGCGACGGCAAAGAGGGTGGAGGGCGAGACGTCCAGGCCGGACTGGACCCCCCAAAAAAGGAAGAGAAAAGGCAAGAGAGTGAAAGACTTCTGGGAAATGATATATAATGAGCTGAAGAAGATTTTGAAATATACTTTTACAAAGAAGCCAGAGGTCTTTCTGTTAGGTATTCTGGGAAAGGAGATTAAGAGAAAGGATAGTAAATTTCTCCAATATGCAGCGACTGCAGCAAGAGTGTTACTGGCACAAAAACGGAAACAACAGGAAATACCGACAATAGAAGAATGGAGGTCCAAGTTGTTAGATTATGCCGAATTGGATAAGATGACTGGAAAGATTAGATACCTAAGAGACCAAAAGTTTACAGAAAACTGGGGGAATTTTGTTAAGTATCTGGAGAGTATAAGTGAGGGTCAAATAACCCTAGAAGGTTTTAAAAGAGCACTGTGAATATATGAGAGACATTGTTAAAAGGAATGAGAGGGGAAAAATATAACTAATGACAATGGTAAAAAAAGGAAATGCGGAAATTAATAGTGACTACGAAAGATTTACGGAAAAGCTGAAGGAAGTCCAAAATCAAAGACTTGGAAATTGAAATGTGAAATGTGAAAATAATGTATGTTTTGTTTTGTTTTGTTGTAAATTAATAAAAATTATTTACAAAAAAAAAAAAAAGGAAGAGAAAAGAGGTGGTTCGATGGGCAGCAAGGCAGAAGATGTCTTGGGGGGGTACCTCTCCCACCCAGGCACGCCCCCCAACCACAGAAACTCCCTGGGGAGGGCCTCTAGATCCCAACTCTCGGCGGACAGCAAGATCCCTCACTCTCAATCTCCGGGTTGTGGGTTCGAGTCTCAGGTTGGGCAAAAAAATCCTGTGTTGCAGGGGGTTGGGCTAGATGACCCCCTCCCCCCGGAAGACCTTCCAACTACAGTGGTACCTCGGGTTAAGTACTTGATTCGTTCCGGAGGTCCGTTCTTAACCTGAAACTGTTCTTAACCTGAAGCACCGCTTTAGCTAATGGGGCCTCCTGCTGCCGCCGTAGCCCGATTTCTGTTCTTATCCGGAAGCAAAGTTCTTAACTTGAAGCACTATTTCTGGGTTAGCGGAGTCTGTCACCTGAAGCGTATGTAACCTGAGGTACCACTGTACAGCCATACCTCAAGTTGAATGCAGTGGCGTAGCGTGGGAGGTGCAGGGGGTGCCGGCCGCACCGGGCGCAACATCTGGGGGTTAGGGTTAGGGGGCGCAAATCCACGGGTTCGGGGGCGCAAATTACTTGCCTTGCCCCGGGTGCTGACAACCCACGCTACGCCACTGGTTGAATGTGCTTCGGGTTGAGCGTGTTCAAGTTGCGCTCTGCAGCAACCCAGAAGTAACGGAGCGCGTTACTTCCGGGTTGCGGCAAAACGCAACCAATGCATGCGCAGACACACCGTCGTGTCTTAGTGTTCCATTCAGGATGCGGACAGGGCTCTGGAACGGATCCGGTTTGAATCCCGAGGTACCACTGTTCGCAGTTCTAGGAGAAATCCCTGATTAATGGTGCACCGTTCCTTACTTCTGGCAAAGGATTCCAGGATAGCTGAAGCCCTTAATTTCAGGACTGTGGGTTGGAGCAAAAAAGCAAAAAATATTCCTCCACTACAGATGGTTGGGGAAGATGACTATTGGGGTCATCTTTTTTTAGATGCCTTTTCTTAGATCACGGATGAAGGAAACCCTGTTGTTGTTGTGCGGTTTGGGAGCTGCACGGTCAGGGGAAAAACAACGCTGTCCAGGGTTGTAAAGACTGCGAAGAGAATAACTGGGTGCACTCTTCCCACCCCGGATCAAATCTACGCTTCCAGGTGCCATAAGAAAGCTGCAGAGATAGCGCAGGATAGTGCGCACCCCGGAAATGATCTCTTTCAGCTTCTGCCTTCTGGAAGAAAGTAAAGGGACCCCTGACCATTAGGTCCAGTCGTGGCCGACTCTGGGGTTGCGGCGCTCATCTCACTTTACTGGCCGAGGGAGCCGGCGTACAGCTTCCGGGTCATGTGGCCAGCAGGACTAAGCCGCTTCTGGCGAACCAGAGCAGCACACGGAAACGCCGTTTACCTTCCAGCCGGAGCGGTACCTATTTATCTACTTGCACTTTGACGTGCTTTTGAACTGCTAGGTGGGCAGGAGCAGGGACCGAGCAACGGGAGCTCATCCCATCGCAGGGATTTGAACCGCCGACCTTCTGATCAGCAAGTCCTAGGCTCTGTGGTTTAACCCACAGCGCCACCCGTGTCCCTTTCTGGAAGAAGGTACAGGGTTATAAAGACTAGGACTAGCCGCCTGAGAAACAGTTTCTATCCAAATGCGGTTTTGGTTTTAAACACAGTGTAAAGTAGTCTTTGGGACGCGGGTGGCGCTGTGGGTTAAGCCACAGAGCCTAGGACTTGCCGATCAGAAGGTCGGCGGTTCGAATCCCCGCGACGGGGTGAGCTCAACAACAATTTCAAGTTTGAACTCGCTTCACAGAAAAACGATCATGCAATTCATTTAAAAACGAACAAACCAACAATTGAAGTATAAGGTTCAGGAAAAGAGGAGGTGCAGATTAAAGAGGAGGAGGATGAAGGGAGGTATTTGGGCAACTCACCTCGATGGCTTGGAGCAAGTTGTCGGCTGTGTCGTTCACACCGGGCTGGGAGTCGCAAAAGCACTCCGTGTTTGCCGTCCAGAGCACAATCACTTTGTCTACCCCGCTGGAACTCTTGAAGTCCCGGATATCTTGTCGGATCTGGGCCATCTAAGTAAAGGGGAGGAGGGGAGGAGATTGACCAGGTATTCTACAATGGCATTTCCCAACCCAAAATGGTGAACGAGTGCCTGGAATGCCTTGAGAATGCAGCTAAGTCCATCTACCTTAGTACTCCCTACACTGACTGGCAGCCACAACTTGCCGGGATTTCAGGCAAGGTGATGGAATCCAGCGGTACTTCTGAACCTGAAGAGATCACCTGCAAAGCAGGTGATCCGTTACTGCCTTATGGGACCATTCATTTTTTTAGGAATGTAAGCATTTAATGTCCCAGTCCTAATAATAATAATAATAATAATAATAATAATAATAATTTATTTGTACCCCGCCCCTCTGTCTGGGTTTCCCCAGCCACTCTGGGCGGCTTCCACAGAAACCAAAAATACAGTAAAATCACACATTAAAAACTTCCCTGAACAGGACTGCCTTAAGATGTCTTCTGAATGTCAGGTAGTTGTTTTTTGCTTTGACATCTAATGGGAGGGCATTCCACAGGGCGGGGGGCCACCACCGAGAAGGCCCTCTGCCTGGTTCCCTGTAGCTTTGCTTCTCGCAATGAGGGAACCGCCAGAAGGCCCTCAGCGCTGGACCTCAGCGACCAGGCAGAACGATGGGGGTGGAGATGCTCCTTCAAGTAAACTGGGCCAAGGCCGTTTAGGGCTTTAAAGATCAGCACCAACACTTTGAATTGTGCTCGGAAACGTACTGGGAGCCAATGTAGGTCTTTCAGGACCGGTGTTATGTGGTCTCGGCGGCTGCCCCCAGTCACCCTAATTTGCGGGTTGCCATCTGATTAGATTTCACTTTGATTCTGATTTGATTTCAGGATGTATTTTAATTGATTGCTTGATTTTATGGTAAGATGTTATATATCTGATGTTAGCCGCTCTGAGCCCAGTTTTGGCTGGGGAGGGCAGGGTATAAATATTATTATTATTATTATTATTATTATTATTATTATTATTATTATTACAAAACCTATGATCGCAGTTCTTGTGGTTTTGAATAAAAGGGGTCATTTTAAGTAGGAATATACGAAAAAATGCCTCTTACAGACAACAGGTCCACATAGGCCAGTATTGCCTACACAGACTGGCAGCAGCTACCCAGGGTTTCTGACAAGGGAGTTTCCTCCAGGAGCATTATGGGATGTTGAACAGCTGAGCTGCGGGTTCTTCCCTTAGAAACTAAGACAAGTCTTCAAGCTTCTGAATAAACGACTGGTTTAAAATCTTGCTTTAGGCCAAGTCAACCCCCCTGGGCTATCTAACCCAGTTTGGCAAACACAGACTGGCAGCGTTTCTCTCCCAGGCGACGCTGCCGGGAATCGAACCCAGGACACTGTAATAAACCCGAGCTTTGCAGAGCTTTCCTGCGCACAGAACAGCCCAGGGGGTCTGGATACAGCCCTGGGCAATGCCAGCAGCTGGGAGCCCCGTGCCCGCTGGTCCCAAGCGCCCACCTGCTCTGCTATGGTTCCAGTCAGGATGTTATCGGCTCTCTCCTCCTGGTTGTCCGCGATGAACTTGGGGATGTAGATGGAGGCCCTTGGCTTCAGGCCCTCCATGTGGGGGCGCAGCTGCTCTTGCAGTGCCCAGTCGAGGACTTGCGCCCGGTGCATGGCATCCGCTAGGTTCAAGGAAGAGATATCCCAGCCTGGCAGGAGGAAAAGGGCAAGACAGGAACGGTCACACTATGAATATACTGCCCCCCCCCCTTTGTTTCTTTAGAAAAAGAGCTATCTAAGGCAGGGGCCATGGGACGTGGGTGGCGCTGTGGGTTAAACCACAGAGCCTAGGGCTTGCCAATCAGAAGGTCGGCGGTTCGAATCCCCGTGACGGGGTGAGCTCCCGTTGCTCGGTCCCTGCTCCTGCCAACCTAGCAGTTCGAAAGCACGTCAAAGTGCAAGTAGATAAATAGGTACCACTCCGGTGGGAAGGTAAATGGTGTTTCCGTGCGCTGCTCTGGTTCGCCAGAAGCGGCTTAGACCTGCAAGAAGATCAAACCTCTCCATTCTGAAGGAAATCAGCCCTGAGTGCTCACTGGAAGGACAGATCCTGAAGCTGAGGCTCCAAGACTTTGGCCACCTCATGAGAAGAGAAGACTCCCTGGAAAAGACCCTGATGCTGGGAAAGATGGAGGGCAGAAGGAGAAGGGGATGACAGAGGACGAGATGGTGGGACAGTGGTCTCGAAGCTACCAGCATGAGTTTGACCAAACTGCGGGAGGCAGTGGAAGACAGGAGGGCCTGGCGTGCTCTGGTCCATGGGGTCACGAAGAGTCGGACACGACTAAACAACAACAACATCTTCTGCCTATCCAAATGAACTTAATTTACTCATTCATTTGTCTTCTTTAAATATATACTCTTACGTAACTTCAGGTTATAATCCGGCCAGTGTTTTTATCTGCTTGCAATTTATCTGTAAATAACTTTTAGGCAATTTCCGCCCGGACATCATTTCCGACGGCCAAATCCCGGCTATGTCCGGGAGATTCGAACCCAGCACTTACCATCAAAGACGATATCATTGGGGTGAACCATTGGAAGGAGATCGCGGAAAGGGATGTAGACTTCGCCGGTCGGACCGCTGCCCAGACAAACGGTGGATGCTTGCAAAAGAGATCCGTAATAGTTGGCATGCTAGGAGAGAGAAAGGAGGGAGACTTATTAGAAACGTTGAGATCTCGGCTCACAGCTTTAGCCCACAACCTTCCCGATTCAGGGAGGGTACCCAGCAAAGTTCCAGAAAGACATCTACTTCTGCTTCATTGACTATGCAAAAGCCTTTGACTGTGTCGACCACAGCAAACTATGGCAAGTTCTTAAAGAAATGGGAGTGCCTGATCACCTCATCTGTCTCCTGAGAAATCTCTATGTGGGACAAGAAGCTACAGTTAGAACTGGATATGGAACAACTGAAGGGTTCAAAATTGGGAAAGGAGTACGGCAAGGCTGTATATTGTCTCCCTGCTTATTTAACTTATATGCATCATGCGAAAGGCTGGGCTGGATGAATCCCTAGCCGGAATTAAGATTGCCGAAAGAAATATCAACAACCTCAGATATGCAGATGACACAACCCTGATGGCAGAAAGTGAGGAGGAATTGAAGAACCTTTTAATGAGGGTGAAAGAGGAGAGCGCAAAATATGGTTTGAAGCTCAACATCAAAAAAGCGAAGATCATGGCCACTGGGCCCATCACCTTCTGGCAAAAAGAAGAAGAAATGTAGGCAGTGAGAGATTTTACTTTCTTGAGCTCCAGGATCACTGCAGATGGTGACAGCATTCACGAAATTAAAAGACGTCTGCATCTTGGGAGAAAAGCAATGACAAACCTAGACAGCATCTTAAAAAGCAGAGACATCACCTTGCCGACAAAGGTCTGTATAGTAAAAGCTATGGTTTTCCCAGTAGTGATGTATGGAAGTGAGAGCTGGACCATAAAGAAGGCTGATCGCTGAAGAATGGATGCTTTTGAATTCTGGTGCTGGAGGAGACTCTTGAGAGTCCCATGGACTGCAAGAAGATCAAACCTCTCCATTCTGAAAGAAACCAGCCCTGAGTGCTCACTGGAAGGCCAGATCGTGAAGCTGAGGCTCCAAGACTTTGGCCACCTCATGAGAAGAGAAGACTCCCTGGAAAAGACCCTGATGCTGGGAGTGCTTCTCAGTTCAAACAAATTTCCCAGAGTGACTCGACGACAACAAAAGGAAAACAGAAGTGAAGGAAACAACAAATTGGCAGAAATAAAAACAATCATGGACACACACCCCGCAAATAAAAAAAAAGATAAAATACATTTGTTGCTACCAAAAGGCTAGTCGGACTTGGCCCGGCACAAAACTTTCCTTACTCCTGTTTTTAGCCCTCGTTCCCACATAAAGCCCGATAGCGGCCCCCAGTTTCACTCGCCTTCCGTCCCGTCTTGGTCATCCATGAGAGGCCCAGCCGATTGGCTAAGACGGCGGCCATCACCGTGGAGCCGTTGTTCCCGCCCCATCCGACCAGCATCACGCCCAGCTTGGGGACACGCCTCTCTGTGCGGAGAACGACATCGGTGGAGGATGGCTTCACCTGCGGGAGTGACAATTCAGGAGAACGTCAGGACAGATCCTGAAGCTGAGGCTCCAGGGCTTTGGCCGCCTCGTGAGAAGAGAAGACTCCCTGGAAAAGACCTTGATGTTGGGGAAGATGGAGGGCGCAAGGAGAAAGGGACGGCAGAGGACGAGATGGCGGGACAGCGTCAGGGCCATCTCAAGCATATCCGATGCCCTGGTGCAAAGATCTCTCTGCCCTCCATCCCAGCAGTTTCCCAGAGTTGTCCACTTGTTGACCTTTTCCCAAGCCTCTGCAGGCATCGCTCTACTCCCGCGAAGGCTTAGAAGAAGAAGAGGAGGAGTTTGGATTTGATATCCCGCCTTTCACTCCCTTTAAGGAGTCTCAAAGCGGCTAACATACTCCTTTTCCTTCCTCCCCCACAACAAACACTCTGTGAGGTGAGTGGGGCTGAGAGACTTCAGAGAAGTGTGACTGGCCCAAGGTCACCCAGCAGCTGCAGGTGGAGGAGCGGGGAAGCGAACCCGGTTCCCCAGATTACGAGTCTACCGCTCTTAACCACTACACCACACTGGATCTCAGTGGAAGGAAGCTGCATGCCCGCCAGCTATATACAGTGGTACCTCAGGTTACAGACGCTTCAGGTTACAGACTCCGCTAACCCAGAAATAGTACCTCGGGTTAAGAACTTTGCTTCAGGATGAGAACAGAAATCGTGCAGCAGCAGGAGACCCCATTAGCTAAAGTGGTGGTTCGCGTTAAGAACAGTTTCAGGTTAAGAACGGACCTCTGGAACGAATCAAGTACTTAACCAGAGGTACCACTGTACCTCTGTACACTGCCAGATAGTTCAAATTGGTGTGGACCAGTTTAAGGCACGTCTGATGCCCCCCCCCCACCTCTACTCCTTCAGTCATAGAATCATAGAGTTGGAAGAGACCACAAGGGCCATCGAGTCCAACCCCCTGCCAAGCAGGAAACACCATCAGAGCACTCCTGACATATGGTTGTCAAGCCTCTGCTTAAAGACCTCCAAAGAAGGAGACTCCACCACACTCCTTGGCAGCAAATTCCACTGTCAAACAGCTCTTACTGTCAGGAAGTTCTTCCTCATGTTTAGGTGGAATCTTCTTTCTTGTAGTTTGGATCCATTGCTCCATGTCCGCTTCTCTGGAGCAGCAGAAAACAGCCTTTCTCCCTCCTCTATGTGACATCCTTTTATATATTTGAACATGGCTATCATATCACCCCTTAACCTCCTCTTCTCCAGGCTAAACATGCCCAGCTCCCTTAGCCGTTCCTCATAAGGCATCGTTTCCAGGCCTTTGACCATTTTGGTTGCCCTCCTCTGGACACGTTCCAGTTTGTCAGTGTCCTTCTTGAACTGTGGTGCCCAGAACTGGACACAGTACTCCAGGTGAGGTCTGACCAGAGCAGAATACAGTGGCACTATAACTTCCCTTGATCTAGATGCTATACTCCTATTGATGCAGCCCAGAATTGCACTGGCTTTTTTAGCTGCCGCGTCACACTGTTGGCTCATGTCAAGTTTGTGGTCAACCAAGACTCCTAGATCCTTTTCACATGTACCGCTCTCAAGCTAGGTGTCACCCATCTTGTATTTGTGCCTCTCATTTTTTTTGCCCAAGTGCAATACTTTACATTTCTCCCTGTTAAATGTTAACTCACCCATCTTGAGGTTCCCCCCCCCATTCCCCATTTTATACCATACCTTGGTCACCCCGTTTTCCTGGCAGACTTGAGCTGTGGGGTAGCTGTATCTGGCCTCAATGAAGTCTGGGGTGTACTTGACATCTGGGCTCTCGACCACAAACGGGGACGTCATGTTGTTTGTTCTGGGGGAGAAAAAGAGCGAAATTAAATAGCTGGCAACCGCTTCAATCTCCCTAAGGGACACAGAGTGAGGGATGTGTCTCTCTGTGCGAGTTCCTGTTCCGGATGGATGGAGGAATGCAGGCTGGAAAAGGGCAGAGCCGTTTCTGCAGAGTCTCTGTGCCGGAAAGGGGGAGTGAAAGGGGAATGAGCCAATCCCAGTGTTCAGAAGGCGGGAGAAGCCTGAACAGAGATTCCTACAGAGGCATGGCAGGGAGAAGAGACCGGGAAGTTATGGCTTGGCTGCATTAAAATAGGAAAAATAAATCTTGGGGAGACATGGGGAGGGAAACAAGAGTGGAAAGGGGGCTGGGGCAGACCCAGGTGTCCGAGAAACATCCCTGCGCTCCCCCCCCCCCAACTCCAGACTGCCAGTTGAGGTCACTGGCCCACCCACCCTAAATGGTTTTAACTGATTGCATTTAAACATTGCTGTAAGAAATAACCACACCGCACTGTCCAATTATTAACTAAGTGGCAAAGCTGGGGGTCCTCATCCTCTCTAGAAAAATTTAGAAGAAAAAGAAAAGGTGAAGAGGTCTTTGAAACCCGGAGGAAGGCCCCCTCAATGTCTGTTCCTCTCGCCGGGGGACGCAGTGCCTCCCTTTGCAAAGCAGGAGGGAATAGGGACCCAGGCGTCCTGGGGGAGGAAGGGAGAGAGAGAGAGAGAGAGATGACGGACCTGGAGGAACAGAGGTGGAGGGAGGGAGGGAGATAAAGAGGACCCATGCGTCCTGGAAGGAGGGAAGGAGGAAGGGAGGGAGAGAGAGAGTGAGGACCCAGGCGTCCTGGAGGGAGGGGGGACCCAGGCGTCCTGGAGGAACAGAGGTGGAGAGGGGTGGGGGAGAGGAAAAGGAAGAGGACCCAGGCGTCCTGGAGGAACAGAGGTGGAGGGAGGGAGGGAGATAAAGGGGACCCAGGTGTCCGGGAAGGAGGAAGGGAGAGAGAGGGGCGGACCCAGGCGTCCTGGAGGAACAGAGGTGGGAGTGGGGGAGAAAGAAAGAAAGAAAGAAAGAAAGAAAGAAAGAAAGAGGACCCATACGTCCTGGAAGGAGGGAAGGAGGAAGGGAGGTGGGGAGAGAGAACCCAGGCGTCCTGGAGGAACAGAGGTGGGAGGGGGCGAGAGAGAGAGAGAGCGAAAGAAAGCGGACCCTGGCGTCCTGGAAAAGCTAAAGCGGGCGTCTTGGGTCCCCGGCGTCCAACCCCCCTCTTCCAAGCCCAAACCTTTCCCCCCCACCACCACCCGGGCCATCTTCGAAGGGAGGGGGTCTCCAGAAAGGACAAAGGGCTGCGGTGTTGGGGTGACGCATCTCCCAGCCCCGCGCCCGGGCGCACCTGACCGAAGCTCCTCCGTTCTGCGCAATGCGCTCAGCCTCCTGCCGCCGGCGCCTTAATTCTTTCCCGGGACCCGCCTATCCCTCTTCTCCCCAACCCACTCGCGGCTCCGCCCCCTCTGGAAAAATTTTCCATCCACTCCCTGCCGAAGACCCCCCCCCCACCTCACCCCCGCCAGCCACGTGCTCCGAGGGGGCCCCCTATTTTGGGCAGAGGAGCTGGTGCCATTGACACCCCCCCCATTTGGCATTGAGATGGAGACCCCCCCACACCCTTCTCCAGGGAGGTTCTGCAATGCGGGGGTTAGCCTCCCCCCCTTGTGGCCTTTTTTTTTGGGGTGGGGGGCGCTAGGAAATCTTGACCTCATTGTTACTGCTTTTTTTGAGGGGAGGAGCATTCCAGGTTTTCAGATTTCCTGGGGCATTTTCATGAATGAAAGTGCCCCCCCACCCCCGGAACCGTTGGGGGGGAGAATGTGCTTGCATCATCTAACCGCCATCCTTCCACTGAGGGTGGGAGCATCTCTAGATATAAAAATGTAGAGTTGGGAGGGACCCCCAGAGGTCATCCAGTCTGACCCCACCGCAAGGCAGTAATTGTTGCCTCGTTCCAGCTGCCACCATCGTCTCTAACCATTGGCCCTGCTGGCTGCTGGGACCTGGCAGTCCCATGACGCGATTCCCGCACTGCAGATGGTTGGACTAGATGACCCTTCCCTTTTTAAAATTTATTTATTTGGTTTCTCGGATTACAGTTTTACAATCACGTATCTGACATACAACAAAAAGATGAGGATTCCATAGAATCTCCTGGACTTCCCTCTTCTCCTTTGTGGGACCTGTTGTCAATCATTTTCTCCTGCATCTTTTATAAGGTAAAGGTAAAGGGACCCCTGACCATTAGGTCCAGTCGTGGCCGACTCTTATATTTTGGAAAGGTATTTTTTTTTCCTTTAAATTTTTTGGGGACCCCCAAGAGAGTGGGGCCCTAAGCTATAGCTTGTTTATCTTATACATAAATCTGGCACTGGGCACAAGGTCTCCGGGTGAGTAATGAGGGTGTACGGTTTCTCTCATTCATCCATCCATCCCCCCCCCCCATTAGCGTCAACTTTTCCCTTTTCTTGCGAGGAATCCTATTCGGAATAAGGGAATTTCCCTTAAAAAAGGGGAAACGTTGTCAGCTACGACCCCCCCCCCCCTTCTCTTTCGAAATCCTGGCCTGTTCTTGAAAAATGTAGCTATCCCTTATCAGTGACCCTCTCCTATCCCCCTATAATTTTCCCACGTAATTCTCACCAGCGAAAGCACATTTTCCCACGGGGTGGGGGCGTTCGTGGGAGGGCAGAGAAATAGTTTCCTCTCCTCTCTCCCCCCACAAGCTGGGCTCCGCCAGGCCTCCCGCGATGGCACGCTTGTTTGAATATTAGGACAAAATGATCCCTTTTCCCTGCTCTGGAATCTCCCGAGCTCAGCAAGTTTTGAGGAAACAAAAGTAGCGCTTCTTTTGTCCTCTCGGGCCCGGCGATGCCAAGTGGGTACATTTCCACTGGCTCGCGGGCGGCGCCCGCCCCACGGCAGCCTTGAGGGCTGACCGTTTGGCCCCACGCCACTCACAGAGGTGCCAACGCCAACCCCCCCCACACACACTGCGGTCAGATCTTTCTGGAATCGGGGCACCGAGCCAGCGGCTCGCCTCACCCAACCGCCCATTCCTTTTGGGTCTCGTTTTCCGGAGGGTAGGACTCGAACCCACAGCTTCAGGTTTCGAGAAAGGAGGTTGCAGCAAAATTGTCAGCCTTCTGACAGCAAGGGCTGTTTGACTCTCCTTAAAGCATAGGTTGGGTGGCAAAAATGCCAAATCTCACATTTCTTCGTTTCCGTTTTGTTTTGGAAAGCATGACTCTAGCCCTTAAGAAAAATTGGATTGGGAAAGGTATTAGGTCCAGTCATGACCGACTCTGGGGTTGTGGCGCTCATCTTGCTTTATTGGCCGAGGGAGCCGGCGTACAGCTTCCGGGTCATGTGGCCAGCAGGACTAAGCCGCTTCTGGTGAACCAGAGTTCCCGCTGGAGCGGTACCTATTTATCTACTTGCACTTTGACGTGCTTTCGAACTGCTAGGTTGGCAGGAGCAGGGACCAAGCAACGAGAGCTCATCCCGTCACGGGGATTCGAACCACCGACCTTCTGATCGGCAAGTCCTGGGCTCTGTGGTTTAACCCACAGCGCCACCTGTGTCCCTTTCAAGAAAAATAGATGGCCCTTTATCACTGGGTTTTTCTGCGCAAATTTTTTATTGATTCTATTGCACTAATGGACTTGATTGGCAACTGCCTGGTTTTCTTCGCTTTCTTTTAGGAAAGGGCTTTTAATAGTGCTGTGATGCTCATAATCTCTGCAGTCATAATCTGTAGATTTGGGTTGTTGTTGTTTTTTTAAAACAAATTTATTCTAGTAGCATTTTTTCCATTATTTGTTAGTGACTATAAGCAGAGACACCACCTTGCCCACAAAGGTCCGTATAGTTAAAGCTATGGTTTTCCCAGTAGTGATGTATGGAAGTGAGAGCTGGACCATAAAGAAGGCTGATCGCCGAAGAATGGATGCTTTTGAATTCTGGTGCTGGAGGAGACTCTTGAGAGTCCCATGGACTGCAAGAAGATCAAACCTCTCCATTCGGAAGGAAATCAGCCCTGAGTGCTCACTGGAAGGACAGATCCTGAAGCTGAGGCTCCAAGACTTTGGCCACCTCATGAGAAGAGAAGACTCCCTGGAAAAGACCCTGATGTTGGGAAAGATGGAGGGCGCAAGGAGAAGGGGACGACAGAGGACGAGATGGTGGGACAGTGTTCTCAAAGCTACCAGCATGAGTGGCCAAGTGGTCTAGTGGAAGACAGGAGTGCCTGGCATGCTCTGGTCCAGGGGGTCACGAAGAGGCGGACACGACTCAACGACTCAAGAACAAAATATTTTTTGACTTTCTCCACTTGATTTGTAATTTTATCTGAGTCCTATTATCGGGGGGGGGGGGGGGAGGTGAGATTGTAAAGGAATATGATAAAGAATAATCGCCGGGGTCTAGTTTCGTTTTTGCAAACCGCTTGGAGGGCTGGCCTAAAAAACACATCAGTTAAAACACCCCCTCGGCATGCCAAGCAGGGGTCCGTGGTTGCTCCCATACAATAGGGGGCCGAGGTGGAATCTCGCTGCCCAGATAATGAGAGTCACAAGAGCTGCTGCGTGCCAGTAGTTTTCCACTGGGAAGAGTGAAGCTCATCTTTTGCGTTCAGCAGGGAAGCGGAAGCCTCTGGGAATAAAAGCAGGGCTGATGGACTGGAGGGTGTCGGAAGCACAAGACAGACCCATTCAACTTTGTCGTTTTGGGCCATTCCCAAAATAACTCCTGAAAGCCAAAGAGCTGCTAGCTGCCTTGCTCAGAGGTCACACGGGCCTCTTAAAAAATAAAACCACCTTTGCTTTAGCATTCCGCACACGGAGAGTTCCAGAATGTTTAAATATTCAGGGGGCTGTAGCCCGTCTCTCCCCCCCCCCCAAGAGCAAGGATCCAGGAGCAACGCAGAGCAGGGACACCCAATGTCATGTGGAAATTTCCATCTCTGCCACCGTCAGGCCTGGCCGGGCAAGGAGGAGACAGAAACAGATCATAGAATCATAGAATCCTAGAGTTGGAAGAGACCACAAGGGCCATCGAGTCCAACCCCCTGCCAAGCAGGAAACACCATCAGAGCACTCCTGACATATGGTTGTCAAGCCTCTGCTTAAAGACCTCCAAAGAAGGAGACTCCACCACATTCCTTGGCAGCAAATTCCACTGTCAAACAGCTCTTACTGTCAGGAAGTTCTTCCTAATGTTGAGGTGGAATCTTCTTTCTTGTAGTTTGCATCCATTGCTCCGATTTTCCCCGACTTTAAATTAAGTTCTGTTTTCAAGATTTTGGAAAACCTGCACGTAGATTCGCTGGCGTTTCCCCCCCTGGAGATTTCTAACAATGCATACGTTCGCAAAGGAATTTCCCCTACTGTTACTTTTAGCAAATATTTGCATTCTTATTATCACCACCACCACCCGAGTGACTGATTCTACAAGGTGTGACTGGAAAGATCGATGAACGGTCACAGAAATCGGACGGCGAGAAAACATAAAATCGGCGTCGGAAACCCACAAAATGCTCACAATTGTGGACGGAAATGAAGTCGTAACTCGAAAGACAGTGTATACGAGTGGTTTGAGTGTTTCTGTAAAGGGTGGCAAACCTTCAAGGAATAGGCAAACTTCAGAATAGGAACAAAAAGCAGACCCAACCCATGCAGATTCCAGCATTGTGGGGAAGTTGGACTTTATGTCCCTTGGGAGCCCTTCCAATTTGACAAGATGGGACCAGAAAGTTCAGCGAATGGTCACAGAAATCAGACACTGAGAACATACCACCTTGTTGTTGTTGTTGTTGTTGTTTAGTCGTGTCCGCCTCTTCGTGACCCCCTGGACCAGAGCACGCCAGGCACTCCTGTCTTCCACTGCCTCCCGCAGTTTGGTCAAACTCATGCTGGTTGCTTCGAGAACACTGTCCCACCATCTCGTCCTCCGTCGTCCCCTTCTCCTTGGGCCCTCCATCTTTCCCAACATCAGGGTCTTTTCCAGGGAGTCTTCTCTTCTCATGAGGTGGCCAAAGTCTTGGAGCCTCAGCTTCAGGATCTGTCCTTCCAGTGAGCACTCAGGGCTGATTTCCTTAAGAATGGAGAGGTTTGACCTTCTTGCAGTCCATGGTCTCCTCCAGCACCAGAATTCAAAAGCATCCATTCTTCGGCCATCAGCCTTCTTTATGGTCCAGCTCTCACTTCCATACATCACTACTGGGAAAACCATAGCTTTTACTATACAGACCTTTGTTGGCAAGGTGATGTCTCTGCTTTTTAAGATGCTGTCTAGGTTTGTCATTGCTTTTCTTCCAAGAAGCAGGCGTCTTTTAATTTCGTGGCTGCTGTCACCATCTGCAGTGATCATGGAGCCTGCAACCTTACAGGCCTTCAAAGTAGGCCCCCTCTGATACAACACACCGTTGTCAACGTTCGTAGAACTGTTGGAAACTTCTGGAAAAGTCCTCTTTCCTTGCTGCTTCCAGTTCCCTCGTCGCAGCGGCTTGGACGTGTGAAATGTCAGGGAAATCCGTGCCCTTTCAGTCCAGATCTCAACTCTGGAAACAGAAAGAAATCCGGTGACGCCAGATCAGAATATGGAGGGTGGGACAACTCAGTAACCTCAGGAACGATTCCGCACAGACGATGCAATTCTTCCGCCATCATTCGGACGCACAAACGCCGAACCCACATCAATAACTCACGGGCTCTGTTGACATTTGCCGCTGTTCTGCTTGCCCACGGTCTGCCAAACTGAGGGTCATCTAAGATGGTTTTCCGCCCTTCGCAGAAATCACTCATACACCGTCTTTCGAATTATGGCTTCATCTCCGTACACAATTGTGAGCATTTCGTGGGTTTCCGATGCTGATTGTATGTTCGAATATTTCTCGAGGTCCGATTTCTGTGACCATTCACCGAACTTTCCGGTTGCACCTTGTAGAATTTTATGAATAGCACATACTCCCCCCCGATGCATTAAAAAAGGCCACAGAAGGTCCATCAGACACACGTCTGATTTAAGAAGATTTAAGCCACGCGCCTGATTTTTGCCGGGTATGTAACGTCTAGTGCCCGTTTTGAACCTTTTCGATATCCATTTTGAGGCGAGGAGACCAGAACGCTGCATGGAACAGATTTCTTCGCAAGACTGTACTTTACACAAGGCCCTCACCTGCCGAGTGTAGTAGGGAATTGGGTCTGCAAGTGGGAGATAAACTTTTGGTTATCCTGGCCCCACCTTGGACCTCAGCCCAGGCTCTGGCTGGCAGCAGCAGCCTGAGAGGTAAAGAAGAGTCGTGGAAGATGCAAAACGCTATGGAAGGTTATTATAAAGACAGAGCTCCAAAGGCAGACATGTTTTCATACAATGACTTTATTATGTGTTGCAAAAAGAAAAAGAGAGAGAGAAATATTCGGTTTTGTATTGTTTTTTTCCCCCTTCTGTGTACAAAAAAATGGAGAGATACCAGCTTTTTTTATTTTAAAAAAGGCAAGCGGAGAAAGGACTTTAAGCTGCTTTTAAATGGCGAGTTTGGCAACGTGGGGGAGAAAAACCCTTTTGTGTATGTGTTTGGGTGTATAAACGCACAAACACACATATATACTGTAAACGACTTCATGGTTCAAGGTATTTTTATCCATTGTGCTGTTATTACAAAGGAGGGGAAAAAACCCATCACGTTATGGAATAAGTTAAGATCATGTTCAAATTAGCTTAAGGGGTTCTGGCGACACCTCCCCCCCCCTTCCGCCAGGCCCAAGCCTAAAGTTTTGCCCAAATCAACCACGGAACCAGGAACAGAAAAATAAAAAAGGGCGTCTGAAAAAAGAAACTCTGCTCCCGTCAAAACACACGGTCTCGGAAAAAGAAGCAGCAAAAAGCAAAATCTCACAGTATTCCGCCTCCCCCCTTTTGGATAGTCATTAAATATCTATTTCCAAATTCTACAAAGTCCCAGAATATATATATATATTTATATATATATATATATATATACACACACACACGCAAGTTGTGTAATGTACACAATATATCTTTGTATCCAACTCTCGTTTGCAAAAATATTATCTATAGAGCAGGTTTGTCATATAAAGAACAGAGGTCCATTTTTTTTTTGTCTCTTTCTCTTGTCTACAGTCTCCCTCCTCCAAAAATAATAATAATTATAAGAATTCACCCCCCTCCCCTCTTCCCGCCGCCCTCCCCAATATTATTAGAAGTTCTGAGCGATCAATCCTCATTGCATTAACTCGGAATCCACCTGATTTCTGCGGCCTGGGCTGCTTGTCGCTAAATCAACCTCGGTCAAGAGATTTGGCAGCGGCGGTTTCGGGAATGAATTGACCCGGCGGTGAGGGGAGGGAAGATAACCCCCTAAAACGGCCCGAGATTTCCGAGTCGCAAAAAGCTGGTCGTCAGAAAGAGAGCGCGCGATCCCAGAGATCCGGTTCAGAGCAGAGGGGAAATGCTTTCTGCGTTTTGAGAAAAACACTAAACCCACTTTCCTGCTGACGATAGGAAACTCTCTGTGCGCCCAGGACTTTGGACCACCGTCCCGGATCTCTCTCCTCTCGACTCCTCTCCTAGGAAGGCCCATCGCGAGAGGCTGGTGTTGCGCCGGAGAAGATGGGGGCGCTGCCCTCCCTTTGCCCGATGAGGCCTTTTTGGCCAAAAAGGAACCCCTGACCATTAGGTCCAGTCGTGGCCGACTCTGGGGTTGCGGCGCTCATCTCGCTTTATTGGCCGAGGGAGCCAGCATACAGCTTCCGGGTCAAGTTGCCAGCAGGGCTAAGCCGCTTCTGGCGAACCAGAGCAGCGCACGGAAACACCGTTTACCTTCCCGCCGGAGCGGTACCTATTTATCTACTTGCACTTGATGTGCTTTCGAAATGCTAGGTTGGCAGGAGCAGGGACCGAGCAACGGGAGCTCACCCTCTCATTGCGGGGATTCGAACCGCCGACCTTGTGATCGGCGAGTCCTAGGCTCTGTGGTTTAACCCACAGCGCCACCTGCGTCCCTTTTCGGCCAAAGCGGGGTGCAAAAAAAAATCATACCCCAATCCGCACTGCACGTACCCGAATAATCTGCACCGAATCCTTTTTTGCAAGAGGCTGTTTTCAATTTCCAACAGACCCATAGTTCCTGAGAGGCGGAAGAGTTTGGAAAAGGAGTGGAAGACTGGGGAGAGGTTGTTCTTGAGGGAGTGGCGGGGACGGGCACCCAAATCGGAGGGCAAGTATTGTCGTTGTGCTTTTGCTCTCCTGCCTGAAACCAACCCTTCGGTTTCCCCTCTGCTTTCAAAATTATTGTTGTTCTGTGCTGTGTGCACGAGTTGAAAGGAAAGAACGGGTGGTTCCTATGGCAATTCTGCGGCCCCTTTCCAAAGCGCCCCACACCTTTTAACGCCCTGTCGTTTCTCAGGCTCCCAGAGCAGGGCTCGCGAATGCTCCCATAAATGAGAACGATAAAAGAATGTGCAAAAATTTAGACCCGTTGGGAATCGACAAAACCTGGCTGCGTTTCAAGGAAACCCTGGGAAGAGCGAAGCAAAGGCCCGTTGTCTCTTCTGCGGTGTTCACTGGGCCTTTGGGGCGTTGGGGGAAAGGGGAGGCTGTGCCAGGCCAGACTCTGCCCAAAGCGAGACCCAGCAGTGCTGGGGGTCGTCGTCCCACAAGCTCTCCCCGACAACCTCGCCCCAGAAACATTTTGGGGACCCCCCCCCCACTGATTGATCTACACCAACGATGGCCAAACTTGGCCCTCCAGCTGTTTTAGGGCTACAACTCCCATCATCCCTAGCTAACAGTGTACAGTGGTACCTCGGGTTAAGTACTTAATTCGTTCCGGAGGTCCGTACTTAACCTGAAACTGTTCTTAACCTGAAGCACCACTTTAGCTAATGGGGCCTCCTGCTGCCGCCGCGCGATTTCTGTTCTCATCCTGAAGCAAAGTTCTTAACCTGAAGCACTGTTTCTGGGTTAGCGGAGTCTGTAACCTGAAGCGTATGTAACCCGAGGTACCACTGTGTTTTTGGTCATTGTTGGAAGCCGCCCAGAGTGGCTGGGGAAACCCAGCCAGATGGGCAGGGTACAGATAATAAATTATTATTATTATTATTATTATTATTATTATTATTATTATTACAGAACCAGTGGTCAGGGATGATGGGAATTGTAGTCCCAAAACAGCCATGTGTGGCCATCGATGATCTACACAGTTCTTGGTTTCCTGTTAAGTCGTGGAAGGGCCAAAGTGAAAAACAGTCTCTCGGTTTTTTTGAGTAGATACTATCCGAAAAATAAGCAAACTTCTCCTTTCTTTCACTGTCTTCTTTAATATCCGGGAAGAGAACTGCTTATATAAAACGGGGGCCGGGCCCCTTGTACCTTCCCTCCCCCCCACCTGAAAACTCCGGGGTTTGTACAGCAAAAGCGACGGGTCGTCTCTCACGCAGGGGTGCGAATCGCGCGCCGATCCTTGTCGTGCCGCACAGAGATCTCTCAAACATTTTCCTCCTCCTGCTGCTGCCGCCGCTCCTCTTCCCTGTTCCGGAAGCCGTTCCCAGGTTTGCAATCGCCGCCAGCGGAACCGGAGGGTGGTGGGCTCTCTGCAAAAACTTTCACCGCCCCCCCACCCCTCTCAGTGCCAAGACTGCAACTGCAGCTGGTCGTATTCGGCTATCAGTTTTTTGATGTGGGCCAGTTTGTTATGCAGGTATTCGCAGCGGTTCTTCTCCTGGCTGTAGTTTGGGTTAGTCTGCAAGGAAGGATGGAGAGAGATGGAAGGGGGAAAGAAATTTATTTTTATTACAATTATAATAATACAGGCATACCTCAGGTTACAGGGGACGTGGGTGGCGCTGGGGGTTAAACCACAGAGCCTAGGGCTTGCCGATCAGAAGGTCGGCGGTTCGAATCCCCGCAATGACGGGGTGAGCTCCCGTTGCTCGGTCCCTGCTCCTGCCAACCTAGCAGTTCGAAAGCACGCCAAAGTGCAAGTAGATAAATAGGTACCGCTCCGGCGGGAAGGTAAACGGCGTTTCCGTGCGCTGCTCTGGTTTGCCAGAAGCGGCTTAGTCCTGCTGGTCACATGACCCGGAAGCTGTACGCCGGCTCCCTCAGCCAGTAAAGCGAGATGAGCGCCACAACCCCAGTCGGTCACGACTGGACCTAACAGTCAGGGGTCCCTTTACCTTTACCCCTGAACATAAGGGACGCAGGTGGCGCTGTGGGTTAAACCACAGAGCCTAGGGCTTGCCTATCAGAAGGTCGGTGGTGCGAATCCCCGTGACGGGGTGAGCTCCCGTTGCTTGGTCCCTGCTCCTGCCAACCTAGCAGTTCGAAAGCACGTCAAAGTGCAAGTAGATAAATAGGTACCACTCCAGTGGGAAAGCAAACGGCGTTTCCGTGCGCTGCTCTGGTTCGCCAGAAGCAGCTTAGTCCTGCTGGCCACATGACCTGGAAGCTGTACGCCGGCTCCCTCGGCCAATAAAGCGAGATAAGCGCCGCAACCCCAGAGTCGGTCAAGACTGGACCTAATGGTCAGGGGTCTCTTTAGCTTCAGCATAGTCCAACCCCCCTCACTGCAATGCAGGAATCTCCACCATCTTTTAATTTTTTGCTCTCTGGCAACTGACATTCTAAGGTAGACTGCTGCTGAACAGAAAGCTTTACCTATTAGCCACCGTTCCTTCGCCCCACCCTGATGACTGCCTGACGTTTCTGTCCTACAACTGGAAGCTGCTGTTTCAAACATCGGGGAGCAACCAAGGATGGAAAGAAAGGCTGTTTTGACATCCTCCTTTCTCCAGGAGCCTGCCATGAACCCCAGTTTATTTCCTCAGTTGCTTCTCACACACACAGCGAGGGGAAACTTGCTTTGCTGTGACAAGGGCGGGGTACGAACTGGGGCCACCCGATTTTCCTTCTTTCCTCTTCCCTCCTCCTCCCTTTTTCCTTGTGTGTCATTTCTAAGGTGGGTGGGGGCGCAAGGACTGTCTCATTTAAAAACTGACTGCATGTGGCCCTAAGGAAGTTAAGATTGGCTTCAACCAAAGCCAGGGCCTTTTCAGCTCTGGCCCCGGCCTGGTGGAACGCTCTGCCTCATGAGACCAGGGCCCTGCAGGATCTGATTTCTTTCCGCAGGGCCTGTAAGTCAGAGTTGTTCTGCCTGGCCTTTGGCTTGGAGCCAATTTCATTCCCTCCCTCTCTTTCTTTTTTCTTTTCCTTCTCCTCCTGCGATGAGGCTACATTTTAATATTTTAATGTTTCAATGTTGTATTTTAATTTTGTTTTTAAGTTGTAATCATTCAACTTGTTTTTATTATTGCTTGTAAGCCGCTCTGAGCCTGGCCTTGGCTGGGGAGGGCGGGGTATAAATAAAAACTATTATTATTATTATTATTATTATTATTATGTAAGCCTCTCTCTTTTTTGGCGCAACCGCTTTATAGAAATAAGCAAGCAAGACTCACTTTTTTGATTTTCCGGTATTCTTGCAGAATCTGATCGTGGATAGACTGCAAAAGAATGGACATACCATGTGTTAAACAACAACAGCAACAAATGGCAAAGCAAGGCCAATAAAGGTTTGAAAATCAAGCTGGCAGCTATCCCTGAAGCCTTTGGAGCGCAGCGGGAACTTGCGCTGCGCTCCGAAGCTTCGGGTTCCTTTTGCTGAAGCCGGGAGAGCAAGCCTCTCCTGGCTTCAGCAGAGAGGGAGAGCTGCGCAGCGCCCCTTCAGCCAAGCGGGAGGAGAAATGGAAGGGGCTCCGTTTCTCCTGCCGCTTCGCTGAAGGGGCGCTGAGCAGAGAGGGGGAGAATTTATTTTTTTTCCTTGTTCTCCCCCTGTAAAACAAGGTGTGTCCTATAGAGCGAAAAATACGGTAATACAATGACAGAAAGCAGTGAAAGAGGGAAAGGATTTGCTGATATAGTTAATAACTGGAATACAAAAAAGGGAGGTGTGAGGGGGTCGAGGAAATAAGTTAATGAAAGATAAGGATAAATATTGGATGTGTTTTTAATTGTTTTTGGTTTTTTTGTGTATTGTGTTTTTTGTTCTCTTTTTATGTATTTTTTACTTCCCCCCTTTTTTTTCTTGTGCTTTTTTTTCTGTAACTTTTAAACTTCTAATAAATATTATTTTTTTAAAAAAGATGGAATACAAAAAAGGGAGGTGTGAGGAGGTCGAGGAAATAAGTTAATGAAAGATAAGGATAAATATTGGATGTGTTTTTAATTGTTTTTGGGTTTTTTGTGTTTTGATGTATTGTGTTTTTTTTTCTTTTTATGTATTTTTTACTCCCCCCCTTTTTTTCTTGTGCTTTTTTTCCCTGTAACTTTTAAACTTCTAATAAATATTATTTAAAAAAAAAAAGAAAAAAGAGAAAAATACGGTAATACCTTTAGAGGCCCTAAACCAGGCATAGGCAAACTCCGCCCCTCCCTCCAGATGTTTGGGACTACAATTCCCATCATCCCTGACCACTGGTCCTGTTAGCTAGGGATGATGGGAATTGTAGTCCGAGGCTGCCGCCAGCCCACCTTGTACTCCTCAGATCCCTGCAGGAGCTGCCTCAGCTGCGAGTCCAACTGCATGAACCGCCGCGTCACCCTCTCGATCCTGGCGTGAAGGTCGCGGTACTCGCTGTACTCCGCGTTGAAGTCGTTCTTGTAGCTCTGCCGCTGCTCAGACGAGGAGATGGGGCCGTATTTGCTGCGAGAAAATTAAGGAGGGAAATGAAGGACAAAAAAAAACCAACCACAACAACCCCAGGCTTGCATTGCCCCTTGGCGACCAGAAAAATAGTAATAATAAAACTGTATTTATACCCCGCCCTTCCCAGTTCAAAAACCAGGCTCAGGGCAGCTAATGAGGGGTCCGCCAACACTTACATAAAATAGTCTTGAGTTTCGGACGTTGACGTGGGATCGCTGGCGCTGTTGCAAGTCCCATTTAAACCTGGAGAACGGGGAAGGGAGAAGGAGACGAGAAAATCAGTCCTAAGAAGAGCTCTTGGTTCCATATCGTGAAAGATGCCTCTTCTAAGAGAGGCGTTCTGCTTTAAAGACAGATCTGGACTGCTTTCACACACTAATAATAATAATAATAATAATAATAATAATAATAATAATAGTAAATTTTATTTATATCCCGCCCTCCGAAGCCGGGCTCAGGGTGGCTAACAACAATAAAACAGTACAAAAGTACAGCACAAACAACACTCTAAAATCATTCATTATAAAATTAATTAATTCAAGCCACTGGCAACCATTGGGCCAGAGCTCCGCGAAGATTGCCGAGGGAGGGAGTCAGGCTGCGCCCTGGCCAAAGGCCTGGTGGAACAGTTCCGTCTTGCAGGCCCTGCGGAAAGATGTCAAGTCCCGCAGGGCCCTGGTCTCTTGTGACAGAGCGTTCCACCAGATTGGAGCCACGGCCGAAAAAGCCCTGGCTCTAGTTGAGGCCAGCCTAACTTCTCTGTGGCCTGGGACCTTCAAGATGTTTTTATTTGAAGACCGTAAGTTTCTCTGTGGGGCATACCAGGAGAGGAGGTCCCATAGGTACGAGGGTCCTAGGCCGTAGAGGGCTTTAAAGGTTAAAACCAGCACCTTAAACCTGATCCTGTACTCCACCGGGAGCCAGTGCAGCTGGTATAGCACCGGGTGAATGTGATCTCGCAGCGAAGACCCCGTAAGGAGTCTCACTGCGGCATTCTGCACCCGCTGGAGTTTCTGGGTACAGTCACACCTCTGGTTTAAGTTGCTTCCGATTGAGCACTATCGGGTTGTGCTCCACGGCGACCCGGAAGTAACGGAATGCGTTACTTCTGGGTTTCGCCGCTCACACATGCGCAGACGGTCAAAATGACGTCACGTGCATGTGCGGAAGCGGTGAATCGTGAGCTGCGGGTTGTGTTCGCTTCAGGATGCGAACGGGGCTCCGGAACAGATCCCGTTTGTATCCAGAGGTACCACTGTATTCCTGTTGAGCTTGACCACCACCTAGTGGCCACACCAAAGGAAAAGCACCTAGCCACAGGGACAGCCAAAGAACAAAAATTTGGGGCTTTCCGGGTTTAGAGCACTGGTTCTCAAGAAGGGTGCGGCTAGTTTCACGGGAAGGAGAATCGGAGAAACATTTGGACGTTTCAGTTGTGGTGGAACATTGCGATGGTATCAAAATACGGATCTACATTTTGCAGAATGTGCATAGATCTCTTCCACAGTTCTCGGTGACGTTTATCATTTTCTGGATGTCCTGTGATCCTGTTACAGAGCAGTTGCGTCCTAGGTTATAAATCAAGCACTGCTAGGAGCTATTTCTTTCCGTTTTCCAATTTAAAAAAATTGGTGCTGGGCAATTACAAGAAAGAAGATTCCACCTAAACATTAGGAAGAACTTCCTGACAGTAAGAGCTGTTTGACAGTGGAATTTACTGCCAAGGAGTGTGGTGGAGTCTCCTTCTTTGGAGATCTTTAAGCAGAGGCTTGACAACCATATGTCAGGAGTGCTCTGATGGTGTTTCCTGCTTGGCAGGGGGTTGGACTCGATGCCCTTGTGGTCTCTTCCAACTCTATGATTCTATGATTCTATAAAGCCATTTTTTATCCCGAAACTGTGGCTTGGAGAATTTTTTTTTGAGAACTGCTGATCTAAGGGAACTTTGCATTTCTCTGCCCTGCCGTACATATTTTTTTTTATTTCCATACAATTTAACAAATTCACTTTCCATGCAATATTCCCGCAGCATTTTGACTTCCCATCTGCCATGTTTTTCTGTCCTAATCCTTTACCTACTGCCTTAAATGTAATACAGCGGTGCCTTGGTTTTTGAACGTATTCCGTTCCATAAGACCGTTCGATTTCCAAAACGTTAGAAAACCAAAGCATTTACTTCTGGAAGACTCAATACGGAAGCCGCGTGGTACGTTCGACCTCCGAAAAGCGTTCAAAACCCGAAGCAGTTGCTTCTGGAAGCATCTACTTATGGAAAACTCAATACAGAAACCGTGAGGCACTTTCGACTTCCGAAAGTGTTCAAAAACCGAAGCAGTTGCTTCCGGGTTTTCGGCGTTCGAAAGCTGAAATGTTTAACTTCCAAGACGTTCAAAAACTGAAGGGCCACTGCACTGATTTCAGTAACAGATGTGATAGGAATTTTATGGTCTTAGATATATGGTAATGTTCATAGGTGTACCAACCAAGCACGTACATAGATCAGCACAGGAAGGCCAACCTGGAACCATTTTGATTCCTAAACTGAGTAAATGTTTTCTCTGCAATGTCAAAGTAGGAAACCTCCCCATTGTCTCTTTCCTCACAAATCCTGTCTTAAGGGCACATTTAAGATATGAATAGGGTGTGAGCCTGTGACCTGGCCCAGGAACTAAGTATTTATCACTACAAAAGACTGGCCAGGCTCCCCAGAGTGTGCAATCAAGTAACCTGCCAGACAGGAGATAAACAAGGACAGGAGAAAAACAACATTCAAATTTCTGTTTTAGACCGCCTTTTCTGTGATGTAGGTGTGATGTATCTGAGGGGTGGTCTGAGGTTACACCCCTTCTGTGATGTAGGTATGATGTTTCTGGGGGTGGGCTTGATCTACAGGGTGGCAATTTCAAAAGTCTTTATAAGGCCTTGCATGCCATTTTTCTGAGTTCCTCCTCTCTCCTGCGGGTGAGGGGAGCACCCTGTTGCAACAGTTCAATAAAGATCAAGCCTACTAGCTGCTTTGCTTCTCAATATTCCCTGGTTGGCCTCTATTATTCTCTCCTACCAATAGGGAACCTATGTAAGGACTCTCTATATGGGCTCTTGGATACCCCATAAGGGAAAAGGGCAATTTTTGTTTACAACAGAGATACCCTACATTACATTCCGTTTCTCATTCTCACGCCTTTGCTTAATTTTCCAGCCCTGCCTGCGATTTCAGTCGACTATAACATTCCCCCAGACAGCCTGAAAAGCATCTCCACCCTCCTGCAAACCTGCCACCTTTTCGGTCTCGTATTTCATAGAATCATAGAGTTGGAAGAGACCACAAGGGTCATCGAGTCCAACCCCCAGTTTTGCCACCCGTTTCGCCATCTCCATATGGGGAACGTTCCGGCATTTTGGCTGTCATTATAATAACCCGCGCGCGACCCAGAGGAACCCGCAAACCCCCAAATCCCAGTGCCGCCGAACCCACCTGCCGTCTCCTGCGACGAAGGCGCCGTGGTCTTTGAGCTGCGTTTCCTGAGGCTGCAGTTCGGCTTCTCCCGGGGCTCCGACTGCTGCTCGGCCCCTCTCCTCTCCCTCTCCTTCTTTAGCCTCTTCTTGCTCCTTTTGCTGACCTGGACAGAGTCCGTCACCGGCTGGAGGGGGACCTCCGCCGTTGCCGCCGCCAGCCTCTCGGCGGGATCCGGAGCCTCAAAGTTGGGGCCGCCGTGACCCAGGTCGTTGCTAACGTCGGCAAGGGGGTTGTGGGGCCTGGGGAGCTCCAGAGCCGGCAAGAGGTTACTGGAGGCGACCGCCTCCGGGGGTGGCGCTAGAGGGGCTTCCCTGCCGTTGGCCGAGCGCAGTTTTCCGTTGAGGGTGGGCTGAGTCCTTTGGGCAAAGTGGGAGATGCGGGGCTTTTTGTTGGACAGAGGGTCGGTGAAATCTGTGGGCTGGGGTCGTTTCTAGGGTGGAGGGAAGAAGAACGGAAAGTGTTAAGGCAGGCTTTCCCCAAATGTGGGCCGTTTTTGGACTACATTTCCCATCATCCCTTGCCCTGCCAGCTCAAGTGGTGTAGTGGTTAAGAGTAGTGGACTTGTAATCTGGTGAACCGGGTTCGCGTCTCCGCTCCTCCACATGCAGCTACTGGGTGACCTTGGGCTAGACACACTTCCTTGAAGTCTCTCAGCCCCACTCACCTCACAGAGTGTTTGTTGTGGGGGAGGAAGGGAAAGGAGAATGTTAGCTGCTTTGAGACTCCTTCGAGTAGTCATAAAGCGGGATATCAAATCCAAACTCTTCTTCTTCTCTTCAAGATGATGGGATTTGTAGCCCGAAGAGACCAAGGTTTGGGAAACTATGGGTTAGAGCAGTGGTTCCCAACCTTTTTAAATTGTCTTGGCCATGGTCAGGGAACCCTGACCATTAGGTCCAGTCGTGACCGACTCTGGGGTTGCAGTGCTCATCTTGCTTTACTGGCCGGGAGACGGCGTACAGCTTCCAGGTCATGTGGCCAGCAGGACTAAGCCGCTTCTGGCGAACCAGAGGAGCGCACGGAAACGCCGTTTACCTTCCCGCCGGAGCAGTACCTATTTATCTACTTGCACTTTGACGTGCTTTTGAACTGCTAGGTTGGCAGGAGCTGAGACCGAGCAACGGGAGGTCACCCTGTTGCGGGGATTCGAACCGCTGACCTTCTGATCGGCAAGTCCTAGGCTTTGTGGTTTAACCCACAATGCCACTAGCATCCCTATGCCCCACCTAAGCATCTCTAAAATCCTGAAGGGAAAATGTGCGTCCTATGGAGCTAAAACGCCATAGCCCCGCGACCCTCTCCCGGCTGGAGAGGTGAGGCGCAGCTATGGGCATGAGCCTCTTCACTGCGCCTTTCCGCTGCTCCCTGACCTGCTCTTTGGGGCTGGTGGTGGGCTTCCCCCCGCCAGCCCCAAAGGGCAGGTCGAAAGGAACCTGAAGCCTGGAGAGCGAGAGGGGTCAGTGCACACCGACCCCTCTCGCTCTCCAGGCTTCCAAGGTAGCCGCCTGAACGCACCTTAAACGGCACCTTGTTTTAGAGCGGGAAAACAAGAAGGGGAAAGTTCTCCCCCTCTCTGTGCAGCGCCTCCTGCCGCTTCGCTGAAGGGGCGCTGGGCAGAGAGGGGGAGAATTTTTTTTCTTGTTCTCCCCCCTCTAAAACAAAGTGCGTCCTATTGTCCGGTGCGCCCTATGGTGCGAAAAATACGGTACGTCTAATTCGCAGGTCTGAAAGAGCCACAAAAGGTAGACCTCCAAAGAGATTGGCTGATGAATTTGCTAAAGCAGCAAAAGCTGCAACTGCTGTTAATAGCTCCAAGAAGGTATTTGAACCTTCAAGTTTCCAAGAGATGCCGGCTTTGGATTCGGAGGATGCTGAGCCCTGGTTAACTGCTAAAGGTAAAGGTAAAGGTACCCCTGCCCGTACAGGCCAGTCTTGCCAGACTCTAGGGTTGTGCGCTCATCTCACTCTAAAGGCCGGGGGCCAGCGCTGTCCGCAGACACTTCCGGGTCACGTGGCCAGCGTGACGAAGCTGCTCTGGCGAGCCAGCGCAGCACACGGAAACGCCGTTTACCTTCCCGCTAGTAAGCGGTCCCTATTTATCTACTTGCACCCGGGAGTGCTTTCGAACTGCTAGGTTGGCAGGCGCTGGGACCGAACAGCGGGAGCGCACCCCGCCGCGGGGATTCGAACCGCCGACCTTTCAATCGGCAAGCCCTAGGCTCTGAGGCTTTAACCCACAGCGCCACCCGCGTCCCTTTTTGGTTAACTGCTATGTATACCCAATTTAGGTAGTACTCATAACCTACCTGGGGCGGAGAACAGGAAGAGATGTTTCCGTTGTCTTTTGGTGATGCGGGAGCTGGTGCCTCCGGGGGGCAGCTGGTGTTCTGCGGCTGGCAGAGTTTCCTGGGGGCAGGGAGGGGGGAGCGTAGAACAACAACAAAAAACGGAAAGGTGTTTGTTTTGTTAAACCACGCCAAGTCTTCTTCTTCTTCTTTTTTGCGTAAAAGGACCCAACGGGTGTAATCAAGGATGGTAAAGGTGAAGGGACCCTTGACCATTAGGTCCAGTTGTGGCCGACTCTGGGGTTGCGGCGCTCATCTCGCTTTACTGGCCGAGGGAGCCGGCGTACAGCTTCCGGGTCATGTGGCCAGCAGGACTAAGCTGCTTCTGGCGAACCAGAGCAGCGCATGGAAACGCCGTTTACCTTCCCGTCGGAGCTGTACCTATTTATCTACTTGCACTTTGACGTGCTTTCGAACTGCTAGGTTGGCAGGAGCAGGGACTGAGCAACGGGGGCTCACCCAATTGTGGGGATTCGAACTGCCGACCTTCTGATCAGCAAGTCCTAGGCTCTGCGGTTTAACCCACAGCACCACCCACGTCCCCTAAGAATGAGAGGCAAGCAAATGTTATTTAAAACACGCCCAGGGAAGGCTTCTCAACCGAATAACCTGGACTGCTGGCATTCCAAGGCTTGGCATGTTGCCCTTCCTAACCAAGGGTGCCAACTTAAATATTTTTTTGGGGGGGGGGTGTGGGTATTGGTGCATCAAATATCGGGCTTCAAAATATCAACCAAGGCCAGAAGCAGCAGCAGCAAGTGTCTCGGGCGTACAAAAAAAAATGGGAATAGAAGTCGTCAGGATCCAAGCATTAATCCAATTATTTTTTTTAAAAAATAACCCTCTTTTCAATATAGTCGTATCTTCGACGTCGAACAGAATCTGTTCCGGAAGTCCGTTCGGCTTCCAAAACGTTCGGAAACCAAAGCGTGGCTTCCGATTGGCTGCAGGAAGCTCCTGCAGCCAACCGGAAGCCGCATCTGACGTTCGGGTTCCAAAGAACGTTCGACTCGCAAGGCGTTCGGGATCCAAGGTACGACTGTATGAGAAATTAGTTTGAAATTATGCCACAGAGACCACACATGTATTGCCTCCTGATTATCGCTCAGCAGTATCCTGTATACCCGGGACGCGGGGGGCGCTGTGGGTAAAACCTCAGCGCCTAGGACTTGCCGATCGCATGGTCGGCGGTTCGAATCCCCACGGCGGGGTGCGCTCCTGTCGTTCGGTCCCAGCGCCTGCCAACCTAGCAGTTCGAAAGCACCTCTGGGAGCAAGTAGATAAATAGGGAGCGCTTACCAGCGGGAAGGTAAACGGCGTTCCGTGTGCTGCGCTGGCTCGCCAGATGCAGCTTGCCACGGCGGCCACGTGACCCGGAAGTGTGTGCGGACAGCGCTGGCTCCCGGCCTCTAGAGTGAGATGAGCGCACAACCCTAGAGTCTGGCAAGATTAGCCTGTACGGGCAGGAGTACCTTTACGTTTACCTTTAGTATCCTGTATGCCTTTTAACGGCCATTGTGGCAACTAATCCTATTATTATTATTATTATTATTATTATTATTATTATTTTAAAACAACCTTATTTGTCTTTATTTCTCTTTCCTGAAACCAGCTTGTTAGCAACACCCAATAAAATAATTGAGTCTCCAAAGGCGTCACTGGGCTTGGACCTTTTCTGTTATAATGCAAAAGGAGGGGGGTCAACAGCTTATTTCTATTGCAGTTATTCCCCACGCCGACCCAGCTAAGGTAAAAAAAAAAAAGCACTCCCCCTCTCTCCTCCCCCCTGTGCACCCTCCACACCCTCTGTTTTGAACAGTTTCCATGGTCCGTAAATCCAGTTGGCTCGCGGAGGAGACGAGGTTAGTTTAATGAGAGTCTGAAAAATGGCGAAAGTTTTCTTTGGCGAGGGACAAGGCCCCCGGGGGCTGTGTGTGTGTGTAGGCACTGGGAAGGCCCAGCCGCCAAATTTTAATTGAAACGGAAAATTACAAGTTTGCAAACGGGCCTAAACATACACACAGACACGCAATCGTGCCGCGGAGGTGTGTGCCGTATTTTTCGCTCTATAAGACCACAAGACGCACCTAGTTTTTGGAGGAGGAAAACAAGAAAAAATATATTCTGAATCTCAGAAGCCAGAACAGCAAGAGGGTATCGCTGCGCAGTGAAAGCAGCAATCCCTCTTGCTGTTCTGGCTTCTGGGATAGCTGCGCAGCCTGCATTCGCTCCGTAAGACGCACACACATTTCCCCTTACTTTGTAGGAGGGGAAAAGTGAGTCTTGTAGAGCAAAAAATACGGTACCTGTGCCATTGTGTCCCAAGGAGGATAAAGCAGTTACATCTCTCGCCAACCCCTTTCACCACCCCCCCCCCGGGCACGTCTATCCTGGATGAGCAACAGCCTAAAAATAGCACTGGCACGGATCCAGCCGCCTGAGCAGAGAAAACTGAGCCCACCAGGTTAGAAGCGAGGGCTGGCTTCCCGTTCCTTAAAAAATCTGCACCCAGGAGGACCATATCCTTGCGCCTGCAACAGCTGGGCAGGGGAGCTGTCTTTTCTTATCCAAACTGGCACGATTCCTCCTATTTTTCATTGGCATCCCCACGGGAGCAATTCCCCCATGGAGAAAGGCAGGGGAAGCGTGTGGGACCTTCTAGCTTAGAGAGAAGGCGAGGAAGAGGCGGCGCGGTCTGCAAAAGTTCGCGTGGCACGGAGAAAGGGCACGCAGGAAAAGCATTCCCCCCTCTCTCCTAACCCTGGAATTTGCAGGCACTCGATGGAGCGGATGGATGGGAGATTCAGGGAAGACAAAAGCATGTCCTTCATGAAGTTGGGGGGGGGGAGAGAGAGCTGGGGGGAAAGGAGGAGTCTGTATGTATTTTTCTCTGCGATGCAAGCTCCTGCCAACCTAGCAGTTCGAAAGCACGTCAAAGTGCAAGTAGATAAATAGGTACCACTCTGGCGGGAAGGTAAACGGCGTTTCCGCGCGCTGCTCTGGTTCGCCACAAGCGGCTTAGTCCTGCTGGCCACATGACCCGGAAGCTGTACGCCGGCTCCCTCGGCCAATAAAGCGAGATGAGCCCCGCAACCCCAGAGTCAGCCACGGCTGGACCTAACAGTCAGGGGTCCCTTTACCTTTACCTTTATTCCACATGCTCCCAACAATTCTCTGATGCAAATAAAGACGTACTAAGGAAAAGCGGGACATTCTGAGATAAAATCAGAAACCGTGGCAGCAGCTAGACTGGGGACTGGGAGTGGCCGCCGAGACCATATAACACCGGTCCTGAAATACCTACATTGGCTCCCAGTACGTTTCCGAGCACAATTCAAAGTGTTGGTGCTGACCTTGAAAGCCCTTAACGGCCTCGGCCCAGTATACCTGAAGGAGCGTCTCAACTGAACACAACTTTGTAACCAAATTACCGTTTTAAGCCTGCCTGAACAAAACTGCCTGTTGTGTGTTACTCTTCCAACAAGTACTCCGAGTAACTTGTTATTTTCACGGTTTGTGTGGTGACATGGTCCATGCTCTGGTTATCTCCAGCTTGGGCTACTGCAATGCGCTCTCCATGGGGCTGCCTTTGAAGGTGAACCGGAAACTGCAACTAATCCAAAATGCGGCAGCCAGACTGGGAGCAGCCACTGAGACTACATAACACTGGACTTGAAAGATCTTGGCTCCCAGTACGTTTCTGAGCACGATCCAAAGTGCTGGTGCTGATCTTCAAAGCCCTAAACAGGAGGGTCCAGTATACATGAAGGAGGGTCCAGCTCCGAGGGCCTTCTGGCAGATCCCTCACTGCAAGAAGTGAAGTTAAAGGGAAACAGGCAGAGGGCCCTCCCTGTGGAATGCCCTCCCATCAGATGTCAAGGAAATAAACAACTATCTGACTTTTAGAAGACATCGAAGGCAGCCCTGTTTAGGGAAGCATTTAATGTTTGATGTTTTATCACTTATTATTATTATTAGGAAACAGGAAGCGGCAGGGATTGAACCTGGAAACTTATGCATGTGGGACAGAAGCTTTGTATCACGCGGCTGACCCCCCACAACATTTAGGAAGGACCCAGACATTCCCTGCCCCTGTTCTGTGATACTAAAGTTAAAGGGTCCCTGGACAGTTAAGTCCAGTCAAAGGTGGCTCTGGGGTTGCGGCGCTCATCTCGCTTTCAGGCCGAGGGAGCCGGCATTTGTCCTCAGACAGCTTTCCGGGTCATGTGGCCGGCAGGACTAAACCGCTTCTGGTGCAACAGGACACCGTGACAGAAACCAGAGCGCACAGAAACACCGTTTACCTTCCCGCCGGAGCAGTACCTATTTATCTACTTGCGCTGGTGTGCGATCATCTCGCTTTATTGGCCGAGGGAGCCGGCGTACAGCTTCCGGGTCATGTGGCCAGCAGGACTAAGCTGCCTCTGGCGAACCAGAGCAGCGCACGGAAACGCCGTTTACCTTCCCGCCGGAGCGGTACCTATTTATCTACTAGCGCTTCGAACTGCTAGGTTGGCAGGAGCAGGGACTGAGCAACGGGAGCTCACCCCGTCATTGCGGGGATTCGAACTGCCGACCTTCTGATCAGCAAGTCCTAGGCTCTGCGGTTTAACCCACAGCACCACCCACGTCCCCTACGAATGAGAGGCAAGCAAATGTTATTTAAAACACGCCCAGGGAAGGCTTCTCAACCCAATAACCTGGACTGCGGGCATTCCAAGGCTTGGCATGTTGCCCTTCCTAACCAAGGGTGCCAACTTAAATATTTTTTGTGTGGGGAGGGGCTATTTGTGCATCAAATATCGGGCTTCAAAATATCAACCAAGGGCAGAAGCAGCAGCAGCAGCAGCAGCAGCAAGTGTCTCGGGCGTACAAAAACTTATGGGAATAGAAGTTGTCAGGATCCACGCACAGAAACACCGTTTCACGCACAGAAACACCGTTTACCTTCCCGCCGGAGCAGTACCTATTTATCTACTTGCGCTGGTGTGCTTTCGAACTGCTAGGTTGGCAGGAGCAGGGACCGAGCAACGGGAGCTCACCCCGTCATTGCGGGGATTCGAACCGCCGACCTTCCGATCGGCAAGCCCTAGGCTCAGTGGTTTAGACCACAGCGCCACCCGCATCCTTCTGTGATACTAACACCTAGGGACGCTTAACCCAAAGGGAAATGTCCTTACCGGAACAGGATCCTCTTCAGCAACTGCTGGTCTCCTTCCAAGTATCCTGGCCAGTCCCTCTGCACCTCTTTGTAAAGGTAATCCTTCAGGGTGAAGGTGCTGTCTTTGGCGTTCATGTTTGCAACCTGGAAGAGGGAGGGAGAGGACAGGGAAGGGTTTATTTGTCACTCCCTGAACACAGAATCCGAGAGTTGGGAGGGACCACGAGAGTCTAGGGCGGACTGGCAGGTGAAATTACTGGACTAAAGGTAAAGGTACCCCTGCCCGTACGGGCCAGTCTTGCCAGACTCTAGGGTTGTGCGCTCACCTCACTCTAAAGGCCGGGAGCCAGCGCTGTCCGCAGACACTTCCCGGTCACGTGGCCAGCGTGACAAGCTGCATCTGGTGAGCCAGCGCAGCACATGGAACGCCGTTTACCTTCCCGCTAGTAAGCGGTCCCTATTTATCTACTTGCCCCCGGGGGTGCTTTCGAACTGCTAGGTTGGCAGGCGCTGGGACCGAGCGACGGGAGCGCACCCCGCCGTGGGGATTCGAACCGCCGACCTTCCGATCGGCAAGTCCTAGGCGATGAAGCTTTTACCCACAGCGCCACCTGCGTCCCTAATTATTGGACTACGCAGAGACTAACCGGGGAAATCAGAAACCAGGAGGATCTAAACCTCAATAAAAGACAAATTTGCATTCTATTTTAAAGAGCACTGCAAACACTTGAGCAGGTTTTAAATAACTCCTGCAAGGACTTTGGATACAACGGAAGATTGTAAATTAGGTGGACTTATAATATGCAGTTTTTTTAGAAAGCTGCTTAAAGATCCCCTGGAGGAGGGAGGTCTTGAGATTCGGAAGAATCTTGTGTAATTTTTATCGTTTGTGATTGTGAGGGTGAACGAATTTGTAAACTCAAATAAAAACAATTTCCAAAAAAAAAGGAGGAGGAGGAGGAATACCGTATTTTTTGCTCTATAAGACTCACTTTTCCCCTCCTAAAAAGTAAGGGGAAATGTGTGTGCGTCTTATGGAGCGAATGCAGGCTGTGCAGCTATCCCAGAAGCCAGAACAGCTAGAGGGATTGCTGCTTTCACTGCGCAGCGATCCCTCTTGCTGTTCTGGCTTCAGAGATTCAGAATATTTTTTTTCCTTGTTTTCCTCCTCCAAAAACTAGGTGCGTCTTGTGGTCTGGTGCATCTTACAGAGTGAAAAATACGGTAATTAAAATGCATGGTCCCACACCCACGACTTCTATGGAGAATCAGGGACTGGCTCACCTGCTGCAGCAGCCCGTCTAGAGAGTCCTTCTCTTGCGCCGTGAGGCCGTCCTTCTGCAGCCGCAAGAACAACTCCGGCTTCTTGTAGGGCTTGAGGGCCAGAAGATGCAGGACGCGGTCTCTGAAGGGCCGCTGGGAGACGGCGCTGTTGCCTTTCTTGATGGCGCTGGCCAGGTTGACGGGCGTTGGGCGGATCCGCGAGGGGACGGCGTCCGAAGCCACCGGGGCCGGCTTTCGCACCTTGACCGTCTTGCCTAAGTGAGAGGAAACGGAAAAGGTTGGGGTCCGTGCTGTTTTTGGGGGGGAGAAAGGGTGGGGATATGGGAAAATAGATATACAGCGGTACCTTGGTTCTCAAACTTAATCCGTTCCGGAAGTCTGTTCCAAAACCAAGGCGTGCTTTCCCATAGAAAGTAATAATAATAATAAAAAAATTTATTTATACCCCGCCCTCCCCAGCTAAGGCCGGGCTCAGGGCGGCTAACAAGCAATAATAAAAACAAGTTGAATGAATACAACTTAAAAACAAGATTAAAATACAACATTAAAACATTAAAGTGCAGCCTCATCACAGGAGGAGAAAGGAAAAAAGAATGCAGCCTCATCTCCTCCTGTGATGAGGCTGCATTTTAATGTTTTAATGTTGTATTTTAAGCTGCTAATCCCCATGTTAAAAAAGTAAAGGTACCCCTGCCCGTACGGGCCAGTCTTGACAGACTCTAGGGTTGTGGCTCATCTCACTCAAGAGGCCGGGGGCCAGCGCTGTCCGCAGACACTTCCGGGTCACATGGCCAGCATGACGAAGCTGCATCTGGCGAGCCAGCGCAGCACACGGAACGCCGTTTACCTTCCTGCTGGAAAGCAGTCCCTATTTATCTACTTGCACTTTGTGCTTTCGAACTGCTAGGTTGGCAGGAGCTGGGACCGAGTGACGGGAGCGCACCCCGCCGCGGGGATTCAAACCGCCGACCTTTCGATCGGCAAGTCCTAGGCGCTGAGGCTTTTACCCACAGTGCCACCCGCATCCCAATCCCCATGTTACACCCCCCCCCCAAACTACATCACTCATACATCAGGGTTACCTCATGAAAGGGGAGGTTTGGTGGCAGTAATCTGAGCATCCTGGACCCTGCCCCATGGTTCCCCTTGCCCTCCACTAAACACCCATCAAGTGAAACAAAAGAGATATTTACATTTCACTGTTTCCCAGCCAAGTTCATCACACCCTTTTGTCTTCATCTGGGTTTGTTATTTCTGGAATGGCTACCTGTCTGACACTCAGGTATCAGGATGCCAGGGATTATCACTCAGGCAGAGGGGCTGCTGAGGAGCTGAGCTCACATGTCTATATGAATTTCTGAAGTTTTCCCAGTGAGCCAGTACAGAGATACATTGATCAGTGAATTCTTACATTTGGTATCGTGCAGCAGAGGCCCTTTGAATAGATAGGAAGAAACTGTGATGAAGTGTTTTGTGGGGACAAATCACAAAAGTCACAAAAGCGATTGTGCTGGTTTTGGTAGTGGGCTGCATGTGCGTGATATCTGCTGGAGGGGCAACCCCCCCCCAACCTATACATAAATTCCTGCAACAGCTTTATACAACAGAACGTAATATTCTGAGTTTATTGGACAACACTTCTATCATTTGGACTGTGATAGGAATTTTATGGTCTTAGATGGTAATGTTCATAAGTGTACCAACCAAGCACATACATAGATCAGCACAGGAAGACCGACCTGGAACCATTTTGATTCCTAAACTGAGCCAATGTTTTCTCTGCAAGGTCAAAGTGGGAAACCTCCCCATTGTCTCTTTCCTCACAAATCCTGTCTTAAGGGCACATTTAAGATATGAATAGGGTGTGAGCCTGTGACCTGGCCCAGGAACTAAGTATTTATCACTACAAAAGACTGGCCAGGCTCCCCAGGCAATCCAATCAAGTAACCTGCCAGACAGGAGATAAACAAGGACAGGAGAAAAACAACATTCAAATTTCTGTTTTAGACCGCCTTTTCTGTGATGTAGGTGTGATGTATCTGAGGGGTGGTCTTAGGTTACACCCCTTCTGTGATGTAGGTATGATGTTTCTGGGGGTGGTCTTGATCTACAGGGTGGCAATTTCAAAAGTCTTTATAAGGCCTTGCGTGCCATTTTTCTGGGTCCCTCCTCTCTCCTGCAGGTGAGGGGAGCACCCTGTTGCAACAGATCAATGAAGAACAAGCTTACTAGCTGCTTTGGTTCTCAATATTCTCTGGTTGGCCTCTGTTCTTTTCTCCTACCAATAGGGAACCTATGTAAGGACTCTATATGGGCTCTTGGATACCCCATAAGGGAAAAGGGCAATTTTTGTTTACAACAGGACAGAAAACGATGCTGGCCTGTGGTAGCCTCGAAAGGCACCCCCTAACCCAAGTCACTAAAGGCTGCCAGTTTGGGCAGGGGCCACTGAGCCAGACAGGCCACAGGATCTGACGCGGCAGAATGCCGCTTCCTTTTTTCTTAGGAACCTAAATCAGATAGGAGGCTAGAACGGGGCTGATCGCGTTCGGAGATGAAGGGGCTTCCTGTTCTTGGCTCGCCTCGATTTCCTATTCTAAAAACAAATGCACACCGAAAACCCTCGTCTTCCTAGAATACAGGCAAAGCTTGCAAGGCCAAAGCTGCTCTCTGTTTTTATTTTAAGTACAGAGGCTGGGCGTTTGAGGAGCTGTGCCCAAACAACAGCAGCGCCCCAATGTTTTAGGAAAGAAAGTTCAATATGTGGTGGGGATCATGGAATTGTATCCCTGTGATAGGAATTTTGAGGTCTTAGATACAGTGGTGCCCCGCAAGACGAATGCCTCGCAAGACGGAAAACCCGCTAGATGAAAGGGTTTTCCGTTTTGGAGGTGCTTCGCAAAACGAATTTCCTATGGGCTTGCTTCGCAAGACGAAAATGTCTTGCGAGTTCCTGCGATTTTTTTCCGCTCCCCACCCCCTTTTTCTAAGGCACTAAGCTGCTAATCTTCTCACTGGAAAAGACCCTGATGTTGGGAAAGATGGAGGGCACAAGGAGAAGGGGACGACAGAGGACGAGATGGTTAGACAGTGTTCTCGAAGCTACAATCATGAATCTGACCAAACTGCGGGTGGCAGTGGAAGACAGGAGTGCCTGGAGTGCTCTGGTCCAGGGGGTCACGAAGAGTCGGACACGACTGAACGACTAAACAACAACAAGCTGCTAATAGCCTTTTAGCAGCTAATCCGCTAATCCCTTAAGCCTTTAATAGCCGCCAAACCGCTAATAGCACTAATCCGCTAATGGGCTTGCTTCGCAAGACGAAAAAACCGCTAGACGAAGAGACTCGCGGAACGGATTCTTTTCGTCTTGCGAGGCACCACTGTATATGTTAAATGTTCACAAGTGTACCAATCAAGCACGTACATAGATCAGCACAGGAAGACAGACCTGGAACCATTTTTGATTCCCAAACTAACCAAATGTTTTCCATGCAAGGTCAAAGGAAAATGGAAAAGCCTCCCCATTTTCTCTTTCCTTCACAAATCCTGTCTTAAGGGCACGTTTAAGATATGAATAGGGTGTGAGATTGTGACCTGGCTCAGGAACTAAGTATTTATCATTACAAAAGACTGGCCAGGCTCCCCGGGGTATCCAATCAAGTGACCATTGACTGGTAACCTGCCAGACAGGAGGTAAACAAAGCACTCAGATTTCTGCTGTAGACCGCCCTTTCTGTGATGTAGGTATGATGTATCTGGGGGTGGTCTTGGACTCCAGGGAGGGAATTTAAAATGTCTATATAAGGGCAGGCACACTTTTGCTCTGGGTTCCTCCTCCCTCCTGTGTGTGGTGACTGAGGACCCTGTTGCAACAGACCCTGATGCTGAGAAAGATGGAGGGCACAAAGGAGAAGGGGACAACAGAGGCCGAGATGGTGGGACAGTGTTCTCGAAGCTACCAGGATGAGTTTGACCAAACTGCGGGAGGCAGTGGAAGACAGGAGGGCCTGGCGTGCTCTGGTCCAGGGGGTCACGAAGAGGCGGACACGACTAAACGACTAAACAACAACATTCTAACCCCTGTGCAACAGGACTCAAGTCTACAGTACATGCCTGGTTTTATAGCCTTGTCTTAAAAAAATAGTTCATTGTTCGTCACAGCTGTTCTCTCCCTGACGCAGAGAACCTTTGCCACATAAGGCTGCATTTAGGAGGAGATTCACACGTGGCCGACACCCGCCCAACAACCTAATTTGCGCTGGAGGAAAATTTCCCAGAGGAAATGAAACTTTGCCCCCGAGAAAAGTTCCGAAGCTTTTCGTTTTGGCAGGAAGGCAGCTGCGGAGAGGCCTGTCTCCTTTTACCGCTTGCCGATAAGCCTTCCCGCCCCCTCCCGACGGGGGGGGAAAAACCCCTTGCGTTGTTCTTCCCAGCACACAGGAAAACACACATTTCCTGCCATTGCTTGCTCCTGCAAGAGTTTGGCTGGCAACGCACACCAAAATGATGAGTCAGGGATAACTCAGCAAACTGCAATCTGCTCCTGTTTACAGACACGGACTCCCTGGAGGAAGGGCGAGAGAGGCAGGCCAAGCACTGACGGCTCAGAGAGTCTGAAAAGGGCTCCCTCCTGATTAATAATAATAATAATAATAATAATTTATTTATGCCCTGCCCATCTGGCTGGGTTTCCCCAGCCACTCTGGGCGGCTCACAACAGACTATTAAAACCAAGATAAAACACCAAACATTAAAAACTTCCCTAGGTAAAGGTAAAGGGACCCCTGACCATTAGGTCCAGTCGTGGCCGACTCTGGGGTTGCGGCGCTCATCTCGCTTTACTGTCCGAGGGAGCCGGCGTACAGCTTCCGGGTCATGTGGGTCATGACTAAGCATGGCGAACCAGAGCAGCGCATGGAAGTGCTGTTTACCTTCCCGCCGGAGCGGTACCTATTTATCTACTTGCACTTTGACACGCTTTCGAACTGCTAGGTGGGCAGGAGCTGGGACTGAGCAACGGGAGCTCACACCGTCATGGGGATTCAAACCGCGACCTTCCGATCGGCAAGTCCTAGGCTCTGTGGTTTAACCCACAATATACTGCCAGGATAAAAATTATGAAACCGGACTCACGATACAGACTTCAAACTGGGTTTGAATGATGCATCGGCCGGCCCTACCCCTGACACACATCGCGATTCGCAATATATTGACGGGTCAAAAATGTTCAGATCAATACAGTCGCACCTTGGAAGTCGAACGGAATCCGTACCGGCAGTCCGTTCAACTTCCAAAATGTTCAGAAACCAAAGCGCGGCTCTGCTCCCCTGGAAGGCTGCTTGCAAGAGATTGCGGGTTTCGAAAAGACTCCCTGGATCTGCTCCCGGCCAGAGACGCTCGCAACTCTCCCCTGCTGCAAAGATTGACCGTACGCAACGCTGTCGCTGCTCACCAACATAGCGGCCTCCGGGCTTGATGACGATGGCCCCCCGGCTCCGGGTCTCCTCCTCCACCAGCGCCATGCTCTGCTTCGCCTTCTGGTAGGAGTCGTCGGTGGCACAAACGGTGATTTTGTCCTGGATGGTGCCAAGACAGTCCAGCTGGATGTTCCCATTGCTGCTGGAGGGTAAGCAGAGGCAGAAATGAAAAACAAAAAGGAACCGGAGTCTTTCGGGAAGAAGAAGCCGCCTGGCCATCGCACCTAAAGCGCAGGTCACCACCCCACCTCAGAGACAGTGTGGCATAGTGGTTAGAGTGCCTGGGGGAGACCCAGGTTAAAATCTCTGCCCGCCTCAGTTTCTTTGCCTTCCTCTAAAAGTCTCCTGGTTTGCTGGCTTTCTAGGCTATGTGGCCCTTGGGACCTCCCTGTGTGGCTCTTGGTGCTGTCTCCAGGATAATAATAATAATAATAATAATAATAATTTATTATTTATATCCTGCCCATCTGGCTGGGTTTCCCCAGCCACTCTTGGTGGCTCCCAATCGGAGAGTAAAAACACAATACAGCGGCTCGCAACAGAATATTAAAAACACGATAAAATATCAGCCATTAAAAACTTCCCTAAACAGGACTGCTTTTAATGTTTGATGTATTACAGTATTTTAATATTTTTTGGAAGCCGCCCAGAGTGGCTGAGGAAGCCCAGCCAGATGGGCGGGGGTATAAATAAATTATTATTATTATTATTATTATTATTATTATTATTATTATTATTATTCAGATGTCTTCTATAAGTCAGACAGTTATTTATTTGCTTGACATCTGATGGGAGGACGTTCCACAGGGCGGGTGCCACTACCGAGAAGGCCCTCTGCCTGGTTCCCTGTAACCTCACTTCTCACAGGGAGGGAACCGCCAGAAGGCCCTCGGAGCTGGACCTCAGTGTCTGGGCTGAATGATGGGGGTGGAGACGCTCCTTCAGGTATACAGAACCGAGGCCGTTTGGGGCTTTCAAGGTCAGCACCAACACTTTGAATTGTGCTTGGAAACGTACTGGGAGCCAGTGTAGGTCTAGCAGACTGGTGTTATGTGGTCTCAGCAGCCACTCCCAGTCCCCAGTCTAGCTTCCGCATTCTGGATTAGTTGTAGTTTCCGGGTCACCTTCAAAGGCAGCCCCACGTAGAGTGCATTGCAGTAGTCCAAGCGGGAGATAACTAGAGCATGCACCACTCTGGCAAGACAGTCCACAGGCAGGTAGGGTCTCAGCCTGCGTACCAGGTGGAGCTGGTAGACAGCTGCCCTGGACACAGAATTAACCTGCGCCTCCATGGACAGCTGTGAGTTCAAAATGACTCCCAGGCTGCGCACCTGGTCCTTCAGGGGCACAGTTACCCCATTCAGGACCAGGGAGTCCTCCACACCTGCCGCCCCCTGTCCCCCCAAAACAGTACTTCTGTCTTGTCAGGATTCAACCTCACTCTGTTAGCCGCCATCCATCCTCCAACTGCCTCCAGACACTCACACAGAACCTTCACCGCCTTCACTGGTTCTGATTTAAAAGAGTGGTAAAGGAAAGGATGCCGTCGGCGACAAGCGGGAGATAACCAGAGCAGGCGAGACACTCTGCTTGTGTGGATCGGGGGACAAAGAGGGGTTCCTGAGCATGTGCAGAAACGAACCTACTGTGCAAGGGTAGTATTTGCACCCAGCGCCCTGCCCACACACCCCTCTGGCCGAAGGGGGAAGGTTCCCACCCCTGAGTCGAAGAAACAGGTCGCAAATTGCCCTATCTCATAAGGAAGTTTTCTGGGGTGTTCTGCTCCCATTTCAAAACCTGCGGAAAACCCACATCGCCGGCCGCGGGAGCTGCAGGGATTGGGGCCTGGACGGGGCAACTCACCTGGAGACATACTGCTGGACGCAGTCAAAACTCCCCTGGGGACTATCTTTCCCGATGTTGGAGAGGTAAAACGAGAACGTCTGGGCCCCCGCTGCTCCGTCCGGCCGAGGTATCGAGATGTGCTGTGTTGTTGTTTTAAAAGAGAAAATAAGATTAGAAAGATGTACACGTGAAGCCTTAGCCAGCAAGTTACAGAATAAGGGGATAGGAGAGTTGGAAGGGGCACCCAGAGCTCATCCAACCCAACCCACTGCAAAGCAGGGATCCCGCCCGAAGATGCCCCATCAGATCTGGCGGTCCCAACCTCTGTTCAAAAACCTCCAATCTATTATTATTGTTGTGTATTCAATTTGTACACCACCAGCCTTCATCTGAAGATCACAGTGTAAAAAAGCCAAATAAAAAAGAGAATAATGACAAGAACACACACAAATGCTACTAAAAGTAGAGGAGCTATTGCTGCTGCTGCTGCTGTTATTGACAGAATCCCAGAACCATGGAGTTCGAAGGGGCACCCAGCGGTCATCCAGTCCAACCCCCTGCAAGGCACGGATCGCTCCTAAAGAACCGCAGTCAGATGGCTGCCCTATCTCTGCTCAAAAACCTCTAATGAAGCAAGGCAGATGGGGAAGGGGTAGGAGTGGGGAACATTGTGGGGTAAGGAAGCCCAGCAATCCCCATAGAAACTAACCAGGACCTTGCATTCCTCATGTGCCTCCTCCTCGAGAGGTCCGGAGGGTGGCAACACGAGAACGGGGCCTTTTCTGCGGTGGCACCCTGCTTGTGGGTTGCTTTCCCCAGGAAGGCTTACCTAACACCTTCATTAAACAACTTTAGGCACCAGGCAAAGACGTTCTTCTTCAACCAGGTCTTTTAAATGTGTTTGTGGGAAGGGGGAGGGCTAGCAGTTTGTAATAATAATAATAATAATAATAATAATAATAATAATAATAATAATAATAATAATAAATTATTTATACCCCGCCCATCTGGCTTGGTTTCCCCAGCCACTCTGTGCTGCTTCCAATAAAACACTAAAATACAATAACCTATTCAACATTAAAAGATTCCCTAAACATGGCTGCCTTCAGATGTCTTCTAAAAGTCTGGTAGTTGTTTTTCTGCTTGACATCTGGTGGGAGGGTGTTCCATAGGGTGGGTGCCACCACCGAGAAGGCCCTCTGCCTGGTTCCCTGTAACTTGGCTTCTCGCAAGGAGGGAACCGCCAGAAGGCCCTCAGCGCTGGACCTCAGTGTCCGGGTAGAACGATGGGAGTGGAGACGCTCCTTCAGGCGTACTGGGCCGTTTAGGGCTTTAAAGGTCAGCACCAGCACTTTGAATTGTGCTCGGAAACGTACTGGGAGCCAATGCAGATCTCTCAGGACCCTTCAGATGTGAAGGAAATAAGAAGCTATCTTCTCTTTAAAAGACATCTGAAGGCAGCCCTGTTTAGGGAAGTTTTTAATATTTAACGCTGTATTGTTTTTAACACTTGATTGGAAGCCGCCCAGAGTGGCTGGGGAAACTCAGCCACATGGGCCGGGCATAAATAATAAATTATTATTATTAAAAAATATCCGTTGCAGAATTTCTTTTTGAGAGCCACGCCGAAGCCCCGGGGGAGGAAGCCAGCGAAGCCATTGCATGAGGGAGGAGAGAGGGGCCCTTTTCAATCCTCTGCCCCAGTTCCCAGCCTAAGGGCAGAAGCGGACCTTGCAGAGGGGGCTAAGGAACCGTTCTGCGTGACAGGGAGATGTCAGCTGCCACCAGCAGCTCTCACAAAGCGAAACAGGGAAAGAGAAAAGGCTCAGTTTCCAACAAACCAGCCCCAAGAATAGAATAACGGCCGTTTCCAGTTTCTTACTGAAAACTCATATCTGAACTACCTTTTTTTTTTTTAAGGGGGCTCCTACGAGATTTGGCCCAGTTTCTGAACCTCCTAACCGAAATCCCATTGTCCCGTCTCAGCGCTGGAGAGGCCATTATGATTATTATATATTTTTTTTGAGAGTTAACCTGTGGAACTCACTCCCACAGGATATTTATTTATTTATTTATTTATACCCCCGCCCATCTGGCTGGGCTTCCCAAGCCACTCTGGGCGGCTCCAAACAAAATATTAAAATACAGTAATGCATCAAACATTAAAAGCTTCCCTAAACAGGGCTGCTTTCAGATGTCTTCTAAAAGTCTGGTAGTTGTTGTTCTCTTTGACATCTGGTGGGAGGGCGTTCCACAGGGAGGGAGCCACTACCAAGATAAAACCTACACATGGCAACAGTGTTTTGTGTTGTGTAGGCTCCTGTGATGTAAGTCATGGGCCCCGCCTGCTCCCCAAAATATCACTGGTTTGCTCCTTTCTATATATAGGGTGCCTACATTCTGCATGTACTGATTGCATGGCAACATGTGCAAATGGCTTTAGGTACCTATTAGGTCCATAAATTACAGTATAGCATATATTCAACACAAAAAACAGCGACAATTTGTTGCTGACAAAGGACAGCTGGACATAGAAAGGGCCCATTATGATTATTTTTAAAGAAAGAGAGAGCACAAAGCAGATTTTTTTTACATTCAGTCACAGGCCTTCGACTTACCCCTTGGCTTCCTTCGAACTGAATCGACGGCTTCAGCGCCACCGAGTCCTGGAAAGAGAGAGGCAGAGAGAGGAGAGAAATTAATGTGGGGACATTACGGAGACTCTTGCAACAGATCCGAAGGGCAGCTAGATGCCCCACTGGATAGGGTTACCAGACATCCCCATTTCTCGGGGACAGTCCCCGGATTTGCAGATTTGTCCCCGGACAAATTCCATCCCCGGATTTCATCTAATGTCCCCGGGAACTGTGGCAGTCTCAGCAGCCCAGAGCCAGTTGGCTCTGGCTAGCTTCAGGAGTTGCCTGCTAACTCTGGAAAGTTAGCCTTGACGTTTTCACCCCCCAAAAAGCTTTTGATTTGAGATTCTATTGAAAAGAGGCTGTATTTTAATATTTTAATGTTGTATTTTAATCTTGTTTTTAAGTTGTATTTCAATCAATTTGTTTTTATATCGGGTGTTAGCCGCCCTGAGCTGGGGAGGGCAGGGTATAAATAAAATTTATTACGGTGGTACCTCGGGTTACGTATGCTTCAGGTTACATACACTTCAGCTTACAGACTCCGTTAACCCAGAAATAGTACCTTGGGTTAAGAACTTTTCTTCAGGATGAGAACAGAAATCGGGCTCTGGCGGCGCAGCGGCAGGCCCCATTAGCTAAAGTGGGGCTTCAGGTTAAGAACAATTTCAGGTTAAGAACGGACATCTGGAACAAATTAAGTACTTAACCTGAGGTACCACTGGCGGGAGCCAGTGTTGAAAAGGTCCTGGCTCTGGTTGAAGCCAATCTAACTTCCTTAGGGCCCGGGACCACTAGGGTGTTGCTATTTATGGACGTTAAGGTCCTCCGAGGGGCATACCGGGAGAGGCGGTCCCGTAGGTACGAGGGTCCTAGGCCGTGAAGGGCTTTAAAGGTCAAAAGCAGCACCTTAAATCTGACCCTGTACTCCACCAGGGTTATTTTGCCCTATATCTGCCCTGCCGGTGCAGAAGATTGCCATCCTGCCAGGGTGCTGTGCAGGTGCGCGGGCGCAGGAAGTGGGCAGTCTTGTTCAGTACCGAGAGTTCATCTGAATCTCTTGTTTTCACTTAAGAATAGCGTCGCCGTTTCTAGTTTCACTTAAGAATAGCGGCGCCTGTGAAACCTCAGAATCAGTGTGCGGCTCCTGGCCGGCCCAGGCCAGTTTCCCACCCTGTCCAACGTCCCAACCAGCCAGATGCAGAAGCGATGGCAAGAGAGGAAGTCCAGCCCTTGCCAAGCAGCTGGCATTTGGAGATAAGACTCCCTCCGTGGGTGGGGGGTCCGCTGTGGCCTCCGTGAACTCATCCCGCGATGAGCAGAAGTGGATGAAGTTCATTTAAAAAATACAGTGGTGCCCTGCAAGACGAATGCCTCGCAAGACGGAAAACCCGCTAGACGAAAGGGTTTTCCGTTTTGGAGGTGCTTCGCAGCACAAATTTCCTATGGGCTTGCTTCGTAAGACGAAAATGTCTTGCGATTCCTTGGGTGTTTTTTTCCGATCCCCACCCCCTTTTTCTAAGGCACTAAGCTGCTAATAGCCTTTTAGCAGCTAATCTGCTAATCCCTTAAGCCTTTAATAGCCGCTAAACCGCTAATAGCGCTAATCCGCTAATGGGCTTGCTTCGAAAGACGAAAAAACCGCTAGACGAAGAGACTCACGGAACGGATTCTTTTCGTCTTGCGAGGCACCACTGTAATAAAAAGCAGACACTTTGAGAGCTACCGTATTTTTCGCCCCATAGGATGCACCGGCCCATAAAGCGCACCTAGTTTTTTGGGGGGGAAATAAAGGGGGGGGATTATTTCCCCCCCAGGCACAGGGCTGGGGCGGGGGAAGCCCGAGTTTCCCCAGCCCCCAGAACAGACAGCTCTCCGCAAGCCGTGGGAGCCCAGCGCCGGGCTCCCACCGCTTGTGGAGAGCTGCACGAAGTTTGAAGCCTGGGCGCGCTGAGCTCAGGGTGCCCAGGCTTCGGCATGCAGGCAACTCTCCGCAAGCCGTGGGAGACCCCCAGATAGTCCCTCTCTCTCTATCCGCACTGCACGCCGGGCACCCTCCCCTCCACAGTGGGCGACAACCCGGCGGCTCGGATCGGATTCGCACAGACAGCACTGCAGTGAGAGAGAGTGAGTGAGCCAGGTAGGGGCAGAGAGCTGCGAGTGCGAGCGCGCGCCCCCCCAGATGTTGTGCCCGGTGCGGCCGGCCCCCCTGCACCCCCCACGCTACGCCACTGGCGAGAGGGGTCAGTGCGCACCGACCCCTCTCGCTTTCCAGGCTCCAGCGAAAGCTTGCATTCGCCCCATAGGACGCACATACATTTTCCCTTCATTTTTGGAGGGGGAAAAGTGCGTCCTATAGGGCGAAAAATACGGTATGTCTTGCGTCGCCAGCCTCCTGGTCTGAACAAGGAAGGTTCTCTTGCTTATCTAGTATCTCTCTCTTTGCCAACTTCCCCTTTTGCAAAGGAAAAAAGTCCCTGGCTTCCAACCAGGAGAGATTTTTTAAAATTAAAAAAAAAATCCCCCCATTATATTCTTAGTCTGACTTTTGGTTTCCAACAAGCAGAAGCTTCCGGGGTCCCTGTATTCAGACTTATTCTTTTTTTTAAAAAAGACGCCTTTTTTCAGCAAAGGTTTCGAAACAGAAAGTTGGCAGGAAGGAGGAAGGCAGATGAGAAGCGAGAAGCTAAGCTATGGGGGATCTGAAACACAGATTGGGAACTTTCCTTATGACAGGGTTGGTTGTGGCAAGTGGAGACATGATGCCTCCAGGCATTCGGGCAGGACAGTTTTTGTAGATAACGAAGTTTGGTTTCTCCCTCTGAAACATCCCACACAGAACCCATTCCCGCAAATGAAGCGATTTTCTCTTCTGAACCAATAACTGCTGACTTCTTCTTTTTAAATCCTTGATATATTTTTTATGAGAGTGCAACTTACAGATACGCAAACAGACACATAAATAAGGGGCACGCATAAGAACACAGAAAGCTGCCTTTTACAGAGACAGACCCAGGGGTAGGCAAGCTAAGCCCGCTTCTGGCGAACCAGAGCAGTGCACAGAAACACTGTTTACCTTCCCGTTGGAGCCGTACCTATTTATCTACTTGCACTGGTGTGCTTTCGAACTGCTAGGTGGGCAGGAGCAGGGACTGAGGAACGGGAGCGTACTGGGAGCCAGTGTAGTTCTTGTTTACCTGGTTCCCTGTAACTTGGCTTCCCGCAAGGAGGGAACCGCCAGAAGGCCCTCGGCGCTGGACCTCAGTGTCCGGTCAAAACAATGGAGGCCATCCCTACAATGACCTTGCGAGGTAGATGAACCGATAGGCTGTCTCTCTCTGTCTCTGCCATACCTGAAGAACGCCCCTGCAGACTGAATCTGGGACCTTTTGCATGCAAAACAGCTGCTCTACCACATACCCACCCAAGGCAGGCTCATAAACCGTTTTGTCTTGTGGACTAGCCACTTATTTCCGATTGCCAGGTCTGCAGGACACCATGCCGGCTGGGGCACCCGACTGCTGCAGCCCCATCCAATGTCCCGACGGCTCTGCCAGCTCTAAAGGGACTTGGGGGGGTTCTCTCTGCTTGGATCCCCCCCCCCCCGCCACATGAGACACTCTGGCAAACCTGGGAACAGACTGGAGCCTGTTCCCCCATGACATCAGCGTACGGTTTTATCTCTCCGCCTAAGGCGGAACTTTTAAAAGGGTGTCCCTGCAGGGAGGTCGGTTTCCTATGGTTTCCACAACGCTCACCTGCTCCCCCAGGAGAGATGCACTGCGGCAGACGCAGAAAAGCTGGAGAGGCGAGCGGGGGGGGTGGGGCGAGAAGCAAGGCACCCTTTTCTGCCCCTCCTTGCAAAACGATTGCTCGCTCCCCAGAGGTTCTACGCCCCTGCGCCGAATTTGCACCCATGAGGACCTAGCGGCTTCTTCAAAAGCTAAGGAGCCTGCAGAAAGAACCTCTTTCTGTGCCTCCCCCTGCCCCCGCCACAGCAAAACCAGCTGATGAGCTCCGGCATCTCAGCGCCAGGTTGGGAGTTGTAGTACAAAACTTATGTAGGGCGTCAGGTTGCCAGAAACGGCTACAGTGGTGCCTCGCAAGACGAAATTAATTCGTTCCGCGAGTTTTTTCGTTATGCGAGTTTTTTCGTCTTGCGAAGCACCACTGCATTGAAACACTGACAACGGCGGGGAGGGGCGGGGAGAAGCAGGACAGCTGCCGCAGCCGGTACCTCGGACTCACCCGCGCGTTGTGGCCACCGTGCGACGCGGCTGCTGGAGGGCGGCGGGGCTCAGGAGCGCGACTCCAGGGAGAGGCGCTGGCGGCAACGGCTCTCTGAGGGGAGCGCGCGAGGGGGGTGGGCAGCGGGGCCAGGCACTAACCGTCAGCCGGAAGGTGGGAGGGAGCCGGAGGAGCGGGGAAGCGAGCGTGCGTGCGTGCAGTGACCGTCGCCATGACACGAGAGGCAGGGCCGTTTCGTCTAGCGAAGCAAGCCCTTAGAAAAATCCGTCTTGTGAAGCACCTCAGAAAACGAAAAACCCTTTCGTCTAGCGAGTTTTTCGTCTTCCGAGGCATTCGTCTTGCGGGGTACCACTGTATATGTTAGGATACGGGCAGCATCCTATGCACTGGGCCCGGGATCTTAAGAACGTGGAAACAGACCCCACCGCCCCACCCTTACAGGACCTGGCCAGTGTTAGAAACTCAGATATATAAACTTGGCGCCAAATGGCCCATTGGATCAGGGTTACAGGCGCCAAACAGAATGCCCAGCTGCCATTTTGGGGCACGTCTCGTTTTCCAAATGATGGACTGGCTGTGGTTGATTCTCAGTTAAACGTCTGGCTAGTTCAGAGAATGGAAGTGAGAGCTGGACCATAAAGAAGGCTGATGGCCGAAGAATGGGTGCTTTTGAATTCTGGTGCTGGAGGAGACTCTTGAGAGTCCCATGGACTGCGAGAAGATCAAACCTCTCCATTCTGAAGGAAATCAGCCCTGAGTGCTCACTGGAAGGACAGATCCTGAAGCTGAGGCTCCAAGACTTTGGCCACCTCAGGAGAAGAGAAGACTCCCTGGAAAAGACCCTGATGTTGGGGAAGGTGGGGGGCGCAAGGAGAAGGGGACGACAGAGGACGAGATGGTGGGACAGCGTTCTCGAAGCGACCAGCATGAGTTTGACCAAACTGCGGGAGGCAGTGGAAGACAGGAGTGCCTGGCATGCTCTGGTCCAGGGGGTCACGAAGAGGCGGACACGACTAAACGACAAACAGTTCAGGGGACAACCTTGAGCTAGGTCAAGAGCTTTGAGAGTGACAGTCTGGTTTTCCTTGTGGACTAGTAACTTGCGTGCTAGGGTTGCAAGGCACAACAGGCCCTCTTCCCCCTCCCTGTGTGCTTCTGAGGTGCTGCTGATGCCACAAGGCGGAGAAGGAAGGAAGGAAGGAAGGAAGGAAGGAAGGAAGGAAGGAAGGAAAAGAGACAGTATCAGGAAGGAAAAAACGAGTCCTTACGAAGCTGGGACAAGGCGCAGGTCTCTCCCCGCCTCCCGCCAGCTCTAATGAGAGAAAGAGAGATTCGAAAACTCCAAGCGGCTTTGCGGGGTGTGCCAAAGGAAGAACCCAAAGGAAGGCAAGCTTGGCTGAGGTCAGATGGCAAGCCCAGAGCTCACAGCTAATAGGCGCCGGGGCGGTAATTAGCTGGGGGGGGTGGTACCTCTCCATGCAGACACTGCTGGAAAAATAAGACCCATGGAAACTGCTCTGAGATCCCTTTGCCCACGCCCAACCTGAAGATCCTGCCAGAATTATATACCGTATTTTTCGCTCTATAAGACGCACCAGACCATAAGATGCACCTAGTTTTTGGAGGAGGAAAACAAGAAAAAAAAAATTCTGAATCTCAGAAGCCAGAACAACAAGAGGGATCACTGCGCAGTGAAAGCAGCGACCCCTCTTGCTGTTCTGGCTTCTGGGATAGCTGCGCAGCCTGCATTCGCTCCATAAGACGCACACAGATTTCCCCTTACTTTTTAGGATGGAAAAAGTGAGTCTTATAGAGCAAAAAATACGGTATATAGTTATATTAATTTCCAATACCTAGCAATTGCAACAGAGAGAAAAATACAAAAGCAAAACCCCCAACACACCCCGGCGGATCAATCCAGTTAAGTTTGCCAAATGGACTATGCCGAAATGTCCGAAACTTGCAGGAAGAACTAGAAACCAGGAAATATCAACTTTTAATAAAGAAAAGGGGAAGTATACTACGTATTCGATAAAGCCCTGCAAACGACTAAATTCATTAGCAGCAGGACTGATTTGGAACTCGCAGCCAAAATTTACGTCAAGCGAAATTAAGAGATTTATTCATAACTGGAATTAGAAAGGAGATGTAGCGTGAAAATTGGAACGCAAGGAAGCACAGAAAAGGGGGAGGGAAGTCAAAGGCGCTTTTTGCGTTTTTTGAAAACTGGATGTTTGCAAAAGTGACAATTTTGGCAGCTTGCCAGTAAAGTTAGCAGGAAAGTATTTTCACAAAAGGATAGCCCATTTCAACAAAACAGTCTACGCATTGTTCGTATTATGCAATGGATATGATCTCTTTGATAATTTTTCTGATAACAGCGGGAGACCGTACATTCTGTTTCCAGCGAGAGATACACAGAGGTCCCTTTCCGATTCGGAGCTGCTACTAAAATAAAATTAATTAGTTTTTTATAACTAAAGTCAGATTGCTCTTCTTAAAAAATAGTTAACAATCCCAAACTTTGGAACGTTGCACATGTTGACCCGTAATAAAGGTTATTCCGGTGAGCACCCTCTGCCAGAAGGGCTTTATATGTTCACGTTTTATTGATTGATTGATTGATTAAATTTATATACCACCCTATACCCACAAGGTTTCAGGGCAGTTCCACCACATGTGAAATGTTGTACCTATAACTATTGCAGCCTCTGCAGAACAATGGTGGGATAGTTTTATCAACACAGCTACACCGTAATGGTGTCAAATGCCATAGCGTAGTAACTTAAATATATTTTCCCGTATCCGAGTTGATACCAAACCACCCAAGGCTCTGCGTGCAAAAGATGGCAATTCTTGAAACCACCCTGGCACCCGCCCGGTTGCCAGAGACAGTTTAAACAAGGAACAGCCCTGCCCGAACAAAAGCTTTTTAGACAGCTGGTTCTTAGAAGCAAGAGTGAAAGCAGAATTCAAAACTCAACAGGCGCTTTTTGCACCCAGTGTCTCTGAAATCTGGAGGTGCATGCCTGGAGATCTTTGGATCTGCTTTCACATTCTGAAACCCCATCCTGTAAGAATTCCACCCGTTCTATTTTCTCAGCAGCATCAGAAAGAATTTCAGGAACCAAAAAGTCGTACTGGAAAATACGCCTTTCAAGCAATCTGGCCCAAGAATGGCAACTAAGCCATTCTGTTTTGGCGACTCTTAACCCTGGTGAGACATGGGTGGTGCTGTGGGTTAAACCACAGAGCCTAGAACTTGCCGATCAGGTCAGCGGTTCAAATCCCCGCAATGACGGGGTGAGCTCCCGTTGCTCGGTCCCTGCTCCTGCCCACCTAGTAGTTCAAAAGCACGTCAAAGTGCAAGTAGATAAATAGGTACCACTCCGGCGGGAAGATAAACGGCGTTTCCGTGCACTGCTCTGGTTCGCCAGAAGCGGCTTAGTCATGCTGGCCACATGATCTGGAAGCTGTACGCCGGCTCCCTCAGCCAATAAAGCGAGATGAGTGCTGCAACCCCTGAGTCGGCCACGACTGGACCTAATGGTCAGGGGTCCCTTTACCTTTTTAACCCTGGTTTAAGAAGCCATTTGGCACCTAGCTTTTATACCTGAGTTTCCAACACTGGGCGAAAGCGAATACTCTATTCGAGATTTTGTTGGCCTACAACTCCCATCTTCCCTGACCACTGGTCCTGTGAGCTAGGGATCATGGGAGTTGTAGGCCAAAAACATCTGGGGACCCAAGGTTGAGAACCACTACTCTATGGTATAGAAAACAAAGTTGGCCACCCATGGCAAAAGAAAGGTTAAACATTATTAGTATATAAAGGCCTTAACAGCTTGGGATCAGTTCGCTTGCAAATATCGCCTTACCATAAACACCCTCTCAACTGCTCTGAGGTTCCACATAATGTTCACTCTACAATGGTAATAAATACAGTGTGCATTTTAGCTCTTTTCAACCTGCCAAAAAGCATTTCTGTTTAAGCAAGCCTGCCCGGACATGCAGAATTCAGGTGTTGGGTTTAATCTGCTTTTACGCTTATGGCTTATTTTATCTTTCGAGAGTCTTTAAAGAGTTGTTTCTGCCGATCACTTCATTGTTTCGTTCTCTCTGTGAACTGCCCTGAGATTTTCTTCCCCCGTTCTCCCTTTACAACCAAGTGGTGCATACATTTTCATAAAATACGGGCATACGTACAGAGTAAACCGTGCGTCTGAATACAGAACGCATGCTGTCCGGCTACAGGACTGGGCCGCGGAGAGGGTTTTATACTGACTCTCTCTGCATGGCACCTTAAACCTAGGCTGCGGTCACCACAATGGAATGTCTGTTTGCCAGGGGGTTGGAATAGATGACCCCTGGGGTCCCTTTAAAACGCTACGATCCTGCGATCTCATCGCTTGACTGCAGCTCGCTCTTGCAGCAATTCACTCTTCCGGGTATGCAAGAAGGGAAAAACACACAGTGGAAATGGAAACAGATCAGAAGGTCGGCGGTTCGAATCCCCGCGATGACAGGGTGAGCTCCCGTTGCTCAGTCCCTGCTCCTGCCAACCTAGCAGTTCGAAAGCACGTCAAAGTGCAAGTAGATAAATAGGTACCTCTCCGGCAGGAAGGTAAACGGCGTTTCCATGCGCTGCTCTGGTTCGCCAGAAGCGGCTTAGTCCTGCTGGCCACATGACCCGGAAGCTGTACGCCGGCTCCCTCGGCCAATAAAGCGAGATGAGCGCCGCAACCCCAGAGTCGGCCACGACTGGACCTAATGGTCAGGGGTCCCTTTACCTTATATACCTGAGTTTCTAACACTGTACCCAAGGAAGTTTGCCCGTTTACGGCATTTATAGTCTTGTCGTTTACTGCGTTTATTTGCCACCTTCCCTGGCCATGGGCAGCTCAAGGGGACGTACAAAGTTCCCGCCTTGCCCATTTTATCCTCGCAACAACCCTGCGAGGGAGACTAGGCCGAGCGTTTTGCAAGTGTCCCAAGTTCACCTGGTGAGCTTCACGGCCAGCGAGTGGCAATTCGAACCCAGGTCCCAGTCCGAGACTCTAAACCACTGCGTCACATGATGTCCTGAGCAAAATATGAGAACAGCTGGATCCCATCCAACTCCCGCTCTTGGGTTCTGTTCCTTTGCCCCGGGGCACATCCCATAATGGCGCTGGGTTCGTGATACGCCAATGCAGGAAGCCCCCCCCCCCCCCGCACCGGCAATAACGCGACGGGCCTGCAATACGCACTGCCGGCTTCCCCGCTTAGAAAAGTCTCCGGGAAGGCTTGGAAACCAGAAACCCACTTCCTTGCTCAACTTTCTCCACCCCCCCCCCACCTCTCCCTGTTTGTTATTACAAGGCTCAGCTGTGAAAGCCAGGTTGTTATTGCAGGATTTGCACAGACAGAGTTGCAGCCCAGCGCTTGAGGCTAATTCCGAGAAAGAGACTGCGAAAGAACGGAAGCGGGGGACGCACACACACACAAGCATGCATACACAAGACACAAACCTACACACGGCAAGAGCCCCCAAACTCAACAACTGCCTAGTCAGGGTGGATATAAATAAATGATTAAAAAAATAAAAATCAAGATTTTTAAAAATTTTAATAGGATTTTTTATTTTATTTTAATCGGATTTTTAAAATACAGTGGTACCTCGGGTTACATACGCTTCAGGTTACAGGCTCCGCTAACCCAGAAATAGTGCTTCAGGTTAAGAACTTTGCTTCGGGATAAGAACAGAAATTGTGCTCTGGTGGCACGGCAGCAGCAGGAGGCCCCATTAGCTAAAGTGGCGCTTCTGGTTCAGAACAGTTTCAGGTTAAGTACAGACCTCTGGAACGAATTAAGTACTTAACCCGAGGTACCACTGTAAAATGCTTTTGGAGGGGAAATCTTTCTAAAGATAGTTTTCTATTTAAGTTACATTATAGTCCAGGCTTCCTTAACCTCGGCCCTCCAGATGTTTTGAGACTACAATTCCCAGCATGCCTGACTGCTGGTCCTGCTAGCTAGGGATTGTGGGAGTTGTAGGCCAAAAACATCTGGAGGGCCGAGGTTGAGGAAGCCTCTTATAGCCCAAAGCATGGGTAGGAAAACTAAGGCCCAGGGGCCGGATCCGGCCCAATCGCCTTCTAAATCCAGCCCGCAGGCGGTCCGGGAATCAGTGTGTTTTTACATGAGTAGAATGTGTCCTTTTATTTAAAATGCATCTCTGGGTTATTTGTGGAGCATAGGAATTTGTTCACCCCCCCCCAAAAAAAATAGTCCGGCCCCCCCCCCAAGGTCTAAGGGACAGTGGACTGGCCCCCTGCTGAAAAAGTTTGCTGACCCCTCATCCAAAGGCTATCATCAGGAAATAAGGATTTGTTTTAAGTTTTTCATGTGTGCTAAAACTCAGTCTAAGTTTGGTGTTTTTTTTTAATCGTTTAACCACATCAGTTAGCAAACATGGTATACATATATGCTATAATGTTACCGTTTTAGTTGCTCAAATTGTTACTAAGGTAATGGTTATTTTTCTCCTGCCAATAAAGCACAGCAGAAAAGTTGTCCAAATATAAACAGTTGACTTGTTAAACCTCACAATAATTTCGTAATTTTCTGTCTATGTATTTCTAAGGGTATAAACAAATCAGTAATTGTTGATATAACTGTAAAAAAATGCTCTGGAAATTTGCTATTCCGAAAATGAAACCTCCATCTGGTTGTAAATATTAAGATTATACCAGCAAGAATAAGTCTTTCTTGGAAAAAAAAGAGATTTAAATCGAGTCTTACTGAGTAGTGATTTAAATCAATTTTATTTAAATCAAATCCACCCTGTGACCAATGCAAAAAAACAGAAAGGGAAGGAAAAAGGAGGGAGATCTGGACAGGCTATATATATCCCTTATAAAAAGCATGGAGGGCTTAATTACAGGTGAAACTCGAAAAATTAGAGTATCGTGAGAAAGTTCCTTGATTTCAGTAATTCAACTTAAAAGGTGAAACTAATATATGAGATCGACTCGTGACATGCAAAGCGAGATATGTCAAGCCTTGATTTGTGATAATTGTGATAATCATGGCGTACAGCTGGTGAAAACCCCAAATTAACCATCTCAGAAAATTAGAATATTCAAGGAAATCAGCAAAACAAGGATTGCAAAGCGAGCAAAATTGGACCTCTGAGAAGTAGAAGCACATCTCACTTTGCATGTCACAAGTCGATCTCAAATATTAGTTTCACCATTCAAGTTGAATTCCTGAAATCAATGAACTTTTCCACGATATTCTAATTTTTCGAGTTTCACCTGTATGACCAAGCAACATATTTTTTTTGTGTTGCATGCGATTCCATAGCAGCGAGCTTTTTTGGTTTTCCTATGAGGCAGGTTGATCGCCGAAGAATTGGATGCTTTTGAATTATGGTGCTGGAGGAGACTCTTGAGAGTCCCATGGACTGCAAGAAGATCAAACCTCTCCATTCGGAAGGAAATCAGCCCTGAGTGCTCACTGGAAGGACAGATCATGAAGCTGAGGCTCCAGTACTTTGGCCACCTCCTGAGAAGAGAAGACTCCCTGGAAAAGACCCTGATGTTGGGAAAGATGGAGGGCACAAGGAGAAGGGGACGACAGAGGACGAGATGGTGGGACAGTGTTCTCGAAGCTACGAACATGAGTCTGACCAAACTGCGGGAGGCAGTGGAAGACAGGAGGGCCTGGCGTGCTCTGGTCCAGGGGGTCATGAAGAGGCGGACACGACTGAACGACTAAACAACAACAACAACATGAGGCAGGTGCCTAGTCCAACAATAAAAGGTTCCCGAGAGATGCTTCCCAGGACAGGCTGAAACTTTACCTGGGCATTTTAAGCCGCTCCATTGGTCCTGCTGAGGTGTGCTGCATGCAGGCAAGGCAGTGAGGGGCAATGGTTAGAGTGCTGGACTCCAGGAGAGGTCAGGGTGTGACCTAAGTGGGGATTCGGCCCCTGACTGCATGCACACAGTACACAAAGTGCGCCTAGCTAATTTCAAACACGGGCAAAGTCACCCATGTCAGGGGCCATCGCCGCAACATCAACTCCCCTAGTGCAACAGGGCGTCAGAAGTGGATTAAGACTTTTGCTAAAAGGTAAAGGGACCCCTGACGGTTAGGTCCAGTCGTGGCCGACTCTGGGGTTGCGGCGCTCATCTCGCTTTACTAGCCGAGGGAGCCGGCGTACAGCTTCCGGGTCATGTGGCCAGCAGGACTGAGCCGCTTCTGGCGAACCAGAGCAGCGCACAGAAACGCCGTTTACCTTCCTGCCGGAGCGGTACCTATTTATCTACTTGGACTGGTGTGCTTTCGAACTGCTAGGTTGGCAGGAGCAGGGACCGAGCAACGGGAGCTCACCCCGTCATTGCGGGGATTCGAACCGCCGACCTTCTGATGGGCAAGTCCTAGGCTCTGTGGTTTAACCCACAGCGCCACCCGCTTCCCTTCAAGGGTTTTGCTACAGGGCTGCAAGACACAAGCGGCGGGACAAACGTAGCTGACAGAACCACTTTCCAGGAGACCCTTACCAGTCAAGCCTTCTCACTGCTCCCCAAAATAAAATTTAAGTAGCTTACAACCCGACCTACCCAAAAGATCTGCATCTTTCACTTACCTCTCTTCCAACCGCCACCTGCAATGTGTGCTCGGGGAGAGGAAGGGAGAGATAACACAACAGCCTTCTGATTTGCTACTGAATCCCATAGCAACTGTATTCATTTCAGAGGTAAATTTCACAAGCAATAATTCCAAAGAGCTTCGGGGAGAAATGCTCAGGTTCCGACTGGATTGGAGGGGCTCTTTTGCGGCTAGGGAGGGAGGCTCAGCGTTCCTGGAACGCTGGATTCAACCTTCCCTTCTAGTAATAAAGGTAAAGGTACCCCTGCCCGTACGGGCCAGTCTTGACAGACTCTAGGGTTGTGCGCCCATCTCACTCAAAGAGGCCAAGGGCGAGCGCTGTCTGAAGACACTTCCGGGTCATGTGGTCCAGCGTGACATCGCTGCTCTGGCGAGCCAGCGCAGCACACGGAAACGCCGTTTACCTTCCCGCTAGTAAGCGGTCCCTATTTATCTACTTGCACCTGAGAGTGCTTTCGAACTGCTAGGTTGGCAGGCACTGGGACCGAACAGCGGGAGCGCACCCCGCCGTGGGGATTCAAACCGCCGACCTTTCGATCGGCAAGCCCTAGGCGCTGAGGCTTTAACCCACAGCGCCACCCACGACTTTTTGGTCACCTTTTTATTATTTCTTTGTTTGACCCCTCAGAATTACTCCTCCTCATAGAAATAAACATTAAATTAACAAGTTACCTTTGTGTGTGTGTGTGTTCTTCACTCCCCTTCAAAACAGTGACCAGCGTACATGCCCCTTACAATGTAGCAGGCGGGCGGGAAGGTGACGTCGGGACGGTGCGTGACTAACGCACGCACCGTCCCCATGCGACGTCACAGCCAGTACAGCGCCCGCCACAGTGGGGAGTGCCGGGGCGCACAATGCGCCTCCTCCCCTCGCTAGTATCCGCCCCGGAGCCGCGGCAAAGGTGGAAAAGAGCCACATGCGGCTCCGGAGCCGCGGGTTGCAGACCCCTGTCCTAGTCTCACAGTGGCCAGCCAGATCTCCCAATGGGAAACCCGTGAGCAGGATTCGAACGCAAGGTCCGTCTCCCCTCCCGCGGCTTCCGGCAACTGGTATTCTGAAGCACTGCTGCCAGAGTTTGAAACTCCAAGATATATCATCATCAGTCTTTATTCCGGTCCAGAGACCCAACAAATCGTTACAAAGCAATACACAGTTCATGCAGCCTACCTCCAGGTTAAACAAGCATTTTGTTCAGAATATAGGGATCATTGGTTCTTGCAACCACCGATAAAAACTTTGCCACTGCTAATGTTCTAGCGTTTGTCCGGTCTTCCAATAGACACCTGACATAGCGAGCCTCTGATTTTCCCGGGAAAGGTACCAGCAAGGGTAGTATCAGTTCAGCCCTGGCTTGCTCATATTTTGCACAGTGCAACAAAATATGTTTTATGGAATCGATGTCTTGAGAACGCGAGCAAAGTCTGTCCTGGTAGGGAACTCCTCTCAACCTGCCATCCAACACTGCAGAAGGACAGACGTTTAGTCTGGCTTTGGTGAAAAGCCTTTGATAGTTTGGTACTGTCAGGTTTTTAATGTAAGATGTTAACTTAAAGACATACCCAAAGATATATAAGCTAGGCGCCCAATGGCTCCTGAGAGCCAGGTTTCCGTCGCCAAAGCAAAATATCGTTTTTGGGGCAAGACAGCTGTAAAGCATTTTTTTTTTCAAATGACAGACTGACCATGACTGATTATCAGTTAAATATCGGGTTAATTTTATAGGTCAACACCAGCACTTTGAATCGGGCCCAGAAATGAACCGGCAGCCCAGGGTCGGTGCAATGTGCTCAAACCGTCTTGCTTCAGTGAGCAACCTGGCTGCTGAATTCTGCACCGTCAAAGTGTAAGTAGATAAATAGGTACCACTCTGGCGGGAAGGTAAACAGCATTTCCATGCGCTGCTCTGGTTCGCCAGAAGCGGCTTAGTCCTGCTGGCCACATGACCCGGAAGCTGTACGCCGGCTCCCTCGGCCAATAAAGCAAGATGAGCGCTGCAACCCCAGAGTCGTCCGCAACTGGACCTAATGGTCAGGGGTCCCTTTACCTTTACCTAGTAACTTAAGAGGAGCAAATTTGCAAAGCAGGACAAGAGATATGTGTTTTTGCTTGTTTGTTTTAAAAAAATACAGGGCGGACCACCTGTTTCGCACGCAGCGACCGCCTGGTTCAATCCTGGCAATGCCCATGGAAAAATACGAGACGGCAATTTGCACCTGAGAGAGCCGTCACAGGAGCCAACAGGGGCCTGACCTCATATTCCTGCACTGGAAGAACTAAATGACCCTCGCGGTCAATTCCAACACAACAATTCCATGACTCCGGCAAGGAAAACGCTCCAGAGAAATTCACGGGATGTCCTCGAGTTCTAGCGATACGACGGAGGGAGGGAAATAATCTCGACTCATTTTCTTTATGCCGTTCCTTATTTTACATGCTCCCATCAACAACAACAACCCACAAATGCTGTAGCTTGTAAGTCTGCTCCATCCCCCTAGTGAGTTGTTATTATTTAGTGAATCTATATCCTGCCCTATACCTGCAGGTCTCAGGGACATTCACAGGGTCACCCAGCTCAGAGCCAGGAGCTTCTGCACACAGAAAGGCTGCTGAGCTGTGGCTTAGGGCCCTCGTATCTACGAGACCGCCTCTCCTGGTCTGCCCCGCAGAGGACCCTAAGGTCCATGAATAACCATAGTTTAGAGTGCCCGGGCCCTAAGGAAGTCAGACTATCCTCCGCCAGAGCCAGGGCCTACTCAGTGATGGCTCCGACCTGGTGGAATGCTCTGTCCCATGAGACCAGGGCCCTGTAGGATTTAACCTCCTTCCGTCGGGCCTGTAAGACAGAGCTATTCCGCCTGGCCTTTAATTTGAATCCAGCCTGATATTTTATTTCCCTTCCCCTCCCCTTTTATGAAGATCACCCGCTCTGAGACCCCACAGCTAATTCTCCCCCGGCCTCCTCGCTGGCCCAAGTAGGACCAATTCAGCCAGCTAGCCCTGGGGGTCATCTAATGCTTATTTCCCCAAATTGATTTTTATTGTTATTCAGGTTTTTATATTGTATTTTATAGTGCTTTTATAATTGTTTTAAATTCGTTGTTAGCCGCGCTGAGCCCGGTTTTTGAACCGGGAAGGGCAGGGGTATAAATAAAAGTTTATTTTTATTATTATTATGAGCTGTGCTGTTTCTTTCTCTCTCTCTCTCATAGAATCATAGAGTTGGAAGAGACCACAAGGGCCATCGAGTCCAACCCCCTGCCAAGCAGGAAACACCATCAGAGCACTCCTGACATCTGGTTGTCAAGCCTCTGCTTAAAGACCTCCAAAGAAGGAGACTCCACCACACTCCTTGGCAGCAAATTCCACTGTCGAACAGCTCTTACTGTCAGGAAGTTCTTCCTAATGTTTAGGTGGAATCTTCTTTCTTGTAGTTTGGATCCATTGCTCCGTGTCCGCTTCTCTGGAGCAGCAGAAAACAACCTTTCTCCCTCCTCTCACAAAGCAAAATCAGGTGCCGGGATTTCCTAACCTGATCTCATCTCCGCCCAGCCGCTAGTCATCCTGGGATGGCCGTCCCCAGGAAAAGAGGCCCAGCTGGGTGTATGTGGGCCAACTCACGTTGGAGTGTCACAACCAACCCAGATTCTATGGCATTGACAGCGGGCCTTGGGTTGCGACAGGGTTTTTGGCGCGACTGGTTGATAGACTATATGGAAATGGCGGAAATGACTGGCAGAATCCGAGACCAGGGAGAAGAGTCGATGGAAGAAGACTGGAAAAAAATTAAAGTATATTTACAGAAATATTGCAAAATTAATGAATGTTAGAAGAATACTGGAATGAAGTTACATGGTTTTAGCAAAAGTGTTATTAAGAATTATATGAATATTAATTGTTAATGTGCTAAAGTGGAAAATTTAAAGTTAAATTGTGTTAGGATAAATTATAGAACAAAAAATGAGAAAGAGGAAAAGGATTTGTTGAACTAGTTAATTTGAACTAGAATACAAAAAAGGGAGGTGCGAGGAAGTCGAGGAAACAAGCATATGAAAGATAATGAAATGAAAATTGGATGTGTTTTTAAATGTTTCAATTTTTTTCTTGTTGTTTTGTGCTATTGTTTTTTCTTTGTATTTTCAATGTATTGTTTGTTAAACTTTCATTGTTTCTTTTTCTTTTTGCAACTATTTTGTGACTATTTTTCTTTTTCTTTTTGTAACCATTAAACATTTAATAAATATCATTAAAAAAAAAAAAGAGTGTGGCCGACTGGCGAGGGTGCTGCGCTCGGGACCAATGGGAGACCAGGGTTCGAGTCCCCGCACTCGGACACGGGAGTTCTCTGGCCACTTGCTCTCAGCCTGCCCTGCCTCGCAGGCTTGTGGTTAGCCAGGGACCAGGCACACTTTTGCAACGGGCACAGGTCCGATTGAGACCACATGTTCATATAAGAGCTCAGCTGCTGGATCCGACCCAAAGGAGGCCTATCTAAGCCCAGCCTCCTGTCCTCAAGTAGGAGGTGACAGCAGTAGCTTTCTCCCGGTGTTAGAAATTAGCCGGGCGCCAAGGCGCGTTTTGCAACTGGCGCCGGTCTCTGGGTGCCAAGGCTGGCGGCTGACATCTCCATCAAGCTGGCCCCTCCAGCTTTCTTAAGCAGGTCAGCAGGAGAGCTTGTTTGCTGCCCTGATCTCCCACCATTTTCTCCGTGGTTCAGCCCCCTCCTCATTCATCCCTCCAACGACCCTGCGAGGCAGATCAAGAGCTTGTGACTGACTCCAAGGCCACCCAGTGAGCTTCACGGTGGGAGTATGGATTTCCAACAAAGCCTCCATGGATAGAGCCACTCTACCTTGGTGGCAAACAAGAGCAGGAGAAGGCTGCTCTTGAATCCTGCCAGTGGGCTTCCCATTGCGGGCATCGCAGTGGGCCACTGCGAAGACAGAAAGGGTGCTGGGCTGGACGGGCCTGATTCCTCAAACCGCAGGAGCAAGGGTGTGGATTCGAGACCCTGCAAAATCTGTGTGATACTGGGCCAGTGGGGCCAGAGATTTGAGAGGTTATAAAGTCCCTTCCAGGGACGCGGGTGGCGCTGTGGGTTAAAGCCTCAGCGCCTAGGGCTTGCCGATCGAAAGGTCGGCGGTTCGAATCCCCGCGGCGGGGTGCGCTCCCGCTGTTCGGTCCCAGCGCCTGCCAACTTAGCAGTTCGAAAGCACTCCCGGGTGCAAGTAGATAAATAGGGACCGCTTACTAGCGGGAAGGTAAACGGTGTTTCCGCGTGCGGCTCTGGCTCGCCAGAGCAGCGATGTCACGCTGGCCACGTGACCCGGAAGTGTCTTCGGACAGCGCTGGCCCCCGGCCTCTTTGAGTGAGATGGGCGCACAACCCTAGAGTCTGTCAAGACTGGCCCGTACGGGCAGGGGTACCTTTACCTTTTTAAAGTCCCTTCCAGGATTAGAAACTCAGAAAAAATCTAGGTTACGGTCGCTACCACAGAACGTCTGTTTACCAGGGGGTTGGAATAAAATAATAAATGCCGTTTTTGAGCTATTTTAGCCGATTTTCGCCCAGACGCTACTTCCGGCTGCAGTATTTCGGGTATGTTCGGGGAATTTCGGACGTACGGCAACCCTCTTTTGAAACAATTCGCTAGCAAGAAGGAGAAACACACACAGTGGAAATGGCATAAACTATGGACTAAGGCAGAGGTTTCTAAACTGTGCTCGCCACGCGGTCGCAAACGGAACCCTCGCCAGTAGCAAAGCGCGCCTGGCTCCTAGCTAATTTCTAACACTGGACAATGCTGATGCCCAAGCAACAATCTGGCTCCCCCAGCCACCCAGAGGGACTCAAAACAGGCTGAGAACAGCAGAACGACCCCATTTCCTTGGTTATGCACCCACTCGTTCAATACACACCTGCGATTTCATTTTAAGGCTTGTGTGCCGGAGTGGGTGGGATCCCACACTTGTCCCCATTACGAAAACGGGCCTGTTTGTTCCACCGACCCCACCGAAAAATAAACCGCATGGGCAAGCAAGTCACGTTCCGGGGTTGCAGAGGAAAGCAGCCTTCTGCAACCTCGCTCTGCCTCCTCTCGCAGCTGATAAACACTCATTAGCAAGCAATTGCTGTAACGAAGAAGAAGAAGAAGAAGCCATGCCATCCAGTGTGTAATTAGCACAAACCCTCCTCCTGCCCTCGGCTGAGGCCCTTGCCGTGTAACCAACACCCTACGTTAAAAATAGAGTCCGGGACGCAGTCCCAATTTGCCCTCACTGGAGGCTGAGGTTGCCAACGATAAACAGGTTTGCCTCTCCTGGTCCCGGCCCGTCTCGGAGGGAGGGAAGGCAGGCAGCCTCGGATAGGGCAGGGGGAAATGTGCCCTTAAAAAGGAAAAAAAACCCCAGAATATTAGATTTTTCAGGAGTCCCTGCTGAGCGGAAACTTTTTATTTCTCGCTGAAAAAACTTGAGTCCGCCTTAAGAGGCCAGGGAGTCTTTCAAAACATTTGCACAGTCGCCGAGCCGCCACAAGAGCACATCCGGAGGGTTGTTTGGCAACCCTCCAGGAAACCCAGGCTTGGGATCTCCGTCACCAGGAGGTCGCCCAACAAGCCAGACTCGCCCCATCCTTCGCCCCACGACGCAAGCAAGAGACAAGCCCTCCCTCCTGCGCCTTTGAAGTCAATTCAGGGGTGGCGCCCTAGAATGAGCACAAACATTCAGACTCAAGCAGCTGGGTGCCAAGGGTTTTCGCCAGGGGGGTGGGAAGGGGAGTGGCTGCCCCCGCCACCCTGAGAAAGCCTCGAAAGCAAGCCCCGAACAGGCCTCAACCTGTCGCACATCTTGGGGATAGGGGCTGGGGGTCAAAAAGGCAGGATGCAAGCTTCTGGGCTACACAGGACTCTCAGGCTGGAGGTGGGAAGGAGAGATTAGGTGGGCGGTGAGCTGGTTCTGTAACTGAGGCGAGTATCAACTTCCTCTCTCTCCAAAACTCCAGAATTTGGGGGTGGGGGGGGGAGAGGGGAAATAGGGGGCAAGAACCTGCTGGCTGTGTTCCGCTATCCAGCCTAAGAGTCTTGTGTGATACAGACGCCTGCAATACAACATAGCTAACGACACAAAGCTCTAAGCTTCCCCCTAAGCATGGGGCACCCCACACAGAGCACCCGCCCATTCCCCAAGCCCCTCATTTCCCAAGCCTAGCCCCACGTGTCAAAGAAAGCGCCCCCCCCCACTTAGCAGGAAGACTGAGGGGTCCAGCGAGCACGCACCCCGATTTTCCTGCCACCGAGAAACGGGCCTCTTCGCGCGGGTTACTCAAATGGATGCCGCAATTGGTGGCGAACGATGGATTAAAAGTAAACAGCTCTGGGGTTGGGGAAAAAGCACTTATTTCTTAAAAGCTGTTGGAGGGGTCAGTCGTTACAAAACACCTCCGAAAGACTCTCTCCTTTCCAAATTGACCCACTCTTTGATTGACATGGCATTCTGGGGTGGGGGGCGGGGGTTTGAGCACTGGGTTTTTTTGGGAGGGGGGGCATTAAAACTCCTTTAAACTCCCCTCCCCACATATAAGGGATTCTCCATAAATTTGAGGGGCCTGTCTTTAGTCCGAACCCCACTCAGCTGTGCCTTATTATTATTATTATTATTGGGGGGGTATTGATTTAAAACCTCCACCTTAAGTCTTTCCAGTACAATACTTACTAGTGGGCTTCTCTCATTCAGAAGGCAGATTTTTTTGGGGGGGGGGCGGGAAGAAGGAGGAGGCACAAATAGACACTCAAAACTTGCCAATGCTAGACGACCTGTTTTCCTGGAGGAAGAGCCATAGAACTCTGTGGGGGTTACTCTGGAGTAGGCAGGCCTAGGATTGTACTATAAACCGGGGGGGGGGTGCCCTGTCCATCTTCCCCCATCCCAATATCTGTCTGGGACAGGCTCACTGGTCTTTTTCGGGCGAGAACAGAGAGCTCCTTTTTATCCTGAGACATTGCAAAGTCCGGCCCATAACTCACCACCCAAACTGGTATATTTAAAGGGGGGGGGGGAGAGGTATACCCAGTCTATGGGCTCACCCTCCCAATTTTCCGCTGGGACATGTGTGGGGGGGGATGTTGTAAATCTGCCTTTCCACACCATGCTCTGACATTACACAGCTCCCCTATGAAAATGGGGAGGGGATTCCCTTCTTTTTCCAGGTCCCCAATTTTGGTACTGGGGGGGGGGGAATCTTTAGAGACAGGTGCTTAGTGGGGGGGGGGGCAGTTCTGTCTCTGTTTCCTTAGTCCTGTAACAGTCACATCTCTCCCCCCCCCAAAAAAAAACACCAAGTCACCTCCATTCATAATTATAAAAACATGGATCTGTTTGTATCCAGGCCTCTTTCATTGTGTTTTTTTTTGGGGGGGGGGGCGCTTCTCACAATAGTAGCCTTTTTTTTTTTTTAAGGAGGGGGAGTTCTGTCTTTCCTCATTTCATCACACCCTAAGGACACACCTCCTCCTCCCCCCTCCCCAAACTCTCCTCCATCAACTTCCTCCTTTTCCAGGTTACTTTTTTCCGGAGTGGGTGGGGGAGAAAAAGAAGAAATCACACTACAAAATGCCCTGTTGGGGAAGGGGAGAAAAAGGGACCCCCCCAATTCATCCAACACCCCCCCAATGCAATTATGAAAGGGGGAGTGTTTCACGTTTATTCAGACTAATTTTGGAAGAGCCGACAGAGGGAGGGGGACAAAATCCACGTCTCAGACTCACCTTTTTTTGGGGGGGGGAAGGATCGGTCTCCCCAACCCCGTAGCCACCCCCTCTAACCCATAATATATTTGAAGGGGGGGTCCATCTCATTCAGTGTAGGGGATCTTGTGCCTACATGGTTTGGGGGGGATCCACTTCTCATCTTCCTCCCCCCCATATTTATGAAATAATGGAGGGCTCCCACCTCTGACGACCCCATTTAAAAAGGGGGGGTTCACTGTCCCCTCCCTATCTAAACAATGAGGGGGACCCCCTTTCTTTTCCTTATTATACTTCTCTTTTCCACCCCCTTATTACAAGAAAAGGAGCATTTATTGATTGGGGGGGGGTCCCTCTTCCGCCCTTTCCCCATACTATTAAGGGTGTGAGTCCTCTCTTGCCTGTTCATAAGGGGGGGGCTGTCCCCTTCCTCCATTATAAGAGGGGGGTCTGCATAGGTGATAAGAGACAGTCCTCCCTCCGTAAATATATAGGGGTGTCTGTCCCCAGGCCCTTCTCTAATGAGGGGAGGGTTCTCCTTCCCTCCTCCCCCCCATTACAACGCCCCCCACTCTACTGATAAGCGGGTGTTCCTGTCCTCTCCCCTACATCAAGGAGTGATGAATTGAGGGGGTACACTCCTCCCTAGCTTAATGGGGGTTCCCCACTACAGATGAAGCGGGGGTCGTCCTTTCCTATTAATGAGGAGTGTGCGTGCAGGGGGGGTCCCCTTTTCATTGAGGGGGAAGGCTACTCTCTAGTGACAAAGTGGGGTTCCCCCTTCCCTCTCCCCCAATTATGATGAGGAAGGGAACTCTATTAAAAAGGGGGGTCCAGTGTTTTTTTTTTAAGGAGATGCGCCTCTCTAGTGACAAAGTGGGGGGTCCCCCTTTCCTTCCCTACCTTAACAGGGGTCCCCCACTATACATGAAGTAGGGGTCCTCCTCTCCTGTTAATGAGGAGTGTGTGTGGAGGGGGGGGGGTCCCCGCTTCCTCCTCCCCCAAATTATAATGAGAAAGGGGACTCTGTCTATTAAATAGGGGGATCCTTTTTTGTAAAAAAAGGGGGTGATCCTCTCTAGTGACGGAGTGGGGGTCCCCCACAACACCCGAGGTAGGAGTCCTCCTCTCCTAGTAACGAGGTGTGTGTGTGTTTGTGGAGGGCGGGTCCCGCTTCCCTCTCCCCCGGTTATGATGAGAAAGGGGGTGCTCCCCATATTAATGAACACCTCTTTTTTAAACAGGGGGTCTCCCCATATTAATGAACACCTCTCTTTTAAACAGGGGGTGCTCCCCATATTAATGAACACCTCTTTTTAAAAAAGGGGGTGCTCCCCATATTATCGAACACCTCTTTTTTTAAAAAGGGGGTGCTCCCCATATTAATGAGGAGGGGGTGGCCTTTTCCTCCCCCGCCCATTATAATGACACGAGGTGAGGGAGAGTGTGTGGTGGTGGGGGGCTCTATTTAAAAAGGGGGGTCCTCTTTTTAAAAAGGGGGTGCTCCCCATATTAATGAGGGGGGGTGGCCTTTTCCTCCCCCGTCCATTATATTGACACGAGGAGAGGGGAGACTGTGTGGTGGGGGGGGGGTCCCCCTCCAAGGCATATATATGGGGGAGTCGTGCCTCCCCTCCCTCCCCCCCCACAGAAGCCCCGCCCCCTCCCCCCGCGACCACCCACCTTGCGCCCCTGGTAGGCCTCGAAGGCGCGCAGGGCCGAGTCGGTGAGCTTGACGTGGAAGACGGAGACGCGGGTGCCGCGGCCGAGCCGCCCGCACGACAGCGCGTAGCCCCCCTCCGCCAGCGCCGCCATCTTGGGAACCTCCGCCGAGGGAGGAGGAGGAGGAGGCGGCAGCGGCGGCAGCGGCGGAGGCACAGGCGCCCGGCCACGCCCCCTCATGCCTAGATTATGCGGCGCCGCGTTCCACGCCTTCCACGCCCTCCGCCTGACCCTCGCGCCGAGAACCTCCGACGCTCGCTCCGCCCCCCGTGGCGTCATCGCGCAGTCGCGAAGCACGCCGGGAAACGTAGTTCTCCCCCCTCTCTATCCCACACTGGATTAAACTAAGGGAGGGGAGGGTACGCTGTCTTCTACAACAACGACAACGACCATGATAAATAATAATAATCAATCAATAATGATTATAATAAATAACTGCATTTATACCGCACCTTTTGCTCTCTGAGGACCTCAAAGGGGTCAACAAATACTGTAATCAATATGTAATGAATATATACATCATAGCTGTCAACTTACAGATTTGAAAATAAGGGGCCGGCAGCCTCGAAAATAAGGGATCAGCAGCCAAAATAAGGGATCAACTGTGATAAAATACGTATTTTGTTGTTTGCGAATGGTTTTAGATACCTATTAGGTCCATAAATTACCATATAGCATATATTCAACACAAAACAGCAACAATTTGTTGTTGACAAAGGACAGGTGGACATAGAAAGGGCCCCATTACCTTCAGTAGTTTATTTAAGGGACATCATCAATAAGGGACAGCAGCGGGACATGGCGCTGGGATAAGGGACTGTCCCGCCAAATAAGGGACGCTTGACAGCTATGATATACATATATCATACAGTAGATATGTGTGTGCATGCACACACATACTGTAATGTTTATAATATATAAAGGAAAACATATACATAATAATATGCAATGTATATATAAAGGAGGATAAACAGACACACACACACAAGGTATATTTGTTGTTGTTGCTTAGTCGTGTCTGACTCTTCTAAACATTAATAAGAAGTCGAATCCATTCATTCCAAAGGGCCTTTTTTTTCTATGACTAACGTTGGATGCAGATAATAAATAAATCAGATTTGATTAACAAGTTAATTTGGCATAAACAGCTATATAAATTATGGGACGTACATTTTGCATCATGTTGTGTAATTTATCAGTCTCTGTGTGTGTGTACGTATATAATATGTGTGTGTATATGTCAACGCAGTCCTTTTTATTGTTTTTTTATTTTTAAAATACGGACTTATATTTCTAAATCATGGGGTTTTTTTCTAGTTAAGCTATATACAAAGAGTAAGCATGGTGAAATTAATGGACTTATGTTAGCCGTGCCCAGTGATTTTCAAGGGGTCTACTCTGGTTATGTACTTAGATGCAACAACCGCCCCCAATTTATATATTTCATGTGGTTATAAACTCTATTTGCATGTTGTGCAATTATTTTATTTAATAATTTTTTATATTATTTATTTATTTATTATTTATTATATTTCAGTCTATATTGATGAATCACACGGTTGTACTTATGCGTTGAGTGGCATTTATATGCCTTAACAAAGTTTTACAGTATATAGAAAGCTAATTTCTCAGGAAGAGATGGAGAAAGACTACATGTACGGCAACTCGAGAGGGCCAAAAACCCTCTTTTCGGTTCGCTTTGGCGCGCAGTGCGCAAGCGCCTTGCCGCAAAGCACGCTGGGGAGTGTTGTTTTCGCTCTGGATAACCGCGTCGCTATCACTTTTTTCCAAATAATTACATAAATAATGTTTTCCATAGCAGCCTGCTATGTGTATCTCTCGAAATAAAGAATAATAAAAAAAAAATTAAAAAATAAATAAGGCGCGCAAAGCATGCTGGGTAATTCTCTCTCCCCGCCTCTTTGTTGCTAGGCGCGTCACAGGCCAAACTCATAATACTGTAACTGAGGGGGCGGAGCAATTCAAATGACGCCTACGTGTTGCGTCACGAGGGGCGGGGCCAAGGTGTTTTCCTTCTTCCCGACCTCTCCGACGTCAGCGAGACGCCGCCCTCTATTGGTCGAAGCCGAGAAGCGCGCCTCCGCCGGAAAAAAAACAAACCTACGCTACTCGGGATGCAAAGCGGCGGACGCGCACCGCCTCTTCCGGTCGAGTCCTTCGATTTTGATTGGTGCGACGTCACGGGCCCAAGGAGCGCTTCCGTTTCTGGAGCGAGAGGACGGGGCGAGGGACGAGGGGAACATGGTCAGCTTGGCAGGAGGCAGGTAAGGGCTCGGCCGGAGCAGCAGCAGAGAGAGGGGGAGGCCTGAATTGTGCTGGGAGCCTCTGAGCATGCACAGAGTGATTGAAGCTTCTGAGCATGCGCAGAACTGCCCCTGGGGGTTGAAGCCACTGAGCATGCACAGAGTGCACCTTATCTATTAAAGCCATGTGGCAAGACGTGGTGTTCCTTGTGCAGGGCCTTTTCCTTCCACTTCCAGAGTGTGAATATGCACCAGAGCATACACAGAATATCTGTGAACATAATAATAATAATAATTTATTTATACCCCACCCTCCCCAGCCAAGACCGGGCTCAGGGCGGCTAACAACCAATAATAAAATCAAGTGGATTAATATACAATTTGAAAGATTAAGATACAACATTAAAACATTAGGATGCAGCCTCTTCACAGGAGGAGAAAGGAAAAAGAAAGATGGGGAGGGAAATATTAAAATATTGAAACATTAATATATTAAAATGTAGCCTCATCGCAGAAGGAGAAGGAAAGGAAAAAAGAAAGAGGGGGAGGGAATCAAACTGATTCTAAGCCAAAGGCCAGGTGGAACAACTCTGTCTGAGAGGCAAGTGTTTCCTTCCCCCTGCAGACAGTGTACTTTCTGAGCATGTACAGAGCGCATTTGTTGCCTGGAGAGGAGAGGTCTACTGAGACCTGAACGTCCTCACCAAAATTTACACAGTGGTACCTCTGGTTGCGAACGGGATCCGTTCCGGAGCCCTGTTCGCAACATGAGCAGAACGCAACCCGTGTATGCGCAGGTCGCGATTCGGCGCTTCTGCGCATGACGTCATTTTGAGCGCATGTGCGAACGGCGAAACCTGGAAGTAACCCTTTCCGGTACTTCCTGGTCGCCGCGGGACGCAACCTGAAAAGATTTAACCTGAAGCAAACGTAACAAGAGGTATGACTGTACGCTTATAAAAATATAAAACTCAACACACACAAAAACAGAAATGTCTGTCGTGATGAAACCTCAACAAACGAAGCAAAAAGGTCTCTTTTCTTTCTCCCCCCACTCCACCCCCAGTTCCCTCCTCCTCATGCAACGGATTTCGGCTGCTGTGATTTACCGGCGTGGGATCAGTTCCCTTTTCTCCATGCCGCTGTCTCCAGAGCCAGCAGCTGCCTGCCGGAGTTTCCCTCAGCCGGTGACGCTATGGGGCTGCCAACAGATCCGGACCAAAGCCCGCGGCAATGAGTACCAACCCTCAAACCTCAAGAGGAAACACAAGCACGGCTGGATCAAGCGCATCCGCACTCGCAGCGGCATCGAGGTGATCCTGCGGCGGATGTTGAAAGGAAGGAAGTCTCTGACCCATTGAAAAAACACCCCCCGCGTCAACAGCTTCAAACCGGTTCATTTTGCTATAAAGCGCTAAAGAGTCTTGTGCGCCACAAACTGGAACAGAAGGTCTTCCATTTCTGCAATGTCTTTGCTTGGGTCCTTGCTTGGACTGGAAGCCAAGGATTTTTCTATGGGGATTTGTCAGCTGAATCGAAACCGATAACTTTCGTATGTGTCATTGGCGTTCAGGAATCGAGATTTATTTCCCGCCTTTCTGCAAAGCAAATAAATTGTTGTTGTTGTTTAGTTGTGTCTGACTCTTTGTGACCCCCTGGACCAGAGCACGCCAGGCACGACTGTCTTCCACTGCCTCCCGCAGTTTGGTCAAACTCATGCTGGTAGCTTCAAGAACACTGTCCCACCATCTCGTCCTCTGTCGTCCCCTTCTCCTTGCGCCCTCCATCTTTCCCAACATCAGGGTCTTTTCCAGGGAGTCTTCTCTTCTCATGAGGTGGCCACAGTCTTGGAGCCTCCGCTTCAGGATCTGTCCTTCCAGTGAGCACACAGGGCTGGTTTCCTTCAGAATGGAGAGGTTTGATCTTCTTGCAGTCCATAGGACTCTCAAGAGTCTCCTCCAGCACCAAAATGCAAAAGCATCAATTCTTTGGCGGTCAGCCTTCTTAAGCTCTCACTTCCACACATCACTACAGTGGTACCTCGGGTTAAGAACTTAATTCGTTCTGGAGGTCCGTTCTTAACCTGAAACTGTTCTTAACCTGAAGCACCACTTTAGCTAATGGGGGCCTCCTGCTGCTGCCGGAGCACGATTTCTGTTCTCATCCTGAAGCAAAGTTCTTAACCTGAAGCACTATTTCTGGGTTAGCGGAGTCTGTAACTTGAAGCGTATGTAACCTGAAGTGTATGTAACCCGAGGTACTACTGTACTGGGAAAAACGGCAAGCCACTCCAGTATCACTGCCAAGAAAACTCCATGGACAAAGACAACAGGCATATAGGAACATAGGAAGGTGATTTATGCAGAAAACCTCCAGCCCCACACCATTGCGCCTCCATGCCTGGATAAAATCCCCAGCACCTTCCAGATTCTTGCCTAAGCAGCCACTTCTGCAGGCAGGAACCCGTCAGGTGCAGCTGCCTCCTCCAGCCCCGCCCAGATCCTTGCTTAGGCAGCCGCTTCTGCAGGCAGGAACCCGTCAGGTGCAGCTGCCCCTCCAGCCCCGCCCAGATCCCTGCTTAGGCAGCCGCTTCTGCAGGCAGAAACCCATCAGGTGCAGCTGCCTCCTCCAGCCCCGCCCAGATCCCTGCTTAGGCAGCCGCTTCTGCAGGCAGGAACCCGTCAGGTGCAGCTGCCTCCTCCAGCCCCGCCCAGATCCCTGCTTAGGCAGCCGCTTCTGCAGGCAGGAACCCTTCAGGTGCAGCCCTGCCCAGATTCCTACTTAGGCAGCTGCTTCTGCAGGCAGAAACCCATCAGGTGCAGCTGCCTCCTCCAGCCCTGCCCAGATCCCTACTTAGGCAGCCGCTTCTGCAGGCAGGAGCCCGTCAGGTGCAGCTGCCTCCTCCACCCCCGCCCAGATCCCTGCTTAGGCAGCCGCGTCTGCAGGCAGGAACCCGTCAGGTGCAGCTGCCTCCTCCAGCCCCGCCCAGATCCCTGCTTAGGCAGCCGCTTCTGCAGGCAGGAACCCGTCAGGTGCAGCTGCCTCCTCCAGCCCCTCCCGCCCTTTGCTCTTGCAGCCGGAGCCCCTTTAAAAACCCAGGCCTCTTGTTGAAACTCCATTTCCCGGCATGCCCTGCCGGAAGCCCCGCCCACCGACATCCGGCCTTCCCTCCCTCTGACTCGCCTTCCCTTTTCCGCGGCGGCGGCGGCGGCAGAGCGAAAGGGCGGCGCGCGCGCGCGAGGGAGGGAGGGAGGGCGGAGGAGTTGCGTGGCCCTCGGAGCGGCAGCCGCGCGGGCCAATGGCGACGCCGCTTCCGCCTCGGGACAGCCAATGGGCGCCGGCTGAGGGCGTGGCCTCGCTGTGAGAGGGGGGCCGGGGAGGCGGCGGCGGCCGGAGGGGGGGCGAGAAGTTGCTGAGGAGGCGCCTGGAGGGGGAAGATGGTAGGTGGGCGGCCGCCCGCCCCGCGCAGGCCCCTCCCCCGGGGGAAGGAGCCCCACCAACGGGTGGGGGGCCTCCTTGGGGGGCGGGGCGGAGGGTGGGGGGCTCATGGAGGGGGGGGAGGGGAGCCTCCATTGGGTGGGGGGGTCCCATTGGGGGAGGTGGGGCAAGGGGCCTGGGGGAGCATGGTGATTATTATTTGGGGGGGTTGTGCATAGGCTTCAAAGGGGGGGAGGCCCGGGTCTCTGTTTTTTTTTGGGGGGGGGGGAGAATGTGCTTTTAGGGTGCAGCACTGAGGCTGGGGGGTGTCCAGTGAGGCTGGGGGGGTCCTGTGCAAAGGCTTGCAAGGGGGGGGGAGGCCTGGGTCTCTGGTTTTTTTGGGGGGGAGGATGTGCTTTTAGGGGGCAGTTTTTAGGGGGGTCCAGTGGGGTTGGGGTGCTGTGCATTACGAACTGGTGGCAACGTGGGGCTAAGCGGGGGGGGGTCTCATCTGTGGGGTGGGGAGGGGTTGGGGTGCTGTGCATTACGAACTGGTGGCAACGTGGGGCTAAGCGGGGGGGTCTCATCTGTGGGGTGGGGAGGGGTTGGGGTGCTGTGCATTACGAACTGGTGGCAACGTGGGGCTAAGCGGGGGGGGGTCATCTGTGGGGCGGGGAGGCCGACTGGGGTCTGGGGTGCTTTCAGGTCGGCGGTGGAGGGGGGAGCCTCATGAGGAAAAGAGGAGGCCATCGGTGTGGTCCTTGTTTCTGCCTCTAACCCCCCCCCCCAGTGAATGGGGGGAGCTGTTTGGGAGCTTTATGGGGCTTCTCCCCCCCTCCCATCCCCCTTCCATCAGGGTTTTCTTACGACTGGCGGGGAGAAGCCCCCCTTTTGGGTTGCTGTGTTAACAAAGCCCAGGTGGGGGCTAGGGGGTGTCTTAATGAGCTTATAGGGCAGGAGGTGCAAATTTTGGGGGACAGTCGGCGAGACTGGGGTGACTTGGGAAGACCCCAGACCTGCGTGTGTGGGGTGTCTGGAAAATGTTGCTTTTAGTGTTTGCTCTCAGAAAGGTCCGGGCTTTGCTGTCGGCATGGGGGGGACACGGGCGTTCGGGGCGACCGTTGAGTAGGTTTCCTGCTGGGGGTGTTGGCTTTGCTCAGAGAGCAAGCTTTGTTGTCAGGGGGTTTATGCATTTCTCCCTACTTCCGCCTCACAACAGCCCTGAAACGTAGGCTAATTTAAGAGAGTCAGCCGCTGGCTGCAAAGTTGCCGCAGTGAGCTTTGTGTTGCTGAGTTGGGATTCGAACTCAGGCCTCTGCCAGGCTGTAGCCTGACACCCCAACTGTTGTGCCACGCTTTTTGTTGTTGGTCTGGATGGTTTCTGTGCAGCAAGAATATGCCTCCGAGAGAGGTTAGCGGATTCTGCGTTGGGGTGAGTCGGCTGCCTGTTTCAGGGGTGCTTATAGGTTGCGGTGAGGCCTGCCTAGATCATAGAAGAAATCACGGGATTGTAGAGTTGGGACCCTGGCAACCATCTAGTCCAACCCCCTTGCAATGTAAGAATTTGCAGCTGTCCCTGACAGGAATCGAACCTTGGCGTTATCAGCACTGCACTCTAACCAACTAAGCCGCCCTGAGCCCGGTCTTGGCTGGGGAGGGCGGGGTATAAAAAAATTATTATTATTATTATTATTATTATTATTATTATTAAGCTACCCAGTGGATTGCAGATGTGACAATTTGAGTCTAGGGCTTTATATAGGGCATCTTCCTATTTTGAATTGACTATATTTGGAACCACAAAGACTAGTAACTTACTTTTTAGGGGCAACATATATATATTTAACAAGAGGGACGCAGGTGGTGCTGTGGGTTAAACCACAGAGCCTAGGACTTGCTGATCAGAAGGTCGGCGGTTCGAATCCCCGTGACGGGGTGAGCTCCCGTTGCTCCGTCCCTGCTCCTGCCAACCTAGCAGTTCGAAAGCACGTTGAAGTGCAAGTAGATAAATAGGTACAGCTCCGGCGGGAAGGTAAACGGCGTTTCCGTGCGCTGCTCTGGTTTGCCAGAAGCGGCTTAGTCCTGCTGGCCACATGACCCGGAAGCTGTACGCCGGCTCCCTCGGCCAGTAAAGCGAGATGAGCGCTGCAACCCCAGAGACAGCCACGACTGGACCTAATGGTCAGGGGTCCCTTTACCTTTACCTATATATATAATGATAATAAAAATACGTTGCTAAAATTAAGGGTTTTTTGCAGGAGGGGAGGGATCAAGTTTCTAGTCCTTAAGGGCTGCGAAGGGTCAGGCAGCTTTCTGAATTTGTGGCACGCTGAATGGAGCTGATGAGAGCAAGAGAAAAGCAAAGGGGGAGCGTCCGCCCCAAAAGACGCTCTTTAAAAGTCTGTCTGTGGTTTCACTTTCCTTTCTGTTTTGCTTCATTCCAGGCTGATTTTCTGAAAGGGTTGCCTGTCTACAATAAAAGCAATTTCAGCCGTTTCCACGCAGATTCTGTATGTAAAGCATCGGTGAGTACCAACTCTTGGCTTGAGATCCAACAAAGAGTCGCACTTGAGGTCCTTTCAGAGAGTCTTTTCGAGGGTTGAGGGTCCTGGTTATTTCAGGGTTTTTTGGGGGGGTGAACCCAGAATTGATCTCCCACCAAGACACTCCATTTGTGCACAATTTCATAGAATCGTAGTATTGTCAAGTTCCAGTAATGATGTATGGAAGTGAGAGCTGGACCATCAAGAAGGCTGATCGCCGAAGAATGGATGCTTTTGAATTCTGGTGCTGGAGGAGACTCTTGAGAGTCCCATGGACTGCAAGAAGATCAAACCTCTCCATTTGGAAGGAAATCAGCCCTGAGTGCTCACTGGAAGGACAGATCCTGAAGCTGAGGCTCCAAGACTTTGGCCACCTCAGGAGAAGAGAAGACTCCCTGGAAAAGACCCTGATGCTGGGAAAGATGGAGGGCACAAGGAGAAGGGGACGGCAGAGGACGAGATGGTGGGACAGTGTTCTCGAAGCTACCAGCATGAGTTTGACCAAACTGTGGGAGGCAGTGGAAGACAGGAGTGCCTGGCATGCTCTGGTCCATGGGGACATGAAGAGTCGGACACGACTAAACGACTAAACAACAACAACATTGTCAAGTTGGAAGGGATCCTGTGGATCTTCTAGTCCCACCCCTTGCATGCAGGAATCTCAACTAAATCGTGCATGGCAATTAATAATAATAATAATTTATTATTTATACCCCGCCCATCTGGCTGGGCTTCCCCAGCCACTCTGGGCGGCTTCCAACAAAATATTAAAATACAGGAATGCATCAAACATTAAAAGCTTCCCTAAACAGGACTGCCTTCAGATGTCTTCTAAAAGTCTGGTAGTTGTTGTTCTCTTTGACATCTGGCGGGAGGGCGTTCCACAGGGCGGGCGCCACCACCGAGAAGGCCCTCTGCCTGGTTCCCTGTTTCTGGCTTCTCGCAGTGAGGGAACCGCCAGAAGGCCCTCGGCACTGGACTTCAGTCTCCGGGCAGAACGATAGGGGTGGAGACCATCCAACCTTTGTTTAGAAACCTGCAAGGAATTATAGAGTCCCCCATCTCCTGAGGGAGTGAGTTCCACCTGTGAACAGCTCTTACCCTCAGAAATTTCTTCCTGGTGTTTAGTCGGAATCTCCTTCCTTTCAACGTGAATCTATTGGTTTGGGTCCTCCCCTCCGGCGCGGCAGAAAACAATCTTGCTCTGTCGTTTGTGTGGTAGTACTTTAGATATTCTGGAGACTCTTGAGAGCCCCATGGACTGCAAGAAGATCAAACCTCTCCATTCTTAAGGAAATCAGCCCTGAGTGCTCACTGGAAGGACAGATCCTGAAGCTGAGGCTCCAAGACTTTGGCCACCTCATGAGAAGAGAAGACTCCCTGGAAAAGACCCTGATGCTGGGAAAGATGGAGGGCACAAGGAGAAGGGGACGACAGAGGACGAGATGGTGGGACAGTGTTCTCGAAGCTACCAGCATGAGTTTGACCAAACTGCGGGAGGCCGTGGAAGACAGGAGTGCCTGGCGTGCTCTGGTCCAGGGGGTCACAAAGAGGCAGACACGACTAAATGACTAAACAACAATGCTACGTCTTAGTAATCATAGCATCCTTTTCTAAGCGCTCGCAGACCGGCTGTTGAATTACAGTAATCCCAGTATTAAATGTCAAGCTGACAAGTCAGTAGTTATCTGGGTTTTTGAAGAGGGACAACATTTCTCTCCAGGAACCTCCCCTGTTGTCCAAGAATTCGCAAAGTTTATAGACAGAGGCTCTGAGATTGCACTCGCAAGATCCTCGAAATCATTTAAAGTCGCTCCTTACATCATTTATTCTGTTATCAGGTTAGGCACTGCTTTCCTTTGGGTTGAAGGCAGAGGCCAAACAATGGATTATAAATTAATGGATTGTGCTATCTGTCTGTAGGAATTGGGCAGCGGAGGGGAACGAACAAAAATGGAATATCCGTATTATAAGCAGGTCCTTTTTTTTTTAAAAGCAGCAACACACAAATGGCTTTCAAATCTGCAACCATGTTCTCAGAAATTACGGGCAAAGTCTGACCTCACAGTTCGTCTGTGCCTTCATGTTTATGTGTGTAAAAACTGAGTGTGCATCGGCTTAATATTTTTAAAATGCAGAAACTTGGGTCCTGTTCTATTTTCCTGTTGGAATCAGCCCTTTATTCAGAACCATGAGGGCTAGCATCTTAAAGTCTTGGCGAGATCGTCTCTCTCCCAGAGCGCAGACCCACAGCTGTGAGTCCAAAACGACTCCCAGGCTGCGCACCTGGTCCTTCAGGGGCACAGTGACCCCAAGGACCTTTTATTTTTTAACCTGTAAGCTCTTTGCAGGCAGAGGTTTGTTTGTAGTTTTGTTTTTGCCCTTGTGGGCAAGTATCTTCAAGAAGAACCAAGTTACCGGGACAATGTGGGTAATCAGCAAGGTGATGGTTGAGCTTCAAAGATCTCTCTCTCACGCAAAAAAATCTCATTCTCTCCTTCTTTTTCAATTTACAGAACAGAAGGCCATCAGTATATCTCCCTACGAGGGAATATCCGTCAGAACAAAGTAAGCACTGGCTTTTTCGCTCCTCCTCTTTTCTTGAGCTTTGCACTTGGGAAATATCTGTGGCCCTCCGGATCTTGCTGGGCATCCCCTTCCACCGTCGCCCTTGACCATTGGTCATGCTGGCCATCGTGGTTGCTGGGAGACGGGGTCCAGGAACGTCGACAGGGACACAGGCACCTGAGATCACCTGCAGGAACACCACCGGTCGTTCCCCGAGCCGGTGAGGTTCATTTGGCTATAATAAACTGAGCCTATGGAACTCTCTGCCACAAGGTCCTGCGGGCAGCTTCTCAGCTAGTGCCTGCTGTAAACTTTCCATTTCTGTAAGCCTTATGCAGGCAGCAAAGTATATCTTTCCGCAATAGTTACCTGATCTTAACTTTCTGCATGGCTTTTATTATGTGGTTTATTGTCACAAGCCAGTTGTGAACAATAGAGGCATATATAAATGTCTTTATAAATAGATTTTAAAAACTGCACATCCTTCCCCATATATTCTTCTTTGGCGATCCCTCGTAGCCGAGTAAGATTGTCTTCCATGAACATGCTTTTAACAGTGAGTCCGTAAGTGACTGTGGAGGCCAATTCTGGATCCACACATCCTTCCACGGTGGGGACATAGGTTTCGGGGTGGGAGTTCATCACAGTGAGGGTTTGCCAAGCGTGCCTTCCTCTTTGCACATTTCTCCCTTGCGTCCTGAGTTTGAGTGTCTTCAAAGCCCATGACACCTTTGGTAAAGGCTGTTCTCCAACTGGAGCGCTCGCAGGCCAGTGATTCCCAGTTGTCGGTGTTTATACTACATTTTAAAAGATTTGCCTTGAGAGAGTCTTTAAGCCTATTTCGTCGTCCACCATCATTACGCTTACCATTTTCAAGTTCGGAATAGAGGCGTTGCTTTGGAAGACGATCATCAGGCATCCACACAACATGACCAGTTCAACGAAGTCAGTGGCGTAGCGGGGGGGGGGGTGCGGGGGGGGCCCCGGCCGCACCGGGCGCAACATCTGGGGGTTAGGGTTAGGGGGCGCAAATCCACGGGTTAGGGGGCGCAAATTACTTGCCTTGCCCCGGGTGCTGACAACCCACGCTACGCCACTGAACGAAGTTGATGTTGAAGAATCATTGCTTCAACGCCGGTGATCTTTGCTTCTTCCAGTACACTGGCATTAGTTCGCCTGTCTTCCCAAGGGATGTGTAAAACTATACGGCCATTTAAAACAAAGAAATTTATTGTGATAATGTCCTTTATGTTCTCTCTTCCAACAGTTATAGTAACAGAAAAGACGAACATACTTTTGCGTTACCTACATCAGCAGTGGGACAAAAAGGTACGGAACGTGCTCTGCTAGCAATTTGCGCAGTCTTGTCTAATTTCAAAAGGAAAAGGAAAGGCGAGGGAGGGAGGCCTTCAAAGTTTCGTTCAGGTCCCCTGCAAGGTGGGTGGTAGGAAACGGCTACAGAGCCTCTTTTCATACGCCGCCACCTGCCGACCCTGGCCTTACGCTCCTGGACCACATCTGTCCTGTTTGGGGCTCTTGCTAAAGCTGCCATAAACCTTATGAGAACTTTATTCCTGTTGGTTCTGAATTGATTTCTGTATGTGGGCTGTCGTTTTCTCTGCTCTATTTATATTACAATTCTTTTGTACATACCGTTGTTTTAAAAGCGATTGATTATATATATATATATACAGTGGTACAGCGATTGAATATATATATACAGTGGTACCTCGCAAGACAAATGCCTCGGAAGACGAAAAACTCGCAAGACGAAAGAGTTTTTCGTTTTCTGAGTTGCTTCGCAAGACGGATTTCCCTATGGGCTTGCTTCGCAAGACAAAACGTCTTGCGCCTTTTTCTTAAAACTGTCAATGCATTCCTATGGGAAACCGTCAATACACAGCGGTGCTCCGCAAGACGAAAAAACTCGGAGAACGAAAAAACTCGCAGAACGAATTAATTTCGTCTTGCGGGGCAGCGATTGAATATATACACATACACACACACACACACACATACAGTGGTACCTCGGAAGTCGAACGGAATCCGTTCCGGAAAGCCGTCCGACTTCCGAAAACGTTCGCAAACCAAGGCACGGCTTCCGATTGGCTTTAGGAAGCTCCTGCAGCCAATCAGAAGCCGCGCCGGACGTTTGGGTTCCAAAGAACGTTCGCAAACTGGAACACTCACTTCCAGCTTTGCGGCGTTCAGGAGCCAAAACGTTTGACTCGTAAGGCGTTCAGGATCCAAGGTACGACTGTATATAAACAGTTGAATTGTTACATCGCAAAGTGCTCTGGGAAGCTCTCAGTAAACAAAATCGATGATAATAATAATGAATTATGCACGTAAGCCCCAAAACATGCACACAACCCTTTGAAATTGTATCCAGCTGTGTTACACCCCGAGTAAAGGTAAAGGGACCCCTGACCATTAGGTCCAGTCGTGGCCGACTCTGGGGTTGCGGCGCTCATCTCGCTTTATTGGCCGAGGGAGCCGGCGTACAGCTTCCGGGTCATGTGGCCAGCAGGACTAAGCCGCTTCTGGCAAACCAGAGCAGCGCACGGAAACGCCGTTTACCTTCCCGCCGGAGTGGTACCTATTTATCTATTTGCACTCTAACGTGCTTTCGAACTGCTAGGTTGGCAGGAGCAGGGACCGAGCAACGGGAGCTCACCTCGTTATGGGGATTCGAACCACCAACCTTCTGATCAGCAAGCCCTAGGCTCTGTGGTTTAACCCACAGCGCCACCCGCGTCCCTGTTACACCCAGAGTAGACCCACTGAAACCAACAGACCCGAGTCTCTTGTGTCCATTCATTTTGGTGGGTCTGCCTGGAGTGTAACATTCGCCTCCCGTCAAAGCAAACAGACCCCTCCCGGTTCATTTCTTTGGGTCGACCCCTAAGGATGTTGGGGGCGTACTTTGCCAATTTAACTTGCCTCTTTGCCGTTTTTGTTTGTGGGCGAACCGCCTCGTTTCTTCACTTCGGGGGCGAAAACCTGTGTACGAATCGCTCTGAACCCGATCAGCGATCAATCTCTTAACCTACCCTCCATCTCTCTCGCTCTCTGCTTGCTCCCGTCAGAACGCAGCGAAGAAACGAGACCCCGAACAAGTGGAAATAGAAGGGGAGAATTCAGCCCCACCCCGGAAAATCGCCCGGACGGACAGCCAGGATATGAATGAGGACACTTAAAAACTAAAACAAACTTTTTTCTTTTTTTTGCTTGTCTTCTGTGTTAAAATTTACAGGGGCTTCCTGTGTGGTATTTTTTTTGTGGTGGGGGGGGGAGTGTCTGTTGACCATGTACGCACACCAACACACACACATTTCCACAATCGGCTCGCCTTTCTTCCTCTCCTGGTCCACCCTTCACTATGCAGCCACTTCAGATCTGTAGCAGCCAATGTATTTATTTCTGTTTATTTGTGTGTGTGTGTTGGCGAAAGCGGGGGTGAAAGAGGCATGGCCTGGGGAGTATTTCGTGGGGCAGAAGAGAGAGAGAGGGGGGTTTCTTCTTCCATTTTTTCTCTCCATTATTATTTATGTGCTCTCTCGCTCTCTCTGTTGCAACAAGTTGGGAGTACAAAATGATGTTTAAACTGTGATCCATTCCCTTTCTGATTGGGGGGAAAGGCAAAAAAAAAGACACACACCCCACACACACTTTTGCGGCTAATCTCTCCCCCCCCCCCAAAAAAAAGAAAAATATCTTTGTACTAACGTGAACTGTATCCAAGCTCATACTGAAACACCCCCCTGACTTTTTTGTGGAATCAAAGCTCCCATCTGTACAATTACTGGCGTGTGTAAAAGAGGGGGTGTGGTTTTCAAATTTTTCCTTTGCACCTCCTAATCTAAGTGTGATCTGAGGCAGGGAGGCTGTATCCTGACCTCCCTCTCCCCTTTCATTTCGATCTTTTCGTTTTCTGGAAAAGCTTCTCTTTTTTAATTAAAAGAAATATGGTCGACGGTCCTTCTTCGATGGATCCTCTTCGCCAGACGTGTCGTGTCCTCTTTAGCTGATAACTGCTGTATTGTTTTTATTTTTATTATTAAAAAAAAAAACACACCCATCTTTAGCTTTCTGTTCTGGGGAGTTTTGTTAGCATGTCAGCCGTAGGTTGCGAAGAGGAAAGGAAAACATTTCTGCTTGTCACCGACCCCTTTCTCCCTCCATCCCCTGACCCACCCCCCGCAAATCTCTTTCTCTCTCTCTCTCTCTCTCTCTCTCTCTCTCTCTCAGATCACTCTATGAATGGACCAGTTCTGTGCAACTTTTGCAGTAGAATAAAGAAGGATCTTTCTCACCAATTTGGCTGGGTTTATTTCGGGGTTCTGCGCCGTGAGCTGTGCCGGGTTGGCCCCGTTGAGAGCCAGCGTGGTGTAGCGGTTAGGAGTGGTAGACTCGTAATCTGGTGAACCGGGTTCACGTCTCCACTCCTCCACACACAGCTGCTGGGTGACTTTGGGCTAGTCACACTTCTTTGAAGTCTCTCAGGCCCACTCACCTCACAGAGTGTTTATTGTGGGGAGGAAGGGAAAGGAGAATGTTAGCCGCTTTGAGACTCCTTAGGGTAGTGATAAAGTGGGATATCAAATCCAAACACCTCCTCTTCTTCTTCTGAACTGAACAGACCTGAGTTAAGTAAAAGCCGTCCTTTTCGACGGCCGCTGTATCGTACAGAGTTGCGATGGACTCACCAAGGGCCTTGCAGTCCAACCATAAAAAGGTAAAGCGACCCCTGACCGTTAGGTCCAGTTGTGGCCGACTCTGGGGTTGCGGCGCTCATCTCGCTCTATAGGCCGAGGGAACTGGCGTACAGCTTCCGGGTCATGTGGCCAGCAGGACTAAGCCGCTTCTGGCGAACCAGAGCAGTGCACGGAAACGCCGTTTACCTTCCCGCCGGAGTGGTACCTATTTATCTACTTGCACTTTGACATGCTTTCGAACTGCTAGGTTGGCAGGAGCAGGGACCGAGCAACAGGAGCTCACCCCGTCATTGCGGGGATTTGAACCGCCGACCTTCTGATCGGCAAGTCCTAGGCTCTGTGGTTTAACCCACAGCGCCACCCGCATCCCAAGTCCAACCATACCTGTCAATTATTTCCCTTTTGTTGCAAGGAATCCTATTTGGAATAAGGGAATTTCCCTGTAAAAAAGGGAAATGTTGACAGCTATGAGTCCAACCCTCCTAGAGCGCAGGAACCACAACCAAGGAATCTAACCCTACAGTTCCGCTAGACTTTTAGCCATGCAATGGGACTATTCCTCCCAGGCACCCCATAAATCTGCTCCAGGTTGGGGGACCGCCCCCCCGGACTTCAATTTAGAGGTCATGCGGGAAAGGAGACCGTGAGGAGTAGGGCTGGGCAATGCCCAGTTTTCGACATCATGATACATCGCTAGCTAAACATCGCAATATACTGATATATCCCAATGTCTGGTACGGTGGTACCTTGGTTCTCAAACGCCTTGGTTCCCAAACACCGAAAACCCGGAAGTAAGCGTTCCGGTTATTGAACATTTTTCGGAAGCCGGACGTCCGATGTGGCTGTCGGCTATTGTTTCCAGTGTGCCTGCACCAATCAGAACTGCGCCTTGCTTTTTGAACAAACAGACTTCTGGAATGCATTAAGTTTGGCGCTTTTGTTTTTCCTATTTGTTTTGCGGTTTTGTTTTTGAGGCTTTTTCAGTTCATTTGTTTTTGTGACTGTGGAACCCAGTTCAGCTACTGATTGATTGATTGTGCGATTGCGGAAATGGATAAAAGCCCCTCATCTAAACAATGACTATCATCAGTGCAAGTAAGATTTAAAAAAAAATAATAATAATAATCATCTACTATACTGTCTTATTTACTTTATAGTACAGTACAGTGGTAAAGAGGTAAAGGTAAAGGTACCCCTGCCCGTACGGGCCAGTCTTGCCAGACTCTAGGGTTGTGCGCTCATCTCACTCTAAAGGCCAAGAGCCAGCGCTGTCCGCAGACACTTCCGGGTCACGTGGCCAGCGTGACAAAGCCGCATCTGGCGAGCCAGCGCAACACACGGAAACACCGTTTACCTTCCCGCTAGTAAGCGGTCCCTATTTATCTACTTGCACCTGGAGGTGCTTTCGAACTGCTAGGTTGGCAGGCGCTGGGACCGAACAGCGGGAGCTCACCCCGCCGCGGGGATTCGAACCGCCGACCTTTCGATCGGCAAGTCCTAGGCCCTGAGGTTTTACCCACAGCGCCACCCGCGTCCCTACAGTACAGTGGTACTTTGGGTTAAGTAATTAATTCGTTCCGGAGGGCCGTTCTTAACCTGAAACTGTTCTTAACCTGAAGCACCACTTTAGCTAATGGGGCCTCCTGCTGCTGCTGCTGTGCCGCCGAAGCACGATTTCTGTTCTCATCCCGAAGCAAAGTTCTTAACCTGAAGCACTATTTCTGGGTTAGCAGAGTCTGTAGCCTGAAGCGTATGTAACCTGAAGCTGAGGTATGTAACCTGAGGTACCACTGTACGTTGATTATTGCTTTCATTTTAATTTCAATGGCCTCTTTAGATAGTAAAATTCATGTTAAATTGCCATTTTAGGGGTTGTTTTTAAGAGTCTGGAACGGATTAATCCACTTTGCATTACTTTCTATGGGAAAGCATGCCTTGGTTTTGGAACGCTTTGGTTTTGGAACAGACTGCCGGAACGGATTAAGTTTGAGAACCAAGGTACCACTGCAAAAGGATGGAGCTATGTTGAGGCGCTGACTGGCTTCACGGTTCCCCCCGCCATTGTGATTTTTGCATACTCCCATTTGATTCTTAAAACTTCTTTCAAATCCAAGAGTTTGGGAGAAGGGACCCTGTGTATCTTCTAGCAATGGAGAAGAGATCGTTTGTGAGGTGTGTGCAATAATTCTTCCCCGGGGGTCTCGCTCCCCTCTTGTTGAAATATATCTTTTTTTTTTATTGCATTTCTGCTGATATTACAAAAATATGACAAAAAAATAACTTAAAAGAAATCGAAAACCCGCCCCAACGCTTTGTTTCCTTCCTTTGTCCGAGACGCCAAAAATAAATTAAAACGCAGCAAGTTAATAAATAATAATAGTACTGCTCCCCTTTTTTTCTTGTCCCGCTCCGACGACAACCACAAACCCCCTCCCCACAATTCTTTCGGACAGTTCATTGTAAGACATTGACACAGGGGCTTGTATAATTTTGCTCGCAGGAATCTGTGTTCGGGCTTTGCCATGGGTGGGTGGGGGGTGCTGGGGTTTTTTGGGGGGTCTACGAACTCTGCATTCTCACCACCACCTCCCTATCACCTTCAAGGATCCCTGTTGCATCAGAGAGGCGTTCCCCCAAATTCCATCCCCCCCCCCACCGGGTTTGAAGCTTTGGTAGGCTGACATCATGAAGGGCGATGAATTAGTGGGCCACCGTCGATGCACCTTCTACAATAAAGGCAATGCGAAGACAGCGTCTATAACCTGTTGGTCGCTTTTACTACAGTGGGTTAAGCGCTCGCCCACTTTGGCTAAATTGTGTCCTGTTCTTGGGGGCAAATGGACCCTTCCTCAAACTGGACCCTCGTCCCATCACCTTGTGAGGTGACAAGAACCCGGCAAGCCTTTTCTGGCATTAATGCATACCGTATTTTTCGCTCTATAAGACACACCAGACCACAAGATTTCACCCCACTTTCCCACTAAAAACCACACAGGCCTGTTTCTCCAGGGAACGGGAGCTTGCAGACAGCTTGAAAGCTGTGCCGTATCTTTCGCTCTATAAGACGCACCAGACCACAAGGCGCACCGAGTTTTTGGAGGAGGAAAACAAGAAAAGAAATATTCTGAATCTCAGAAGCCGGAACAGCAAGAGGGATGGCCGCGCAGCGAAAGCAGCAATCCCTCTTGCTGTTCTGGCTTCTGGGATAGCTGCGCAGCCTGCATTCGCTCCGTAAGACGCGCACACATTTCCCCTTGTTTTTTAGGAGGGGAAAAGTGAGTCTTATAGAGCAAAAAATATGGTCGTCTGCAAGAAATCCGTAAGGGTCGTCGGCCCCCATCCCCACCTGCTATCGTCGCGTTATTGCTGTTACTGAAAAGAAAGGGAAAAAAGCTTGTTGCCCGTTGCAAAATAATAATAATAACGTAAGCTCATCCGCTGTGGAAGAACGATATAAGCAAATGCAGTCCATTCTTTCGTCCGCCACAGCTGATGTTTTTCAGAGAGCGGCTTGCAGATGTAGACATGTGGGTGCTGCTCTTCCTTGCCTCGCCAGCCCAAAGGGTCGGCGACAGAAGCGGCCGTCGTGTCTTTAAGTTCCTCGCAGCACATGGCTGCTTTCAATGGCTTTTTTAGTGGGGGGGGGGATTGCGCTATTGGCCAACGATGCGTCGAATCCAGCAAAGTCGTGGGAAACACAGCTAGAGATCTGGAGAGCGGGGCGATTTCTTTGTTTCTTTCTTTCTGCAAAGCGGCCCTCCCCGTAAGTCAGATGGCGAATGGGGGGGGAAAGACAAAAGTTGACGTTTCCTCGGGAACTGACCTGAGATTCTGTGTCTCGGCTTGCGGCGTGATCCATTTGGGGGGGCCGCGACGGACGGAGGGGGAAGGTGGCCCTAACCGCATCCCTTCTACGGTGAGCGAAGCACTAACCGCAGCGTTTTGCAAGCTGGGATTCGGTGCGTGTGATGGTGATGCGATTCCGAAACAGCTGGAGCAGGGAGACCTGTGTACTCTTTAAGTAGCTGTGGTTGGGCGCAAAGGGCTGGGGGTTTTCCCCTCCGTAGGACATAGAGTTTCACGACTGTGGGAAAAGAAGGGGGGCAGATACCAACCCCACACAAAGCCTTGCCATTTCCGCCCTGCCCATTTCCCCAAATGGCTAAACGTTTTACCTGTGACTACCTCTCTAAGCTACGGTGACCAACTTTCCGGCTTGCACCAAATTAAAAATGGCAGAATACCTGTAATTCATTGTGAATTTCCCTCCCCCCCCCCAAAAAAAAAACATGGCCTAAACTCTCCCTGCTTCTATCCTATTCACACAGCAAATTAAGAAAAGGCGGCAGGTTGGCATTTAAATTCCATCCTTGGCACTGCTACTGCAAGCTGAAGTCCTTATTGCAAGAATTTTGTCCTTTTTTGAGAGAAAAAAGCACACACCGGTCTCTTTCACATGTTGCAAAGGCGAGGCGCTGTCTCCCCGGCCTTCGTTTTCCCTGCCACTGGAAATTATAAAAAAAATTAAAAATCATGGATTTTCCAGAACCATCCCTTCTCGCCCCCACCCCCCCGTCTGCTTTTTTACGAGCACCGTCAGGAAAAGCAAAAACAAAAAAAATCCCCTTGTTTTCATTTTCTTTAGTGCAAGATATATTGACCATGCATGGACGTTGCTTCAAAACAGTGTCTCGTCTGCTCCCAACCGCTTCCTGGTACTTCAAATTCCACCTCTGTTCTTCAAGCAGAAAAAGGGAAGGGGGCTTGTTCTGTTTTACTGGGCTGATTTTACCGGCGGGGAGAGGTGAGAGGCAAATAGGAGATTAAAAAAGGTAAAGGGACCCCTGGCCGTTAGATCCAGTCGTGGCCGGCTCTGGGGTTGCGGCGCTCATCTCGCTTTATTGGCCGAGGGAGCCGGCGTACAGCTTCCGGGTATGTGGCTAGCAGGACTAAGCCGCTTCTGGCGAACCAGAGCAGTGCACGGAAACGCCGTTTACCTTCCCGCCGGAGTGGTACCTATTTATCTACTTGCACTTTGACGTGCTTTCGAACTGCTAGGTTGGCAGGAGCAGGGACCGAGCAACGGGAGCTCACCCTGTCACCGGGAATCGAACCGCCAACCTTCTGATCGGCAAGTCCTAGGCTCTGTGGTTTAACCCACAGCGCCACCCGCGTCCCTCAAATAGGAGATTATTTGTCTCTAATTCAAGAGCCCGCAAGCGTTTACGATGAGGACTAACCACATGGCTGGTTTTGCACACAGCCTGTTCGGAAATCACTGGAATAAAATTTGGCTAATGCAACATGAGGCAAAGCTGGGGCTATGAATTCGCTGTGAAGGCTGCCTCTTTCTAGATTTTCAAACGCAGCCTTTGAGGGGAGGTACTTAGAGCAACCTCTCTGTTTTAAGGCAGTGATTTACTTTGCCAAATACAATATACTTTTTGCTGTTAGAGCGAGGTGGGGGAAGGAAACACAGACCCGAGATTTAACATTACCCATCATTCCTCATGTTGAGCGGAGGGATTTGAGGAGCAAATTTGAGCCGAGGTTTTCCATCCTCTCCCAATTTGCTTCAGGACGGATGTACAGTAGATGCAAGACAAAGAAGCGGGGGCTCAACAACCCCTCAAAACACAAAGGGGGGTGGGTTACCTGGAAGGAGGGGACACAATCCGACAGGACTCTTGAGAGTCGAGACAGACCTTGTTCCCCCCATAGAATTCCCCCCAAACTCACTGTTTGTGGACTCTCCTCCCTAGCCTAAAAGAGGGGGTTGGTTGAGACCCCACCCTTTTGCCCACTGGGTGGGGGGGTGGAAGGGGGTCCTCTCCTCCGAAATGCAACAAAAAGCCCTTCAGAAAGACTGCAAGAACAGCTCTGATAAGGGAACTGATGGGGTTGGGAGGAAGCCATGTGGCGCCAGTCAATGGCCGCACCCCAAAAACCTGTGGACATCGCACCCCAAAAATCTGCAGACACCTCCTCCATTTTGAGGTTCTGGCATTCCTGAGCTGGACTGTGCCTCAAACATGTCGGCCGCCAGCAGTAGCCCAAACCAGGTACCAAACTTGACCCATCCGGAACGTCAGAGATATTTGGGGAAGCGGAAACCTTTCACCTCTCCTTTTCAGGTTGCGACCTCAGCAAGCTGCCAAATCGAATCTCCCCCGACTCCCCCAAGTGCCACCACCATGGAGAAATGGTGGACCCGCTGGAAGCCCCTCGCCTGCCCCAAATCTGCTTGAAGAACCGACCGGCGACCCAATTCCTCCTTTCTCTCCCTCCCTGTCCTCTCTCTCTCTCTCTCTCCCCAGCCCTCGCCCGGAGGTAGGGGGACGGTTAGAGTTTGTGCCCCGGACCCTCGTCCTCCGCCGCCGTTCGGATCTCCGGTTCCTCCTCAGCCTCATCGTCCACCAGCCCGTTGAGGTGCGATCTCTGAGCCGCGGGTTTCTCGTCCGCCGAAGTCCCGGGCCGCGGCTGCTGTTGCGGAAGAGGGGCTGCGCCGTTACCCCCTTCCGACTTGCTGAAGTTGAACAGTTTGCTCGGGTTGAAAGGCTTGGTGGGCGACTGGACCTTCTCGGTGGTGGCCTCCCGCTTGGTCTCCGGGGATTTGAGGAACTTGAAGCTGAGGAAGCCGGGCAGTTTGTTGTCGGTGCCGGTGGGGGATTGCGGGGAGCGGGCCCCCGACGTGCCGCCGCCGCCGCCCCCCGTGCCACCGGACAAGAATTTCCCCTGCAATGGGATGATTTGCTTCAGTTTCATGACATTGTTGGTGGCCAACAGAGAGCTCGGCCTTTTGGGCTTCTCCGAGCCGTGGCCCGAGCCCCCGGGCCCCTTCCCTTTGGGCTGGCTCTTCTCGTGGCCGGTCTCGGGGCCCCCTCCGTCCGACTTGCCCTCCTCCCGGCCGCTCTCCCGCTCTTTGCGGGCGTGGTATTCGGCATGGCGTTGGCGTTCCTCCTCCTCTCGCTTGCGGCGCTGCTGCTGCTGGAAGTGGTGCTGGGCCTGGCGCTCATGTTTCTGCGGAAGGAACAACACAGGGTCATGTTTCGTGTTTTTAATTCACATAATATACATTCAGGGACGCGGGTGGCGCTGTGGGTTAAACCACAGAGCCTAGGACTTGCCGATCGGAAGGTTGGCGGTTCGAATCCCCGCAATGACGGGGTGAGCTCCCGTTGCTCTGTCCCAGCTCCTGCCCACCTAGCAATTTGAAAGCACGTCAAAGTGCAAGTAGATAAATAGGTACCGCTCCAGCGGGAAGGTGTGTGCAAAACCAGGCATGTCGCTAGTCCTCATCATAAACTCTTGCGGGCTCTTGAATTAGAGATGAATGATCTCTTATTTGAGGGACGCGGGTGGCGCTGTGGGTTAGACCACAGAGCCTAGGACTTGCCGATCGGAAGGTCGGCGGTTCGAATCCCCGCGATGGGGTGAGCTGCCATTGCTCGGTCCCTGCACCTGCCAACCTAGCAGTTCGAAAGCACGGCAAAGTGCAAGTAGATAAATAGGTACCGCTCCAGCGGGAAGGTAAATGGTGTTTCCGTGCGCTGTTCTGGTTCGCCAGAAGCGGCTTAGTCCTGCTGGCCCGGGAGCTGTACGCCGGCTCCCTCGGCCAGTAAAGCGAGATGAGCGCCGCAACCCCAGAATCGGCCACGACTGGACCTAATGGTCGGGGTACCCTTACCTGTACCTAATATACGTTCTTTACAACAAACAACTGCAAAATAAGCAGACAACTCCAAAATAAAATCATATGTAACAAAACCGTAAGTCTCATGTTTTCATTTACACTCGTCTCCTCTCTGATACCTTTACTTAATATTTCTTGCCTCTTTCTGCTTTACTTATAGAATCTTTATAGAAATTTTAATCTCTTAAATACTAAACCGATCTTTAACAATTTCAATTAATCCCTCCCCCGCAACCCCGCAGTTCCCTCTAACCGCATGAGATACTAGAATGATTAGAATGCAGAACCAAATTTCTTGAATTCGCAGCGATGGGAAAATTAACAGCATCAATTAGAGGAACGCCCTCCCATCAGATGTCAAGGGAATAAACAACTATCTGACTTTTAGAAGACATCTGAAGGCAGCCCTGTTTAGGGAAGTTTTTAGTGTTTGATGTTTTATTGTGTTTTTAATATTCTGTTGGGAGCCACCAGAGTGGCTGGGGAAACCCAGCCAGATGGGTGGGGTATAAATAGTAAAATATTGTTGTTGTTGTTGTTGTTTCTCTTTTTCGGAAGGGAGGTGTTTAACCTAAATGCAGAGCATGTGCCACTCTGGCCAGACAGTCTGCGGGCAGGGAGGGTCTCATCCTGCGTACCAGATGGAGCTGGTAGACAGGCACCCTGGACACAGAACTGACCTGCGCCTCCATGGACGGCGGTGAGTCCAAAATGACTTCCAGGCTGCACACCTGGTCCTTCAGGGGCACAGTTACCCCATTCAGGACCAGGGAGTCCTCCACACCCGCCCACCCCCTGCCCCCCAAAAACAGTACTTCTGTTTGTCAGGATTCTGAGTTTACCCTTGCAGCACGTTCAAAGCCATCCCCGGGGTCAACAGAGCTTGTTCCTGAGTAACCGCGTGTGACTGGGCCAGACTCACCTTAAAAGCCTCTCGCCGCTGGTACTCCAGTTTTGCCATTTCCTCCGCCACCCAGCCGGGGATGTCCGGGATAGCCACTTGGATGACGTACTTGAGCAGGAGGGCAAAATGCTATGGGGAGAAAACAGTGGGGTGAGAAGGGCTGAGGTCTACAGCTCCCTGGGCATAAGACATCACCATTGCTGCTATTGTCTTGCTTTCCAACACCTCCCCATGCGAAACCATGGTTTGCCGGAGACTTGCGTACCATGGCTTTTTAGAACCATGGTTTGCTGCATAGCTGTCAACTTACAGATTTGAAAATAAGGGGCCAGCAGCCTCGAAAATAAGGGATCAGCAGCCAAAATAAGGGATTTTCAGAACACAGGGATGTTCAGCTTCTGAGCCCCTCCGAGCCAAAGGCAGAAAGCCCAGCCAGCAGCCAAACGAAGCCTCAAGCGGTGGTTCCCACAGCGCAGCAACCCAGTAAAGGGGATGCAGCGAGGAAAACCACCGTCACCTCTCCGCTGGGAAGCGCTGAGCAAAGGCGAGTCCCCAGGCAACGCAGCTGATTTGATTGGCACAAGGCATGCAAGCTCCACCCCCCAGTCGTTCTTAGACTCCTTATTGGGTGAGCAACGCAGCCAAGCAACACAACTGGAGCCTCCCTCCTCCCTGGCCGGCAGGGAGGGAGGGAGAGGAGCTGCTTCCTTTGAAACCCGGGAAATTTAAGGGACATCATCAATAAGGGGCAGCAGCGGGACACGGCGCTGGGATAAGGGACTTTCCCGCCAAATAAGGGACGGTTGACAGGTATGGTTTGCTGCCATGTTAGAACCCAGCGGCTTCGCTGAACGGTCGTTTGTTCGGCAACCCTACCCATGATGCTCGCTGAGCTGGGGTGCAAAGGCAAGAGCCACACAAGGGGCAAACCGTTGGTTTCTTTGCTCGACCTGTGGTTTGCTCAGCAAACCATGGTTAGCACCAAACCACGACTAGCTCAAATGGAGCCCAAGCAGAAAGGCAGATCTTAGTGGGCGGACCTGGGACTTCCCAGTTACGGAACTGGGGTATTTCAGCTTGGGATCGCGGTCCGAAGGGGGAGACCCGAGTTGGGTCGCACCACAGCCTCAGCAAGAATTGGGTGGCCCCCCGGACTTGGCTACCAGTTCCCAGCGGTCTGGCAGAGTTTCCAAGCGCCCAACTTATTTAAAGGACTATGTTGTTGGACATGTATCACTGTTGGTCTAAGTATGGGGAATGTAACCGATATGCTTTTGTGCCTAATTGAACCATTACGTGTAGTGCTGTATATAAGGAAACCATTACGATTGTAACTAACGCCTTATCTCGGTGGGGAGGGGTGTTATGTACTGATGTTCTCACCCTGGGCCAACAGGGGGATACTGTAGATAGTTTTCACTCAGGTCCACGTCAGTTATTCTAGGCGGGAAACCCTGGGTTGTTGTTGCTACAATGTTGACAGCCGGCTGCCTATAAAAGCAGGCCGGCTGAGCTGTTTGCTGTTCAGTTCTGTCCAGCTTACAATAAAGAGCTGCTCTGGAGAAATCACTGTGTCGTCTGATATGTTCGCCCACAACTTAACAGGTATGTGTGTGTACGGCAGAAAAGAGTGTTACCTCCAGCACCACCACGGATATGATGGCCCCCTCTGGGCTGAGCCAGGGGAAGAGACGTTGAAGTTGCCCACACTGACCGATCAAGTAGCAGTTCACCACGATGGCTAGGACACCCATGGCTTCCATTACCTTCTGCAGAAGGGAAAAGAAGGACATTTTTTTCTAAAAGAGACTAGCAATTTTTGGCAGAACCCCTGCTGCTTACCAGAACAGCTACGTAGCTAAGAACTTGCTGCTGAGATTGCTTATTTCCTCCTCCCAACCAACCCGTTTTCCTTTTGTGTCGTGGCTTCGTAAGAGTTATAAACCTGAAGTCAGGGACTGTTTCGTTTGTGGGGATTTTTATTGTTATTATTTTAATTTATACCCCGCCCATCTGGCTGGGCCTCCCCAGTCACTCTGGGCGGCTCCCAACAGGATATTAAAATCACAATAAAACATATGACATTAAAAACTTCCCTAAACAGGGCTGCCTTCAGATGTCTTCTAAAAGTCAGGTAGCTGTTTGTTTCCTTGGCATCTGGTGGGAGGGCGTTCCACAGGGAGGGTGCCACCACCGAGAAGGCCCTCTGCCTGGTTCCCTGTAACTTGGCTTCTCGCAATGAGGGAACCGCCAGAAGGCGCTCAGAGCTGGACCTCTGTGTCCGGGCTGGACGATGGGGGTGGAGACGCTCCTTCAGGTCTAGGGGGCCAAGGCCCGTGAACAGTATCGGAAGGAAGTTAAAGCATGAATTCTAAGCAATTCACCTTTTTTAGAAAAATGGTTTTATAAAACATTGGCCGGTGTGGAAGAAGGGGACAGAGAGAGAGAGAGGGAGGGAGGGAGGGAGAGAGAGATTACCAATAATACTGGAAGTCAGGGTCATCCGTTGTAACGGACTTGCCTGGAGATTTGGGACAGACAGAACGAACAACTTGCTTCATGGAAGAAGAATAAATTTACAGAAACTGCTGCCTCAGGACACAGCCTTTGGTTCGGCAGGTGAATGCGAAGTCACAGCGAGTGAGGTGAGGCCCTAATGGATGGCTATGACAGTTAAATGGAGCCTCCAGGTATAGAGGCCATCTGGCGCTGTGGGTTAAACCACAGAGCCTAGGACTTGCCGATCAGAAGGTCGGCGGTTCGAATCCCCGCGGCGGGGTGAGCTCCCGTTGCTCGGTCCCTGCTCCTGCCAACCTAGCAGTTCAAAAGCATGTCAAAGTGCAAGTAGATAAATAGGTACCACTCTGGTGGGAAGGTAAACAGCATTTCCGTGCGCTGCTCTGGTTCGCCAGAAGCGGCTTAGTCATGCTGGCCACATGACCCGGAAGCTGTACGCTGCCTCCCCTGGCCAGTAAAGCGAGATGAGCGCCGCAACCCCAGAGTCGGCCACGACTGGACCTAACGGTCAGGGGTCCCTTTACCTTTACCTTACCTGCCACTCCCCGATGCTTTCCACCCGCTGGCCAAAGGGACGTTGGAGGCCCGTGCAGAGCTTGAAGGCATCGCTCCGTATCTCAATGATGTTGTTGATCAGGGCGCATGTGGCGGCCAGAGGGAAGGCGGATGAGAAGAGGACCACGTAGCCAAACTGGATGAACATCTCCTGGTAGTCTTGGAAAGTGTCCTGGATCGGAGGGGAGGGGGGGGGAGAAAGAGAAATAGGGGGTGTGTGTATGAGAGAGAGAGGGGGGGGGATTTGTTTGCAAGAGAGAATAACAATAATGGTATTACCGTATTTTTCGCTCTATAGGCCGCACCTCGTTTTAGAGGGAGAGAACAAGGGGAAAAAATTCTCCCCCTCTCTGCTCAGCGCCCCTTCAGCGAAGCGGCAGGAGAAACGGAGCCCCTTCCATTTCTCCTCCCGCTTGGCTGAAGGGGCGCTGCGCAGCTCTCCCTCTCTGCTGAAGCCGGGAGAGTCTTGCTCTCCTGGCTTCCGCAAAAGGAACCCGAAGCCTCAGGAGTGCAGCGGCTATCCCTGAAGCCTTTGAAGCACAGCGGGAGTTCCCGCTGTGCTCTGGAGGCTTCAAGTTCCTTTCGCTGAAGCCAGGAGAGTCTTGCTCTCCCGCTGCGCTCCAAAGGCTTCAGGCGGCTATCCCTGAAGCCTGAAGAGCAAGAGGGGTCAGTGCGCACCTACCCCTCTCGATCTCCAGGCTTCAGCGAAAGCAACGTGAAGCCTCTGGAGCGCGGGGGGAGCGCTCCCTCTGCGCTTCGGAGGCTTCTCGTTGCTATCGCTGAAGCCAAGGAGCCTGCATTCGCTCCATAGGACGCACACACATTTCCCCTTCATTTTTGGAGGGGAAAAAGTGCGTCCTATAGAGCGAAAAATACGGTACTCCTTCGTTTCAACCGGCCTCGTCCAAGGAGGACGCAGCTGGATATATTATAATACAGTCATACCTCGGGTTACAGCCGCTTCAGGTTGCGTTTTTTCTGGTTACAGATCGCCGAAACCCAAAAGTACTGGAACGGGTTACTTCTGGGTTTTGGCGGTTGCGCATGCGCAGAGGCGCTAAATCGCACTTTGTGCATAAGCGCCAAATCGTGACCCGCCGTGCGCAGACGGTCCCCTGCTGAAGAAGTTTGCTGACCCCTGTTCTTGCCTCTGAGACTATTGGTTTATTATCTCTCATTCATTCCTGAGGTCCCCAACCACTTTTCTGTCCCATAGCTGTCAACTTACAGATTTGAAAATAAGGGACCAGCAGCCTCGAAAATAAGGGACCAGCAGCCAAAATAAGGGATTTTAGCCAACCAGCTGAAATACGAAGTTAAAAGGGACCAGATAATTTGGGAGAGCAGTTTTTAGCCCTTCGTTTCCAGAGGTTGCTGCTCAAGACACCAGCTGATGAAACACTGCAATTAAATAACTACAAGCAGCAACCACTTTTTGCGCAAAACTAAGTCCGAGCTATGAAGATGCTGTTGCAGTTCTGTATCTTTTCTCTCGTGCTCCATCTGCAGCTCTCAGTTCCATCAGGCGGGGTGGGAGGAAGAGAGGGGGGGAAATAGCACCCGAAGTAAACCCGCAGATCAGACCATCTATGCTAATTTACCACTACAAATCTACGGGAGAAGCGCTTGCGGTCCTTCCTCCGCTTTCCCCCTCTATGGTTAGCCCTTGGAACACCTGCCTGCACCTCCTCCACCTCCTCCTCTCTCTGAACTGCTTTCTCTATGGTTGCCCTTGCTCTCCTCTCAAGGCTCCTCAGTCCCGACGGGAAGGGGCTCCCGAGGGCCGAGGCTGGTGAGAGGAGGCCGGAGGGGGGCAGGCCGGGCAGCCAAGCAACACAGTTGGAACCTCCCTCCTCCCTGGCCGGCAGGGAGGGAGGGAGAGGAGCTGCTTCCTTTGAAACCCGGGAAATTTAAGGGACATCATCAATAAGGGATCAGCAGCCAAAATAAGGGATTTTCAGGACATAGCTATGTTCAGCTTCGGAGCCCCTCCAAGCTAAAGGCAGAAAGCCCAGCCAGCAGCCAAACGAAGCCTCAAGCGGTGGTTCCCACAGCGCAGCAACCCAGCAAAGGGGATGCAGCAAGGAAAACCACCGGCACCTCTTCGCTGGGAAGCACTGAGCAAAGGCGAGTCCCCAGGCAACGCGGCCGATTTGATCGGCACAAGGAATGCAAGCTCCACCCCCCAGTCGTCCTTAGACTCCTTATTGGGTGAGCAACGCAGCCAAGCAACCCAGTTGGAGCCTCCCTCCTCCCTGGCCGGCAGGGAGAGAGGGAGAGGAGCTGCTTCCTTTGAAACCCGGGAAACTTAAGGGACATCATCAATAAGGGACAGCAGCGGGACACGGCGCTGGGATAAGGGAGTTTCCCGCCAAATAAGGGACGGTTGACAGCTATGCCCTGTCCACCCTGATGTGCCTTCCTTTCCTCTTCCTCCTCTGTGCTGCCCCGAATGCCGGCTTACTCACCTCGTATTTCTTCATACAGCTCTCCACCTCGGCCTGGGCCAGCTGGGCGGCGAAGACCTCCTCCGGGGGGTCGATCCAGGAGCTCCTGCTAGGCTTCCGCCCTTCCTCTCCCTCCTCGCCTTCCTCGCCCTCTTCCAGGGGGTTCCTGGCGCCCCGTGGCCTCCGGGCCCTCATGGTCACCGCCGGCTCCTTGGCTTCCGGCGCTCCCCGCAAGGGACTCCCAGAGGCCCCGTCGCTCTCATCGTCGTCCTCGCACAGCTCAAAGACGGAGGCCGGATCCATGCCTTTCTCCACCATGGTGGGGCTGCCTTCCTCCAGGAAACTGGCCCCTTCCTCCAGACCCGGGTCGCCGGCCTTGCGGTCGGCCTTCTCGATGAAGCTCACCTTCTTCAACTTCAGCCCGCAGTCGATGATGCTCTCATCCTCCGAGTCGGAGTCCTTCCTCTCCTCGTCCTCTTCCTCAGGGACGCCGCAGCCGCCGTTGAGGCATTTCTTCTCCCCGCGGGGAGCCCCCTCCGGACCCTCGGCCGCCTCCGGGCCGTGGCCGGCTGGGGGGTCTCCGCCGTGCCGGGGGCCCCGGTGGTGGGCTCCGCGGGGCCTGGCCGGGGCACACTTCTGGGCCAGCAGGCGAAGGATAGTCTGGGCCACCTCTCGGAGGTTTTGCGCGCTCAGATCCCCGCGCTTGAATTTGCTGTAGAGGTGTGGCTGAGAGACCTCCTTCACGTTCTGCAGAAACTGGCGCGTGATGAGTAGAGTCGCCAGCATCTGTCAGGAGGAACGTGAGAAGAAGGAGTCTGGTCAGGGAAAGGACAACCTGGAGAACGTCTTTCCTTGGGTGGCCACCTGACCCCGATGCTTGAGCTGAGATGTGTGGATTTGGCGACCCCCAGGGGGTCCTTTCCAACGCTACGATTCTGACTTAAGAGGATCCCTGTAGCGGGAGCTGGGCCAAGCCCAAGTAGGCCCACCAAGCCTAGATTCCTGTCTTCATAAGCGGCCAAGCAGATCCCCCCTCCCAAAAGGGAAGTCCCTAGAAAGCTACAGCGTTCTCCCACTTTTGTTCTAAGGTAGACTGGCCATGTCCATGGAGGCTCTATTTAGGAATAATGAGAAGAGCCCCGAGGCAGCTGAGCTGGGCCAGAGGGGGCCCAATACGTCCAGCCTCCTGGTGAACCAGGATATGAGCGCTACAGCCTTCTCCCACTCCTGTTCTAAGGTAGACTGGCTATGTCCATGGAGGCTCTATTTAGGAACCGCAAGAAGAGCCCCTAGGCAGCTGAGTTGGGCCTACCTAAATCCAACCAAATGAACCAACCCCATCTTCCCAATGGGAACCCTAAAATCAAGAAGGGAACGCACAAACATCCTCTCTCTCCTCGCTTGTGATACCTTGCGACTATTTGGAGATATTGACTCCCTCCAAGAAGGGATGCGGGTGGCGCTGTGGGTTAAACCACGGAGCCTAGGACTTGCTGATCAGAAGGTCGGCGGTTCGAATCCCCGCAATGACGGGGTGAGCTCCCGTTGCTCGGTCCCTGCTCCTGCCAACCTAGCAGTTCGAAAGCACGTCAAAGCGCAAGTAGATAAATAGGTACCACTCCGGCGGGAAGGTAAACGGCGTTTCCGTGCGCTGCTCTGGTTCGCCAGAAGCGGCTTAGTCCTGCTGGCCACATGACCCGGAAGCTGTACGCTGGCTCCCTCGGCCAGTAAAGCAAGATGAGCGCCGCAACCCCAGAGTCGGCCACAACGGGACCTAATGGCCCGGGGTCCCTTTACCTTTACTCCCTCCAAACCGTCCAGGTTTGGGAGCATTGCTGCCGCCTTTGGGAGCGAGCTGTAAGCTGCCTCCTAGATATGGGAATGGGTGCCCATGTTTCCCTCGTGCGAGACGTTGTCGGGGTCTCGAACGGCACGAACCTTGACCCTTGGCCCTAGGCACGTTCCCGTAACAGCACAGGCCAACCAATATGAGATTAAAAACCAGGTCTTTCTCCCAGGCTCCCCATTCCATCCCTCTTCCTTTTCCGCTCCCCCCAAGACCCCAGCCCAGCGCTCCTACTTTGGAGACAGCCAGCTGCCAACAGAAGCTCAACAGGCCCTTAAAGGAGATGAGGCAGAGGTGGAATTGGAGAATGACGGTGGGAAGGAGGGCGTCTTTGAGCTGACGCACGAGGCTTTGGAAGAGGGAAAAGATGAGCAGGAGCTGAGGAAGGCGGAGGGCCGACAGACGGACAGAGGGAGAGAGACACACACAGAGAGAGAGAAAATGCAAAATCAAAACCGAACCGAAAAACAATGCAACGGAACGAGAAGACGAAGGGTTCGAAGTGGCGGGCGACCCATCTTGGATACGTCGGCTGGGTTCTTTAAGACGCTGATGGACGCCCGTCGGGTTCACATACCAGAGGGAGGATTGCGCCAGGCAGCGGTAGACTTCCCCGGCCCATGGAGGCTCCATTTAGGAACCAAAAATGAAGGAATGGATTTCTGTGCAGTCAGTTTGAAACCCCATTTTCCTCCTCCAAGGGAGCATTTCTAAAATGCATTAACTTGTGCTTTTCAAGCTCAGGAAGCTTGAGCTTGAATCGATGTATAAACAGAAAACCAAGCTGTGTAAACAAGTGCTCAAAGCCCTCTCCCTTATCGGTCCGTGACGGCAATGAATGGCCTTGGCTGTTCCAGTGGAGCAGGGATTGCCCGTCTGGCTCTTATCTTACATCCGACCACACTCTGACTCACAGACGTAGTCCGGGAACAGCGCCAGGAGAGTTGGTGACCTTCTTACCCCAAGATAAGAGTGCCGGAACAGGAATACCCTTATATGGTCAAGAGTACAGGAAGAGGAACACACTTTTATGGTTAAGAGGACCAAAGCAGGAACATGACCCGGAAGCTGTACGCCGGCTCCCTTGGCCAATAAAGCGAGATGAGCGCCACAACCCCAGAGTCGTCCGCGACTGGACCTAATGGTCAGGGGTCCCTTTACCTTTACCTTAAGGGGATGGGAAGAAATTTGGTTCCATTTGCACAACCCACCCGGGTTCCCTCTTCTAGAAACAAGGCGGGGACCGAAATGCTGCAATTGTTCAAAATTGTCACTTTTCTGAATTTTGCAATTTGGTTCTCCAATGGGGGTGTGGAGTCAGGGGGGAGTGTTCATGAAAAATGCATGTATTGGTCAAATCACACACACTAATCTGCTCTGTTAGGCAAGCGGGCTTGCGGGTGCTTGGGCCAAATCGTGGAATATGGGAATGCAAGTATTAGGGTTAGCTTTCGTGAGGACTTTAAAAAATACCGTATTTTTTGCTCTATAAGACTGACTTTTTCCCTCCAAAAAAGTAAGGGGAAATGTGTGCGCGTCTTATGGAGCGAATGCAGGCTGCGCAGCTATCCCAGAAGCCAGAACAGCAAGAGGGATTGCTGCTTTCACTGCGCAGCAATCCCTCTTGCTGTTCTGGCTTCTGAGATTCAGAATATATTTTTTTCTTGTTTTCCTCCTCCAAAAACTAGGTGTGTCTTGTGGTCTGGTGCGTCTTACAGAGTGAAAAATGCGGTACTTGATTCACAGACTGAAATGGGAAGGTGGAAGATGGAATCATCCAGGAGGGGGGAAGTGAGGAAAGCCAGAGAAACTGAAATGGAGGGTTCCCACCCTCAGCCCCGGTTTTCACAGCTTCGGGCACTGTGACATCATCATCATCATCATCATCATCATAATACAGTGGTGCCCCGCAAGACGAATGCCTCGCAAGACGGAAAACCCGCTAGACGAAAGGGTTTTCCGTTTTTCAATGTGCTTCGCAGGACGAATTTCCCTATGGGCTTGCTTCACAAGACGAAAATGTATTGCGATTCTTGCGATTTTTTTCCGCTCCCCACCCCCTTTTTCTAAGGCACTAAGCTGCTAATAGCCTTTTAGCAGCTAATCCGCTAATCCCTTAAACCTTTAATAGCCGCTAATCTGCTAATCTGCTAATAGGGTTGCTTCGCAAGACGAAAAAACCGCTAGACGAAGAGACTCGCGGAACGGGTTCTTTTCGTCTTGCGAGGCACCACTGTAATAATAATTTTATTATTTATACCCCGCGAATCCCATACCTCCTTGAGGCGGTCCATGTCTTTGAGGTAGAATCCGATGTAGAAAAGACTTAGGTATGAATTTACAAACTGAAACTAGAGAAAAAGAGAGAGGGGAGATGTTATATATATATATTTATTTACTGCGCTGCGCTCCCCAACTCCTGGGGCCTGACCCCGGTTAACCTAACTTGGGAAGGCTACATTAAGTGTGGGATATTTATTTTATTTTTTTTAAATAATTTTTATTGAATGGTTTTATGTTACAAAAAACAATACAGCCATACTACCACTAAATATAATTAAGAAATAAAAATTACATACATCGATATTTAGTTTGTTATTTGTTATTTACCGTCTTATTTCCTCCCAAACATTGCATACAACAACACACATATGTGCAGACACCCACACACCCACACAAAATGATAATAATGAAAGTAAATATTTTTTTCCTTTTTATCTTCCAAAATCTTTTCTTCAACTTTGACTCCCTGTCAAGTCCCTTTGCATATATTTTATCTTACATTTGAATGTACACAAAACAATAAACCTTTCTATATAATACATTCTCAAAACATAATAAATCCTTAATTGTTGTCCGCCTCCTTTTAGTTCCTTTATCACTCGAACGCCAGCACCGAGTCAAAACTATTATTGCATTTTTGAACATATCTTCTATAACCATCCCACTTTTCCGCAAATTTTTGCTTTGAGTTTCCTCTGAGTTTACTAGTCAATTGAGCCGAATAAGTGTGGGATATTTAAAAGGCAGTCAAAAACAACCATTCATGTTTTTCCTAGATAGACACATTTCCTGTAAACTTGCTAGAGAGGAGTCTCTGAGAGACACTCCTGTTATGCCCTGACAGGCGTAACTATAGTTTCTCCAAACTTCCCTAAACAGGGCAGCCTTCAGATGTCTTCTAAAAGTCAGAAAGTTGCTTATTTCCTTGACATCTGATGGGAGGGGGCGCCACCACCGACAAGGCCCTCTACCTGGTTCCCTGTAACCTCGCTTCTCGCAGGGAGGGAACCACCAGAAGGCCCTCGGAGCTGCACCTCAGTGTCCGGGCTGAATGATGGGGGTGGAGACGCTCCTTCAGGGATACTGGGCCGAGGCCATTTAAGGCTTTCAAGGTCAGCACCAACACTTGTGCTCAGAAATGTACTGTTGCCTCCTCCTTTCTCCCTTGCTCTCTCTCTCCCCCAGGCTGCTGTCCAACAGGTGAAGTAGGACAATGCAGCCCATTTCTAGCTGCCCCCCCCACCCGCGAGGAAGCCAGCCAGGTTACAGCTGGTTAGCAAAGGCGACTTTTGCTGTCTCGACAAACTGTCAAGCCCACTAGGCTGTTGGGGCTCCTCAGGCTGCTGTCCAACAGGTGAAGTAGCGTGACGCAGCCCACTTCTAGCTGTACACACCACCAGTGGGGAAGCCAGCAGGTTATCGAAGGCTCTTGTTCCTGTCTTGACATCGTCAAGCCCACTAGTTTGACGCACCGGACTTGGACCATCGGGTCCGCTGAGGCCAGTAATGTCAACACTGGGTGGCAGCAGCAGCCCTCCAGGTTCCCGAGGACCTGGTACGTTCTGCATGCAAATCAGGGGCTCCCTCCACCGTCCCCACAAACATGTGGCAGCCCAAACTCACCAAGACCATTTTGATGATGAGGTGTTTTTCGTAGGCACTCTGCAAGCGGTAGTTTTCTGCAAGGAGAGGGAAACGTCACGTTTAGGATGTCTATCTCAAAGAAGGAAGGAAGAGGTGGAAAGAAAGGGAGGGAGGGAGGGAAGAAGGAAAAAAGGAAGGAAAAAAGAAGGAAGGAAGGAAGGAAGGAAAAAAAGAAGTAAAGAAGGAGGGAGGGAAGGAAGGAAGGAAGGAAGGAGGGAAGAGGGGAAAAATGAAGGAAAAAAAGAAGGAAGGAAGGAAGGAAGGAAGGAAGGAAGGAAGGAGGGAGGGAGGGAAGGAAGGAAGGAAGGAAGAAAGGAAGGAAGGAAGGAAAGGAGGGAGGGAAGAAAGAAAGAAAGAAAGAAAGAAAGAAAGAAAGAAAGAAAGAAAGAGGAAGGAAGGAAGGAAGGAAGGAAGGAAGGAAGGAAGGAAGGAGGGAGGGAGGGAGGGAAGGAAGGAGGGAGGGAAGGAAGGAAGGAAGGAAGGAAGGAAGGAAGGAAGGGGAGAAAAGAAAGGGAGGGAGGGAGGGAGGGAGGGAGGGAGGGAGGGAGGGAAGGAAGGAAGGAAGGAAGGAAGGGAAGAGAAAGAAGGAAAGAAGGAAAGAAAGGAAGGAAGGAAGGAAGGAAGGAAGGAAGGAGGGAGGGAGGGAGGGAGGGAGGGAGGGAGGGAAGGAAGGAAGGAAGGAAGGAAGGAAGGAAGGAAGGAAGGAAGGAAGGCAGGCAGGCAGGCAGGCAGGCAGATCCTGCAAAGAATTCACCCATGTCGTTCAGCCAGTAGGCGATCTTCTTGTAGACTTCGTCGCAGGCGGTGACGATGACGGCCAGCACAATTTTTGGCAGGAAACGCACGATGCGCGGCAGCTCCTTAATGCTCAGCACAAATTCCTGGCGAGGGAAGAGAGAAAGGGGGGGTTCGCGCAGGGAGGGCAACGAGGAGGGTTCCTCCCCCCCAAAAAAACTCGCTGCTTGGCAATGCCAATCAAAACCAATACCGTGCGCAGAAGCGGCGCCTCTAGATACAAACTTTCTGGGGTACTTACGAACCCCCAGAACGAGTTACGTTCGTACCCGGAGGGTCCACTGTGTACGGCAAATAAATAAGCTGAGAGATTTGTCCAGAGAAACCGAAACGGATTCAGTTAAGGTAAAGGGACCCCTGACCATTAGGTCCAGTCGTGGCCGACTCTGGGGTTGTGGCGCTCATCTTGCTTTATTGGACAAGGGAGCCAGCGTACAGCTTCTGGGTCATGTGGCCAGCAGGACTAAGCCGCTTCTGGCGAACCAGAGCAGCGCATGGAAACGCCGTTCACCTTCCCGCCGGAGCGGTACCTATTTATCTACTTGCACTGGTGTGCTTTCGAACTGCTAGGTTGGCAGGAGCAGGGACCGAGCAACGGGAGCTCACCCCGTCATTGCGGGGATTCGAACCGCCGACCTTCTGATCGGCAAGTCCGAGGCTCTGTGGTTTAACCCACAGCGCCACCCGCGTCCCTTCAAACGGATTCAGTTACTTCTTATAAAAATAAGAAGAAAGCAACAGATGGGTTGAATTAATGAGGATGATAATGACAATGACAAGCCCATAATCTGTCTCTCCCTCCTGCGAGAACTTCCTCCGAAAACGCCCGGCTTGTCCCTGCTCACCTGTAGCTCGAAGCAGCCCAGCATGGCGAGGAAGACGAAGGAGAGGCAGAAGAGGCAGACCGGCAGGCTGACCAGGCACTGGAAGAGGAGCCGCTTCCAGGGCGGGTAGTAGAACTCTTCCGAGTTGGTGACGGGGCTCACGCGCTTCACCCCCTGCGGGTGGGGAGACGGGTCAGCAAGGTGGCGGCCGCAGAGAGCTGCCCGCCCGGAGGAGCTAGGGAAGATTGTGGGCCCGCTTGCAGCAGGGAGAGCTCAGGCCCCGGGGGGGTGGATGCGGCCCCCGGAGCCTTTCTGTCTTTAGGAACCTCGAGAGCATATGGGTGAATGTGGCCCCCGAAACCTTTCTATCTGGCCCTGAAGGGCCCCTTAGCAGACTCAGGAGCAGAGGGGAGATTGCGGCCCCTGGAGCCTTCCTAACTGGCCCTTGAGGGTCTGCTTAGAAACCTCAGGAGCAGGGGGGTAGATGTGGCCCCCAAAACCTTTTTATTTGGCCCTTGAGGGTCTCCTTAGAAACCTCAAGAGCATATGGGTGAATGTGGCCCCCGAAACCTTTCTATCTGGCCCTTGAGGGCCTCTTTAGAAACCTCAGGAGCAGGGGGGTAGATGTGGCCCCCAAAACCTTTTTATCTGACCCTTGAGGGTCTCCTTAGGAACCTCAAGAGCATATGGGTGAATGCGGCCCCCGAAACCTTTCTATCTGGCCCTGGAGGGTCTCCTTAGGAACCTCAGGAGCAGAGGGGTGAATGTGGCCCCTGAAGCCTTTCTATCTGGCCCTGGAGGGCCCCCTTAGCAGACTCAGGAGCAGAGGGGTGATTGCGGCCCCTGGAGCCTTCCTAACTGGCCCTTGAGGGTCTCCCTAGGAACCTCAGGAGCAGAGGGGTGATTGCGGCCCCCGGAGCCTTTCTATCTGGCCCCTGAGGGTCTCCTTAGGAACCTCAGCAGCCGAGGGTTGCTTGCGGCCCCCAGAGCCTTTCCACCTGGCCCTCAGCGGACTCCTTAGGCCACACCCTCTCTCTTAAGGGAGGGAGGGGATGGTCTGTGCTTCCCTAAAATGTTCTCTCCCCTGCCCCTGTTCCCAGGGCCGGATCCGGCGCCGCCACTGACCCGGAACTGCGGCCGCGGCTCCTCGATGGACTCCGCCGGCGTGTCCAGGGTGCCCCACTTGTAGGCAAACTCGGCCCCCCGCCGCTTCCACTCCTCCAGGAACAGGGTGGCCCAGATGACGTTGAAGATGGCAAAGATCACACAGCAGACGTCCCGGCTAGTCTGGTGGGGGATAAAGGTAAAGGGACCCCTGACCATTAGGTCTAGTCGTGGACGACTCTGGGGTTGCGGCGCTCATCTCCCTTTACTGGCCACGGGAGCCGGCGTACAGCTTCCGGGTCATGTGGCCAGCAGGACTAAGCCGCTTCTGGCGAACCAGAGCAGTGCACGGAAACATGGTTTACCTTCCCGCCGGAGTGGTACCTATTTATCTACTTGCACTTTGACATGCTTTCGAACTGCTAGGTTGGCAGGAGCAGGGACCGAGCAACAGGAGCTCACCCCGTCGCGGGGATTCGAACCGCCGACCTCCTGATCGGCAAGTCCTAGGCTCTGTGGTTTAACCCACAGCGCCATTCACATCCCTAATGATTAGTAGTTTGCATCAAATATTTACACCTATTATTATTTCATGTTGTAGCAAGATTCTAGAGACTAGATTATGAGTCTTTGTAAATTGTGTTTCTAAAGGGACTTTTGTTACTGCCAAACGCCAATGTGTTTGCATCATTAAATTTGCTATGAATACAAAAATCGTTTTAAGTTAGAGCATAATAATTATTCCACTATTCATATACTTCTTCATTGTATTCCACTATTCATATATACTTCCTCTTCATTGTATTTCAGTCCAACAATTACTTTGATAAAATACATATTTTGCTATGTGCAAATGGCTTTAGAAACCTATTAGGTCCATAAATTACCATATAGCAGGCCTAGGCAAACTTGGCCCTCCAGATGTTTTGGGACTACAAATCCCATCATCCCTAGCTCACAGGACCAGTGGTCAGGGATGATGGGAACTGTAGTCTCAAAACATCTGGAGGGCCGAGTTTGCCTAGGCCTGCCATATAGCATACATTCAACACAAAAACACAGCGGCAATTTGTTGTTGACAAAGGACAGCTGGACATATAAAGGGCCCCATTACAGTGGTGCCCCGCAAGACGAATGCCTCGCAAGACGGAAAACCCGCTAGACGAAAGGGTTTTCCGTTTTTCGATGCGCTTCGCAGGACGAATTTCCCTATGGGCTTGCTTCGCAAGACGAAAATGTCTTGCGAGTCTTGAGATTTTTTTCCGCTCCCCACCCCCTTTTTCTAAGGTGCTAAGCTGCTAATAGCCTTTTAGCAGCTAATCCGCTAATCCCTTAAGCCTTTAATAGACGCTAATAGCCGCTAAACCGCTAATAGCGCTAATCCGCTAATAGGGTTGCTTCGCAAGACGAAAAAACCGCTAGACGAAGAGACTCACGGAACGAATTAATTTCGTCTTGCGAGGCACCGCTGTACCTTCAGTAGCTGAGGGCCGCATCAAACCGAAATCCGGCCCTGACTCCCTTGTTATTTTACTCTCTCTTCCCTTCCCCTGTTCTATAGGTAACCCGTCCTCACCTGATCATTCTCCGTGAAGGTGTAGAGCAGGGAGCCGAAGACAGCCGGGTAAACCATGGCCGATGTGTAGAAGCCCAGCCAGGCAAAATACATGGCGATTTTCACACCAAAGTAGTCACAGATATCATCTGGGGGTGGCAAGGGGGAAGGAAATCAGAACATGGCTGGACCAAAGTTAATTCAGCACCCTGTTCTCTTATTCAGGAGATGAATGAATTTTATTATTTCAGTCACAGTCCAGTTCCAGCCCACATACAATATCAAGGAAGTCATAAAACACAATTAGGGATACAGAGGTGCCTCGCAAGACGAAATTACCGTATTTTTCGCTCTATAGGACGCACCAGACCACAAGACGCACCTAGTTTTTGGAGGAGGAAAACAAGAAAAAAAAAAATCTGAATCTCAGAAGCCAGAACAGCAAGAGGGATCACTGCGCAGTGAAAGCAGCAATCCCTCTTGCTGTTCTGGCTTCTGGGATGGCTGCGCAGCCTGCATTCGCCCCATAAGACGCACACACATTTCCCCTTAGTTTTTAGGAGAGAAAAAGTGAGTCTAATAGAGCAAAAAATACGGTAATTCGTTCTGCGAGTTTTTTCGTTCTACGAGTTTTTTCGTCTTGCGAAGCACCGCTGTGTATTGACGGTTTCCCATAGGAATGCATTGGCGGTTTTAAAAAAAAGGCGCAAGATGTTTCGTCTTGCGAAGCAAGCCCATAGGGAAATCCGCCTTGCGAAGCAGTTCAGAAAACGAAAAACTCTTTCGTCTTGCGAGTTTTTCGTCTTCCGAGGCATTCGTCTTGCGGGGCACCACTGTACATTTGAATTTGCAATTAGGTATAACAGGGACAATACAGATATAGCAACAGTTTAAAAATTATATAAATTTAAACCTAGATTTAGAAGATGCAATCCTGCATGAGGAATGGGAAAGCCTGCACCCTCCAGATATTATTATTTCTATTATTATTATTATTATTATTATTATTCTGCCCATCCTGTTCTTTTTTTTTTGAAGATGCCTTCTTGCCTGAGAAAATGCAACACCCCTCTTTTTGCTCAGGAATGGGGAAGGCTGTATCCTCCAGACAACAACAACAACATAATAACAATAATTTATTATTTATACCCCGCCCATCTGACTGGGTTTCCCCAGCCACTCTGGGCGGCTTCCAACAAAACACTAAAATGCAATAACCTATTAAACATTAAAAGCTTCCCTAAACAGGGCTGCCTTCAGATGTCTTCTAAAAGTCAGGTAGTTGTTTATTTCCTTCACATCTGAAGGGAGGGCATTCCACAGGGCGGGTGCCACCACCGAGAAGGCCCTCTGCCTGGTTCCCTGTAGCTTTGCTTCTCGCAATGAGGGAACCGCCAGAAGGCCCTTGGCGCTGGACCTCAGTGTCCGGGCAGAATGATGGAGGTGGAGACGCCCCTTCAGGTATAACAATTGTTGTTGTTGTTAATATACTGCCCATATATATATATATATATATATATATATATATATATATATGTATACTGCCCATCCTGTTCTCATATTTCAAAGATTTATTCCTGCATGAGGAATTGTACACACCTTGCGTTTTGCTCAGGAATGGAGAAGGCTGTACTCTCAAGATATTATTCTTATTCTTATTATCAGTGCTTTTTTTTTCTTTAAAAAACTTTTAGGGGTACTCTCATTGTGACTCAAAAAAAATTAACCATTTTATAGTTCAAATGGGGGAAAATAAATACAGCAAATGGACAAAGATTCACAAAATGTTTAGGGGTATGCGTACCCCTGCGTACCCCACAGAAAATAGCACTGGGTATTATTACTATTATTATTATTACTATTATTATACCACCCTTCATCAAAAGATCTCAGGATAAAAACACAAGATAAAAACACAAATAAGTAGTTAAAAACAACAAACAACTCCCCCCCAAAAAAACAAAATGCCGTATTTGTCGCTCTATAAGACGCACCAGACCACAAGACGCACCTAGTTTTTGGAGGAGGGAAACAAGGAAAAAAATATTCTGAATCTCAGAAGCCAGAACAGCAAGAGGGATCGCTGCGCAGTGAAAGCAGCAATCCCTCTTGCTGTTCTGGCTTCTGGGATAGCTGCGCAGCCTGCATTCGCTCCATAAGGCGCGCACACATTTCCCCTTACTTTGTAGGAGGGGGAAAGTGAGTCTTATAGAGCAAAAAATACGGTACATTTGAAAGGCTGTAGAATATCAATCAGCCAAAAGCCTGGTTAAAGAAGAACATTTTTGTCTGGCGCCTAAAAGTGTAAAAGGTAAAGGGCCCCTGGACGGTTAAGTCCAGTCAAAGGCGACTATGGGGTTGCGGCGCTCATCTCGCTTTCAGGCCGAGGGAGCCAGTGTTTGTCCGCAGACAGCTTTCCGGGTCATGTGGGCAGCAGGACTAAATCGCTTTTGGCGCAACAGGAAACCAGAGCACACGGAAATGCTGTTTACTTTCCCGCCAGAGCAGTACCTATTTATCTACTTGCACTGGTGTGCTTTCGAACTGCTAGGTTGGCAGGAGCTGGGACAGAGGAACGGGAGCTCACCCCGTCATTGCGGGGATTCGAACCGCCGACCTTCTGATCGGCAAGCCCAAGAGGCTCAGTGGTTTAGACCACAGCGCCCCACGTGTCCCTATGCCTCCTGAGAAAAGGGGGGTAACGTCTCTCCTTAGATCAGGGGCAGGGAGGGGAAGCTACAGGCCCCACAAGTGATCTCGGAACAGGAGGGAGACAGGGAAGGACAGAATTGCATACCCAAAGGTTGCGGTTCGCAAATGGCTTGTACCCACGATTTCATCAGCCGGTTGAGGATCCGTTGCTCGTGGATGGGGAAGACCTGCTGGAGAATGCCGCGGGCAGCCAATTCGGGAACTGCGGAGAAAAGAAAGGGGGGGCACAGGAATTAAGCGGAGCAGGGGTGCCACACAAGCCCCCTTCGACCCTGGATGCGCCAACAGCAGCTACCAAAGCTCTAGGTAAAGGTAAAGGGACCCCTGACCATTAGGTCCAGTCGTGGCCGACTTTGGGGTTGCAGCGCTCATCTCGCTTTACTGGCCAAGGGAGCCGGCGTACAGCTTCCGGGTCATGTGGCCAGCAGGACTAAGCCGCTTCTGGCGAACCAGAGCAGCGCACAGAAACGCTGTTTCCCTTCCCGCCGGAGCGGTACCTATTTATCTACTTGCACTTTGACGTGCTTTCGAACTGCTAGGTTGGCAGGAGCAGGGACCGAGCAATGGGAGCTCACCCCGTCATTGCGGGGATTCGAACCGCCAACCTTCTGATCGAGAAGTCCTAGGCTCTGTGGTTTAACCCACAGCGCCACTAGTCCTTTGCAATTTAAAAGTTTAAAGCAGACCTACTTTGCCCTGTCGGTCGGACCCCAAGAGTGGAATGAGCTTAACCCACAGTGCCACCCGCGTCCCTTTTATGTAATGTAGAGATGGATAAATATATAACTCTCCTCAGAGTATGCCCAGAGTAACACAAAGCAAAATCTGAGAGCTAAAATTAGACGAAACACATAGTGCCAATATCACGATATATGTTTCATTTGGAAATTTACGTGCGATTGAAACTTTTTTTAATACAGTGGAACATTGCTTCTCAAACTTAATCCATTCTGGGAGCCTGTTCGACTCCTGAAACCGTTCGGAAACCAAGGCGTGGCTTCTGATTGGGTGCAGGAGCGTCGGACGTTCGGCTTCTGAAAAGCGTTCGCAAACCGGAACACTTACTTCTGGGGTTGCAGAATTTGGGAGTGAATTTGTTTGACAACTAAGCCGTTCGGATTTGGAGGGGGCAGCAAAGGAAAGGATAAAAGCATCTAATTTGGGGGATATCAAACCTGTCCCCCGCTCGCTGAAGTTAACAAATTTGTAATGGCTCCCCTTTCAGAAAAGGGGGGTGGATTTGGCCCAGGAACTCTGCCTGCTGAATCCTACTCAATTCCTCCCTTACTTTGTAAAAGGTGCACACATGACGGAATATTCCAGAGTTTTGTGGCTCTTTGAAACGCCGCTGAATTTCATAAGCAAAATGGGAAACTCTCCAAAATTCAGAAGACCCAGGCAGTGGCGTAACATGGGGGGTGCAGGGGGGGCGGCTGCACTGGGCGCAACATCTGGGGGGGGGGGCGCTCGCACTCGCAGCTCTCTGCCCCTACCTGGCTCACTCTCTCTTTCTCACTGCAGTGCTGGCTGTGCGAATCCGATCCGAGCCGCCGGGTCGCCGCCCACTGTGGAGGGGAGGGTACCAGGCGTGCGGTGCGGTGCGGAGAGAGAGCGAGGGACTATCTGGGGGAGGGACAGTGCAGCGGGGGGGGCGCAAATTACTTGCCTTGCCCCGGGTGCTGACAACCCACGCTACGCCACTGGACCCAGGAAAGGATTCTGTTTGGTTGTTTGGAATAGTGCACAAATCTCAGTTCAGCTCTTCAGACAGACAGACAGACAGTCACCACTCAATTTCAAATTTCAAAAGCAAAACTGGAAACTATCCGAAATTCAGGAGACCCAGCAAATGATTCTGTTTGGTTGTTCGGACAGCACACAAATTTCAGTCCAGCTCTTCAGGCAGACAGACAGATGCCACTCCACATGCCCCGCCTTCTGGCCCCAATCCCCACTCACCGATTGGCTGGCCTTCCAGGAAGTGGATGTTGTGGAGAGCCTCGCCCTGTTTGGCCCGCAGGTTCTCCAGCCAATACCTGATGATGCTCTGACGTTCCTGAAAGAGGGAAGAGGGGAAAGCAGTGAATGGACCAGCCGGGGTCACCAGCCCATAGCTGTCAACTAACAGATTTGAAAATAAGGGACCAGCAGCCTTGAAAATAAGGGCTCAGCAGCCAAAATAAGGGATTTTCCCAGCACAGCTATGTGACTTCTGAGCCCCTCCAAGCCAAAGGCAGAAAGCCCAGCCAGCAGCCAAATGAAGCCTCAAGCGGTGGTTCCCACGGCGCAGCAACCCGGCAAAGGGGATGCAGCAAGGGAAACCACCGTCACCTCAGGTGCGTCTTATGGAGCGAAAAATACGGTCTCACATCCCACGCAGCACCCACCTGAGAAGTGAAAAAATAAAGTTCGTTTTCGATGTTTTCGTAGATGTAATCCTCCTCGCAGGAGAAGCTTCGCATCCCGCCTCCGAACTCGGCTTTCACCGGCTTCCGCAAACCGATCTCATCGGCTCCCCGGAGCAAACTGCCGAGAAGAACGGGGGAGGAGAAAGGAGACTAAGAGGGTAGGATGTCTGCACATGCTCTTGTTGCGTTCTCAAAGTAAAGGAAGGATTGAACTCTGATTAATAAGAATACACACAGAGACTTGAACCAGCAAGACTCTGGGAAGGGTGCGTATAATCGTGTCTCTCTGTGCCTGTCCGTCAGGTCTCCCTTGGCCCAGGTCGTTTTATTCACAAAAGAACTTTTTACAGAGTGTTCGTAAGAACCAATCAGTTTCCTCTGAGCATTTAAACAAACCCACGTGGGGACAAAGTTAACACTAGTTAGGCATGCATACTCTGCTAACCCAGAAATAGTGCTTCAGGTTAAGAACTTTGCCCCAGGATGAGAACAGAAATTGTGCTCTGGCGGTGCGGCAGCAGCAGGAGGCCCCATTAGCTAAAGTGGTGCTTCAGGTTAAGAACAGTTTCAGGTTAAGTACGGACCTCCGGAATGAATTAAGTACTTAACCCGGGGTACCACTGTACGCAAAGATACACAATTAAACTACAGCGATGACCAATTTATACATAATATACCTCGAGACACAGACCTACGCAAATAAGTTTCTATATTGCACTGCCGATCAGACTTGAGCGAAACGAGCTTGCTTCGACTTTTGATCTTGATTTAAAGCAACAGACGATGGATTTGCTCAGGACAGAATAAAAAATACTATTTTTTTAGAGAGAAGGGAAGGCTGCCTACACTTTTCCCGTCCATTCAAAAAGCTCCATGCATCTACGATAACATCTTTAGATAGGCGTGGGAAAAGTTCTAGCCCATATCCGTGGAGACAGTGGACTTGGAGGCAGAAATCTGAATTCTCTCCTCCCCAAGCAGTGGTACCTCGGAAGTCGAACAGAATCCGTTCCGGAAGTCCGTTCGACTTCCAAAACGTTCGGAAACCAAGGCTCGGCTTCCGATTGGCTGCAGGAAGCTCCAATCGGAAGCCCCGTCGGACTTTCAGGTTCCAAAAGGAAGTTCGCAAACCGGAACACTCGCTTCCGGGTTTGCGGCATTCAGGAGCCGAAACGTTCAACTCGCAAGGCGTTCAGGATCCGAGGCGCGACTGGAATTCTTTATAATTCTGACATGGTTTTAAAAGGCAGGGAAAGGAGGGTTGTCCGGCGAGGAAGAAAGACCCTCCTCGCTTCCCACCGCACACCCACCCAAAATCTACCGCCCTCCGGAGACGGGACCTGCCTTTCGTAAGTCGCTGTGACGAAGAAGGCGTAGACCCGGGTGTGTTTATGGTGCCGTATCTGAATGATGAGCTCTGGGATTCCCAGCCGGATGTGGTTCAGCAGCCACAGAAGCGTGTGGTCGTCGGTCGTGTCTGGAGAGGCATTTGGAAAAGGAGAGTGAGAAGAAGAAGAAGAGGAGAAGAGTTTGGATTTGATATCCCGCTTTATCACTGCCCTAAGGAGTCTCGGGTGGCGCTGTGAGTTAAACCACAGAGCCTAGGACTTGCCGATCAGAAGGTCGGCGGTTCGAATCCCCCCGACGGGGTGAGCTCCTGTTGCTCGATCCCTGCTCCTGCCCACCTAGCAGCTCGAAAGCACATCAAAGTACAAGTAGATAAATAGGTACCGCTCCAGCGGGAAGGTAAACGGCGTTTCCGTGCGTTGGTCTGGTTTGCCAGAAGCGGCTTAGTCCTGCTGGCCACATGACCCGGAAGCTGTACGCTGGCTCCCTCGGCCTATAAAGCGAGATGAGCGCCGCAATCCCAGAGTCGGTCACGACTGGACCTAATGGTCAGGGGTCCCTTTAACTTTAAGGAGTCTCAAAGTGGCTAACAATCTCCTTTCCCTTCTTCTCCCACAACAAACACTCTTTGGGGTGAGTGGGGCTGAGAGACTTCAGAGAAGTGTGATCAGCCCATGGTCACCCAACAGCTGCATGTGGAGGAGCGAGGAATCGAACCCGGTGCACCAGATTACGAGTCCACCGCTCTTAACCACTACACCACACTGGCTCTCTGAGTAGTCAGATATGGTTTTCAGGCACTCCAGGGCTGCAGTGGTTAGTTCATTTTAAACACTCGGATCAACCAGTTAGGGATCTTTCGACTGGTTTTTATTTGAACGTGTCCGTTGGAACTTTCTGCCACTTGATATCAGGTGAGTGCCTTCACTGTACCTTTTTTGGCACCTGCCAAATAAATTCATTTTAGACAAGCCTACACAGGTGCTTAGAAATCTGTAGTGTATTCTGCTGCGTTTTTAACTTCCTGCATGTTTTTATGTTATGCTTGCAATTTTGTTAGCCGTTATTTTATTGCTTTTATCTCCTCCCCCTTTTTTTGTAAACCGCTTTGAGGCTTTTCTACAAACAAATGGTACAGTGAGGCCTTATCCCCGTCGTTCAGCCCAGAAACTGAGGTCCAGCTCCGAGGGCCTTCTGGCGGTTCCCTCCCTGTGAGAAGTGAAGTCGCAGGGAACCAGGCAGAGGGCCTTCTCAGTGGTGGCACCTGCCATGTGGAACGCCCTCCCGTCAGATGTCAGAGAACTACACCAGAGAAGAATGGCAAGCCGAGTTGATGGACTAAATTAGCTGGGGAGCTCAGAAACCAAGAAGACAAGAACATTAAAAAAAGAATGGGGAAATTTTATAATTTATCTCTGAGACCACTGTAAGCAGGTTAGAACATTAGCAGGATTTTAACCACACTTGTAAAGAAATGAATCCAAGTTACAGGGAAGCAGGCAGAGGACCTTCTCGGTGGTGGCTCCCTCCCTGTGGAACGCCCTTCCACCAGATGTCAAAGAGAAGAACAACTACCAGACTTTTAGAAGACATCTAAAGGCAGCCCTGTTCAGGGAAGCTTTTAATGTTTAATAGGTTATTGTATTTTAGTGTTTTGTTGGAAGCCGTCCAGAGTGGCTGGGTATAAATAAATAAATTTTTTTTTATTTTATTATTATTATTATTATTATTATTATTATTACTACTACTACTATTTAATATTCTGTTGGAAGTCGCCCAGAGTAGCTGGGCCAGATGGGGTATAAGTAATAAATTATTATTATGATTATGATTATTATTTACAGCGGAACTGCCGTTTTAAGAATCCAAGCCTGGAAAATCTGTAACCAGACTTGATCATCCGATAACGCGGACGGGTTTTTTCTTGCATAACAAGCTGCCACGGTGTGCATTATACGTGCCTGCTTCGTAGTTTAGTTTTCCCCTTTTTGCACTTTCACGTGTCGTTACGCTCTCTCTGTTTATGTATGTTACAAAACGAATTAAAAATAAATAAGTCGGGCGAGTGACGCAATGGCTAGGTTCCCTCAGGGGACCTTACTGATCAAAAGGGGTGTGTGTGTGTCACATCGGAAGGCTTAAGAAGAGAAACTCATATCTCTCTCTCCTTTTCCTCCATACTACATTACGGTCTGGCCTCTCGCCCAGCCTGGTGTCTGATTACAAGCGATCGAGCCTGAAACCAACATGCAGCGATCTTCATTTCCCTGCCTGGAATTGGGGGGTGGGGTGGTCAAGGGAACCACCAACCGCCAGGGCCTTGGCAAAGCCGGCTTTTTTCAGCATGCAGAACTGATCTGGAAATTTCTGCACCTGCCCGTTTTCCTTTGTGGCTTTGCAGGTAGACGGTGCCTGCATGTGGAGGCTTCGTCCTAGCTGTCTGTCCCTACTATTCTCTGGGATCACTGGGGGGAGGGGAAGGATTGTAGGGAAAAGACCCCCTGGATGGCTAAGTCCAGTCAAAGGCGACTATGGGGTTGCGGCGCTCATCTCGCTTTCGGGCCGAGGGAGCTGGCGTTTGTCCGCAGACAGCTTTCTAGGTTATGTGGCCGGCAGGACTAAACCGCTTCTGGCACAATGGGACACCGTGACAGAAAACAGAGCGCATGGAAATGCCGTTTACCTTCCCGCCACAGCGGTACCTCTTTATCTACTTGCGCTGGTGTGCTTTCGAACTGCTAGGTTGGCAGGAGCTGGGACGGAGCAACAGGAGCTCACTCCATCGCGGGGATTCGAACCGCCAACCTTCCGATCGGCAAGCCCCAGAGGCTCAGGGGTTTAGGCCACAGCGCCACCCAATCCTCTGCCTGCAACGCTGGACGGCCGCTGCTGCCAGCCCGTGTAGGCTAAACTGAGCTAGTTGGAGCAGAGTTCTGACTTGGCAGCAGGCAGCCTGCTATGTCCCTCTGTTTTGAACCAAAGAACTGAAACTGCCGAATTTGGCAAAACGCACCTGGCAGGGTCATGAGGACATCGCAGTTTTCCGTAGGCACCGTTTTCATCCATGATTTGTGAGACATGATGTAACGGCCAGCCTGCAGCAGCCTCTTCCCGAAGAGCTTATCTGTGGGGTGAAGAAGAGCAAGGATGAGCCAGTTAAAACATCCCGCCTTTCAAGAGCGGTGATATATATATATATCATGGTGACAGCAGCCACGAAATTAAGAGACGCCTGCTTCTTGGGAGGAAAGCAATGACAAAGCTAGACAGCATCTTAAAAAGCAGAGACATCACCTTGCCAACAAAGGTCTGTATAGTTAAAGCTATGGTTTTCCCAGTAGTGATGTATGGAAGTGAGAGCTGGACCATAAAGAAGGCTGATCGCCGAAGAATTGACACTTTTGAATTCTGGTGCTGGAGGAGACTCTTGAGAGTCCCATGGACTGCAAGAAGATCAAACCTCTCCATTCTGAAGGAAATCAGCCCTGAGTGCTCACTGGAAGGACAGATCCTGAAGCTGAAGCTCCAAGACTTTGGCCACCTCATGAGAAGAGAAGACTCCCTGGAAAAGACCCTGATGTTGGGAAAGATGGAGGGCCCAAGGAGAAGGGGACGACGGAGGACGAGATGGTGGGACAGTGTTCTCGAAGCTACCAGCATGAGTTTGACCAAACTGCGGGAGGCAGTGGAAGACAGGAGTGCCTGGCGTGCTCTGGTCCATGGGGTCACGAAGAGTCGGACACGACTGAACGACTAAACAACAACAACAATATATATATATATATATATATATATATATATATATATATATTAGCATACAGAATTATAAAACGTACCACACAATTTATCACAGATACAATCTTACTGGACTTCCATCAGCACCTCTGATAATCCTCCGTCTTAATCACTTCTTACGCATTTCTTAACTTAATATTGCCTTTACATCTTTTAACATATCATCTCTCCTTTTCTGTTTTTACAATATTTCCCATAATACTCCTCGCAGAACTTCTTGCGATCCTACAAACGTTGTCTGATCATCACAAATACTTTTCAAATAGTCCGTAAATTTACTCCAGTCTTCCGTGAATTTCTGGTCCCGCCGGTTTCGGATCCTTCCTGTTAGTTTGTCAAGTTCTGCATAGTCCATTAATTTCATCCTCCATTCTTCCATCGTTGGTAATTCTTCTTGCTTCCATTTTTGGGCCAATAGTATTCTTGCTGCTGTTACTGCATATGAGAAAAGCTTACATTCCTTTCTATTTATAGAATTTCCAACAATACCCAAAAGAAATGCTTCTGGTTTCTTTATAAATGTATATTTCAACATTTTTTTTCAACACATTATATATCATCTCCCAGAAGCATTTTACCTTTTTACATTCCCACCACATGTGATAAAATGTTCCCTCTTTTTCCTTACATTTCCCACCTTTGTTACTCACTTTATACATTTTTGCTAAGTTAACCGGTGTTATATACCATCTATACATTGCATCCTCATCTCCTGTGCCTTTAAAAGCTAGTCTGGCTCACAGCGATGTCGCTGACAAAGTTGTCCCAAACCCATACAAATATATATATGAATGTCATTTATAAAAACGTAAGAGTGAGACAGGAAAAGAAAGAAAAATATACAGGTGTGTATATTCTTATTATCCTAATACACATAATGAATTGCCAATAAACTAATATGTCTGCTTAAACTCCTTCCAGTTATCGTTGCATTTTTCCAAAGAAAGTCTGCAGCTATAAGCAGTCCGTTCATGTTGCCAATATCTCCACGTTGTTGAGCCATAGATTAAGGGGAATCATATCTCTATTCTTCCAATTTATCAGTCCTTTGGGCGGTTCCCAACAGATTAAAAACAGAATAAAAAATCAAACACTATAAACTTCCCTAAACAGGGCTGCCTTCAGATGTCTTCTAAAAGTTTGGTAGTTATTTTTCTCTTTGACATCTGGCGGGAGTGCGTTCCACAGGGCGGGCGCCACCACCGAGAAGGCCCTCTGCCTGGTTCCCTGTAACTTGGCTTCTCGCAGTAAAGGGAACCGCCAGAAGGCCCTCGGCGCTGGACCTCAGTGCACAGAATTGACCTGCGCTTCCATAGACAGCTGTGAGTCCAAAATGCACACCTGGACTTTTCTGGTGTCCAGTTGTGAAATAAACAGATCTGTGTCTGCACGCCTTCAAGTTCTGAATGAATGATGCTAAACCTATTAATAGTCCATCAGAAATAACCCTCAGTGTCCGGGCTGGAAGATGGAAGGTGGGAGGGCATTCCACAGGACAGGTGCCACCATCGAGAAGGCCCTCTGAGCCCCATCCTTGCATACTGAGGGGGGGGGGCGGCTGAGCTGTCCTCAGCCCCATGGAGTTGGCGCCTATATCAGGGGTCTGCCGCAACATGTCACTGATGTAACAATTGTGCATTCGCTGGTGGGGTTTACCCTTCACTTTCGATGCGTCGTTCCACTCCATCCGCCTTTCTGCACTGCTTCCTGATACGGAAGGGGGGGGCATGTCTTCTTCACCTCCTTCTTCGCTACAATATATCCTTTTATTTCCAATTGTCAATGTCAAAGGGACTAAAATCTATAAAATTCATAGAAAATCAACGTGCCAATTTGCTCAATTTCTCTAGGACTCCATGACGCCTCCCCTGTCCTCCATAATCCCTCAAGCAAGGTGTCAAGACCCTAATCCTGTCAATTCACTCTGCCAAGCCTTTCCTCCGGGCAATGCCAGGTGGCAGACTATGCGTACATGGACCATTGTCTTCTCATCACCGGTACTCAGGATGTGCTTATCTGCGCATATCTCCAGCTCTGCATATCCCCCCCTCCCTCCTCCATATGTTAATCCTGTGTAACCCAACCTCTTCTTAATGTATTCATGATGTAACTGGGATGTATTTTGCACTGTATTCTGGGACATGGAGGGAAGTTTCAAAAGTTCATGTCACCCCTTTCTCGCTGTTCAGTCTCGCCTTGAACCTTATTGCGCAATAAACTTGGATCTTCTGCAGTTTGCTCCTGTCTCCAGCTGAGCTCATTTTTCCTCCGCAGGGACCCGCGGACTTAGTCCGACGAGCTGGGTGGCAGAGCAGCCTCGCACCCAGATTTTACCGTAACACTTCCCAAGTGTTATTCGCCGCCCGGAGGGGGCGCTTCCGCAGAACGAAAGCGGGAGAAAATAAACAAATAACCGGAACTTTGACGATATGAAAAGTTCCAGCCTTTTCAGAAGGAAGTTTGGGGACATGCATAGGTAGGGTACGCCTGCCCTGAAACTTTTGAAGTCTTGAAAACAAGATGCTTAACCACCCTTCTGCTGTTCTGAGCACAAATAATCACGAACGTGCCATAAAGCACCTCTGGAGTCCCCCCACCAATAATACTCTTCTCTGCAGAGTTGCCAAACCTCCCCTCAAAGGCAGTGTTCTTGCGCTTTCAATGGCCACCCTGGCAGCAAAAAACCAACAGTTATGGCTTTCCGTCCCGCAGTCCACCTTGTGTCCACCTCATTTGCAGTCCTGACCCTCCACCCAGGTGCACAGCACAGGGACAAAGGCGGCAACATTCAGAAACAGGTAACCCCGAAAAGCCATCGGAATGAAAACCGGAGACCCAATGGTAGGAACAGAAACATGCTCTGCAGCCGGAAATAAAGGTTTGCAGCGCGAGCCGACTGCAGCTAATGTTTTACGACAGGCCTGAAACTCGGCGCCTGCAAGCTCCCCAGTTTGTCTCATCTCTGAAGGAGGTTGCTGTGCGAACAACATGCCCCCTCGGCAACTCGATCAAAGAGGTCCCTTACCTGGTTGCTGAAAGATGCCGGCAGCAGTTCGTTCCCCACGCCAGTGCCTTCCTCTGGGAAAACAGTGGAAAGGGGGAGAGAAAGGAGGGGAAGGAGCAGGGATGCTAAACGCTACCCGTCTCTATGGCAACCGCCTCCGGTGATGGAGTTCCCACCAGAACGGATGGGGGCCAGGTGGTCTCCTTTGTTCTGTTTCCCACCCGTTCCGCTTCTCCCGAGCAACGGAAAGTCCAAAATTAAGGGGCAAGAACAAGGTTTGGTCCGGGGCTCGAAAGCAAAGCCGGCAGGCCGTGCAAAGACAGGTCGCCTTGGCTATTTTGTGCGTCCGTCTGTGTAGAAATACACACAGGTGCAAAGGGCGTTCAGTTTTGCCACATGTTCGTATGATTCATAAGAGCCCGGCTGCTGGATTTGGCCCAAAGGAGGCCTATGTAGAGGGGTGCGGGTGGCGCTGTGGGTTAAACCACAGAGCCTAGGACTTGCCGATCAGAAGGTCGGCAGTTCGAATCCCCGCGACGGGGTGAGCTCCCGTTGCTCGGTCCCCGCTCCTGCCAACCCAGCAGTTCAAAAGCACATCAAAGTGCAAGTAGATAAATAGGTACCACTCTTGGAATATTATTATTATTTCCTATGTCTGCTTTACAACCTTAGTCTATACACACCAAGATATTCTTCTTAGAACAGTGTTTACTACTACTGCTATTACTCTCCCCACTTGTGATTTCCAGGTTATTAGAGACATTTACTGCCTCCAACACGGCGTTAGAAACCTTCTAGGCATCACGGATACCTTGCGCCACACAAAAAATATCCGGCCGGACTGGAACGGGTGGCAGGCTGGCAGGAAATGGGTGTGAACGGCCAGAGGCCTTGGTTCGCAGCCAAGGGGGTGCAAAGAGCACAGCTGCTCGGATCGGGCCTCGCAGAGCGATAACAAGCAAAGGTTCGCCGCCCTAAGTAGGGGAATAATGGGGTCAGGGAGCTCCCCAGGGCCTAAACCACCTCCCTCTTGAAAGCTCTGCACCGACCAAAATTAATTTGAGCTTTACATCCGCTTCGTTAAGGGCTTACGAAGATTTGGGGCATGCCTGTCCCCACCCTTGCTTGCAGACACAAATTTGCATACATCTTACATATAATGCTCATTTATATGCAGAGACGGAGGTTGAGGCTCCCAAGCGTTGTGCGGAAGGAAGGCCTGACGGCTCCTTCTGCCCCATGGTGCCCACAGAAAAATCCTTCTGTTGATCCTTCACCCCAAATCCGTTCCCCCTCAGTCCTTTGGCCCCCAAAAGCCACCGCTCAATTCCACCCGGCCCTTGGTCATCTGTAGAAAAAGAGTGGCTGGGGCAACCCAACCAAAAGGGGTATATTATTATTATTATTATTATTATTATTATTATTATTATTATTACTACAACTACTACTACTACTACTATTGCGGGATGCGGGTGGCGCTGTGGGTTAAACCACAGAGCCTAGGACGTGCCGACCAGAAGGTCGGTGGTTCGAATCCCCATGACGAGGTGAGCTCCCGTTGCTCGGTCCCTGCTCCTGCCAACCTAGCAGTTTGAAAGCACGTCAAAGTGCAAGTAGATAAGTAGGCACTGCTCCGGCGGGAAGGTAAACGGCGTTTCCGTGCGCTGCTCTGGTTCGCCAGAAGCGGCTCACTCATGCTGGCCATATGTCCCGGAAGCTGTACGCCGGCTCCCTCGGCCAATAAAGCGAGATGAGCGCCGCAACCCCAGAGTCGGCCACGACTGGACCTAATGGTCAGGGGTCCCTTTACCCCTTTACCTTTACCTTTACTACTACTATTACAGTGGTACCTTGGGTTACATATGCTTCAGGTTACATACGCTTCAGGTTACAGACTACGCTAACACAGAAATAGTACCTTGGGTTAAGAACTTTGCTTCAGGATGAGAACAGAAATTGTGCTCCGGTGGTGCGGCGGCAGCAGGAGGCCCCATTAGCTAAAGTGGTGCTTCAGGTTAAGAACAGTTTCAGGTTAAGAACGGCCCTCCGGAACGAATTAAGTACTTAACCCGAGGTACCACTGTATTCTTATAGTTGTTGGTGTCGTCGTCACTACGCAGACGACTCGGGGTTGCGGCACTCATCTCGCTTTACTGGCCGAGGGAGCCGGCCTTTGTACACAGACAGCTTCTGGGTCATGTGGCCAGCATGACTAAGCCGCTTCTGGCGAACCAGAGCAGTGCACGGAAACGCCATTTACCTTCCCGCCAGAGCGGTACCTATTTATCTACTTGCACTGGTGTGCTTTCGACCTGCCAAGTGGGCAGGAGCAGGGACCGAGCAACGGAAACTCCCCCCGTGGCGGGGATTCAAACCGCTGACCTTCCCATCGCAAGCCCTAGGCTCTGTGGTTTAGACCACAGCGCCACCCGCGTCTCATGTACTGTCTTATTCATTTTCTAGCACAGCACATTGATTATTGCTTTCATTTTACGGATCAATGGTCTCGTTAGATAGTAAAACCCATGTTAAATTGCCATTTTAGGAGTTGTTTTTAAAAGTCTGGAACGGATTAATCTGTTTTGCATTGCTTTCTATGGGAAAGTGAGCCCTGGTTTTGGAACGCTTTGGTTTTGGAACAGACTGCCTCCTTCCAGATGTTCCCGTACTCCAATTCCCATCGTCTCTGAGCACTGGCCATGCTGGCTACTGGGACTGATGAGAGCTGAAGTCTAGCACGGATTCCACCTCCATCCTTTCTGGGATGGTTACGAAATGATCTGTGAATCTGGTCCATTTTCGCAGGCTTCAAGAAACCCAGTTTTCCTCTGGGAAATGTGTACGGGCTCGTAACTCGTCCTACACACCAGGCTGAATCAGTTTCGGGATTTGGCTTCGCCTGCTAAGCTGGGGAGGTTCTGGAGAAGGACGTTGAAAACTGCCCTCAGCCTCCAAAAAAACCCACCGCTCATCCAGCGTGGATGACAAAGAAGGCCTCTCTTCAACCCATCAGAGTAATCTGGGTCCTGTTTGGGCGGGAATAAAGACTGCTTCTCTCGAAGCAAGGAAGGGAACAGTCTAGGCATTGTGGCTGCCCAGGGACAGCCTTGGCACAGGAATAGTGGGGGCAGAGGCTGGCATTGCTGGGAGAATATATGTACATGATAGATGCGCACTGGCAGGCAGCAGCCTAAGCTTAGAGGAGGGTGTTGATCGCGGCGCAGAGGAGATGGAAAAACACAGGACATACCGTATTTTTCGCTCTGTAAGATGTACCAGACCACAAGACGCACCTAGTTTTTGGAGGAGGAAAACAAGGAAAAAAATATCCTGAATCTCAGAAGCCAGAACAGCAAGAGGGATCGCTGCGCAGTGAAAGCAGCGATCCCTCTTGCTGTTCTGGCTTCTGGGATAGCTGCGCAGCCTGCATTCGCTCCATAAGACGCACACACATTTCCCCTTACTTTTTAGGAGGGAAAAAGTGAGTCTTATAGAGCAAAAAATACGGTAGTTGGGGCCGGGGCCAGCAACAGCTTGGCTTTCCAGTGAATGTTTGATGCGTGCAGAACTCTGATATTGCAGACTCCCTTCATCACTTGGAATCAGCACAGTTCCAGCGATGTTGGCCCTGAATCAGGAAGACTATGCCCTGCGTTTTTAATTTTTTATTCTTGTTGCCTGTACATCCGGAAACATCTGCAAAGTGTATCCTGTTCCATGACTTCGTTGTTGTTAAGTCGTTTAGTCGTGTCCGCCTCTTCGTGACCCCCTGGGCCAGAGCACGCCCGGCACTCCTGTCTTCCACTGCCTCCCGCAGTTTGGTCAAACTCATGCTGGTAGCTTCGAGAACACTGTCCCACCATCTCATCCTCTGTCGTCCCCTTCTCCTTCTGCCCTCCATCTTTCCCAACATCAGGGTCTTTTCCAGGGAGTCTTCTCTTCTCATGAGGTGGCCAAAGTCATGGTTTGGCACCCAGATTTCCTGCAAACCAAATCTTTCCCCTCCTAATTGCTGCAACAAAAACATTTATTTTATTTTTTTTGCAACTGTTTTGGCAAGTGATCAGACTGAATGCAGGTACATCTGGCAACTGATCTCATTTCTCTCACACAATTAATAATGTTTGGCACTGCTGGGTTTTCACCAGAGTTAAGTAAAGGTAAAGGGACCCCTGACCATTAGGTCCATTCGTGGCCGACTCTGGGATTGCGGCGCTCATCTCGCTTTACTGGCCAAGGGAGCTGGCGTACAGCTTCCGGGTCGTGTGGCCAGCATGACTAAGCCGCTTCTGGTGAACCAGAGCAGCGCACGGAAACGCCGTTTACCTTCCCACTGGAGTGGTACCTATTTATCTACTTGCACTTTGACGTGCTTTTGAACTGCTATGTGGGCAGGAGCAGGGACTGAGCAACGGGAGCTCACCTTGTCATTGCGGGGATTCGAACCGCCGACCTTCTGATCGGCAAGTCTTAGGCTCTGTGGTTTAACTCACAGCCTTGGTAAGTTACTGCATTCCTTGGAGTGGAGCTCCTAACACACCTGACTTAAGGAAAGGATATAAGGAGAACTAGAAGCATTTTTACTTGTCATTGTAGGAGATGATGTTAATAGACAGGATTGTAAGTTGTTTTTACATGCAGCAAGCAAGAATATTATTGGCACAAAAATGGAAACAAGAAGAATTACCGATGAAAGAAGAACGGCAGGCGAAATTGATGGACTATGCAGGATTAGATAAATTCACAGGAAGGATTTGAAACCTGCGGGACCAGAGATTCTTGGAAGACTGGAGTAAATATATGAACTATTTGAAAAGGAATGCTAATGAGCTGATCATGCTAGTAGGATTGCCAGAAGTTCTGTAAAGAGGACTATTTGAAATATTGCAAGAAAGACTTTGGGAAGAAATGCTAGTTAATGATAATTAAGAGTAACAGAGAAATTAAGAAGTGCAGAATAAGTGATAAAGAACGAAAAATCATCAGAGGTGTTGACGAAAGTCTAAAATATTGTATAAGATAAGAAGTTATGTTATATGATTGTTGGAAATGATATATATATGTTTAACTTGCTCTGTGTGAAGATGTCCGTCCTTTAAGCCAGCGGCTGGCAAACTAGGGCCCGGGGTCTACATTCGGCCCACCAGGCTTGTAAATCTGGCCCGCGGACCCTGCCGCCCGCTCGGTCAGTCCCTGTGCTGAGCTAAACCGGCGCAGCACGGCGTTTCCTTGAACAGAAGCTGCGGACGCCTCGCCGCGCGGGGGCTGACTTCCATGATGCTGGTACAGTTTCAGATTGGCAGATTGGAAGCTCCTGCAGCCAATCCGAAGCCTTGCCACCCGTGTGCTGTGGTAAACCCAGCGTGGCCATGGACAGAGAGGTTAGCAAACAGGCAACGGGTCTGGTCCGTGTCATGGGCATCGTGACTAATCCAGAATGCGGCAGCTAGACTGGTGACTGGGAGCGGCCGCCGAGACCACATAAGAAGACCTACATTGGTTTCCGAGCACAATTCAAAAAGTGTTGGTGTTGACCTTTAAAGCCCTAAATGGCCTTGGCCCAGTAGACCTGAAGGAGCGTCTCCACCCCCATCGTTCTGCCAGGACACTGAGGTCCAGCGCTGAGGGCCTTCTGGCGGCTCCTTCACTGCAAGAAGCCAAGTTACAGGGAACCAGGCAGAGGGCCTTCTCGGTAGTGGCGCCCGCCCTGTGGAACACCCTCCCACCAGATGTCAAAGAGAAGAACAACTACCAGACTTTTAGAAGACATCTGGAGGCAGCCCTGTTTAGGGAAGTTTTTAATGTTTAACAGACTACTGTATTTTAATACTTTGTTGGAAGCTGCCTAGAGCGGCTGGGGAAACCCAGCCAGATGGGCGGGGTATAAATTATTATTATTATTACTATTATTATTATTATTATTATTATTATATTCACCCGGAGCTTGGCACACCTGCTGGCCCTGTGCCTGGCGCCCGGCTTGGCGGCTGCGCTGGAGCAACTGGAGGGCAAGCTGTCCGCCGCCTGCCCAGCGCTTCACATGCGCTGCCTGCCCGCCGACCTGGCCTTGGACGACAGGCCGCAGCGCATGGTGCACGCCGCCTGGGAGCTCTGTGGGGACGGGCCAATGGAGCGGCCACTGCTCGCCAACAACGCCGGTGAGCGGGTGGTGCCGTTACGCGCTCCTGAGCACGTGCAGAGTGCGTTTCTCCTCCAGGCCCGGAAGCAACTGCGGGACCGGCTTGCAGGGTATTTATCTTTTTCAAAATATAGTCTGGCCCCCGCAAGGTTCTGAGGGACAGTGGACCGTCCCCCTGCTGAAAAAGATCGCTGAGCCCTTCTTTAAGCTGACCCAAATCTTCCAACACTTCTGCAGTGGGAATAATTCTCCATTCGCAGAAGGCCCAAGACATAAGAGCAAGGGGGCGGCTGAACAATACACATCCAAAGTGGACCTCTGCGGCATGCCATGGCACCGAGATGCCCTGCTTCAAACCATAGCTCGGGGAGTTCTCCCCCACCCCTACCCCACAACCGTGTCCTGGGGCAGTTGTGTTCATTAGCAGAAGGTGGGCAGTTGCGTAGCGTGGGTTGTCAGCACCCGGGGCAAGGCAAGTAATTTGCACCCCCTAACCCGTGGATTTGCGCCCCCTAACCCTAACCCCCAGGTGTTGCGCCCGGTGCGGCCGGCCCCCCCTGCACCCCCCACGCTACGCCACTGAAGGTGGGTGTTCTAGTGGTCTTGTGCTTCGGGTCCCTAACAGGCCTGCCTTGTCCCCCTGAGCTCTTTCTGCCGGTTCTGCAGACATCCCTCCCCAGATTCCCCACTCCTAACCTTGGGGAGCGTGAATTAAGGTCACCTTTGCTGCAGAATCAAAGAGCTGTCACTCATTCAGACAACTGGAGTGGTTTGGCAGCTTGGTGGTGGAAGCGAAAGCTCCGTCAGGCTCAGGAGTGCCTGCTTGGCCTCACAACCGTGGGTGCCATCATGCAGCATGGCCCAGATATTTGTGGGTGCCCGGTTCCTCCGCGGGGGGGAATTTGTGGGTGCAGGGGCACCCAGGGAGCTGGCACGTATGGATAGACTTCTATCTGCCCCATGGAGATATTTGCACCCATTGTGGTTGTAGAAGCTGGACCAAACTGGCCAAGGAATCTCCAGCTGTTAAGCGCATCCGAATTGCCTGCGGTGAAGGCGAGGGACTTTCTTCTTGAGTTTATTTATTTTATTAAAAAATGTATATAAATCCCAGGCAATTGGGGGCAAAAACAATCCTCCCGGAACTACAAACCGTGCCGAAAAGCGTCAAGGCGCAAAGGCTCGGACTACCCAAAAGGGTCCAGTATGGAGAACCTGGTTGGTCCGGTCGAAAGGCCTTCGGCGTTTGGATTTGCGCTCCCTCTGTCCTTCGGCACCGCGGCAGACCACGGCCCTCGGCCTCCTCCTCCTCGCCCGCAGCTCAAGCGACACGTGCTCCCTCCGAGCCCCTCGGACGCCTCCCCGGCTGTGCCATCCCGAGGAGCGCATCCGCAGTGGACCGCAGCGCCGGGGCTGCTTCTCCGGCTCTGCTGTGCCCGCGGCGGCAATTCCGCACTCCTCCTCCGCAGGAGCGTACGGCGGAGGAGAATTTCTGAATGGGCTCAGCATCCCCCGCTCCCCCCCGCCGGCACGTTGTGGAAGGATGACATCAGGCGGAGAGAGAGAGAGAGCGAGCGCGGACCGAAACGGTGTCGGGTCCAAGCGTGCGTAAAAATACGCACCGGTGGAAAAGAGGACCCCCTCCCGAAATAAGCTTCCGGAGACCCTCTTCCCGAAAACCCGTGGCTGGCCATTGCACAACAAAAGGCTGGGGCGAGGGTCTTCCTTCCTCGACAGCGGAAGGGGCTTAACGATTTGCAGACAATAGCTCGACGCCCCAGAGATGCGCTTTCCGGGTACCACGGATGCTCCGCACCGCTCCTTTCGCGCCGGACGACCCTCCTCCCCCTATCCCGGGTTTAGTCGGGTCCAAAGGTCCGGTTTCCCCCAACTTTGGCAAAGTCTGCTGGGCACCCCCGAAAATCCGGCCTCATCTCTCTTCTACCACCCCCTACACCCTTGCACCGCTGTTGTTTCCCCCCACCCTCCCAAGGGATAGCGCAACGGAGGTGGCCCAAACCTCGCCAAATACTCACCCAGGACCCCGGTGGCAGCTGGCCCGGACGCCTCGCCATCTGTGGCGCCCCTCTTGTGGCGCTCGCTGTCCTGGGAGCCCGGCGCCGCTCCTGCCCCGCTCTCTGGCATCGCCTCTGAGCTCAAGGTTGAGGGCTGGACCGCAAAGAAGACGGCATTGCAGAGGCCGGGATGCGGGCTTCACCGCTAGCCAAGAAACCCCGGGCTGCTGCTCTCACAATAGCCAGCGCGGCGGCGGCTGCAGCGGGAGCGCAGGACGGCCGACGACCTGCCGCATCCGAAGCGCCATCCGGGCTGGCAGGAGAGGGGTGCAAGGACCCGAGGCAGGTGCGCAAAGGAGGGGTCTCTCTGTCTCTCTTCCCCGGCCAGGTGAGCCGCTGCCGAAGAGCCTCCTCCAACACAACCAGCGCCAAAGGTGCCTCCAAGCGAGCGAGCAGCCAGCCAGCCAGAAGGAGGGACAAAGGAGAGGGTGGGGGAGCTGTTAAGTTAAAAGGCAAGGAGCTTTTAATAGTCTGGTTGGCCTGCGTCTCCTCAGCGCCATCTGCCAGCAGCCTGCGAGGGATCAATTTCCTCCCTCCTTCAAGATTCTGAGACTTGAGAGCTAGCAGATAAGTCAGAATCATCGGACTGTGGCGTTGGAAGGGAACTCGAACCCACGACTCTTGAGAGATGATAATAATAAATTTTATTATACCCTCCTCAGCCAAGACTGGGCTAAGGGTGGCCGGCACCAGGTATAAAAAGAATTGATTGAAATACACCTTAAAAACAAGGTTAAAATGCAGCCTCATTTCAGCAGAAACTCAAATCAAAAACTTTTTGGGGAATGAAAACGTCAAGGCCAAGTATCCAGGCTGGTCCTATGTGGGCCAGAAAAAAGCCAGGGAAGTCCCCAAATAGGAGTTCCATCGCAGAAGGAGAAAGGAAAAAGGAAAGAGGGGGAGGGGATCAAGTTGATTCCAAGCCAAAGGTCAGGCAGAGTCTCCTATGCTCCACAGACGTGGAGCCATCTCAGTTAAAAAAAATTATACCCAGTTAGAATGAAGCAAGGGCGAGGGGGGGGACTTGAATAAAATATTATGGGAGGAGCAGGTAATCCCTGACACCCCACATAATTGATCACAAGATGCGAGACAAGCACAACATTTGAATGGCGATGCCCATTAACTTTAGTAAAGGTAAAGGGACCCCTGACCATTAGGTCCAGTTGTGGATGACTCTGGGGTTGCGGCGCTCATCTCGCTTTATTGGCCGAGGGAGCCGGCGTACAGCTTCCGGGTCATGTGGCCAGCAGGACTGAGCCGCTTATGGCGAACCAGAGCAGCGCACGGAAAAGCCGTTTACCTTCCCGCTGGAGTGGTACCTATTGATCTACTTGCACTTTGAGGTGCTTTCGAACTGCTAGGTTGGCAGGAGCAGGGACCGAGCAACAGGAGTTCACCCCGTCATTGCGGGGATTCGAACCGCCGACCTTCTGATCGGCAAGTCCTAGGCTCTGTGGTTTAACCCACAGCGCCACCCGTGTCCCTTGTTAACATTAGGGGGCTCAAACCTTAACTTTAGGGGGCTCAAATATTTCATTGTGGGTGGGGGCTGAAGGGACTTCGGCCCCTAAGAGTTGGCTCCTATCAAATGAAGCGTATGGAAGGAGGGGGGTGGAATTCTCCAATAACTTATCCTATATACCCAAAATACATTGTTTGATTTAATATCCCACCCCCCACATTCCTAGTGAAGGAAGTGGCAGGATTTTTAGCCGAAACAAAGCAAAACAGAAACACCGTATTTGCTTTCCTGCAAAGGCAACCCAAAAGCAGTGGCGTAGCGTGGGGGGTGCAGGGGGGGCGGCCGCACCGGGCGCAACATCTGGGGGGGGGGGCGCTCGCACTCGCAGCTCTCTGCCCCTACCTGGCTCACTCTCTCTCTCTCACTGCAGTGCTGGCTGTGCGAATCTGATCCGAGCCGCCGGGTCGCCGCCCACTGTGGAGGGGAGGGTGCCAGGCGTGCGGTGCGGTGCGGAGAGAGAGCGAGGGACTATCTGGGGGAGGGACAGTGCAGCGGGGGGGGGCGCGCAAATTACTTGCCTTGCCCCGGGTTAGGGGGCGCAAATTACTTGCCTTGCCCCGGGTGCTGACAACCCACGCTACGCCACTGCCCAAAAGTGCTTACAATAAAACAAGTGGTGTTTTGTTTTTTTAATGCATGTGCACAGAATTTTTTAATTTTTTTTTTTAACTCAGTTGAAACAGTGTGTGTTCGCCAGCGGGGCAGCAAAGGACATCTCATTTTGGCCATCTGACTCCTGAGAGATAAGATTGCACCTGAATATGGAGGCTTGGCTTGCCTAGGCCTCTACCCTCTGCGGAGTTTCTTTGACAATTTGTCATCGCCACAATAATAATCTCCCCTTTTTTATTTTTTTTAAAAAGGCCACCACAATTCCAGAACACCCTCTCTCTTGAATTTACTGCCCAACTGGTTTGGCCATGGAATGCGGCAGCTAGACTGGTGACTGGGAGCGGCCACTGGGACCACATAACACCAGTCCTGAGAGATCTGCATTGGTTCCCAGTAGGACTCCGAGCACAATTCAAAGTGTTGGTGCTGACCTTTGAAGCCCTAAACGGCCTCGGTCCTGTATACCTGAAGGAACATCTCCACCTCCATCGTTCAGCCCGGACACTGAGATCCAGCACCAAGGGCCTTCTGACGGTTCCCTCATTGCGAGAAGCTAAGTTACAGGAACCAGACAGAGGGCCTTCTCGGTGGTGGCGCCCGCCCTGTGGAACGCCCTCCCTTCAGATGTGAAGGAAATAAGCAGCTATCTTCTCTTTAAAAGACATCTGAAGGCAGCCCTGTTCAGGGAAGTTTTTAGTATTGTTTTTAGCACTTGATTGGAAGCCACCCAGAGTGGCTGGGGAAACTCAGCCAGATGGGTGGGGTATAAATACAGTGGTACCTCGCAAGACGAATGCCTCGAAAAACTCGCAAGACGAAAGAGTTTTTCGTTTTCTGAGTTGCTTCGCAAGATGGATTTCCCTATGGGCTTGCTTCGCAAGACGAAATGTCTTGCGCCTTTTTTTTTAAAACCGCCAATGCATTCCTATGGGAAACCGTCAATACACAGTGGTGCTTCGCAAGACGAAAAAACTCGTAGAACGAAAAAACTCACAGAACGAATTAATTTCGTCTTGCGAGGCACCACTGTAATAAATTGTTATCATTATCATCATTATTATCATTAACATCATTATCATTATATTATTATTATTATTATTATTATTATTACTATTCCCAGCCTTGGTATTTATGGGACGAGGAGAAAAGGTTTCTCTTAGAAGCACAGCATCGTGGGCTTGAAAGAACCATCTATGCAATGCGGGAATCACAGCCAAATAATCTTGTTAGATATTGCTGTGATATTTGGCCTTCCGGGAGTTAGAACTCCAAAATAGCTTGCTGATCGCTTAGGAGGCTGTTCTGCTCTTTAAAGTGGGCCTTTCCCCTGTCCCCACTTTGGCTCACTGCTTCTATTTGCTGAAGTCGCCTTAAAAACCTTCCCTGATTTCTCTTTTCTCCGGGGTTGTTTTCCTGTCTTGACCTCAGACGTATCCTTGGGTCCCCCAAAGGTCAAGCTGTTATTTCTAGAGACAGGGACCCGAGATGGGTGTAAAAATACCAGCAAGGTAACTTGACCTGGGGTGTACAAGGTCCCTTTGCTGAGCTTGAATTTAAGGCCTGTAATGTGTTTGGGTTCAGTGCATGTGTGAAGTGTCATTTTGGGGCAACATCACCACTTTGCAAGCGACCGGCTTCCTTGTGGGTAGGGGAGCACTTTTGGGGGATATTGTTTAAAGCTCCAAAACTACAAGAAAGGAGATTCCACCTAAACATGAGGAAGAACTTCCTGACAGTAAGAGCTGTTCGACAGTGAAATTTGCTGCCAAGGAGTGTGGTGGAGTCTCCTTCTTTGGAGGTCTTTAAGCAGAGGCTTGACAACCATATGTCAGGAGTGCTCTGATGGTGTTTCCTGCTTGGCAGGGGGTTGGACTCGATGGCCCTTGGGGTCTCTTCCAACTCTAGGATTCTATGTGGTTCGGATGCCTGACTACCGTCTTCCAAAGCAACTCCTCTACAGTGGCACCTCAGGTTAAGTACTTAATTCGTTCCGGAGGTCTGTACTTAACCTGATGATCATTCCGGAAACTTGAATTTGCCAGCACTGTGTAGCATTTATCGTGTTTTTTGCTCTATAAGACTCACTTTTTCCCTCCTAAAAAGTAAGGGGAAATGTGTGTGCGTCTTATGGAGCGAATGCAGGCTGCGCAGCTATCCCAGAAGCCAGAACAGCAGGAGGGATCGCTGCTTTCGCTTCACAGCGAATATTTTTTTTCTTGTTTTCCTCCTCCAAAAACTAGGTGCGTCGTGTGGTCTGGTGCGTCTTACAGAGCGAAAAATACGGTATATGGGCTTCCTTTTAAAAAACGAGTGTGGGGCTGAGCATTCTGAAAATCTGCCCCCCCCCCCCATTATTTTAACAGGACTCATGAAATCTGCAAATTAGAAAGATGTATAATTGTTTTTAAGGCAGTCCACTGACAACATTGTTTGCCTTTATTCCAAACATTACCAAATTATTACAATCTCCAAGGAATGGCCCAGCTACCCAGAAAAGGTAAACACTTAGTTCCTGAATCTCTTGCGCATGTTGAGAGTGTGCCAGGCTGTATTTGCAAAGGGAAGCGTAAGCCCCTACGGCCCAAAGACAATTGGAAACCTTTTCCCATTTCCTTCCTCCTTGCAGAGAAACATCTGAGGTCAATTTAGGAGACTCAAAGTGGCTTCAGGATTGTTCTGTACTATTTCAGACACGTGGTTTGTATACTTGTGTATGTGTTTGCCTTTTACATTTAGGAACATTTATATAAATGTATATACAGTGGTGCCCCGCAAGACGAATGCCTCGCAAGACGGAAAACCCGCTAGATGAAAGGGTTTTCCGTTTTTCAATGCGCTTCGCAGGACGAATTTCTCTATGGGCTTGCTTCGCAAGACGAAAATGTCTTGCGATTCTTGCGTTTTTCCCCCGGTCCCCACCCCCTTTTTCTAAGGCACTAAGCTGCTAATAGCCTTTTAGCAGCTAATCCGCTAATCCCTTAAGCCTTTAATAGCCGCTAATAGCCGCTAAACCGCTAATAGCGCTAATCCGCTAATAGGGTTGCTTCGCAAGACGAAAAAACCGCTAGACGAAGAGACTCGCGGAACGGATTCTTTTCGTCTTGCGAGGCACCACTGTATATATAAATTTATGTGTATATATGTATATCAACAACCTCAGATATGCAGATGACACAACCTTGATGGCAGAAAGTGAGGAGGAATTAAAGAACCTTTTAATGAGGGTGAAAGAGGAGAGCGCAAAATATGGTCTGAAGCTCAACATCAAAAAAACCAAGATCATGGCCACTGGGCCTGTTATGTATTGAAGTTCTCACCCTGGCCACCAGGAGTATTGTGTATGTAGTTTTCACTCAGGTCCACGTCAGTTATTTTAGGGGGGAAACCCTGGGTTGTTGTTGCTACATTGTTGAAAGCTGGCTGCCTATAAAAGCAGGCCGGCTGAGCTGTTTGCAGTTCAGTTCTGTCCAGCTTACAAATAAAGAGCTGCTTTGGAAGAATCGCTGTGTCGTCTGCTATGACTACCGACTATTCAACAGGGCCCATCACCTCCTGGCAGATAGAAGGGGAAGAAATGGAGGCAGTGAGAGATTTTACTTTCTTGGGCTCCATGATCACTTCAGATTAAAAGACGCCTGCTTCTTGGGAGGAAAGCTATGACAAACCTAGACAGCATCTTAAAAAGCAGAGACATCACCTTGCCAACAAAGGTTTGTATAGTTCAAGCTATGGTTTTCCCAGTAGCGATGTACGGAAGTGAGAGCTGGACCATCAAGAAGGCTGATCGCCGAAGAATGGATGCTTTTGAATTCTGGTGCTGGAGGAGACTCCTGAGAGTCCCATGGACTGCAAGAAGATCCAACCTCTCCATTCTGAAGGAAATCAGCCCTGAGTGCTCACTGGAAGGACAGATCCTGAAGCGGAGGCTCCAAGACTTTGGCCACCTCAGGAGAAGAGAAGACTCCCTGGAAAAGACCCTGATGTGGGGAAAGATGGAGGGCACAAGGAGAAGGGGACGACAGAGGATGAGATGGTGGGACAGTGTTCTGGAAGCTACCAGCATGAGTTTGACCAAACTGCGGGAGGCAGTGGAAGACAGGAGTGCCTGGCGTGCTCTGGTCCAGGGGGTCAGGAAGAGTTGGACACGACTAATGACTCAACAACAACATATGTATATATATGTATTTATATAAATTTTTATTTATTTATTTATAAATGTATATATATTTATGTATATATATAAATAAAGAGCTTAGAATTCCTATAAAACTAGGGTAAAACTTTTTTGCAATCTTCCCCATGCGCGCCCACGGACCAGGATGAAGGACAAAACAGATGGGAGCCCCCACCAACCCTTCCGGGCCCTCCTCGACCCTCCTGCGCAGCGCCCTGTGGATAAGGAGGGGACCCAGGAGTCCTGTGCAACGGTGTTTGCAACACAGAGGTAGAACCATGCAGCCCTGCAAAAACCCAGCGGCAGGGCGAGATCCCAAATAAAATGTTATGTTTCACAGGCAAGCGCTGTGATGCGGGAGGGCGGGTTTGCGGCGTGGAGAAGCCCGTTTGGTTTTCTCTTTTTTTTTTGCATAAAGAAGGCAGGAGACGCCGAGAGGAAAGATTGCAGCTGCAGGTTGCTTGCTTTGCAAGGAGACACCCGGCGACAGGCCAGGTCGTAATGGATCGCCAAGGGATTATTTCCAAAAAGGCCCCCCCACCAAGGAGCAGCAAGGACGTGACGTCACCCCAGGGTTCAGCTGGGTGCACGCGCCTTCCCTTTCGGGGGATGCAATGCAGGCGAGGGCTCGTTTCGCTAGGGAGGCAAGCGTGCACCTGCCCATACGCAGAGTGCATTTCCCCCACGGTCCTTCACAGAGCAGCAAGCGAGCTATAGGACCCGGAAGCGGTCCATTATTTTGCAGCTCTTGAGTTAAACTTGGTTCTGAGGAGCCCAATATAACCCATCGCCCTCTCTATTATTATTATTATTATTAATCGAGTTTATATAGGCAAGCGTTTGCAAACCTTTACAAAACCATCAGCCAAATTATTATTATTATTATATAATTATTATTAATTGAGTTTATATAGGCAAGCGTTTGCAAACCTTTACAAAACCATCAGCCAAATTATTATTATTATTATTATTATTATTAATTGAGTTTATATAGGCAAGCGTTTGCAAACCTTTACAAAACCATCAGCCAAATTATTATTATTATTATTATTATTATTATTATTATTATTAATTGAGTTTATATAGGCAAGCGTTTGCAAACCTTTACAAAACCATCAGCCAAATAATAATAATAATAATAGAAGAAGAAGAAAAAGATGCTCAAATGGCAGATATTGAAGTTTCCACCATGATCTCGCTTTGGCATTAGTCGCCGCTTGCAAAGGAAAACTTTAACCAAGCTTCAAAGCCGTGCAATTTTAAACCTAAAGTCTCTGCGGCGGCAGCAATAGCAGAAGAAAAAAAAAGGCTCGAAGCCCCGCCCCTCTCGCTAAGCCCCTCCCTCCTCCCCTCTCCGTTCCATTCACCCCGCCCCTTTCCCACATCCACCAATCGCGTTGCAGAAGGGCGCACATACGCCGCCCGCAGTTGAAGCCGAAAGCGTGCGTCACTGCCCTGCTGGCAAGGGGAGCTTGCAAAAGGCTGCGCTCATTCATGCAATAGGTTGCGCGCAGGATGGAGGCTGGGAAGGGGGCAAGCGTGCTTGCGGGAGGCGGAGCTTTGCACCAGTGACTCGCTTTTGAGGGTCATGTGGCCTGCCTTGCAGGGGAGGCTGTTGCTTGCGAGGAATCCTGGCACCTCCAAGGTGTTCGGCAGGTAAGTGGCTGTGGGTGGCTGTGCGCGCAGAGAGTAGCTTTCTCCAGGCGCAGCAATTGCCAGCGGTTGCATTTCCTAACCCCCTGTTATAAGAAAAACTGCTCCTTTTCTCTTATGGGGTACCCAAGAGTCCTTTTGTAGGTTCTCTATCGGTAGGAGAAACATGTTGTTGTTGTTTAGTCATGTCCGACTCTTCGTGACGCCCTGGACCAGAGCACGCCAGGCACTCCTGTCTTCCACTGCCTCCCGCAGTTTAGTCAAACTCATGCTGGTCGCTTCGAAAACACTGTCCCACCATCTCGTCCTCTGTCGTCCCCTTCTCCTTGTGCCCTCCATTTTTCCCAACATCAGGGTCTTTTCCAGGGAGTCTTCTCTTCTCATGAGGTGGCCAAAGTCTTGGAGTCTCAGCTTCAGGATCTGTCCTTCCAGTGAGCACTCAGGGCTGATTTCCTTCAGAATGGATCGGTTTGATCTTCTTGCAGTCCATGGGACTCTCAAGAGTCTCTTCCAGCACCAGAATTCAACCCCCTGTTATAAGAAAAACTGCTCCTTTTTCCTTATGTGGTACCCAAGAGCCCGTATAGAGTCCTTTTGTAGGTTCTCTATCGGTAGGAGAAAAATAACAGAGGCCAATCAGAGAATATTGAGAAGCAAAGCAGCTAGTAAGCCTGATCTTTATTAAACTGTTGCAGCAGGGCGCTCACTGCCACACGCACCACAATCTAACCCACTGAGCTATCCAGCTGAAGAATGCTTTAAGACTGGTCTTAGAATATTTCAAACTCTTAACTGCTTTGAGTTGCTTTTCGGAATCGTAAAACTGCTTTATAATGTTTGGCATTTGGTTCTTGAGTTCTGTTATCTATTTGCCACCCCTTGGCTTCTTTGGGAAGAAGGCCAAGGTATAAATTCAGTAAAAAATTGTTGTTGAAAATTGCTTTGTTGTTTAGTTTAAAGTTCTTGTTACTTTTTGTATTGGATCAGGTTGTTACTGTTCATGTTTGATGTTTTTATACGTGTTGGAGGCTGCCCAGAGTGGCTGGAGCAGCCTAGCCAGATGGGTGGGATATGTATGTATGTATGTAGGGACGCGGGTGGCGCTGTGGGTTAAATCACAGAGCCTAGGACTTGCCAATCGGAAGGTCGGCGGTTCAAATCCCCGTGACGGGGTGAGCCCCCGTTGCTCGGTCCCTGCTCCTGCCAACCTAGCAGTTCGAAAGCACATCAAAGTGCAAGTAGATAAATAGGTACCACTCTGGCGGGAAGGTAAACGGCATTTCCGTGCGCTGCTCTGGTTTGCCAGTAGCGACTTAGTCTTGCTGGCCACATGACCCGGAAGCTGTACGCCGGCTCCCACGGCCAATAAAGCGAGATGAGCACCGCAACCCCAGAGTCGGCCACGACTGGACCTAATGGTCAGGGGTCCCTTTACCTTTACATTTACCAATTGCTGAAAATCACAAGTGGGTGAGAGTTGCTGCTCTCGCACTCAAGTCCAGCTTGTGGGCTTCTCCTGCTACTGTAAAAACAGGAGGCTGGACTAGATGGGCTCCCTTTGCCCCGTTCCCGCTGCTGCTTGGCAGTTCTAACTCACCAGCCATCTCACTTGCCCCATTTCCTTCCACCGCAGGTCGTACTGCCGAGCCGCGAAGAGGGACACCATCTTTGCGCTGTCTTCGGGCCAAGGGAAATGCGGGGTGGCCGTGATTCGAACCAGTGGCCCAGCCAGCAGCATGGCCCTGGTCCGCCTGACGAGGGCGGAGGCGCCTCCTCCGAGAGTTGCCACGCTGCGGCGGATCTGCGACCCCCGGTCTTCCGAAACCCTGGACCGCGGCCTCGTCTTGTGGTTCCCAGGTGAGCAGATCTGAGCACCTGCGCTGAATATATCTGTGAGGGTAAGGGGAGAGACTCCATCAGGTTAGGACTCCTTCCACCTGCCTTGCCACACCCTCCAGTCTCTGCTTCTCAATGTGTATTGTATTGTTTTATGTACTGTGGCTTGCCCTTGTTTTATTGATTATAGTTTAGATATTATTGTAACTGTTGAGTGGATTTCTGTTTAACTTTCATATGTTGATATTATTATTTTATACTATTCGGTGTGGGTTAAACCACAGAGCCTAGGACTTGCCAATCAGGTCGGTGGTTCGAATCCCCGCAACAGGGTGAGCTCCTGTTGCTCAGTCCCTGCTCCTGCCAACCTAGCAGTTCAAAAGCACATCGAAGTGCAAGCAGATAAATAGGTACCACTTCAGCGGGAAGGTGAACGGCATTTCCATGTGCTGCTCTGATTCGCCGTTCGTGCTGCTCTGGATGCCGTGACGGAAACCAGAGCGCACGGAAACACCGTTTCCCTTCCCGCCACAGTGGTACCTATTTATCTACTTGCCCTGGCATGCTTTTGAACTGCTAGGTTGGCAGGAGCTGGGACGGAGCAACAGGAGCTCACAGATAGATAAAGACTAAGGCCTGGTTATAGAGGGATGTGTTTACTTGGCGCCTAAAGATATGCAATGAAGGCACCAGGAAAGAGCATTTCACAAGCGGGGAGCCACCACAGGAAACCCCTGTTCTCGTGTTCCCACCCTCTGGATGACTCATGGAGGAGAGAGACAAAGAAGGGCATTGGAGAATGATTGCAGGGTCCGCTTAAAAGTGTATTACCGAGGTTTGATGGCTCATAACACCGTTCTCTTTTTGGAGTGATACCATAAAATTATGTATCAATGGAACGATAATTTAATGAAGAACGTAATGCAACAAAGTTTGTTCGGGTATCTGTATTCTGTCAAAAGCTATAGCCAAATGACCAGAAAAAGGAAGCACAACTTGCTTAAGGTAGCTTTTCTTCATTTGAATGTAGCCAGTCAGGTGTTATGAGCCATCAAACCTCAGAAACACACTTTTCCCAAAAGGTTTCCCCAGTTTTGGCCACTGGCCTTTGGCCTGACCCTACATGGACTTCTCGGCTTCTTATGACTGCTCTTCCGATTCTTTGCATCCTCTCTGTCCGGCGCGGCAATTATAGCAATCATTGTTTAAATTTCTGCCCTGGCTTTTCCTCGCATGGGGCACCTCGGGGCAGCAGGAGGCAAAGGAGTAATTAATCCCTGTGTTGTTGTTGTTTTTCAGGGCCGGGCAGTTTCACGGGTGAAGACAGCGCAGAGTTCCATGTCCACGGAGGGCCGGCTGTGTTGAGCGGCGTCTTGAAAGCTTTGGGTGTGTCTTCCTTCGTGTATTCCAGGCTGATTTTGTTAGGCTGGGTGACTTGGGCTGAAGGACCCTGTTTTGAAGACCTCTTGTTGCTTTTTGTAAAAAAAAAAAAAATTAAATAATTTTCCACATGTACGTTTTCACAATTGAAAACAAAAACTCACATTTCTACCGGATCTAGATTTATACAAATGTTGTTGTTTAGTCGTTCAGTCGTGTCCTCCTCTTCGTGACCCCCTGGACTAGAGCATGCCAGGCCCTCCTGTCTTCCACTGCCTCCTGCACTTTGGTCAAACTCATGTTCGTAGCTTCGAGAACACTGTCCCACCATCTCATCCCCTGTCATCCCCTTCTCCTTGTGCCCTCTATCTTTCCCAGCATCAGGGTCTTTTCCAGGGAGTCTTCTCTTCTCATGAGGTGGTCAAAGTCTTGGAGCCTCAGCTTCAGGATCTGTCCTTCCTGTGAGCACTCAGGGCTGATTTCCTTCAGAATGGAGAGGTTTGATCTTCTTGCAGTCCATGGGACTCTCAAGAGTCTCCTCCAGCACCAGAATTCAAAAGCATCCATTCTTCGGCGATCAGCCTTCTTGATGGTCCAGCTCTCACTTTCATACATCACTGCTGGGAAAACCATAGCTTTTACTATACGGATCTTTGTTGGCAAGGTGATGTCTCTACTTTTAAAGATGCTGTCTAGGTTTGTCATCGCTTTTCTCCCAAGAAGCAGGCATCTTTTAATTTCATGACTGCTGTCACCATCTGCAGTGATCATGGAGCCCAAGAAAGTAAAATCTCTCACTGCCTCCATTTCTTCCCCTTCTATTTGCCAGGAGGTGATGGGACCAGTGGCCATTTATACAAATACATTATCACAAATCTTCTCTTTGAGATTCATTGAATTGCTAGACTTCCCTCCATACCCTCTTCTGGTTCCTTTATATATAATCCAAATTCTTCTGCATTTCCATACTTACACAGTGGTACCTCCGGTTGCAGACGGGATCCGTTCCGGAGCTCCGGTCGGATCCTGTGGTTTCCGCAACGGGAGGTGTCTGTTCTGTGCGTGTGTACGGTGTGGTAGAGCGCTTCTGCGCATGTGTGTGCGGCAAAACCAGGAAAAATACTTCCAGGTTTGCTGTGTGCGTATCCCAAAGTATATGTAACCGGAGGTGAATGTAAGGAGAGGTACCACTGTACTTTTCTAATTATTATTTCCCGTATTTTCTCTCTCTAATTTTCTACTGGTTGCAAGCATTAACTTAAAATCCTGTATCAAACCTGTCTGCAGTATTTCTGCACATAAACAGTAAACGATTCCCACTCTTTCTTAAACTTCTCGTTGTCATCGTCTCTGAGCTTTGGCCGTTAATTTTGCCGTTTCTGCATAGTCCATTTGCTTGATTTGCCATTCTTCTTTCGTCGATATCTTTTCTTCCTTCCATCTTTGGGCTAACAATATCCGGGCGGCTGTTGTAACATACATAAATATTTTCTTCTGCTCTTCAGGGAGTTTTCAATGTCTAAAACTCCGGGTAGAGGAACAAGGATCTAGAGATCATGCTAAGGGTGGCCAAATTCTGTGCGACTGCCATGAAACTTGGGGAACAAGCTGTACTACCAAAATGATTAAGGTTTTAAATGACAATTTTAGGTTATATTTTAGTGATTAAGATTTAATATATATCTTTAACTGCCACTATATCTGAATTGTCCGTGTTATACCCAATTCAATGTATTCCTGTTGCGTTTTATGATTTTCCTGATATTGTAAGTGAGCCGGAACTGGTCTGTGACCATAATAATAAAATTCATTCTCATTCATTCATTCTTCAGGGAGTTCAGTTCCTATCAATCCTAGTAAGATAGCTTTTGGGTTGTTGTTTTTTAGCAAAGGTTACTTTAAACATTTTCTTCAGTTCGTTATAGATCGTTTCCCAGAAGCTTTTAATAGGAAGGCCTCTTCTCATGGTTCCAGGTTGCCTCCCTCTGCTGCGCCTTGCCGAACCTGGGGAGTTCACCAAACGGGCCTTCCAGAACGGCAAGCTGGACTTGACCGCAGCAGAAGGCCTAGGGGACTTGATTCATGCCGAGACGGAAAGCCAGCGGCGGCAGGCTCTCCGCCAGATGGAAGGGGACTTGGGGCGGCTCTACCGCCGTTGGAGCGACACCCTCACAAAGGCAAGGGAATTGGGGTCACTTACTGGGTGAAAAAGCAGGGCGCTGTGGGTTAAACCACAGAGCCTAGGACTTGCCGATCAGAAGGTCGGCGGTTCGAATCCCCGCAAAGACGGGGTGAGCTCCCGTTGCTCGGTCCCTGCTCCTGCCAACCTAGCAGTTCGAAAGCACCTCAAAGTGCAAGTAGATAAATAGGCACCACTCTGGCGGGAAGGTAAACGGCGTTTCCGTGCGCTGTTCTGGTTCGCCAGAAGTGGCTTAGTCCTGCTGGCCACATACCCGGAAGCTGTACGCCGGCTCCCTCGGCCAATAAAGCGAGATGAGCGCTGCAACTCCAGAGTCGGTCACAACTGGACCTAATGGTCAGGGGTCCCTTTACCTTTTTACATAATTACTCTCTCCGCTCTCACCAATAAAAGGAGCTGCTCCCTTTTTTTTGTTCCTGCAGGCCTTGGCCCACCTTGAAGCCTACATTGACTTTAGCGAAGACGACAACATTGAGGAGGGGGTCCTTGCTCAAGGTGAGTCTGCCATGGGGGGGGCACTTAGAACCCTTCCTCCCACGCCCAAATAAATGTTGACCTCTCAATGGTTTGGCCCCAACGGCAGCGATAGAAGCGCAGCTACATTCGCCAGGATGCCGCCCTGTTTTTAAAATAAAAGGTTGGGCAATTAATGAGTTGCTGCGCCATCAAAGATAACAGATTTGGACAACATCCCGGAATTGGAACGGAATCAGACGAAGCTGAGCTAATAAAAAGGCAACTGGAAAAACTTTATAATAACAAAGCTATATTCAGCGGATGAAAGTACAGTGGTACCTCGGGTTAAGTACTTAATTCGTTCCGGAGGTCCGTTCTTAACCTGAAACTGTTCTTAACCTGAAGCACCACTTTAGCTAATGGGGCCTCCTGCTGCTGCTGTGCCGCCAGAGCCCGATTTCTGTTCTCATCCTGAAGCAAAGTTCTTAACCCGCGGTAATATTTCTGGGTTAGTGGAGTCTGTAACCTGAAGCGTATGTAACCCAAGTTACCACTGTATATGGTGTTTGACATGAATGAGAATCCTGGACCCAGGGACAAAATATTACCAAGCGTTAATATAGAGATGTGGAAAATACAGAAACAACAAGGAGAAGCAGGGCTAAGATGCGGAGATATGCTCCAGAGATCCAGACCGTGGGGAGCCCCCAAAAATTAATAAATACAATTTGGATTATAATTTGATCTTTTTTATTTTAGTCTTTTGGTGGGACATGGGTGGCGCTGTGGGTTAAACCATAGAGCCTAGGACTTGCCGATCAGAAGGTCGGCGGTTCGAATCCCCACGACGGGGTGAACTCCCATTGCTCAGTCCCTGCTCCTGCCAACCTAGCAGTTCGAAAGCACGTCAAAGTGCAAGTAGATAAATAGGTACCACTCCGGCGGGAAGGTAAACGGCATTTCGGTGCGCTGCTCTGGTTCACCAGAAGCGGCTTAGTCTTGCTGGCCACATGACCCAGAAGCTGTACGCCGGCTCCCTCGGCCAATAAAGCGACATGAGTGCTGCAACCCCAGAGTCATCCGCGACTGGACCTAATGGTCAGGGGTCCCTTTACTTTTAATATCGAGATGTTGAAAATACGGAAACAACAAAGAGAAGCAGAACTAAGATGCGGAGCTATGCTCCAGAGATCCAGACCGTGGGGAGACCCAAGAAATTAATAAATACAATTTGGTCTATAACTTGATCTTTTTATTTTAGTTTTTTATTTAATTGAAGTATTATGATTGGATATTTAATTGGAAAATCAATAAAAATGATTTAAAAGTAAAATAAAATTTGAAAGGTGATAGTCCTCATGGCTGGGGGAAGAAGGAAAAGCATTGAAAGCCAGGAAGGGAAGTTTTTTTGGGGGGAAATGTGCAGTTGTGTGTGTTTTTTTTAATAATATTTTATTGAGATTTTCCATAACATCACAAAAAGAAAAAAGAAAAATAAAAAATAAAAAAACAATTAAAAACAGTTCAATCTTTCATAACATATCTTGCATTTGCTTATTTCCCGGACCTCCCCACACCTCTCCTCTTTGTATTCCAGTTCAATTTATTTATTCAGCAAATCCTTTCCCTCTTTACCTTTATCCTTGTCTTGATCTTAATATATTATAACTTTAACTTTTCACCTGTTAACATTCCATTTTTGCATATTCCTTCATAACATTATTGCTAAAAACCCCTTAACCTCAATCCAACATCATTCTAACATTCATTAATTTTGCAATATTTCTGTAGATAGTCTTTAAATTTCTTCCAATCTTCTTCCACCAACTCTTCTCCCTGGTCTCGGATTCTGTCGGTCATTTCCGCCAATTCTATATAGTCCATCACCTTCATCTGCCATTCTTCCAGAATGGGTAGTTCTTGTGTCGGAAATGTGCAGTTTTGAGACAATAGCCATAATCGGAGAGGCTCTGTCTTTTATTTCTTCCTTCCGACTTCTTCGCAGTGGAAGAGGCCGTTGAGGCATTGGAGAAGGAGATGCGGGAGCACTTGCAAGATGGCCGCCGCGGCGAGAGGCTGAGGGACGGTGTCCATGTCGTGATCGCAGGGCCCACCAACGCTGGGAAAAGCAGCCTCCTCAACCACCTATGTGAGCAGGAAGGACATCGGCTGGTGGCGGGGAGTTCTTTGGGCATGGCGTGAATGGGAAAAAAAAGTTGGGGTTCCTCAATTATATTCTGCTCTTTTGTACCTTTGCCATCCTGGGCTCCTTTGAGAGGAACAAGGGGATAGAAATTTAGCAAAGAACAATGTTTTCAGTCCTGATCTGCATGGCTGGCCTGATTTACATGTTGTTGTTTAGTCGTTTAGTCGTGTCCGACTCTTCGTGACCCCCTGGACCAGAGCACGCCAGGCACTCCTGTCTTCCACTGCCTCCCGCAGTTGGGTCAAACTCATGTTGGCTGCTTTGAGAACACTGTCCCACCATCTCGTCCTCTGTCGTCCCCTTCTTGTGCCCTCCATCTTTCCCAACATCAGGGTCTTTTCTCATGAGGTGGCCAAAGTATTGGAGCCTCAGCTTCAGGATCTGTCCTTCCAGTGAACACTCAGGGCTGATTTCCTTCCGAATGGAGAGGTTTGATCTTCTTGCAGTCCATGGGACTCTCAAGAGTCTCCTCCAGCACCAGAATTCAAAAGCATCCATTCTTCGGCAATCAGCCTTCTTTATGGTCCAGCTCTCGCTTCCATACATCACTACTGGGAAAACCAGAGCTTTTACTATACGGACCTTTGTTGGCAAGGTGATGCCTCTACTTTAGAGGCCGGATTTACATGGCACCCTACAGAGTAACGTAAGCAAAGGCTAAACCAAAAACTAGAGTTCCCTGCCCCAAGGGGCTCACCACTGAAATTGTGAAAGGAGAGAGAATCGCTGGTTTTCGAACAGCTTAGTTCTCGAAGGTTTTGGCTCCCAAGCGCCGCAAATCCAAAAGTGACTGTTCTGGTTTGCAAACTATTTTTGGAAGCTGAACGTCTGACGGGGCTTCCGATTGGAGCTTCCTGCAGCCAATCGGAAGCTGTGCTTTCGTTTTGGAAGTCAAACGGACATCCGGAACGGATTCCGTTCGACCTCCAAGGTACAACTGTATTACCTACTCCCAGCGCTGCTGAACTTTTCCAGGGACTTGTGCAGAAAGATGCCTGCATCTTTTTTTTAATACAGTGGTACCTTGGGTTACATACGCTTCAGGTTACACACTCCACTAAGCCAGAAATAGTGCTTCAGGTTAAGAACTTTGCTTCAGGATGAGAACAGAAATCGTGCTCCAGCGGCGCGACAGCAGCGGGAGGCCCCATTAGCTAAAGTGGTGCTTCAGGTTAAGAACAGTTTCAGGTTAAGAACGGACCTCCTGAATGAATTAAGTACTTAACCCAAGGTACCACTGTACTTAATTCATTCTGGAGGTCTGTTCTTAACCTGATACTGTTCTTAACCTGAAGCGCCACTTTAGCTAATGGGGCCTCCCGCTGCCACCGTACTGCTGCTGCGTGATTTCTGTTCTCATCCTGAAGCAAAGTTCTTAACCTGAGATACAGCTGCAGCGTTCTTCCCATCTTCTGGGCATCAGTCTACCTTCCCTCCCTAATTAACTGTTGTCCTCCCTCAGGTCAGAAGCCGGCAGCCATTGTTTCTCCCATAGCGGGGACCACGCGGGATGTGGTGGAGGCGGCGCTGAACATCGGCGGGTTCCCTGTGGTGCTGAGCGACACCGCAGGGCTGCGGAACACCAGCGATGTTGTTGAGATGGAGGGAGTGAACAGGGCTCGGCAGAGGTGAGTGGGAAAAGGCGGCGGCAGCAGCAGTATCTGGGTCTTAAGGAAAGCTTCTCTTGCTGTCTTGAGGCGTTCACAAAGTAAAGGAAGGATTGAACTCTGATTAAAAAGAATGCACACAGAGGCTTGAACCAGCAAGACTCTGGGAAGGGTGCGTATGATAATCTCTGCGTCTCTCCACCCCTTGGCCCAGGTCGTTTTATTCACAAAAGAACTTTTACAGAGTGTTCGTAAGAACCAATCAGATTTCTTCTGAGCATTTCAACAAACCCCACGTGGGGACAAAGTTAAACTACCAAAACTAATTAAGCACACATATTTCTGGGGTAAACAAAACAGAACTACAAAGAAGAGCATTTGGCAACCCCGGAGGTGATTAAAGAAGCAATATACATGATAAGGAGGATGGCCAGGAAGAAAGTGATCATTATTACCCTTCAGGTGAGATCTGTTTCCTGGCCCTAAGATTAACATATCAGAAAAGCTACATCAAAGAAACTTGCCCACTATCTTTATGGCCCAGGATGCCTGCCTGGCGAAGCAACTGGAAGCAACTGGGCTGCATACGTGACTGGTCAAGAAAGAGAAATGGGCAGTAGAGGAAATGGCCAGAGATGCAGAGCGTTGTGGGATTTGGTCACAAATTATTGTCAGTGAATTAAACCCAGTCAACACAATGCATTCATCGTGGACACAATGGCTTGATGCATATTTTATAATTCCTCATAGCAATCCCACCTGACCCCACACTCTGGATAGTTGCACTCCTACACTGTCAGTGATTTTTTTTTAATGCAAAGGATAGCTTGGAAACCTACCGTATCTTTCGCTCTGTAAGACGCACCAGACCACAAGAGGCACCTAGTTTTTGGAGGAGGAAAACAAGAAAAAAAATATTCTGAATCTCAGAAGCCAGAACAGCAAGAGGGATCACTGTGCAGTGAAAGCAGCAATCCCTCTTACTGTTCTGGCTTCTGTGATAGCTGCGCAGCCTGCATTCGCTCCATAAGACGCACACACATTTCCCCTTCTTTTTAGGAGGGAAAAAGTGAGTCTTATAGAGTGAGAAATACGGTATTTTGTTGCACTGAGCTAAGGCTTTCAACTGGCTCTCTGTTCCCCGCAGGGTGGAGGTTGCTGACCTCGTTCTTGCCGTCCTGGATGCAGCGGAAGTGGCCCAGAAGCCTAACCAACTGGTCCCCACCTTTCTGGACATCCTGCCGGCGGACGATCCAAAAGGAACCCGGCCGTACTTGCTGGTTCTGAACAAGATGGACCTGCTTGGCGACAAGGAACGGGCAGATCTGCTGGCGAAGTTTGCCGACTCGGACCTGGCACCAGCCTGCTTTCTCTCTTGCAAAACGGGAGAAGGGATCGCTACTTTCCTGAGCGTGTTGGGGAAACAGTTGGCTGACATGTGAGGACCGGGAGGGAAGGAGCCATGAGGGGGTGGGTTGGGCTGGGCTTGCCCCTCTAGCCGGCAACTCTGGAGATCTGCAGCCAGTCAGTGAGGGCAACACTGAACTAATTGGACCAGTGCTTTTGACTACATTTAAAGGTAAAGGGACCCCTGACCATTAGGTCAAGTCGTGGCCAACTCTGGGGTTGCGGCACTCATCTTGCTTTATTGGCCTAGGGAGCCGGCGTACAGCTTCCGGGTCATGTGGCCAGCATGACTAAGCCACTTCTGGCGAACCAGAGCAGTGCACGGAAACGCCGTTTACCTTCCCGCTGGAGTGGTACCTATTTATCTACTTGCACTGACGTGCTTTCGAACTGCTAGGTTGGCAGGAGCAGGGACTGAGCAACGGGAGCTCACCCCATTGCAGGGATTCAAACTGCCGACCTTCTGATCGGCAAGTCCTAGGCTCTGTGGTTTAACCCATAGCGCCACCTGCCTCCCTTGACTGGGTTCATTTTTTTCAAAAATTATTCATTTTATAACACAAATAAAAAACAGAAACAGAAAAGATAAGCAATACAAATTCTTGTCATATCCTTATTTTTCTACACATTAAGTTGGCTTCCCCAAGTCCCACCTATCTGATTTTCATTTTACTTCATCTTTAGCAGTTTACATATATCATAATTTCTAACCATCTTTTTTTAAAAAAATCACACTTAAAATAACTTCACATTTTATCACTTACAGATAATACTGCTTTAAAATATGCTATGTTCTACTTCTAACCCTACAGCCTACATCCACTTCCACAGCTATTCTAAGGTTTAGATATTAAAATATTTTTTCAAATATTCCTTAAACTTCTTCCAGTCTTCTTCCACCGTCTCTTCTCTCTGGTCTCAGAGTCTCCCGGTCAGTTCGGCAAGTTCCATATAGTCCATCATCTTTCTTTTGACTGGGTTTAAGGTTCGAATCCCTGCGACGGGGTGAGCTCCCGTTGTTCAGTCCCTGCTCCTGCCCACCTAGCAGTTCGAAAGCACCTCAAAGGGCAAGTAGATAAATAGGTACCCCTCCAGCGGGAAGGTAAACGGCGTTTCCGTGCGCTGCTCTGGTTCGCCAGAAGCGGCTTAGTCAGTTGTGGTTGTTGACACAACTGCTGCTCGAATTTTACTAGCTAAAAAGTGGAAAACGCAAGAATTACCAACAGTGGAAGAATGGCAGATGAAGATGATGGATTTTTCGGAGCTAGCCGACCTAACCGGAAGAGTCCGCGACCAGGAGGAGGAGTATCAGGAAGAATGGACTAAATTTAATGATTACTTAGTTAAATATGTCAAGTTAAATTAATTGGAAACAGCTTGCAGATACTTAATTGGCTCAGGATCGTGTATAAGTTAAATGATGAATTAATATGTTTAATTTCAAAATGAAAAGATTTAAGGATGTTTATGTTCAAGTTAAATTTTATAAGAACTGTGATTTGGAAAACTGTTAAAAGGATGTGCATTGAAATTCAACCAAGGGAAAGCGAGGAAGTCACTTAACAATGTTAATAAGCGTAATTTTTAATAAGGTAATGATTTATGTTTGTTTGTTTTATGTGTTTGTTTGTTTATAATTTTGTGAAAATCAATAAAAAAAAATTGGGGAAAATAAAAGAAGCGGCTTAGTCCTGCTGGCCACATGACCCAGAAGCTGTACACCGGCTCCCTCGGCCATTAAAGCGAGATGAGCGCTGCAACCCCAGAGTCGGCCACGACTGGTCCTAACGGTCAGGGGTCCCTTTACCTTTACCACCTGTATTTGGGACGTGGGTGGTGCTGTGGCCTAAACCACAGAGCCTAGGAGTTGCTGATCAGAAGGTTGGCGGTTCGAATCCCCGCAATGACGGGGTGCGCTCCCGTTGCTCGGTCCCTGCTCCTGCCAACCTAGCAGTTTGAAAGCATGTCAAAGTGCAAGTAGATAAATAGGTACCACTCCGGCAGGAAGGTAAACGGCGTTTCCATGCGCTGCTCTGGTTCGCCAGAAGCGGCTTAGTCCTGCTGGCCACATGACCCGGAGGCTGTACGCCGGTTCACTCGGCCAATAAAGCGAGATGAGCGCCGCAACCCCAGAGTCGGCCACGACTGGACCTAATGGTCAGGGGTCCCTTTACCCTTTAAGGCAGCTTCCTAGGTTTGCAGTTCCCCCTATACAGTGGTACATCGGGTTAAGTACTTAATTCGTTCCAGAAGTCCGTACGTAACCTGAAACTGTTTTTAACCTGAAGCACCACTTTAGCTAATGGTGCCTCCTGCTGCCGCCATGCTACCAGAGGACGATTTCTGTTCTCATCCTGAAGCTAAGTTCTTAACCTGAAGCACTATTTCTGGGTTAGCGGAGTCTGTAACCTGAAGCGTCTGTAACCTGAGTTACCACTGTACATACAAAGCCTTTTACCTAACCACAGTAAATGTCTCTTCTTGCCCTCCAGGTGCGGCGACCCTCTCGCAGGCTCCCCCAGCCCCACACAAGCGCGCCACCAGCTCAGCTTAGCCAAATGCCTAGAGGCCCTAGGGCGCTTTGGCCACTACCGGGCTGTGGATCTCGCACTGGCCGCGGAGGAATTGCGGCAGGCCCGGCGACTGCTAGGACGTCTGACGGGACAGGTGGGGTCTGAAGAGATCCTGGAGCTCATCTTCAGGGATTTTTGCATCGGCAAGTGATGGAGTGACGTGACGGGGTGAGCTCCCGTTGCTCGGTCCCTGCTCCTGCCAACCTAGCAGTTCGAAAGCACACCAGTGCAAGTAGATAAATAGGTACCGCTCCTGTGGGAAGGTAAACGGTGTTTCCGTGCGCTGCCCTGGTTCACCAGAAGCGGCTTAGTCCTGCTGGCCACATGACCCGGAAGCTGTACGCCGGCTGCCTCGGCCAATAAAGCAAGATGAGTGCCGCAACCCCAGAGTCGGCCACCGCTGGACCTAATGGTCAGGGGTCCCTTTACCCTTTACCTTTAAGTGACAGAGGCAAACAGAGAGCATCTTATCCCACCTTTCGGAGGTGGGTGCAACTGGAGCATGGCGCTATCTGGCGCTTGGGGGTGGTTCTGCGGTTCGAAGTATATTTGGGCTGGGGCAAAGGGACATTGAGACTCTTTCTTTTTTAAAAAATATTTTTTTATTGTAAATTTTATTTACAACATAACACAAACCCCCCCACCCCCAACACAGAAATCCACCCCCATCAGACACAAACATAAACAAACAAGCATAATATACAACAATACAAACAACCAAATAAAAGACTTCCTTTATCCTGTTTCTGGCATCCTTATTTACTTCTTATAAGCTGTTTGCTTTACAAATAATTATTAAGATTTTTCTAATTATAACTTAAATATCCACAAAGTCTCCTGCAGACATTAATCGAAACAAGTCCAGGTATGTATTTTAGGGCACTGTTGTGAAGTATTCTCTGCATTTCCCCCATGCTTTTTGAAATTCTTGTCTAGTATGATCTCTAATTGTCTCTGTTAATCTAGCCAGTTCAATACACTCTAACAGTCTGTCTTGCCATTCCATTTTTGTTGGCACAATTTGTTTTTCCCCAGTTTTTAGCAATTAGGATCCTTGCCGCTCCTGTAGCATAGAGGAATCTTTTCTGATCTTCTCTTCCTATACCTGCGTCCGTTATCCCTAGCAGAAAAGCGTCTGTCTTTTTTATAAAGTTATACTTAAACATTTTTTTAAGCTCGTCATATACTATGTTCCAGAAGCTTTTGATTTTTTCACAGGTCCACCAAACCTGTATAAGTGTCCCCTCTGTTTTACCACACCTCCAGCACAGATTTGTTTTTGTCTTCTACATTTTAGCTATTTTGGTAAGTGTTCAGTACCACCTATAAAACATCTTGATTAGATTTTGGGACCTTGAGACTCTTGTCAATGGATCGGATAGCGTCAGAGCTGTCCTGGCAGGGGGCAGGATTTTGCGGAGGGAAAGCAGAGCACTGATGTTCCAATTTTTGAACCAATCAGTTGTTCCATATCCAGTTCTAACTGTAGCTTCTTGTCCCACATAGAGATTTCTCAGGAGACAGATGAGGTGATCAGGCACTCCCATTTCTTTAAGAACTTCCCATAGTTTGCTGTGGTCGACACAGTCAAAGGCTTTTGCATAGTCAATGAAGCAGAAGTAGATATCTTTCTGGAACTCTCTAGCTTTCTCCAGAATCCAGCGCATGTATGCAATTTGGTCTTATATGCAGAATTCATCATGCGAAAGGCTGGGCTGGATGAATTATCAACCAACCTCAGATATGCAGATGACACAACATTGATGGCAGAAAGTGAGGAGGAATTAAAGAACCTTTTAATGAGGGTGAAAGAGGAGAGTGCAAAATATGGTTTGAAGCTCAACATCAAAAAAACGAAGATCATGGCCACTGGGCCCATCGCCTCCTGGCAAATAGAAGGGGAAGAAATGGAAGCAGTGAGAGATTTTACTTTCTTGGGCTCCATGATCACTGCAGATGGTGACAGCAGCCACGAAATTAAAAGACGCCTGCTTCTTGGGAGAAAAGCAATGACAAACCTAGACAGCGTCTTAAAAAACAGAGACATCACCTTGCCAACAAAGGTCCATATAGTAAAAGCTATGGTTTTCCCAGTAGTGATGTATGGAGGTGAGAGCTGGACCATAAAGAAGGCTGATCGCAGAAGAATGGATGCTTTTGAATTCTGGTGCTGGAGGAGACTCTTGAGAGTCCCATGGACTGCAAGAAGATCCAACCTCTCCATTCGGAAGGAAATCAGCCCTGAGTGCTCACGGGAAGGACAGATCCTGAAGCTGAGGCTCCAAGACTTTGGCCACCTCATGAGAAGAGAAGACTCCCTGGAAAAGACCCTGATGTTGGGAAAGATGGAGGGCGCAAGGAGAAGGGGACGGCAGAAGACGAGATGGTGGGACAGTGTTATAGAAGCTACCAGCATGAGTTTGACCAAACTGCGGGAGGCAGTGGAAGACAGGCGTGCCTGGCGTGCTCTGGTCCATGGAGTCACGGAGAGGCGGACACGACGAAACGACTAAACAACAACTGATGTTCTGAATTTCATACTTTTAAAAGACTTTAAAAGGCTCGTTAAAATAGCTGTTATGCATTTTATGCTGTGCAGAAAACAGGATGATGATGTGATGTTTTAATAAAATAGTTGCGCGAAGTTCTATATTGAGGCAGATGTTTATTTTGAGAACTGAGATTTATGTATGACGACGGATTTATATATATTTATTTTCTACCCCTCCACAGAAGAGGCAGTGTCTTATCATAGCTTTTCAGCTGAAGCAAATTACAGATGATGGTTGACTGTTCTCTTTTCAAGTCTGAGAAACGGCTTTTGAAATGTTGTTATCAGTGTTGAAAATGTTTTCACACACACAAACACACTTCACTAAAAACTTCCAACATTGTTGCATATTGTGCCTGAAAATTATGTTTTATTTGGCTTCAACTGGAGTGGGGAAAGGTGCAGGGAGGAAAACACTGCAAAGGATATCATAGGACTTAATAATTTTTCTGCCCATCTTGACTAAATAAGATCCCTGTATTTTGCTACCAAAAAGAATGAGCCTTTTTCTCATGCAGTCTTAAAAGCATCCAATCTCCCCCAGAATAAAAGGCTAATCTACATTGTTGCTGAAATAAAATATTCCACCCCGAACATCCACATTTTTCACCTTTATTGTTTTGAATTTCAATTGCCACAAATGTTAAGTTCCACATTTTACCTCACCATTTTATGGAGGGGGGGGGTTATTAAAAGAGGGGAAATGGCAAACAAAAGTATTAAAAGGCTATCTCAGAATGAGCAGAATGCCTTTCCCATTTGAACGACATTATAAAAAAAAGGTTTTAATAAATTTCACCTCACGATTTTAAGGAGGTGAGTTATTGAAAGAGGGAGAATGACAAACTAAATTACTAAAAGGGACCTCCTTTTTTTTTTAAACAAAAGAGGTTTTCAGACATTTTTCCTCACCAATTTAAGGAAGGGGGTTATTGAAAGAAGGGAAATGAGTCCTGTTTGGGGCAACTCTTTCAAATATACTTAAAAATGAAACTATTATGATTATTTTTTGCAGTGATGTCTTTATCTCACTTAAACTGGACATCATTGGTTCACTATTATGATTATTTTTTGCAGTGATGTCTTTATCTCACTTAAACTGAACTGGACATATGATTCTCAATTTGAATATTGATTCGACCTCCTTAATCTACCCACAACTCTGGCATTTTCCTGAGGGGAAAAGCCATATTCCCTCGGAATTGTCTCTCTCCTCAGAGCACGGAGGCCGGGACTTCGGGAGACCTGTGTTCTGATTGGCTCTCTGCCTCTGGCGCATTCTCCCGTTGGCTCTGAGGGGTGCTCCTCTCAGAAAGTTCTCGTCCCCCTGAGCAACAGCTTATATATTTAGAGTGGACAGTCGGGTTGCGGACATGATCCGTGCGGGATGCACATTTGCAACCCGCATCTGTGCACATGTGGGTTGCGATTCGGCGCTTCTGTGCATGCGCAAAGTGCAAATTAGCGTTTCTGCGCATGCACGGCCGCCGAAACCCAGAAGTAACCCGTTCCAGTACTTCTGGGTTTCGGCGGTCCGCACCCCGAAAAAACCGCAACCTGAAGCGTCTGTAACGCGAGGTATGAGTGTGAAAGGATCAAAGATTTTTGGGATATCATTATAAGATCCCATTCCCTAAAAAACCTGAGGCATTTCTCTTAGGACTTATGACAGTTAAAATTAAAAAGAAGTTTAGCTGCATCAACTGCAGCAAGGATTCTAATACCAAGAAATTGGAAGAGCGAAAGCATCCGTTCAAAGATTGAGTGGCAAGCCAAATTAATAGAGTACTTACAATTAGCAAGGAGAAGGGGAACAGTGAGAGGAAACTCAACACAAGAAGTTAATGAGGAATGGATAATAATTAAGGAATATCTCAAAGGGTACTGTGGCAATAAAAACTTCCTGGCAGATACATACTGAATGAGCCATGCAATATAAAATATTTGTTGGAAAATGTCAAATTAAGTCAAAGAAAAACAACTTTATGTAACTGTGTGAATGATAGTTTAATTGTAAATCAGTACAATGGGCTTCGTCGGACGTTTCTTTTCTTTGCTGATTTGCACATCAGATAGAATTGTGTTCTTTTTCTATTCACACGCTCATCTCTTTTTCTTCTCCTTTTTCTTCTGTTCTTTTTTCTATTTATACTCTTTACAATCTCTACAATTCATTGTATGTCAGTATTGTATTTAAGGTTTTTCTTGTTCACTAAAATTTAATTTTATATATATATGTGTGTGTGTGTGTGTGTTCAAAATTGTGGGACGTCTTATACACGGATACAATCGCCCCCCATTTTCTACGGTAATTTTGCATGCTAGTTAGTACATGAAGGGGTTACGGCCATAGAGTTGTATTCCTAGACTCAGGCCACACCCCCTCACCTCTGGTAAGGGAGGAAGTGAAGCTTTTCTCCCTTTCTCTCCGCACCATGTAACAGGCCAAGAATTATGTGCTCAGACTGGATGCTTGAAACTATATTCTGTATTTTATACCCAAGAATATTCCATGTGTGTTCTCCTTTGCTGCTGCACGGAATGAGAACGTGCTGTGTGCAAGTAACCAGGAAGAAGTCTCTGAAAAGGAATACTCTATAGTAAAAAAATTCTATCGTTGGTTCCATTTGTGTTTATAATTTCAGCAGACTGTTGTAGGAGAAAATTGTATTTGAAAACAATCTGTTAAAAAAAAATCAGTAAAAATTTGATCAGCAGATCAGAGGAATTGAGATCGAAAAATAATATTTAATAGACTTAGTTTTCTGCACTTATTTTCCTCGTTAGATGATCTCTGCTGTTTTGCTGGGGCCTCAGAAGAATAATGAAGCATTTGTGGGGTTAAGATGCAGCCCAGGAGACCAGCCCCGGAGGCCAAGATGAAGAAGATCTCCACAGCCACCATGAACTTCTCCTTCGTACTCAGGTAAGTTGGGACAAAGGAGACCCAGACACTGCAAAAGACCAACATGCTGAAGGTGATAAACTTGGCCTCATTAAAGCTGTCAGGCAATTTCCTAGCTAGGAAACCACCGTGAAGCTGATGAGAGCCAGGAGACCCATGTAAGCCAAAACAGTGTTAAACATGGTCGCTGAACCTTCATTACATTCCACTACAATCTCTCCTAGACAGCAAAACGACAAACCTAGACAGCATCTTAAAAAGTAGAGACATCACCTTGCCAACATAGTAAAAGCTATGGTTTTCCCAGTAGTGATGTATGGAAGTGAAAGCTGGACCATCAAGAAGGCTGATAACCGAAGAATGGATGCTTTTGAATTCTGGTGCTGGAGGAGACTCTTGAGAGTCCCATGGACTGCAAGAAGATCTAAGGTATCCATTCTGAAAGAAATCAGCCCTGAGTGCTCACTGGAAGGACAGATTGTGAAGCTGAGGCTCCAATACTTTGGCCACCTCATGAGAAGAGAAGACTCCCTGGAAAAGACCCCGATGTTGGGAAAGATGGAGGGCGCAAGGAGAAGGGGACGACAGAGGACGAGATTGTGGGACAGTGTTCTTGAAGCTACCAGCATGAGTTTGACCAAACTGTGGGAGGCAGTGCAAGACAGAAGTCCCTGGCGTGCTCTGGTCCAGGGGGTCACGAAGAGTCGGACACGACTAAACGACAACACTATCTCTCCAACAGAGGAATAAAAGTCCATGTTTGGGAATGGAGGAGAGGTTCCTAGCCAAACTGCACAGATAACAACTTGTGTCGGAGGACAGGTCAGGACAGTGAAGTTTATCAGTTGCTCCTTCAACAGTTTTTGTGCCATGTTTCCTGGCTTGGTAGTCATGAAGGCCAGAACTGTTGGGATGCATCCGGGGAGATGGGGGTATTTAGCAGGCCCCCAGCTGGCTCCAGCCAGCGGCCGGCAGCCGAGTGAACTCCGGTTCTTGGAACAACATCAATCAGTGACTCAAGCCTCAGAAGCATTCAGAAGCACACAAGCAAGCAGAGACAACTCTTTGCAATGGAAGTGGCGGACAGAGACATGTGTAAGCATTATTTACAGGCGTTTATTCGGGACACAGGTGGTGCTGTGGGTTAAACCACAGAGCCTAGGATTTGCCGATCAGAAGGTCGGTGGTTCGAATCCCCGCGACGGGGTGAGCTCCCATTGCTCGGTCCCTGCTCCTGTCAACCTAGCAGTTCAAAAGCACGTCACAGTGCAAGGAGATAAATAGGTACCACTCCGGCGGGAAGGTAAACGGCGTTTCCGTGCTCTGATCTGGTTCACCAGAAGTGGCGTAGTCCTGCTGGCCACATGAACCAGAAGCTGTACGCCGGCTCCCTCGGCCAATAAAGCGAGATGAGCGCCGCAACCCCAGAGTCGGCCCCAGAGCGCCACCCGTGTCCTGTCAGGTAGGCTTGGCTAAATTAATACAGATGGTAGGTGAATTGAGGTTGAATCCTGACAAGACAGAGGTACTGTTTTGGGGGACAAGGGTAGATGTGGGGGACTCCCTGGTCCTGAATGGAGTCACTGTGCCCCTGAAGGACCAGGTGTGCAGCCTGGGAGTCATTTTGGACTCACAGCTGTCCATGGAGGCGCAGCTTAATTCTGTGTCCAGGGCGGCTCCTTCTGGTACACAGGCTGAGGCCCTCCCTGCCTGCTCCCTGTCTCACCAGAGTGGTGCATGCTCTGGTTATCTCCAGCTTGGACTCCTGCCATGCTCTCTACGTGGGGCTACCTTTGAAGGTGACTTGAAAACTACAATTGATCTAGAATGTGGCTACCAGACTGGTGACTGGCAGCGGCTGCTGGGACCATATAACACCGGTCCTGAAAGGCCCACACTGGCTCCCAGTATGTTTCCAAGCACCATTCAAAGTGCTGGTGCTGACCTTTCAAGCTCTAAACGGCTTCAACCCTATATACCTGAAAGAGCATCTCCACCTCCATTGCTCAACCTGGACACTGAGGTCCAGCTCCGAGGGCCTTCTAGTGGCTTCCTCTCTGCAACAAGTGAGGTTACAGGAAACCAGGCAGAGGGCCTTCTCGGTGGTGGTGCCCTCCCTGTGGAACGCCCTCCCACCAGATGTCAAGGAAGTAAACAACTACATGACTTTTAGAATACATATAGAAGTTAGAAGCTTTTAATACGTGCTATTTTACTGTGGTTTTATAATTTGCTCTAAGCTACCCAGGGTGGCAGCTTATATTGGTAATAGTAGCAGGTGTCGTCAAAAAATTGTGTTTGTGGTTTTTTTGGGGGGGGGGAGTGTTGCAGGGGTAGGGTGAGGGGGGCTGTTGGGGCATTGGCCCCGGGCATATGTTTTGATGCAAGTTTGCAAAACAAGGAAGAAGAGATGGGGTTGGGGGGTGCAAATAGGGTGGAGGAATGCAGTCCCCTTCGGCACCCCACTTGTCACTCCCCCCCCCTCCAGGATTATGAGGAATCAGTTCTTTTGCTGATTGGTATCTGTTGCCCTTTTAAATGTGTTGTGGAAGGAGAGGATTACTTGCTTGTTTTTGTTCCTATTATTATTATGCATTTTGTGTGTTTTTATATTGTAATTTTATGTTGTCAACCGCCCCTGAGGTCTACAGGTATTCATGAAATGCAAATTTAATTAATAAAACAAATTATACTAACAACCATTAATGAGTGCTGTTTGGGTTCTGTCAATCAACCAGTTACAAACGGATTATAGAGATGAGGTGGAGCGGCTGACAGAGTGGTGCAGAGCTAACAACTTGCTCATAAATACAAGGAAGACAAAGGAACTTGTGGTGGACTTCAGGAGACAGAAGAGCAACGTCCAGCCACTTTTGATTGATGGGGTCTGTGTAGAGAGGGTAGCAACGTTCAGATTTTTGGGCATTGAATTACAAGAGGATCTGTCCTGGAGTGTCAACACAAGGGGGCTTGCGAAGAAGGCGCAGCAGAGACTGTACTTTTTGAGAATACTAAGGAAAAACCATCTTCCGCAGAAACTGCTGCTTGCCTTCTATCACTGTGCTATTGAGAGCGTGCTCACTTATGGCTTATGTGTGTGGTACGGAAGCTGTACTACCCAGGACAGGATGGGGTTGTGCAGGGTTGTTAAGGCAGCAGAGAACATTGTTGGCTGCCCACCTTAGAGCAGATTTATGCCACAAGGTGCCATAGGAAGGCACTGGACATAGTAAAAGATCCATCGCATCCTGGTCACGGTCTCTTCGAGCTCTTGCCGTCAGGACGATGAAGACAAGAACGAGCCGTCTTAAGAACAGCTTCTTCTCCAGAGCGATCTCGGCCCTGAATGGGAAGCCCGGACTTTGAAAGTCATCTAATCTCCCTTGCTGTATTTTACTGTATTGTTTAATTAGTGTTTTTATGGAGCAGTCAAGTAATTTCGTTGTCCCCGAAGGGGGCAATGACAATAAAGATATTATTATTATTAAATCCACCGCCAGCCTCTTGCCGTCACCCAGGAAGGAAAGAGCCTCAAAACCACGAAAAGGAAAGACCCGATAAGTGGAATGGGCTCAACAATTCGTGGCGAATGAACAAAGCAAGACGACAGAAGTTGGCTGACGATTTGTCGCGGGTGCTTTAGTTGAGATTCCTGAATTGCAGGGGGTTGGACTAGATGACCCCTGGGGTCCCTTCTAACTCTATGGATTCGTCCCAGCATTTCATTTTATTATTGCAACGCAACACACACACCTGAACAACGACACTTGTGATATTCGACACCCCCCCCCCGGGGCGATTTCACGACATTTTCGGAGAGCCAAGGAAAAAAAGTACAAGATTAATGCTCGGCCATTTTGCTTTACTGGATAATATACGTTTGAGAGAATGCAACAGAACAAGGGGCTGATTCCAGTTTTCACCCTCCCTCCCAACTTCTTTTCCTCTCCCTGTTGGGCTATCCTGCCCCCTTAGGCATATAACCAACCAAAGTGGACTTGGGGCAGATCCACTGAAATCATACCTTACTGTTCATAGAGATCTCAAGCATTATACAGTGGTGCCCCGCAAGACGAATGCCTCGCAAGACGGAAAACCCGCTAGACGAAAGGGTTTTCCGTTTTTCAATGCGCTTCGCAGGACGAATTTCCCTATGGGCTTGCTTCGCAAGACGAAAATGTCTTGCGATTCCTGGGGGGTTTTTTCCGCTCCCCACCCACTTTTTCTAAGCCGCTAAGCCGCTAATAGCCTTTTAGCAGCTAATCCGCTAATCCCTTAAGCCTTTAATAGCCGCTAATAGCCGCTAAATCGCTAATAGCGCTAATCCGCTAAGCCGCTAATAGGGTTGCTTCGCAAGACGAAAAAACTGCTAGACGAAGAGACTCGCGGAACGAATTAATTTCGTCTTGCAAGGCACCACTGTACTGCTTTAGACAGCCATGGTGGCTTCCTCCCATAAGAATCTTGGGAGCTGTAGTTTGCTCCCCCATAGAACTACGCTTCCCAGAATTCCTGGAGAGATGGGTCGACTGTTCAACCTCTCTGGGAATCGCCGCTATATGAAGAGGCAAATCAGATAATTGAATCACCGAATTGAAGACCCCATGGACCCACTTGCTTCAATAGGTTGCAGGTGGGTGGGATTGCAGAACGAAAGGCGTACAGGTTATTAAGCATGCAGAAGGTTTTATATAGAGAGAGCAAAGTGTGCTGCTGCCCGTTGCTTCTTCTCTTCAGGATTCCATGGTTTTCTTGATCCAGGGAAGGAAATGGGCAATGCGAGTGTAGACTCCAGGAGGGTACGAGTTACCAAACGAGACGATTCCTTGTACCACGCCTCTGCACACCATGGGGCCTCCGGAATCACCCTGGGGGGAGAAAAGCAGACATCCTCACTGCTACAAGCTCCTCAAACCAAGCCAGCGTGGTGCAGTGGTTAAGAGCGGTGGACTTGTAATCTGGTGAACTGGGTTCGATTCCCCCTCCTCCACATGCAGCTGCTGGGTGACCTTGGGCTAGTCACACTTCTCTGAAGTCTCTCAGCCCCACTCACCTCACAGAGTGTTTGTTGTGGGGGAGGAAGGGAGAGGAGAATGTTAGCTGCTTTGAGACTCCTTCGGGTAGTGATAAAGCGGGATATCAAAACCAAACTACTACTACTACTACTACTACTACTACTACTACTCTTCTTCTTCTTCTTCTTCTTCTTCTTCTTCTTCTTCTTCTTCTTCTTCTTCTTCTTCTTCTTCTTCTCAAACTGCACCATTCAATTGCAAAGATCTGGGCCTCTGGCTCCAATTAGAACCAGTGCATCTGAGGGCTGGAAGGAGGTTCTACAGTCCAGCTCAGTGTGGCCCCTCCAAGTGTCCCTATTTTCCAGGGACATCCCTGATTTAGAGATGCCATCCCGGTTTCTGATTTGACCCCTTAATGCCCCACTTTTCCTTAGGACGTACCTGAAGGAGCATCTCCACCCCCATCGCTCATCCCGGACACTGAGGTCCAGCTCCAAGGGCCTTCTGGCAGTTCCCTCCCTGCGAGAAGCAAGGTTGCAGGGAGCCAGGCAGAGGGCCTTCTCGGTGGTGGCGCCCACCCTGTGGAATGCCCTCCCATTAGATGTCAAGGAGATAAACAACTATCTGACTTAAGAAGACATCGGAAGGCAGCCCTGTTCAGGGAAGTTTTTTTATGTGTGATCTTTTATTGTGGTTTTAATATTCTGTTGAGAGCCACTCAGATTGAATGGGGAAACCCAGCCAGATGGATGGGGTATAAATAAATTATTATTATTATTATTATTATTATTATTATTATTATTATTATTATTTACATTGGAAAAATATTGGAGGGTATGGAGTTGTTATTGGATCCCTAAGCCACCTGAAGGCAATCCTGTATAGGGAAGGGTTTTTTTAAAACCCAGTATACCTTCAGGAGTGTCTCCACTCCCATCGTCCAACCTGGACACTGAGGTCCATCTCCAAGGGCCTTCTGGCAGTTCCCTCCCTGTGAGAAGCGAGGTTGCAGGGAGCCACGCAGAGGGCCTTCTTGGTGGTGGCGCCCGCCCTGTGGAACGCCCTCCCATCAGATGTCAAGGAAATAAACAACTGTCTGACTTTCAGAAGACATCTGAAGGCAGCCCCGTTTAGGGAAGTTTTTGATGTGTGATCTTTTATCGTGTTTTTAATATTCTGTTGGGAGGCACCCAGAGTGGCTGGGCAAACCCAGCCAGATGGGTGAGCTATAAATATTAAGTTGTTGTTGCTGTTGTTGTTACTATTATGTTACTGGTCTGACTCCCGAGGGTGGTTCAGAACTTTCCCATGCTTCTTGAGCATTGGCTGATGGGAGTTGGAGTCCAGCCGGAGGGTGTGGGGGCCACAGATTCCTCCACCCCTGACCTCCCCCTCACCTGGCTTGTATCCCGAAGATCATTGTGGCTGCCGGCACAGATCATTGCATCGTCGAGTTGTGGGTAGATCTTCATGCACTTCCTCCGGCTGTAGATGGTGACGTTGGTCTCAAAAAGCCTTTCCGTGTCCTGGTCGTCGTCAATCAGGCCCCACCCTGCCAGGCTGCAGGGTGTCCCCTCGGGGAGGTCGCTGCTAGATTTGGGCAGGGGGATCATCTGGACGTATTTGTTCAGAGTCGCCTTGTGGACCAGCTGCAGGAAGGAATCAGGAGATGCAAGAGGGTTATCATAGAATCATAGAGTTGGAAGAGACCACAAGGGCCATTGAGTCCAACCCCCTGCCAAGCAGGAAACGCCATCAGAGCACTCCTGACATATGGTTGTCAAGCCTCTGCTTGAAGACCTCTAAAGAAGGAGACTCCACCACACTCCTTGGCAGCAAATTCCACTGTTGAACAGCTCTTACTGTCAGGAAGTTCTTCCTAATGTTTAGGTGGAATCTTCTTTCTTGAAGTTTGGATCCATTGCTCCGTGTCCGCTTCTCTGGAGCAGCAGAAAACAACCTTTCTCCCTCCTCTATGTGACATCCTTTGATATATTTGAACACGGCTATCATATCACCCCTTAACCTCCTCTTCTCCAGGCTAAACATGCCCAGCTCCCTTAGCCGTTCCTCAGAAGGCATCGTTTCCAGGCCTTTGAGCATTTTGGTTGCCCTCCTCTGGACACGTTCCAGTTTGTCAGTGTCCTTCTTGAACTGTGGTGCCCAGAACTGGACACGGTACTCCAGGTGAGGTCTGACCAGAGCAGAATACAGTGGCACTATTACTTCCCTTGATCTAGATGCTATACTCCTATTGATGCAGCCCAGAATTGCATTGGCTTTTTTAGCTGCCGCGTCACACTGTTGGCTCATGTCAAGTTTGTGGTCAACCAAGACTCCTAGATCCTTTTCACATGTACTGCTCCCAAGCCAGGTGTCACCCATCTTGTATTTGTGCCTCTCTTTTTTTTTTTAGCCCAAGTGCAATACTTTACATTTCTCCCTGTTAAAATGCATCTTGTTTGTTTTTGCCCAGTTCTCTAATCTGTCAAGGTCGTTATCCAAACCTCCCTTTGCAATCTGAAGTCTGCTCTGGAATTATGGTTGCTCCCTGTCCTTTACAATAAGGGTGTAATGGCCTGGGAATCCGATCCAGAGGCTGAACCGGAGGAACTCCAGCCTCCAATTGGAGGTAGAAGCCAAATAAACTTTTTAAAAAGAGAAACCAGGATTAAATTGACTGATTTGGCAAAACGGAAGCCAAAAAGCAAGTCAGCTTCCGATTTCTGTGGACAGGTTCTGCAAGGGACGTTTTTGTGAATGGGAGATATAAAGAGGCATTTACAGCCATGGAGATTACAGTAGCAAAATTTTGACTTGGGTTTTTGAATCTGTTTCCTTCTTTAGGATATATATTAGAAACAGTTGTGTCAAGTTGCCTTTTTTTGGGGGGGGGGAAGAGGATACAATTTGACAGCTGAAGAAAATCTGACAGACTGATAATTTTGGAAGAGTAAAAAGCAAATAAGGGGGGAAAGAGGCTTTGAAATATAAGCGTTAACCGCAGACCCCAGACCCTGGAACTTGGAGGCACAAAAGTGGGGCTAAGCAGGAGAACTCTCTACCACATTTCTTAAAGAGAGAGGAAAAGGAGGGAAGTCCCTTTAATACTCCACTTCCCCAATTTTGAAGTTGAAGCATCTTGGTGAAACTCCCACTTTAGTTGCCCACACCATGGTGCTAGTCCCTGGTGAGGGTCAGTTCTTCCACAAGCCACAGTGAAGCTGCTACACCAGGCAGCGGCATTTGAGCACAGGTAGGGGATAGGAAGAGTTGTTTTAATCCCTTTCTCCCTGAGGTCCCTGCCTTTTTTTTTGTTTAATTGTTATTTTATTTATGAATTTCAGATTTATCCACCAAGGCCACTGGCTTTGAGGGTGCAGCCTGAAGCAACTTACCTTGAGCAGAAGGATATCGTTTGAAACCGTTATACGATCATATTCCGGGTGCTTGTGGTACGACTCAACGCCGATCACCTGTTGAGTGTTCTCGATGGCGGAGCGGTCGTGTGCCCCCAAAACCACAGTCATCTCGCTGGAAAACAAGGGCGCCAGTGTGCATTGGTAAGGGTTAGTGAACCGTGAATCCTCAGCTATTGTTCTCTCTTGGTGACAGGCAGGATGGGGGACTCTGTCCATTTCCCCAGTTTGCCTAATAGGTTGGTAATGAACTAAGACGGCATCTCTGCTGCTTTGTCCCGGAGGTGTTTAACTTTAGGTCACGTGGGAAAGGTATTCAGCTGCAAATCTCCATTTGGAGGGAGTTGGTCTTTGTTCCCAAGCACCGTAGAAGAAAGCATGTGCCCTAATGTTTTCTCTCCACTAGAGAACAGCTTTGGCTGGAATGGAGCCTGTGAGAGGTCAGAGCTTTGTTTACAGCTCTGGCCGAAGTTATTTAATGTTTCTAAGATGCCGAACCTAGGCCTGGACAAGCATATGATTTCACACGACTATTCGGATGTAACACTAATTGTTTTGGGTCTGTTTTGCAACGAGTTCTGCTAGCAAAGCTTTGAAACCGCATTTTTGGAGTGGGGAATTTTTGATTCCCTAAGCGCCAGCTTTTATCCATCCTATTGCTTCCATACGTGCAATATTGACAACTGCAGTTCTGCTTGCAAAGAGCAGGTGGTTGCAGCAGCGGGGAGAAGGGAGAGAGAGGGAGAGACTTCACCTTGCAAAGCTCATTCGCTTCCGCATTTTTCACTTCCCCAGCTGGCTACAAAGGCATTGCCAGCACCTGTACAAAAGACCAGCTTCCGCCCATTAGCTTGGACCCTGGCAACCACTAGGGAATAGTGAGACGTACCTCATGCAGTGTGCAGCCGTCATTACCCACTGGGGGTCCACTAGGAACCCGCCGCAGCCATAGCCACTGCCCATTTTGAGGGCTGCCATGTAGGGTCTGGAGTGGGGTACTGCTTCCTGGCCTCCGACGATCTGGCTCCGCAAATGTGCTGCAAAAATAAAAATCACAAGGTTGAATCCTGACAAGACAGAAGTACTGCTTTGGGGGGACAGGGGGCAGGCGGGTGTGGGGATTCCCTGGTCCTGAATGGGGCAACTGTGCCCCTGAAGGACCAGATGTGCAGCCTGGGAGCCATTCTGGACTCACAGCTGTCCATGGAGGCACAGGTCAATTCTGTGTCCAGGGCGGCTGTCTACCAGCTCCATCTGGTATGCAGGCTGAGACCCTCCCTGCCCGCAGACTGTCTGCCCAGAGTGGTGCATGCTCTAGTTATCTCCCGCTTAGACTACTGCAATGCGCTCTCCGTGGGGCTGCCTTTGAAGGTGACCTGGAAACTGCAATTAATCCAGAATGCAGCAGCTAGACTGGGGACTGGGAGTGGCTGCCAGGACCACATAACACTGGTCCTGAGAGATCTGCATTGGCTCCCAGTACATTTCCGAGCACAATTCAAAGAGTTGGTGCTGACCTTTAAAACCCTAAACGGCCTCGGTCCTGTATACCTGAAGGAGTGTCTCCACCCCCATCGTTCTGCCCGGACACTGAGATCCAGCGCCGAGGGCCTTCTGGTGGTTCCCTCATTGCAAGAAGTGAGGTTACAGGGAACCAGAGGGCCCTCTCGGTAGTGGCGCCCGCCCTGTGGAACGCCCTCCCTTCAGATGTGAAGGAAATAAACAACTATCTGACATTCAGAAGACATCTGAAGGCAGCCCTGTTTGGGAAGTTTTTAATATTTGACGCTGTACTGTTTTTAGCACTTGATTGGGGTATATTATTTATACTCCACCCATCTGGCTGGGTTTCCCCAGCCACTCTGGGTGGCTTCCAACAAAAGATTAAAAATACAATTAAAACATCAGTTATTAAAAACTTCCCTAAGCAGGGCTGCCTTCAGATGTCTTCTAAAAGTCAGTTTATTTCCTTGACCTCTGATGGGAGGGCGCCACCACCACCGAGAAAGCCCTCTGCCTGGTTCCCTGTAACCTCACTTCTCGCAGTGAGGGAACCACCAGAACGACCTCAGTGTCCAGGCTGGATGATGGAGATGGTATACAGGACCGAGGCCATTTAGGGCTTGAAAGGTCAGCACCAACACTTTGAATGGTGCTCGGAAACGTCCTGGGAGCCAATGTAGGTCTTTCAAGACTGGTGTTATGCAGCGGCATTCTAGATTAGTTGTTGTTTCCGAGTCACCTTCAAAGGTAGCCCCACATAGAGCGCGTTGCAGCAGTCCAAGCAGGAGATAACCAGAGCAAGCACCACTCTAGCGAGATAGTCTGCAGGCAGGGAGGGTCTCAGCCTGCGTACCAGATGGAGCTGGGAGACAGCTGCCCTGGACACAGAATTGTGCTACATGAAAGACTTAGAATCATAGAATCATAGAGTTGGAAGAGACCACAAAGGCCATCGAGTCCAACCCCCTGCCAAGCAGGAAACACCATCAGAGCACTCCTGACATATGGTTGTCAAGCCTCTGCTTAAAGACCTCCAAAGAAGGAGACTCCACCACACTCCTTGGCAGCAAATTCCACTGTCAAACAGCTCTTACTGTCAGGAAGTTCTTCCTCATGTTTAGGTGGAATCTTCTTTTTTGTAGTTTGGATCCATTGCTCCGTGTCCGCTTCTCTGGAGCAGCAGAAAACAACCTTTCTCCCTCCTCTATGTGACATCCTTTTATAGATTTGAACATGGCTATCATATCGCCCCTTAACCTCCTCTTCTCCAGGCTAAACATCCCAGCTCCCTTAGCCATTCCTCATAAGGCATCATTTCCAGGCCTTTGACCATTTTGGTTGCCCTCCTCTGGACACGTTCCAGTTTGTCAGTGTCCTTCTTGAACTGTGGTGCCCAGAACTGGACACAGTACTCCAGGTGAGGTCTGACCAGAGCAGAATACAGTGGCACTATTACTTCCCTTGATCTAAACTCCTATTGATGCAGCCCAGAATTGCATTGGCTTTTTTAGCTGCCGCGTCACACTGTTGGCTCATGTCAAGTTTGTGGTCAACCAAGATTCCTAGATCTCTGCTTAAAAACCTCCAAGGAAGGAGAGTCCACCACCTTCCAAGGGAGACCGTTCCACTGCCAAACAGCTCTTATACTAGCCTCGGTCCAGTATACCTGAAGGAGCGTCTCCACCCCCACTGTCCAGCCCGGACACTGAGGTCCAGCGCCGAGGGCCTTCTGGCGGTTCCCTCACTGCAAGAAGCCAAGTTACAGGGAACCAGGCAGAGGGCCTTCTTGGTGGTGGCACCTGCTTTGTGGAACACCCTCCCACCAGATGTCAGAGAGAACAACAACTACGAGATGTTTAGAAGACATCTGAAGGCAGCCCTCTTCAGGGAAGCTTTTAATGTTTAACAGACCACTGTGTTTTAATACTTTGTTGGAAGCCGCCCAGGGTGGCTGGGGAGACCCAGCCAGATGGGCGGGGTATGAATAAATAATAATAATAATAATAATTACAAAGTTCTTCCTGTTGCTTAGTTGGAATCTCCTCTCTTATAACTTGAAGCCATTGGCAGGAACCTTTTGGCCAACGTGGGGCTCGAACCCACGACCTTGAGATTAAGAGTCTCGTGCTCTGCAAACTGAGCTATCCCAGAGATCAGTTCACCAAGAGTGTTCCCCTTCTTGCTGCCTTATGAGGTCCACCCCACAAAGTTGGAGAATGTTTAATATTTATTTGCCCTCCCTTTTAAAGGCCTGACTCCTAGCAATGTACGCTCAGAGCAGAAATAAATAAAATAAATGGACCTTAGCCACACTTGTACATTTCAATAGGTCCACTTGTAAACCCTGAGAGGCATTCAGCTAAGTCCTACTCTGGGTAGTCCCATTGCAAATAATCTCAGTTGGGGATCCCCTTCCAGATCTATGATTCTAGTCACGCCTATTCATTTGAATGGGTCTGCTCTAGGACTCAGGTTGGATACAAACTTATGTTTATGAATGTTCTCTGGCTGTGCAAATTTGGCACTCTCTTCTCTTGCATACAGGGACGTGGGTGGTGCTGTGGGTTAAACCACAGAGCCTAGGACTTGCCGATTGGAAGGTCGGCGGTTCGAATCCCCGCAATGACGGGGTGAGCTCCCGTTGCTCGGTCCCTGCTCCTGCCAACCTAGCAGTTCGAAAGCACGTCAAAGTGCAAGTAGATAAATAGGTACCTCTCCGGCGGGAAGGTAAATGGCATTTCCGTGCACTGCTCTGGTTCGCCAGAAGCGGCTTAGTCCTGCTGGCCACATGACCTGGAAGTGTTACGCCGGCTCCCTCGGCCAATAAAGCGAGATGAGCGCTGCAACCCCAGAGTTGGCCACGACTGAACCTAATGGTCAGGGGTCCCTTTACATTTACCTCTCTTGCACACGGCTAGTGCCGTTCTGGCGACATAAAAATGAACAGCACTTGCACCCTGAACATCTCAAAGGGAAGGAATTGAGACTGGCTTAGCCTGAAAGGGAGCAGCAGAAAACAGCTCATCAAAGGCGGACCTTTGTTTTTTGTTTAACTCACCTGTTTGGGCCCACGAAAAGGACAGGAGCGCAAGTAGGAGAGGCCGACCGAATCTCAACATCCTGACGTTCTGCTACGTTCAAGCTACGGAACTGCCTGGCACTTAACTGTGCAGCCCCTCGAACTCACAGCTTTTATTAGCGTTGGACTACACCTCCCCCAGGAAGCAACAGAGATGTGAAAATCTGATAGTGGCGGTTCCAAACAAGCTTAAGCAAGCTAAAACGGCAATCAGATAGTGAGGCGGTTGGAGGATGGGTGGCGGCTAACAGATTGAGATTGAAGCCTGACAAGACAGAAGTACTGTTTTGGGGGGACAGGAGGCAGGCAGGTGTGGAGGACTCCTTGGTCCTGAATGGGGTAACCATGTCCCTGAAGGTCCACGTGCGCAGCCTGGGAGTCATTTTGGACTCACAGCTGTCCATGGAGGCGCAGGTCAATTCTGTGTCCAGGGCAGCTGTCTACCAGCTCCATCTGGTACGCAGGATGAGACCCTCCCTGCCCACAGACTGTCTGGCCAGAGTGGTGCATGTTCTAGTCATCTCTCGCTTGGACTACTGCAATGCGCTCTACGTGGGGCTACCTTTAAAGGTGACATAGAAATGACAACTAATCCACAATGTGGCTACCAGACTGGTGACTGGGAGCGGTTGCCGGAACCATATAACACCAGTCCTGAAAGGCATACATTAGCTCCCAGTACGTTTCAGAGCACCATTCAAAGTGCTGGTGCTGACCTTTAAACCCCAAACGGCCTCAGCCCAGTATATCTGAAGGAGCATCTCCACCACCATCGTCCAGCCCGGACACTGAAGTCCAGCTCCAAGGGCCTTCTGGCAGTTCCCTCACTGTGAGGTTACAGGGAACCAGGCAGAGGGCCTTCTCGGTGGTGGCACCCGCCCTGTAGAACGCCTTCCCATCAGATGTCAAGGAAATAAGAAAGTACCTGACTTTTAGAAGACATCTGAAGGCAGCCCTGCTTTTAATGTTTGATGTTTTATCATATTTTTTAATATTCTGTTGGAAACCGCCCAGAGCGGCTGGGGAAACCCAGACAGATGGGAGGGCTATAAATAATAAATGTATCATCATCATCATCATCATCATCATGTGATTGGATCCTTCTGGGGTTCAAGAAGCTGCCATGCATTGTGCCCAAACTGTGAAATGCCCAACTAAGGATCATGAAGAAGTGTGCATGCACACGAAAGCTTATACTCAGAACAAACTTGTTGTTTGTTGTTGTTGTTTAGTCATTTAGTCGTGTCCGACTTTTCGTGACCCCCTGGACCAGAGCACGCCAAGCCCTCCTGTCTTTCACTGCCTCCCGCAGTTTGGTCAAACTCATGCTGGTAGCTTCAAGAACACTGTCCCACCATCTCGCCCTCTGTCGTCCCCTTCTCCTTGCGCCCTCCGTCTTTCCCAGCATCAGGGTCTTGTCCAGGGAGTCTTCTCCTGAGGTGGCCAAAGTATTGGAGCCTCAGCTTCAGGATCTGTCCTTCCAGTGAGCACTCAGGGCTGATTTCCTTCAGAATGGATCGGTTTGATCTTCCTGCAGTCCATGGGACTCTCAAGAGTCTCCTCCAGCACCATAATTCAAAAGCATCCATTCTTCGGCGACCAGCCTTCTTTATGGTCCAGCTCTCACTTCCATACATCACTACTGGGAAAACCATAGCTTTTCCTATACGGAACAAACTTAGTTGGTCTGTAAGGTGCTACTGGACAATTTTTTAATTTTTTAATATTTTGACTGCGTCAGTCCAACATGGCTACCTACCTGAAGCTAGAATCACTTGTGTGGGACACTTACTATTGGCTTGTTGTGTTTCCTTGGTGGTGAGAAAGGTTGGGGGTGGCTTAGGGTGTGGTTGCTTGTCTTGGCTGGCTGTAGGGAGATTTTTTTGTGTGTGTGAGCGGGGTGCATGTGTATTTTTGAATCAGGTTAGCCAAATTGATTCGCATGCTGTCGGTGGGTTCTTGTCGCTCACTCAGCGCTTAGTTAAAAGTATGGAACTTGCTCCAAACGAGATTGCGGTGGCCGCCAACTTTGGATGGCTTTGAAAAGAGGTTGAGCCACAACGTCCATGGTTCCAACCTCCACAATCGGAGATGAAATAGAGTCGAGAGTGGATTTCATGCTCTTTATTCAGTTCATAGTGGTGAGGAGGAATGAAAGTCCCCCCAAAGTATCTGCTTTATATACATTATTTACACAATGGGCTGAACGTGATTGGCTAATTCCGGAATTCTCCTGTAGGTCAATCAGGTTGTGGGTTCACTTCCATCTGCAGCTGCTTTGGGTGGCTCCTGCAGACCAGTCATACTGCTGCATTGTTCTAGGACCAATCAGAGTGCTGCATTCTGAATCCTGTTGTTCTAGGACCAATCAGACTGCTGCCTTCTGAATCCTGTTGTTCTAGGACCAATCAGACTGCTGCATTTTGGACCCTATTGTTCTAGGACCAATCAGACTGCTGCATTTTGGACCCTATTATTCTAGGACCAATCAGACTGCTGCATTCTGGACCCTATTGTTCTAGGACCAATCAGACTGCTGCATTCTGAATCCTTTTGTTCTAGGACCAATCAGACTGCTGCATTTTGGATCCTATTCAACTCAGTACATAACAGGAGGCCATCACACTTCTGAAATCACAGAGGAGGAGAGTTGCTCTTGTATTAAAATCCTGTTTGTGGGTTCCCCACTGTTGGAACTTCTGGTTGGCCATTGTCCGGATAGGTTGCTGGGCCAGATAGGACCCCTTTGGCCTAATCCAGCCCCTGGGCTCATCTTATCATGTTGCCATGTACCTTCCCTTTCTAAGAACTCTCTGATAGCTTAGTGGCCTTCCAGCAGGAGATGACCTTAATTGTAGCAGGGGAGGCAAAGGAGGTCCTTCCGTCAGATGACTGTTCAAACTGAACGATGGAGATAATGCCATGAGCTGCTTGATAAACGAAAAGGGGCTGGTGATTAGCTTTTAGCTGGCATTATCTGCCATTTTCCACGCAGAACTGGTGGTTAAAAGTCTGTTACACTTTGGGCAGATTAAACGATGGAGGGGTTTGTGCTGGGTGGAGAGAGAAAAGATATTTGCTGAATCAATAAAGGTAAATGTAAAGGTACCCCTGCCCGTACGGGCCAGTCTTGACAGACTCTAAGGTTGTGCGCCCATCTCACTCAAAGAGGCCGAGGGCCAGCGCTGTCCGAAGACACTTCCGGGTCACGTGACCAGCGTGACATCACTGCTCTGGCGAGTCAGAGCTGCACACGGAACGCCGTTTACCTTCCTGCTAGTAAGCGGTCCCTATTTATCTACTTGCACCTGAGAGTGCTTTCGAACTGCTAGGTTGGCAGGTGCTGGGACCGAAGAGCGGGAGCGCACCCCACCACGGGGATTCGAACCGCTGACCTTACGATCGGCAACCCCTAGGCGCTGAGACTTTAACCCACAGCGCCACCCGCTGAATCAATAGGGCACCCTGAAGTCTCCCACCACAGAACTGCTTTTGTTACCTGGTTTCTCCTGCTAGCGAGGACGGCCAGAACCCCTAAATGGGCTTCGGGACTCCTCTTTGTTTGCCTACTTCATACTCCATTGCTGGACATAGCCTCCAAGTTGGCAGTGCCGGATTTACGTATAAGCTAAACAAGCTATAGCTTAGGGCCCCGCTCTCTTGGGGCCCCCCAAAAAACTGAAAGAAAAAAAACACTGGATGTACATTTCCAAAATATAAGATAAAAAACAAATAAAATACAACCTACATACAGCAACAGGGATGCGGGGGTGCTGTGGGTTAAACCACAGAGCCTAGGACTTGCTGATCAGAAGGTCAGCGGTTCAAATCCCCACAACGGGGTGAGCTCCCGTTGCTCAATTCCTGCCCCTGCCAGCCTAGCAGTTCGAAAGCACGTCAAACTGCAAGTAGATAAATAGGTACCGCTCCGGCGGGAAGGTAAACGGCATTTCCGTGCATTGCTCTGGTTCGCCAGAAGCGGCTTAGTCCTGCTGGCCACATGACCCAAAAGCTGTACGCCGGCTCCCTCGGCCAGTAAAGCGAGATGAGCGCTGCAACCCCAGAGTCGGTCACGACTGGACCCAATGGTCAGGGGTCCCTTTACCTATGTAGGGTTTGGTGTCAGCGTTGCTCGTGCAGGTTCTCTGCTGTTCACTTGTGTTCCTTTGGTGGTGAGAGAGGTTGGGGTTGGCCTAGGGTGTGGTTGTTTGTTTGTGATTGGCTGTGGTGATCTTTGTTTTCGTGTGGGAGTGGGGTGGGTGGGTGTTTTGGATCAGGTTGATTTGTATGCTGATGGTGGATTATTGTCATTGTCTTTTTGGGCTGTGTATGTGATATGTTTGTCCCCATGTCAGTAAAGCGAAATGAGCGCCGCAACCCCAGAGTCGTCCACGACTGGACCTAATGGTCAGGGGTCCCTTTACCCTGTTAAAATGTGGCTATTTTCTGGGGAGATGATATTGAGTGGTTGTTTTTATTCTGATTATATACGTTGTGAGCTTTTCTGTGAACCTCTCTGAGACCGCCAGGTATGTTGCTGTTTAGTCGTTCAGTCGTGTCCGACTCTTCGTGACCCCCTGGACCAGAGCACGCCAGGCACTTCTGTCTTCCACTGCCACCCACAGTTTGGTCAAACTCATGCTGGTAGCTTCAAGAACACTGTCTAACCATCTCGTCCTCTGTCGTCCCCTTCTCCTTGTGCCCTCCATCTTTCCCAACATCAGGGTCTTTTCCAGTGAGTCTTCTCTTCTCATGAGGTGGCCAAAGTATTGGAGCCTCAGCTTCACGATCTGTCCTTCCAGTGAGCACTCAGGGCTGATTTCCTTCCGAATGGATGTGTTTGATCTTCTTGCAGTCCATGGGACTCTCAAGAGTCTCCTCCAGCACCATAATTCAAAAGCATCAATTCTTCGGCGATCAGCCTTCTTTATGGTCCAGCTCTCACTTCCATACATCACTACTGGGAAAACCATAGCTTTTACTATACGGACCTTTGTTGGCAAGGTGATGTCGCCAGGTATAGGGCAGTATATAAATTCAAACCACCACCACAACAACAACGACAAGGCAGAAGGTCCCAGGTTCAGTTCCCAGCTTTTCCACTTTAAAAAGTGGAGAGGGGTGTTTGCAACCATGCTGCATGGTTTCAGAAAAACCAACTACACAAAGCAGATTTGGTTGAGGGGTGTTATCATTCCCCCTTTCTCCCCTGCACATCCTTCTCTCTTTTAGTCTGTTCCCAGTACGCTTCTCTCTAGGGTGTATTGGATGTTAGTAGATGGTGTAGTAATAATAATAATAATAATAATAATAATAATTAATGATAAAATTTTTTATTTATATCCCGCCCTCCCCAGCCGAAGCCGGGCTCAGGGCAACTAACATTAATAAAATAATACAACATTCTAAAATCAGTTCATTATAAAATTAATTCAAATCAAATTGATGGAAACCATTGGGCTAGAGTTCTGTGAGGATTGCCAAAGGAGGGAGTCAGGCTGCGCCCTGGCCAAAGGCTTGGTGGAACAGCTCTGTCTTGCAGGCCCTGCGGAAAGATGTCAAGTCCTGCAGGGCCCTAGTCTCTTGTGGCAGAGCGTTCCACCAGATTGGGGCCACAGCCGAAAAAGCCCTGGCTCTGGTTGAGGCCAGCCTAACTTCTCTGTGGCCTGGGACCTTCAAGATGTTTTGTTTGAAGACCGTAAGGTCCTCCGTGGGACATACCAGGAGAGGCGGTCCCGTAGGTACGAGGGTCCTAGGCCGTATAGGGCTTTGAAGGTTATGCTCCTACTGGAGCAGTTTCTCAGTTTGGCCCATTTCTCAGCAGCAGTTGGGGACCTGCCAAGATCAAACCACATGAATCATCTATCTGATTGCCGTTTTAAGCAAGGAAGAGGAATCAAATGCACAGTGGCTGTTGTTTTTTAATAATTATTTTTTTTAAAGTATTTGCGATGGACAATTAAACACCAGGCGTCTCTCTCCCCTTGGCAAGCAAAGCATCCATTTGAGATAATTCCACCAGCCTCCTTCTCCTTCCCTTCTTGTTGGCCCAACCAAGTGAGTCAAAGGAACTCGTGAGCTCATTTCGACTACTGTATTTTCCGCTCTATAAGACGCACCAGACCACAAGACGCAGCTAGTTTTTGGAGGAAGAAAACAAGGAAAAAATATTCTGAATCCCAGAAGCCAGAACAGCAAGAGGGATCGCTGTGCAGTGAAAGCAGCAATCCCTCTTGCTGTTCTGGCTTCTGGGATAGCTGCGCAGCCTGCATTCGCTCCATAAGACGCACACACATTTCCCCTTACTTTTTAGGAGGGAAAAAGTCAGTCTTATAGAGCAAAAAATACGGTACCTGTTCTGGCCAAGGCAGTGCAAAACCCTTCCGTTTCCTATATGCTTAGGATCTGGGAGACGTTCAACATCAGCCATCAAAACTGCCCCATTCATTCCCAAGACGGAAGTGTAAGCAGCTGCAAGGAAACCACCCCTCCCCAGGTTTGCAGAAGTTGTTTTTGGTGCTGCAATCCATCTGTCTCGAGAGACAACGGAACACGCTGTTGTAAACAAAAAATTACCCATTTCCCTTATGGGGTATCCAAGAGCCCATATAGAGTCCTTACATAGGTTCCCTATTGGTAGGAGAGAATAACAGAGGCCGACCAGAGAATATTGAGAAGGAAAGCAGCTAGTAAGCTTGATCTTTATTGATCCGTTATTGATCCGTTGCAACAGAAGCCAGAACAGCAAGAGGGTTCGCTGCGCAGTGAAAGCAGCAATCCCTCTTGCTGTTCTGGCTTCTGGGATAGCTGCGCAGCCTGCATTCGCTCCATAAGACGCACACACATTTCCCCTTACTTTTTAGGAGGGAAAAAGTGAGTCTTATAGAGCAAAAAATACGGTAATTCGTTCTGGAGGTCTGTTCTTAACCTGAAACTGTTCTTAACCTGAAGCACCACTTTAGCTAATGGGGCCTCCTGCTGCCGCTGCACCAATGCTGCAAAATTTCTGTTCTCATCCTGAAGCAAAGTTCTTAACCCGAGGTAATATTTCTGGGTTAGTGGAGTCTGTAACCTGAAGCGTATGTAACCTGAAGCGTATGTAACTCGAGATACCACTGTATGCCACCACCAGAGGTACTCCCCCTTCCCTAACACTCCATACACCCCCACTTTGTTAAGGGCCTTAATGCAAGAACCTTGGTAAAGGCAAACACAAAGGAGTCCAGTCAAAGGCACTATGGGGTTGTGGCACTCATCTCACTTTCAGGCCGAGGGAGCCGGCGTTTGTCCACAGACAGCTTTCCGGGTCATGTGGCCAGCAGGACTAAACCGCTTCTGGTGCAACGGGACACCGTGACGGAAACCAAAGCGCACGGAAACACCGTTTACCTTCCTGCTGCAGTGGTACCTATTTATCTACTTGCCCTGGTGTGCTTTCGAACTGCTAGGTTGGTAGGAGCTGGGACCAAGCAACAGGAGCTCGCTCCATTGTGGGGATTTGAACCACCAACCTTCTGATCGGCAAGCCCAAGAGGCTCAGTGGTTTAGACCACGGCACCACCCACAATAACCTTGAACCTGGCTTGGCAGCGTATGGGCACCCAGTGCAAGCATTTGAGCGCGACTTATGTCCCCATCAACGGCCACAGCAGAGTTTGAAGAAGAAGAGTTTGGATCTGATATCCCGCTTTATCACTACTCTAAGGAGTCTCAAAGCGGCTAACAATCTCCTTTCCCTTCGTCTTCCACAACAAACACTCTGTGAGGTGAGTGGGGCTGAGAGACTTCAGAGAAGTGTGACTGGCCCAAGGTCACCCAGCAGCTGCATGTGGAGGAGCGGGGAAGCGAACCCGGTTCACCAGATTACGAGTCCACCGCTCTTAACCACTACACCACACTGGCTCACACACAGCAGTTTGCATCAGCTTGCTCTCCCCCCGAAGTCCTGCTACCAATGGAGGTGAAATACGATTCTGTGTGCATTTTAATATTGCTTGCAAAAAGGTGTATGTGAGTAAAAAAAAAATCATACCAAAAAATGTGTTTATTGAGGAGAAATTTGCACTAAGACGCTGGCAGACCTATCACAGGAGGATCTGGGAAAATAAACGCAGCGTACACCTCAAATTGCTGTGGAAATGTGAAGAAGTGAAATTAAGATTCAGGGAAAAATATAGACCCGATTCGGCAGATTTGTCCAGGTTGCAAGAAGAAAAGGGCACTCTTTCTGCACGTGCCGGCTTCTGCTCCCCCATGATTCCCCCCCCCCCCAAAAAAAAAGGTAGGAAGAAAACCATATACTGCTCCAGATTCTGTCATTTTACCGCCGCAATTTTCCGGGCTGGTGGGGCTGCGAACAGTTCATTTCTGGAGCAGATAACACAGAAGCGAGAGCTAAACCTCCACCGTGTTCCACCAGATTTCTGGAAGCGGTTTTATGTTGTGCGAAAGCTCGAATATGATGCAGAAATAAGCAGGGGAACGGAACAAACAGCTTTGTGAACGCTGTCTCAGGAAGTTAGCTGGAGTCAAGGCCTCAGGACTCAGGTACATTGATGCTTTGTTTTGTTTTCAGCGTTATAACGCTGTGGCACCAGATGGCGCTGTATAGTCCGATCCTTTGGCAATTCCCCCATTATGCTCTTTACAACGCGTTTTCCTGAAATGTACAGATCCAGCCCTAGACAACCACATATTGTCCGTTGACTGGAAGGAACAGCCAATACTGACCCTGTCCGCTGGGACGAGTTCCGGACATGGGACCAGGAAGCAGAGACCGAAGATTTCTGCTCCCGTTTCTCTTTTCATCAGGGTGGCATAGCTGTCAACTTACAGATTTGAAAATAAGGGACCAGCAGCCTCTAAAATAAGGGATCAGCAGCCAAAATAAGGGATTTTCCCAGCACAGGTATGTTCGACTTCTGAGCCCCTCCGAGCCAAAGGCAGAAAGCCCAGCCAGCAGCCAAACGAAGCCTCAAGCGGTGGTTCCCACAGCGCAGCAACCCAGCAAAGGGGATGCAGCAAGGAAAACCACCGTCACCTCTCCGCTGGGAAGCGCTGAGCAAAGGCGAGTCCCCAGGCAACGCGGCCGATTTGATCAGCACAAGGTATGCGAGCTCCACCCCCCAGTCGTTCTTAGACTCCTTATTGGGTGAGCAACGCAGCCAAGCAACACAGTTGGAGCCTCCCTCCTCCCTGGCCGGCAGGGAGGGAGGGAGAGGAGCTGCTTCCTTTGAAACCCGGGAAATTTAAGGGACATCATCAATATGGGACAGCGGTGGGACACAGCGCTGGGATAAGGGACTGTCCCGCCAAATAAGGGACGCTTGACAGCTATGCAGCCAAAGAGCACAGGGTTTTGAAATCCCTTTTGAATGGAGCGGGCCTCAGCCTGCAATAGCCAGGTCCGCCCCCCCCCCCACCTTTGGGATTCCCAAGGGGTGCTGCTGCTGGACAGATCTCGGTGCCCGCCAGCGTTTTAAAACGGGCCTTTAGAGCCGCCGTTTTCGCATTCCATGCGCCCCTCTAAGGCAAACGGGTGGAGTCATTGGGATCCTTTAGAAGTGTCCGCAAGACCCTTCTAGACCAGGTTGAACTCATCAAGGTAGGCGGCCAGTACCGCGTCTTTAATGTCCTCAAAAACCGTGCCAATGTTCTGCGTGTCCGTGGCACAGGTGAAGTGGAAGTAAAGGATCCGTGGCCTGTGGACGTCGCCGGAAGGACCCCCTCCGAAGTCGCCGCCAGGGACCAAGAACTTCCTGAAGATGTCCATGTACATTTCAAGGATGAAGTGCTTGGCCGCGTGAGCGTCTCGCTTGGGGCCTGGGAAAATACAAGGAGATAGCCTTCAGGTGTGCCAGCGCTAGGGGGCAGTGGCGCTGTCAGCCCCCTCAATATTCCTTAGCAGGGGGCTCAGCCTTGCCCAATATTGAGGGGGCAAAGGAGGCCAAACCGCTGAGCAGCAGCAGCCAGACTGGTGACTGGGAGCGGCTGCCGAGACCATATAACACTGGTCTTGATAGACCTACATTGGCTCCCAGTACATTTCCGAGCACAATTCAAAGTGTTGGTGTTGACCTTTAAAGCCCTAAACGGCCTCGGTCCAGTATACCTGAAGGAGCGTCTCCACCCACATCGTTCTGCCCAGACGCTGAGGTCCAGCGCCAAGGGCCTTCTGGCGGTTCCCTCGCTGTGAGAAGTTACAGGGAACCAGGCAGAGGGCCTTCTTGGTAGTGGCGCCCGCACTGTGGAATGCCCTCCCACCAGATGTCAAAGAGAAAAATAACTACCAAACTTTTAGAAGACATCTAAAGCCAGCCCTGTTTAGGAAAGCTTTTAATGTTTAATAGGTTCTTGTATTTTAGTGTTTTGTTGGAAGCCGCCTAGAGTGGCTGGGGAAGCCCAGCCAGATGGGCGGGGTATAAATAATAAATTTATTATTATTATTATTATTATTATTATTATTATTATTATTAGCTCAGTGTCAATGGCAGGCCCCTCCTGAGCATGAGAGGGACATGCAATGTCACAGGCGTGCAAAAGGTAAAGGACCCCTGGACGGTTAAGTCCAGTCAGAGGCGACTATGGGGTTGCGGCGCTCATCTCGCTTTCAGGCCAGGGGAGCCAGCATTTGTCCACAGACAGCTTTCCAGGTCATGTGGCCAGCAGGACTAAACCGCTTCTGGCGCAACAGGACACTGTAACAGAAACCAGAGTGCACGGAAACGCCGTTTACCTTCCCGCCACAGCAATACCTATTTATCTACTTGCACTGGTGCGCTTTCAAACTGCTAGGTTGGCAGGAGCTGGGACAGAGCAATGGGAGAGCTCATCCCATCATGTCACCCAGTGTGTTTCATGGCTAGGTCAGGATTTGAATCTTAATCTCCCAGTCTCTGCACTAGTTGGCTGGAGGGAGGAGGAAGTTTTACCTGGGAAACTTGGGAAATAAGCAGCCAGGTCAGAGCTCAGGATCTTCTCCTCCAGGATGTCCACCTTGTTGAGGAAAAGGATGATGGAAGTATTCCAGAACCACGGAAGCTCCAGGATGGTTCTGAAGAGGTCGAGACTCTCCCTCATCCGGTTCTAACGCGTGGAAGTGGAGACAAAAGGGGAAAGGAAGCACTTAGGAACACTTGCAAGGAATCGGGCCTCTCACTCAGTCGTGCCTTCACCAGTGGCGTAGCGTGGGTTGTCAGCACCCGGGGCAAGGCAAGTAATTTGCGCCCCCTAACCCGGGGCAAGGCAAGTAATTTGCGCCCCCCGCTGCACTGTCCCTCCCCCAGATAGTCCCTCGCTCTCTCTCCGCACCGTACCGCACGCCTGGCACCCTCCCCTCCACAGTGGGTGGCGACCCGGCGGCTCGGATCGGATTCGCACAGCCAGCACTGCAGTGAGAGAGAGTGAGTGAGCCAGGTAGGGGCAGAGAGCTGTGAGTGCGAGTGCGCCCCCCCCCAGATGTTGCACCCGGTGCGGCCGGGCCCCCCCTGCACCCCCCACGCTACGCCCCTGGCCTTCACTGCCCAGAATCAGCAGGGATTGAGAGAAAAGGAGTCTTCCCTACCCAGGGATGAACCTCAGACCTTCTACCCACTAAGCAAAGCCTCTACCATTTCCCCCTCAAAGTGAAGCTAAGAGCCTAGTCCTCATTGTTTTGAATGAAAGGCTGTGTTATGTATTCAGTTTGCCTGAGTTTGAGTCTGGACTAAGGATTCTGAGCTCCTGTGTTCTGATTCGATAAATGTCGTCCAATCACAGAACGTTTCCGGATTTGGGCCTCTGCCATTGGCCCTTGAGCTCTGAGCCGTGATTCGCAGCTTGGACGTTTAGACAGCCAATCACGTTGGGAGTGGGAGTGGCCCAGGCTTTCAGGTATGTATATAAGCAGTTGCTCTGCCCCTGTTTCCCAGTTATGTAGTGCAATAAAGGTTTTTGCTGTTATCACTATCAGGTTTCAGGCAGGGGCACAGTTCCCAGCCCTACCTGAAGATGCCAAGCCTGAGACCTGCTATTGAGCTACGGTCTCTTCTTTAAAAAATAAAAATAAAACAATATTCCAGTCCTCGTGACTTTGAAGGGCTTGTTTGAACAGGAATGGGCCGGCTAGGGTTGCCATATTTTGAAGGGCAAAACAGAGGACGCTGTGACCAGGGCCGGATTTAGGTTTGATGAGGCCCTCAGCTACTGAAGGTAATGGGGCCCTTTCTATGTCCAGCTGCCCTTTGTCAACAAGTTGTCGTCGTTTTTTGTGTTGAATATATGCTATATGGTAACTGATGGACCTAGGGACACGGGTGGCGCTGTGGGTAACTGCTAGGTTGGCAGGAGCAGGGACCGAGCAACGGGAGCTCACCCCGTCATGGGGATTCGAACCGCTGACCTTCTGATCGACAAGTCCTAGGCTCTGTGGTTTAACCCACAGCACCACATATGGGCATAAAATCTAACGCTTGGAGGCCCTGGCCGGTTTTTAAACCTGGACAGAGTGGCATCTTGATCTGGCCAGACAGCAGTTTTCCCTAAGTGCCCAACTTTGGCCTTGGAGGGTGGCAGTGAGTAGGCAGCAGTGAGGTAGGTTGGATCTGCCAGGAGTTGCGATGCCTCACCTGCAAATTACCATATTTTTCACTCTATAAGACGCACCATACCACAAGACGCACCTAGTTTTTGGAGGAGGAAAACAAGGAAAAATATATTCTGAATCTCAGAAGCCAGAACAGCAAGAGGGATTGCTGTGCAGTGAAAGCAGCAATCCCTCTTGCTGTTCTGGCTTCTGGGATAGCTGCGCAGCCTGCATTCGCTCCATAAGACGCACACACATTTCCCCTTACTTTTTAGGAGGGAAAAAGTGAGTCTTATAGAGCAAAAAATACGGTAAACTGCAGAACTCCCTGATGCAGGAGGCAGAACTGCAGAACTCCCTCCCTTGGCCTGCTCTTCTTCTGATCTTAAAACTTGATTTCAACACACACACAAACACACACACAGGGAAATGTACATGCATTTTATAAAAATCCCCCTCCTTACTTCGCTTGTGTTCTCCTCCAGAGATTGGTCATATTCACTGAGAGAAGCCAAGTAGATCAAGGCAATCACATTCTCAAAACAGTGGATCCACTTACGGCGTTCCGACCTCTGCCCGCCTACATCAACGATCCTGCACGGAAAGGGAGATCATGGTTTTTTGGCTTCTGGGCAGCTACAGATATTCACGCTGCTGGGTTTAAGGTAACCTCCACCCCTGCTCCAATGAAACCGATGTAGAAGTTGTCCCCTCCCCCCAAAAAGGTGTAGAAGTTGTAAAAAAAGGGGGGGGGGATTCGAACTGTCGACCTTCTGACCAGCAAGCCCTAGGCTCTGTGGTTTAAATGAGTATTTAAAATTAAGGTGTCAAGGTTTTTTTATGTATGCTACTACTGTGGCCTGTGATTTGTTAGCTCGAAAACGAGTGAGGTCCCAAGCAAAGAAGAATGACAACTTAAGCTGACAGAATATGCACAACTCACAGGTTTAAAATAGAATAAGAGAACAAGAAGAACATGCATTTAGTGAAGATGGGAAAACGTTTATTGAATATATAGGGGGCGGGATTGTGTACACCTGAAAACATTGGAAGCATTCAGATAAATTCAACAGTGTAAATAAGTTTTGATGGATGCAATAACGGAATACTGAATTGTTTAGTTTTTGTAAAATATGCAGGGATTTATGAAATGTAGAATGAACCATGGAAAGAGAAGAAGGGAAGTCTAAAAGGTAAAGGGACCCCTGACCATTAGGTCCAGTCGTGGCCGACTCTGGGGTTGCGGCGCTCATCTCGCTTTACTGGCCGAGGGAGCCAGTGTACAACTTCCGGGTATGTGGCCAGCAGGACTAAGCCGCTTCTGGCGAACCAGAACTGCGCACGGAAACGCCATTTACATTCCCGCCGGAGCGGTACCTATTTATCTACTTGCACTTTGACGTGCTTTCGAACTGCTAGGTTGGCAGGAGCAGGGATAGAGCAACAGGAGCTCACCCCGTCGCAGGGATTCGAACCGCCGACCTTCTGATCGGCAAGCCCTAGGCTCTTTGGTTTAAATGAGTAAATTGTAAAACAGATAATTTAATAAAAACTACACACACACACACAAGTATATATGAAGTTGTACCCAACTAAGGTTATTCTTGTGGTGGAGGCGGCATCCGATGAAGTTGTATAATCTTAGAAGGGGGCCATGAGATAGGGCTAGGTTGGGACCATCACAAAGGGACTTTACCCTTCTGAATTTGCCGCTACACTCATTTCAGCAGAGATCAACTACGGAGGCTTTGAGACCCATTGGCATCTCTCACCTGGTTTAGCCGGCCAGTCGAAGCCATCAAGGCTGCATGGCTTCAGATCCCGCTCCCGGTTTTGCTCACCTGAGCCTCACCTTCTGCACCGAAAAGCAGTACTCGTTGATGCCCGTTGTTGGCACCCGCGTCCTCAGGATGTCCTGGGGGCTCGGCACGTACCCTGCTGCTGCAATGCGGTCCAGGTTGGACAGGAAGCTGCAAAGGCACGTTAAGGATAGTTGTTTAAATTGTACATGGAAATGGGAAGATAACTTACTAAAGAAAGAGGAGGCTTCGCCGTGCCAGATTTGAAATTATATTATGAAGCATCTTGCCTCTGTTGGTTGAAGGAATGGATGAAATTAGAAAATACTGAATTGCTGGATTTAGGAGGTTATGATAACAGATTCGGGTGGCACGCATATTTATGGTATAATAAGACAAAAGTCCATAAAGGATTTGGAAGCCACATATTTCGAAGATTTCTAATAGAAACCTGGGATAGGTATAAAAACCTATCGGAACGAAAAACACCACATTGGTTATCTCCATTAGAAGCGATGAGTGTAAAAAAGGTCAATGTGAGTGGGAAATGGATAACATATGGGAAATTAATATATATGGAAGGAAGTAAATGGAAACTGAAACAATATGAAGAAATTAAAGAATATGTTAATGATTGGTTACATTATCGCCAGGTCAACGAATGAGTCGAAAAAAATGTTGAAATATACATTTATAAAGAAACCAGAAGCATTTTTATTGGGCATTGTGGGGAGTGACATAAATAGAAAGGAATGTAAGCTCTTTTTATATGCAGTAACAGCAGCAAGAATATTATTGGCCCAAAAATGGAAGCAAGAAGAGTTACCGATGATTGAAGAATGGGGGATGAAGTTAATGGACTATGCAGAACTAGATAAACTAAGAGGAAGGATTTGAAACCGGCGAGACCAGAAATTCACGGAAGACTAGAGTAAATTTACGGACCATTTGAAAAGTAATTGAAGAACAGACGATGTTGGTAGGATTGCAAGAAGTTTTATGAGGAGTATTATTAGAAGTATTGTAAAAATGGACAAGGGGGAGGATGATTTGTTAAGAGATGTAAAGGCAATATAAAGTTAAGAAATGCATAAGAAGTGGTTAAAACGGTGGATCATCAGAGGTGCTGATGGAAGTCTAAAAAGATTGTATAAGTGAAAAGTTTTGTGGTACATTTTATAATTTATATGTTAAAATTAATAAAAAATATTATATTAAAAAAAAGGAAATGGGACGATAACTTTGTAATGTGTCTGAATGTGTCCTGCGTAGTGTGGCACGTTTGTCAAAGTTAAGCAAGAGCTGCAGAGACCCTAACAGTTAATGATTAAATAAAAGAATTAAAAAATTGTCCAGTAGCACCTTAGAGACCAACTAAGTTTGTTCTGGGTATAGGTAGGTAGCCGTGTTGGTCTGGCGTAGTCGAAACAAAATTTTAAAATTCCTTCCAGTAGCACCTTAAAGGTAAAGGGACCCCTGACCATTAGGTCCAGTCGGGGCTGACTCTGGGGTTGCAGCGCTCATCTTGCTTTATTGGCCAAGGGAGCCAGCGTACAGCTTCTGGGTCATGTGGCCAGCAGGACTAAGCCGCTTCTGGCGAACCAGAGCAGCGCACGGAAATGCCATTTACCTTCCCGCTGGAGTGGTACCTATTTATCTACTTGCACTTTGACGTGCTTTTGAACTGCTAGGTGGGCAGGAGCAGGGACCGAGCAACGGGAGCTCACCCCGTCCGGGGATTCGAACTGCCGACCTTCTGATCAGCAAGCCCTAGGCTCTGTGGTTTAACCCACAGTGCCAACAATGTTGGTTAGAGTATGAGACTCTAAATCTTAGGGTTGTGGGTTGAAGTTTCACGTTGGGTTAAACCACAGAGCCTAGGACTTGCCAATCAGAAGGTCGGCAGTTCGAATCCCAGCGACGGGGTGAGCTCCCGTTGCTCGGTCCCTGCTCCTGCCAACCTAGCAGTTCGAAAGCATGCCAAAGTGCAAGTAGATAAATAGGTACCACTCCGGCGGGAAGGTAAACGGCGTTTCCGTGCGCTGCTCTGGTTCACCAGAAGTGGCTTAATCCTGCTGGCCACATGACCCAGAAGTTGTACGTTGGCTCCCTCGGCCAATAAAGCGAGATGAGCGCTGCAACCCCTGAGTCGGCCACGACTGGACCTAATGGTCAGGGGTCCCTTTACCTTTACCTTACTCTAACCAACTGAGGGCTTTTGATAGTGCTGCACAGGTTGTTGTTGTTGTTGCTTACTAGATTTCATAGATTTTCTGTTGTTTAAATTCCATTACATTTTGATTCCTTTTAACTACTATCGTTGATTTGCTTTTAAGCTTTCTGTGTTTCCGTATCTGCTTGCTTCGCTTCTTGTAAGCCTGATTGAATTACAGAATTGTAGAGTTGGAAATGGACTCCAAGGATCATCTAAGGAGTCCTGGTTCTGGAAGAAAGGCAGTTCGATAATTCCAGTGGATCTGCTCTAAACAGAACTTAGTTGTAAGCAACCCAAATGCGTCTTCTCTGAGTAGGATAAGACTGGGTGCAACCCACCACCCGGAAACCCGACAGATTTGCCCGCCCTTAAGCGTCAAACGCAAATGCGCTCACTAGAAAGTGGAATCTAGCAAATGGTACTCGCTTCGCCTCTGGTAGCAGGTTCGGATCCCGCCATCTCTCCACAGGCTTTTGATCATCCTTGCATGGCACGCATCCATCTCCTTCATTTTGTAAGTATCCACTGCCATCAGCAGCTGAGCATTTTGCTAGAAGCAGAGAGAATAGCGTAATTTAATATTGTTGTTGTTACAGTGGTACTTTGGGTTTAAGAACAGCTTAGTTTATGAACAACTCGGATTAAGAACCCTGCAAACCCGGACGTTGGTGTTTTGGTTTGTGAGCTTGGCCTTGGAATCAGAACATGTTGAACGTGTTCCATTTGTAAATTGAATCCCCCGCTGCTATGGGAAAGCATGCCTTGGTTTAAGAACGCTTTGGTTTAAGAACAGACTTCTGGAACAGATTCAGTTCATAAACCAAGGCATTACTGTATTTATTTTGATTTCACCGTAACACGTTTGTTAAAGAAGGAAGTGTCCTTCTGGGCAGCTTCTGGTAAGAGAAAAGCAATTACTTCTTTTATCTCTTACACTGTATGGGGACGCGAATAGCGCTGTGGTCTAAACCACTGAGCCTCTTGGGCTTGCTGATCGGAAGTTTGGCGGTTTGAATCCCCGCGATGGGATGAGCTCCCGTTGCTCGGTCCCAGCTCCTGCCAACCTAGCAGTTCGAAAGCACGTCAAAGTGCAAGTAGATAAATAGGTACCACTGTGGCAGGAAGGTAAACAGTGTTTCTGTGCGCTCTGGTTTCCCTCACAATGTCCCGTTGCACCAGAAGCAACCACATAGTCACCTTTGAGTGGACTTAACCATCCAGGGGTCCCTTACCTTTCAGGACCTGTGTTATATGGTCTCAGTGGCAGCTCTCAGTCACCAGTCTGGTAGCCACATTCTGGATTAGTTGTCATTTCCAAGTCACCTTCAAAGGTAGCCCCACATAGAGCGCATTGCAGTAGTCCAAGCGGGAGATAACCAGAGCATGCACCACTCTGGCGAGACAGTCCGTGGGCAGATAGGGTCTCATCCTGCGTACCAGATGGAGCTGCCCTGGACACAGAATTGACTTGCACCTCCATGGACGGCGTGAGTCCAAAATTACCCCCTGGCTGTGCACCTGGTCCTTCAGGGGCACAGTTGCCCCATTCAGGACCAGGGTGTCCTCCATACCTGTCTGTCCCCTGTCCCCCAGAAACAGTACTTTGGTCATGTCAGGATTCAACCTCAATGCTTTGGTCTCACCCTGTGGGTGAGGACTTCCCATGCCGTCGGACTACTCACCGCGTTTTCTGGCTGGGCGTAGGAGATTTGCAGAATCTCCATAGCCTTGACCATAGCCTGGATGGACATGAAGATGTTCTGATAAACCACCTTGGCAAATTCTTTGCAGTCTTCCTCTGTATAGCCCAAGCCATGGATTATTCTCATCTGTTTGATGAAGGTGCTTTTCCCACTCTCTCCGGTACCTAAAAGAAATCCCACAGCTCTTATTTTTTCCTTTCCTTTCCTCTCATTACACCCACCCACCCACCAACACCCACACATTGGTTGTTTATTTTTCTTTTAAAAAACTCCTCAAAGTGGGGTATGAAAAATAGGGTCCGATGTACCGGTGGTATTTGACTCCTACTAAGGTAGCATAAGATGGGACGCGGGTGGCGCTGTGGGTAAAAGCCTCAGCGCCTAGGGCTTGACGATCGAAAGGTCGGCGGTTCGAATCCCCGCGGCGGAGTGTGCTCCCGTTGCTCGGTCCCTGCTCCTGCCAACCTAGCTGCGCAGTGAAAGCAGCAATCCCTCTTGCTGTTCTGGCTTCTGGGATAGCTGTGCAGCCTGCATTCGCTCCGTAAGACGCACACACTTCCCCTTACTTTTTAGGAGGGAAAAAGTGAGTCTTATAGAGCAAAAAATACGGTATATCACACACCAGCAGATCTACTCAGGACAGAGTACAGTGGTACCTCGTGTTAAGTACTTAATTCGTTCTGGAGGTCTGTTCTTAACCTGAAACTGTTCTTAACCTGAAACACCACTTTAGCTAATGGGGCCTCCCGCTGCCGCCGCACGATTTCTGTTCTCATCCTAAAGCAAAGTTCTTAATCCGGGGAACTATTTCTGGGTTAGTGGAGTCTGTAACCTGAAGCGTATGTAACCTGAGGTACCACTGGAGTGGTTAGAATGTCAGACTAGCATGCTTTTGAACTGCTAGGTTGGCAGGAGCAGGGACTGAGCAACAGGAGCTTGCCCCATCATGGGGATTCGAACCGCCGACCTTCTGATCAGCAAGCCCAGGAGGCTCAGGCCTGGGAGACCAGGGTTCAAGTCGCCTCCACTTGGCCATGAAGCTCAGTGAGAGTGACCCCAAAGGCTAGCTGCTGCCTCTCGGCCTAACCTACCTCACAGGGCTGTTGATGGGATTAAATGAGGAGGGAGAGAACCATGGATGCCAAGCTCTTTGGAGAAAACAGTGGGGTATAACTGGAATAGATCCATCAAGTTACATTAAATGGACCCCTGAGCATTAGGTCCAGTGGTGACCAACTCTACGATTGCGACGCTCATCTCGCTTTACTGGCCGAGGGAGCCGGTGTACAGCTTCTGGGTCATGTGGCCAGCATGAATAAGCCGCTCCTGGCAAACCAGAGCAGCGCACACAAACGCCGTTTACCTTCCCACCGGAGCGTTACCTATTTATCCACTTGCACTTTGACGTGCTTTTGAACTGCTAGGTGGGCAGGAGCAGGGACCGAGCAACGGGAGCTCACCTCGTCACGGGGATTCGAACCGCCGACCTTCTGATCGGCAAGTCCTAGGCTCTGTGGTTTTACCCACAGCGCCACCCGTGTCCCTCAAGTTACTTTATGAGGTCGATAAGAGAACTTTAGGGGCTTGTTGGAAACAATTATCCATGGGGCACAATTGAGAAAGCTAGGAAAGAGGAGGAAGGGAGAGTATTATTTCTTGCTAGTGTGGAAGGCGCTAGAGGAGACTCCTGAGAGTCCCATGGACTGCAAGAAGACCAAACCTATCCATTCTTAAGGAAATCAGCCCTGAGTGCACACTGGAAGGACAGATCCTGAAGCTGAGGCTCCAAGACTTTGGCCACCTCATGAGAAGAGAAGACTCCCTGGAAAAGACCCTGATGTTGGGAAAGATGGAGGGCACAAGGAGAAGGGGACGAAAGAGGACGAGATGGTGGGACAGTGTTCTCGAAGCTACCAGCATGAGTTTGACCAAACTGCGGGAGGCAGTGGAAGACAGGAGTGCCTGGCGTGCTCTGGTCCAGGGGGTCACAAAGAGTCGGGCACGACTAAACAAACAAACAAACAAACAAAAGTATGGAAGGCTAGATCATGCTCCAAGCCCATCACTCAAGCCTCAAGCCTCTCCCCAACCTAGCTAGCAAACTCCTTGTCCGAGGAGCCGTTACTCACCGAGCAAAAGCAACTTCAGCTCCCACCGATCTCGTTTCTTTTGCTCCTGAAGAAGCCGGTTGATTTCTTTATCTATGGCGACGGCGTTTTTCTCCTCCTCAGAGAGAAAGCAGAGGCACCAGACCATTGTGGCGGGACGTGAGATGGGGTCGCCCCTTACCAATCTCGGACCAGACGGAAAAGACCCCACCCTGATGAAAAGCATGCACACGAATAATTTTTTTTTGAAACGCAGAGGGTTTGGTAAGAAGAATATCCACGGATGCACGGTCCAAGCCCTCCTCCTTAGAGGAGGGACCCAGGAAGAGACGGTGGGAGATCAAGTTTCAGCAGAACAGGGAATCCAGAGGCTTGATCACAGAAGCCTTCCAGGATCCATAGCTGGCAAGGTGAGGGATCTCATGGGAATCGTATGATCCAAGAGGTTGCCCATGGAGAAGGAAAGCAAATACTTGGGTGAGGTCAGATACGCGGGCAGCTAACTGTTTGCGAAAGTTTCCACTGCCTTTCGTAGGAGCTGCGCCCAACCGCCGTAAACTCCATTCCACTCATTGGAACCTTTCAGCATCCACCTTCCAGAGACTGCAAGGTGACCCAGGAGCTTTTAAAAGCAAGGTGTCGATTGTCCTCTTCAGGCCGGGCACCCCATCTTTCAGATAAAAGGATTTTAAAAAGGAAGGAAGTTAGTCCCAGTTCACTTTTGTTTCTTCACGATCACCTCCCATAGTTTTTTCCATCAAACAAAGTGGTTGGTTTGTTTTTCCCCAAATAATCTTTGTTTAATTATAAAATTCATATCCTGCCTTTCTTCCCAAAGGAGCCCAGGGCAGCAGACAACCAGAGATAGAACAGTACAAACATCTTAAAAATAATTTCAGTGCAAATAGAGACATCATCACAACAACAACAACAACAACAACAACAACAACTTATTGTGTATACCCTGCCATGTGGCTGGGTTACCCCAGCCATTCTGGGAGGCTCCCAACAGAATATTGAAAACATGATTAGACATCAAACATTAAAAACAGAATATTGAAAACATGATTAGACATCAAACATTAAAAACTTCCCTAATAAGGGCTCCCTTCAGATGTCTTCTAAAAGTCGTATCCTTGTTTATTTCCTTGACATCTGATGGGAGGGTGTTCCACAGGGAGGGCGCCACTACTGAGAAGGACCTGTGCCTGGTTCCCTGTAACCTCATTTATCGCAATGAGGGAACTGCCAGAAGGCCCTCGGAGCTGGACCTCAGTGTCCGGGCAGAACGATGGGGGTGGAGACACTCCTTCAGGTATACTGGACTGAGGCCGCTTAGGGCTTTAAAGGTCAGTACCAACCCTTTGAACTGTGCTCAGAAATGTCCTGGGAGCCAATGTAGGTCTTTCAGGACCGGTGTTATGTGGTCTCAGTGGCAGCTCCCAGTCACCTGTCTAGCTGCTGCATTCTGGATTAGTTGTCATTTCCGGGTCACCTTCAAAGGTAGCCCCACGAAGAGCGCATTGCAGTAGTCCAAGCAGGAGATAACCAAAGCATGCACCACTCTGGCGAGACAGTCTGCAGGCAGGGAGGGTCTCATCCTGCGTACCAGGTGGAGTTGGTAGATGGCTGCCCTGGACACAGAACTAACCTGCTCCTCCATGGACAGCTGCGAGGCCAAAATGACTCCCAGGCTGCGCACCTGATCCTGCGCACAGTGCCCCATTCAGCGAATCCTCCACACCTGTCTGCCTCCTGTCCCCCAAAAACAGTACTGCTGTCTTGTCTGGAGAAGATCTCAGCTTAGAAAGCTTATTGGAAGAGAAAGGTCTTTGGCAGGGGCTGAAAAAGCAACAGAGATGGCGCCTGACTTAAATTCAAGTGGGAGAGAGTTCCAAAGGAGCTACCACAATAAGGAGAGGCCGGTGGGTCAGGCCAATAGCCCATTGAGTCCTTTGTCCTGTTCTCGCAGTAACAAACCAGATTCCGCTTCTGGTGGACTCTCAAGCAAGACCTAAGTACAAGAAGAGCAATTCTCTCCCTTCCTGAAGTTTCTGGCAACTGGTATTCGGAAACGTTTCATGAAAGACCGGTTTCCTACAACACGCGCAAGGCACTTCGTGATACGATGGCACCCGCAGGATGCCCTTACCTGCAGATTGCAGTGGCGGAGTGGGTTTATAAGGGGTGAGACCACCTTTAGGTGTCCTGGTTCCCTGGGGTTTGGGGGTTTTCTACGTCAAAACCCAAGGGACGCAGGTGGCGCTGTGGTCTAAACCACTGAGCCCCTTGGGCTTGCCGATCGGAAGGTTGGCGTTTCGATTCCCCTTGACAGAGTGAGCTCCCGTTGCTCTGTCCTGCTCCTGCCAACCTAGCAGTTCGAAAGCACACCAGCGCAAGTAGATAAATAGGTACCACTCTGGCGGGAAGGTAAACGGCGTTTCCGTGCGCTCTGGTTTCCGTCACGGTGTCCCGTTGCGCCAGAAGCGGTTTAGTCCTGCTGGCCACATGACCCGGAAAGCTGTCTGTGGACAAATGCCGGCTCCCTCAGCCTGAAAGCGAGATGGGCGCGCAACCCCAGAGTCGTGCGGGACTGGACCTAACGGTCAGGGGTACCTTTACCTTTACGTCAAAACCAGTGCCTTGAACTTAGCCCAGTAGCTAATTTGCATGGAATTGGAAGAAGGCCATCAATCTGGTTCATTGACTGGTTAACCGCACAAGTTAATCTACAAAGTTGTGGTTGATTGATCTTACTCATTCAATTTGCATGCAAGTAAAAGCTGCTTTTCCGAAGGAAGAAAGAGCCCTGAGATTAACTGCAAGAGCTTCACTGGCCGTTCCCCAAGTTGGTGAGGCTCATAGAGTTGGAAGGGACGCAAAGGTCATCTAGCCCAACCCCCTGCAATGCTCATTTAACAACAACAAACAGAGCCTTCCGTGTCAACGGCCCAGTCCTGTGGAACACTCTGCCACTAGATATCACATTTTAGATATTGCCTGCCGGGAATTTCCCCGTTCCGTCAGACCTACTAATTTTGGCGTGGTTTTTATTGTATGGTTTTATGTAAGATTGTTATAAACCACTCTGCTTGTTGTTTACGAACAGCAATATATAGCTATTTTTTTATAGGTCAATAAAATGAAAGAAACGGAGTCGGGGTCGAGGCAAAGGGAGCGGCGTGATTTGGGCTGTAAGCAGCAGCAAGCAGGTCACAAAATAGAAGCAGAGAGGCTGTGGTTCGTTCGTAAGCTAGTCTGAAAACAGCGGAAAGAATGGAATGTGACTTTGTGCCATCCCGATAAACATTGCAGGGAACCGAACAATGGAAGATAGTAATGAACTCTCCCAGCACAAACAGGTCTGCAACTAAAACAGGGGTCAGCAAACTTTTTCAGCTGGGGGCCGGTCCACTGTCCCCCAGACCTTGTGGGGGGCCGGACTACATTTTGAAAAAATAAAATAAAAAATGAACGCATTCCTATGCCCCACAAATAACCCAGAGATGCATTTTAAATAAAATGACACATTCTACTCATGTAAACGGGGACGCGGGTGGCGCTGTGGGTAAAAGCCTCAGCGCCTAGGGCTTGCCAATCGAAAGGTCGGCGGTTCGAATCCCCGCGGCGGGGTGCGCTCCCGTTGCTTGGTCCCAGCGCCTGCCAACCTAGCAGTTCGAAAGCACCCCCGGGGGCAAGTAGATAAATAGGGACCGCTTACTAGCGGGAAGGTAAACGGCGTTTCCGTGTGCGGCTCTGGTTTGCCAGAGTAGCGATGTCACGCTGGCCACGTGACCCGGAAGTGTCTTCGGACAGCGCTGGCCCCCGGCCTCTTGAGTGAGATGGGCGCACAACCCTAGAGTCTGTCAAGACTGCCCCGTATGGGCAGGGGTACCTTTACCTTTTACCTTTACTCATGTAAAAGGGACTCATGTATAGGGACGCGGGTGGCGCTGTGGGTAAAAGCCTCAGCGCCTAGGGCTTGCCGATTGAAAGGTTGGCGGTTCGAATCCCTGCGGCGGGGTGCGCTCCCGTTGCTCGGTCCCAGTGCCTGCCAACCTAGCAGTTCGAAAGCACCCCCGGGGGCAAGTAGATAAATAGGGACCGCTTACTAGCGGGAAGGTAAACGGCGTTTCCGTGTGCAGCTCTGGCTCGCCAGAGCAGCGATGTCACGCTGGCCACGTGACCCGGAAGTGTCTGCAGACAGCGCTGGCCTCTGGCCTCTAGAGTGAGATGGGCGCACAACCCTAGAGTCTGTCAAGACTGGCCCGTACGGGCAGGGGTACCTTTACCTTTATACTCATGTAAAAACACGCTGATTCCCAGACCGTCCGCAGTCCAGATTTAGAAGGCGATTGGGCCGGATCCTTAGTTGCCCACCCATGAACTAAAATGTATAAGCAAACTGGATTTTAAATTTATAAGATGCAGCAGAGGTGCTGTTTGTAAGGAGGGGAAAGAGGGCAGCTGGAAGAATGGTTTAACTGCAAGCGAAGGATCACAACCAGCACCTAAATAAACGATTTGGCTACGGGAGGAAAATGATTGACAGGAGTCAGAAACCTGATTTCAAGGCGTCGTATTAAAGTGATTCGCTTCCATCTGTAATAATTTGGGGGAATCGTTTTTAAAAATAAATATTAAAAGGGAAGTGAGGAGCACATTCAAGGCTGTATTGTGGTTACTCCACACCTTCTGAAACAATACGCAAAACGGAACCACAGCCATTGTCACAGCCATTGTCGGGATTTTGCAATAGCGTTCTCCAAACAAGCAAGGTATTTGCAAAGTGAATATATTAGGGGGAAATGCACATTTGATGCAAATTGCATACAAAACAACAACAACAACAACAACATTCTACAAAGGGGAAATTGCTTTGCAAAAATGTGCTTTTGGGCAAAATTGCATATTTTAGGAGGGATATAAAGAGATGACGACTGAGTCAGAGAATTGGTCTTGTCTGCACTGACTGGCAGAAGCTCTCCAGGGTTTCAGACAGGAGTCTTTCTCGCTCCTAGTTGGAGATGCTGGGGTTCAAACCTTCTGCACTCAAAGCACATGTCCTGTCCCTGAACTACGCTCCCTCCCTGTTTCAAAAAGGGGAAATTGGCCCTTCAAACGCTGCCGAATTTTCAGGAGGACTTAAAAAGGCCAACGAGGCAAAACTGATGTGGGAATGCAGGGAGCTGAATTTTAAGATTTGGGGAAAGGAGGAACTGAGAGTGGCAGGTCCACCTGCACCCAGGAACATGCCCCTGAAACAATTCTGGTTTTTGTTTCATAGGCATGGCCACTGGTCCCATCACCTTCTGGCAAATAGAAGGGGAAGAAATGGAGGCAGGGGGAGATTTTACTTTCTTGGGCTCCAGGATCACTGCAGATGGTGACAGCAGCCACGGAATTAAAAGACGCCTGCTTCTTGGGAGAAAAGCAATGACAAACCTAGACAGCATCTTAAAAGGCAGAGACATCACCTTGCCAACAAAGGTCCGTATAGTAAAAGCTATGGTTTTTCCAGTAGTGATGGATGGAAGTGAAAGCTGGACCATCAAGAAGGCTGATCGCCGAAGAATGGATGCTTTTGAATTCTGGTGCTGGAGGAGACTCTTGAGAGTCCCATGGACTGCAAGAAGATCCAACCTATCCATTCTGAAGGAAATCAGCCCTGAGTGCTCACTGGAAGGACAGATCGTGAAGCTGAGGCTCCAAGACTTTGGCCACCTCATGAGAAGAGAAGACTCCCTGGAAAAGACTCTGATGCTGGGAAAGATGGAGGGCACAAGGAGAAGGGGACGACAGAGGACGAGATGGCTGGACAGTGTTCTCGAAGCTACCAGCATGAGTTTGACCAAACTGGGGGAGGCAGTGGAAGACAGGAGTGGCTGGCGTGCTCTGGTCCATGGGGTCATGAAGAGTCAGACATGACTAAACGACTAAACAACAACAACATTTGTATAAATCTAGATCCGGGAGAAATGTGGGTTAATTTTTGTTTTCAATTGTGAAAACTCCCTGGAAAAGACCCTGATGTTGGGAAAGATGGGGGGCACAAGGAGAAGGGGACGAGAGAGGGCGAGATGGTGGGACAGTGTTCTCGAAGCTACCAGCGTGAGTTTGACCAAACTGCGGGAGGCGGTGGAAGACAGGAGTGCCTGGCGTGCTCTGGTCCAGGGTGTCACGAAGAGTCGGACACGACTAAATGACTCAACAACAACAACAACAGGCAGGGACTGTTTTCGCACCTGTGCTCCTGATCTATCTGCAAAAAAAAAGGTCCACACACAGAACACAGAACATCAGGGTCAGTAAGGAAGAGGACAGACAAGAGGAAAGAGGACGTCAGAAAGGGGACTACCTAAATTATCTTCCCGAAATGCCGCAACACGGACCTGGAGAGGAGAGGCCTGCCAACTGCTTTCTCTGCACCAAAAGAACTGAGAAGGTTGCAAGGGGAATTTTCCCTTCTGGTAAGTCTCCTCCTAGCGAGGAGGCCTCATCCTGTTTGCTCACCGCCCCAATTGAGATGTACCAATCCACAAAACTTCCCCCCTAGTTCTCGCTTGCAAAAGGCAAACAGAAATCGCACTTTTGCTGGCCCTGGGCTTGGTTTGTTTTTGAAAATGTGGTGAGGGAGGAGTGTTCCCCTTCCTCTTTCTGTACCTTGCGAAACCTCAGCCGCCTGCTGTACGTTTGAATTCCCGCAACTCCCCGTCTGCATAAGGAACAAGGGGGGTGGCATTGATTTTATTTCCCTATGGCGTGTGTTGTGTGATAGATTGCAAATGATGGTTAAATCGAAAGCAACCCAGGTACAAGGAAAATAAAGCTCATTGTGCGCGCATACACCCAAAAAGTGTTAAAAACATCCAAGTCGTATCCAATTGACCTACTCAGCCCTTCAGATACCAAGCCTGATGAGGAACAGTTGAAGGAGCGGGGTTTGTTTAGCCTGGTAACGGGGGAATTGAGAAGAGACATTGATGATAGATTAGTAATTCTGTATTGTAATTGATAAGTGTAAACTGTTTACAGGGGTACCTCAGGTTACATACGCTTCAGGTTACAGACTCCGCTAACCCAGAAATAGCGCTTCAGGTTAAGAACTTTGCTTCAGGATGAGAACAGAAATCGTGCTCCAGCGGCGCAGCAGCAGGAGGCCCCATTAGCTAAAGTGCTGCTTCAGGTTAAGAACAGTTTCAGCTTAAGAACGGACCTCCGGCATGAATTAAGTACTTAACCCGAGATACCACTGTATTTGCTGATGTGGGTTAAACCATAGAGCCTAGGACTTACCGTTCAGAAGGTTGGCAGTTCAAATCCCCGCAATGGGGTGAGCTTCCGTTGCTCGGTCCCTGCTCCTGCCCACCTAGCAGTTCAAAAGCACATCAAAGTGCAAGTACATAAATAGGTACCACTCCGGCGGGAAGGTAAACGGTGTTTCCGTGTGCTGCTCTGGTTCGCCAGAAGCAGCTTAGTCCTGCTGGACACATGACCCGGAAGCTGTACGCCGGCTTCCTCGGCCAGTAAAGCGAGATGAGCGCCGCAACCCCAGAGTTGGTCACGACTGGACCTAATGGTCAGGGGTCCCTTTACCTTTACTTTAATTTACTATGGGATTCTAATGGATTGTTGAATATTGCTTTATTTGCTAGAAGCTGTTTATTTTAAAGTTATTGTGACTTTTTATATTGGATTAGATTTTTATTATTAATGTTTGATGTTTCATTGCTATTTTTATATGTGTTGGAAGCTACCCAGAGTGACGGGGGCAGATGGGTGGCATAATAATAATAATAATAATAATAATAATAATAATAATAATTGCCATCTTCATCAGACTATCCTTTTTTTCTTCTGCTCTGGAGGGTCGGACCTGAAGCAGTGACTTCAAGTTACAACAACGGAGATTCTGACAAAACATCAGGAAGAGCTCTCTGGCAGTAAAGGTAAAAAGGTAAAGGACCCCTGGACGGTTAAGTCCAGTCAAAGGCGACTATGGGGTTGCGGTGCTCATCTCACTTTCAGGCTGAGGGAGCCAGCATTTGTCCACAGACAGCTTTCCGGGTCATGTGGCCAGCAGAAATAAACCGCTTCTGGCGCAACGGGACACCGTGACGGAAACCAGAGGGTATGGAAACGCCTTTTACCTTCCCGCCACAGCAGTACCTATTTATCTACTTGTGCTGGTGTGCATTCAAAAAGCTAAGTTGGCAGGAGCTGGGACAGAGCAACGGGAGCTCACCCCGTCGCGGGGATTCGAACCGCCGACCTTCTGATCTGGCAGTAGGAGCTGTTTGACGGTGGAACAGACTCTGCTTAAAAACCTCCCATGAAGGCGGTGGACTCTCCTTCTTTGGAGGTTTCTAAGCAGAAGTTGGATGGCCACTTGTCATGGATGCCTTGGCATCCATCGCAGGGGGTTGGACTGGATGACCGTTGGGGTCCCTTCCATCTCCAGAGATCTACCGTTCCGTGTAGGACTGGGAATGTCTGTTGTCTGAAACCCGGAGGAACTGCTTTCAGTGTCGGTGGCCCAAGGATTCCAACATCTACGTTCCTAACCCACCACAGCCAAGTTAGATGTCTTTAGAGATGCTTTTGCTCTGCTGGCTTGAAACTAAGCATGGTGTGGAAACCGAAAAGTGTCAGGCGATCTGGGATGGGCAGAGCAAACCCTTTCCACACAAGGCGTTGAACTTGAGCGTCTTCACCCCTTGCCAGGAATCTGACAAAGCCTTCCCCGCAAAAAAAAAAAACCCAGCCATCTCGCGCCCAGGAAACACAACCAGCCAGCGGCAGCAGGACCAAGATAAATATTAGTATTGCAAAGGACACGAAGGAACCAGAGTCCTTGGCCGTGCTGGTCTTCTCCGCACCCAGGCTGTTTATAAGAAGTTCCAAATGTTTAGAGGATTTGCGTTCCTGGTTAAGAGTACAGAGCGGGGAAAGGAAGAAGGGCTATGTAGACAGAGTCGTCCATCACTCTCCGAAAGCGCAGCGAAAACACACAGCGTTCAGACCACCCACCTTTTTTTGCAATTTGCACTTGGGCGAAGAAGAGTGTTTCCTTTCGTCTGGGTCCGAAAATTCTCGCTGGCCAGTTTTGTCAGGCCGGACTGTGGCCAAGGCATTAGAAATCCACTCTACGCCATTCATATTTTTTATAAAACCTCTGTTGTGAAAGCACACTTCAAACATCCTGCTTTGGCTAAGCCATTTGTCTCCAGCCGTTACGGACCCCCTTTTTTTTACTCGTCTGTAACATGGGGCCTGTTTTTATTTTACCGTATATGTCCCTGATCTTTTCTCTCATCCCCCTTGAAAGAAAGGAAGTCTTCCGCAGTGGTACAACAAAGCCCCTCTTGAAAACAGGGCTCTGTCCCAACTATGGTTCTGGGCACCACAGTTCAAGAAGGATACTGACAAACTGGAACGTGTCCAGAGGAGGGCAACCAAAATGGTCAAAGGCCTGGAAACGATGCCTTATGAGGAACGGCTAAGGGAGCTGGGCATGTTTAGCCTGGAGAAGAGGAGGTTAAGGGGTGATATGATAGCCATATTCAAATATATAAAAGGATGTCATATAGAGGAGGGAGAAAGGTTGTTTTCTGCTGCTCCAGAGAAGCGGACACGGAGCAATGGATCCAAACTACAAGAAAGAAGATTCCACCTAAACATTAGGAAGAACTTCCGGACAGTAAGAGCTGTTCGACAGTGGAATTTGCTGCCAAGGAGTGTGGTGGAGTCTCCTTCTTTGGAGGTCTTTAAGCAGAGGCTTGACAACCATATGTCAGGAGTGCTCTGATGGTGTTTCCTGCTTGGCAGGGGGTTGGACTCAATGGCCCTTGTGGTCTCTTCCAACTCTATGATACTATGATTCTATTCTATGATTCTATACAACTTCAGGGCTGGATTGCAGCAGCTGCAGCAGGGACATTTTGCAGGGCTTCCCTAGCGCTTGGTCTGGAAAATCTGCAGCCAAGTGCAAAATGCGCCGGCGCTTTGGGAGGAGACTGCACGGCTGCAGCGCTGGGATACATTTATTGTTTAGAGAAAAGGTGAGCTAAGAGGTGAAAGGATACGAGGTTTATAGGATGCCTGGCATGGACAAGGTGAATAATAATATTAATAATAATAATAATAATAATAATAATAATAATAATAATAATAATAATAATTTATTATTTATACCCTGACCATCTGGCTGAGTTTCCCCAGCCACACTGGGCGGCTCCCAATCAAGTGTTAAAAACAACACAGCATTAAATATTAAAAACTTCCCTAAGCAGGGCTGCCTTCAGATGTCTTTTAAAAACAGGATAGCTGCTTATTTCCTTGGCATCTGCTGGGAGGGCGTTCCACAGGGCAGGCGCCAATGCCAAGAAGCCCCTCTGCCTGGTTCCCTGTAACCTCACTTCTCACAGGGAGGGAACTGCCAGAAGGCCCTCGGAGCTGGACCTCAGTGTCCGGGCAGAACGATGGGGGTGGAGACGCTCCTTCAGGTATACTGGGCCATTTAGGGCTTTCAAAGTCAGCATCAACACTTTGAATTGTGCTCGGAAACGTCCTGGGAGCCAATGTAGGTCTTTCAGGACCGGTGTTATGTGGTCTCGGCAGCTGCTCCCATTCCCCTGTCTAGCTGCCACATTCTGGATTAACTGCAGTTTCCGGGTCACCTTCCAAGGTAGCCCCACGGAGAGCGCATTGCAGTAGTCCAAGCGGGAGAAAACCAGAGCATGGACCACTCTGGCGAGACACTCTGCAGGCAGGGAGGGTCTCGGGTCCCTCTAGAACTCGTGGAATGTTGGAAGGTTTGGGGCAGATGAAAGGAAGGACATCTTGGCTCTCCGGGTAGCTCGGTTGGTTAAGAGCACAGGACTCTTAATCTCAGGGGTCCTGGGTTCGAGCCCCACGTTGGGCAAATTTCCTGCCTTGCAGGAGGTTGGACCAGACTAACCTCGTGGTCCCTACAGTTCTAAGGTTTGTGAGGTGCATTGTTAAAACTATGGAACTCGCTTCTCCAGGAGGCAGCAATGGCTTGGATTGCGCAGTGTGGCTTTAGAAGAAGATGGGGCAAATTCAGGGGGGAAAAGGGCATCAACGGTTACTAGTTGGAGGCAACAACACTCCCCAACACCAGTTACTGGAAATTGCAGGAGGGGAGAGTTGCTCTTGAGCTGGTCCTTCATTTCCCACGGGGATCTGGTTGGGCACTGTGGTATCAGAACCCCGGACGATGATGGGAGACTGGCCTAATCCGCAAGGCTAGTCTTATATTCTTGTAACGCTTTTGCCTAGAGAGCTGCACTATGCCTCACCAGTGTCTCAAATGGCCAAAAAGAAGAATTTGCTGCTCCTTAGTGACATCTGGTGGCTTGTCAGAAACCAGGCCTTTATAAAGGAAAAGACAGCTCAAATGTATGCGAATTAGACACTTTAGACCATGGGTAGGCAGACGCGGGTGGCGCTGTGGGTAAAAGCCTCAGTGCCTAGGGCTTGCCGATCGAAAGGTCGGCGGTTCGAATCCCCGCGGCGGGGTGCGCTCCCGCTGTTCGGTCCCAGCGCCTGCCAACCTAGCAGTTCGAAAGCACATAAAAGTGCAAGTAGGTAAATAGGGACCGCTTACTAGCGGGAAGGTAAACGGCGTTTCCGTGTGCGGTTCTGGCTGGCCAGAGCAGCGATGTCACGCTGGCCACGTGACCCGGAAGTGTCTCTGGACAGCGCTGGCCCCCAGCCTCTTGAGATGGGCGCACAACCCTAGAGTCTGTCAAGACTGGCCCATACAGGCAGGGGTATCTTTACCTTTTTAGGCAGACTTAAGGCCTGGGGGCTGGATCTGGCCCAATTGCCTTCTAAATCCAGCCCGCGGATCAGCGTGTTTTTACAAGAGTAGTCCTTTGATTTAAAATGCATCTCTGAGTTATTTGTGGGGCCTGCCTGGTGTTTTTATGGTGTGTCCTTTTATTTAAAATGCATCTCTGGGTTATTTGTAGGGCATAGGAATTCGTTCATTCCTTTTTCCAAAATATAGTCCGGCCCTCCACAAGGTCTGAGGGACAGCAGACCGCCTCCCTGCTGAAAAAGTTTGCTGACCCCTGCTTTAGACCAACCCCACCCTGTCAAGTCTTGGTCAACCTGGCACCTTCCAGATATTTTGGGTTATCAGCCCCCAGGAACCACATATATGATGCTGGGGCTGGCAGGTGGGGGGGGGGGGGCACGATTGTACTCCCAAATATCTGGAATGGTTGCAGGCCTGAGAAAATTAAAAAATATTCCAGAAACAGTAAGATTGGTAGCGCAGTGGTATCTCGGGTTAAGTACTTAATTCGTTCCGGAGGTCCGTTCTTAACCTGAAACTCTTCTTAACCTGAAGCACCACTTTAGCTAATGGGGCCTCCTGCTGCCGCCGGAGCACGATTTCTGTTCTCATCCTGAAGCAAAGTTCTTAACCCGAGGTAATATTTCTGGGTTAGCGGAGTCTGTAACCTGAAGCGTATGTGTCCCAAGGTACCACTGTACAGGTTTAAGTGCTCTGATTTGCAACAAAGCCAACAGCCTTGAAAGCAGGCAGTTGAAGCGTTTGGCATCTAGATCTTGCTCTGCCCATCAAGATCTCTCTCCTACACACGCCCAATTTTGGGGGGGGGACCCATTACCAACACCCCCTCTTACACCACCCTTTTTTGCTTGCCCCTGTTGGGAGAGGAGACAGCCGCTCAGCCCTCCCTACCACACTGATGGGTTGGGGTGAATGGTTCGCAGGTTGCCTTGCAAACAGGGTGGAGCTGGCAGAAGGAGGAAAAAAAATGTTCTAGTGTCACGAGAGAGATCTAAAGGCGTCCTCTTTTCCCATTTCGAAACGGGAATCTCGGATCCCTCCCAGAAACTTTTATCGTCATGATTTTAGAATACTGAAATAACGCCTAGCGCCCAGTGGTTAGTTCTTGGCAGCCGGCTAAATAATTCCCGCCCTCCGAACCACAGAGAATGGAGTTCCTTTGCTTGGATTTACAAGGAAGGAGATTTTGACTAAACATTAGGAAGAACTTTCTGACGGCAAAAGCTGGGACTCCTCTGAAGGTGGCAAACTCTCCTTCCTGGAGGTTTTTAAGCAGAGGTTGGACGGACCATCTGTCAGGGGGTTCTTTTACCTGGGATTCCTGCTTTGCAGGATGACTGGAGGATCCCTTCCAACTCATAGAAAAACAAACTCAGGGCTAGTGATATTCATGGACTTGTATATCCTAGGTGGGGGACGCGGGTGGCGCTGTGGGTTAAAGCCTTAGCGCCTAGGGTTTGCCGATCGAAAGGTTGGCGGTTCGAATCCCCGCGGCGGGGTGTGCTCCCGCTGTTCGGTCCCAGCGCCTGCCAACCTAGCAGTTCGAAAGCACTCCCGGGTGCAAGTAGATAAATAGGGATCGCTTACTAGCGGGAAGGTAAACGGCGTTTCCGTGTGCTGTGCTGGCTCGCCAGATGCAGCTTCGTCACGCTGGCCACGTGACCCGGAAGTGTCTTCGGACAGCGCTGGCCCCCGGCCTCTTTGAGTGAGATGGGCGCACAACCCTAGAGTCTGTCAAGACTGGCCCGTACGGGCAGGGGTACCTTTACCTTTATATCCTAGGTGACGTAATTGCTGGAAGTTTTGTTACCCTGTCCCACCCCAACTCTATCGAAAAAGGGAAGGGAGAAAACAGGCCGAGAAGTATGTTAGATGTTGGTTTTTTTGTGGTTTTTTTTTTTGTAAGGAACAGATTTTATTCCAATTTCAAACAATTTTATTTCAGGAGAAAGATATGAAAATCGATTTCCATCAGGTACTTCTAAACAACGAGGGTCAGCACCCAGCAGACGAGAGAAACTGATGGGTTCCCGGGAAGGCCCCGATCCTGCCTCACAGACTGGACAGAAATAAAGAGAGAGACAAGGACGGGGGGCCAAAAAAACTGATCCCGGGCCACATGATTCAGAATCCCCTCCCACCCACCCCCTGCCCCCTCACGCGTTAAACATCACATGCAATTTTCAAAATGACGAAAAGGTTTCCCCCCTCCCTTTTAAAAACAGCATTTTTTAATATATATAGTAGTTTCCGTTCTCTTTAAATAGGATGTTTAAATGTTTCTTCTTTTTAAATCAGGATCTCTTATAATATACAAGTATAACCAAATAATTTTTCACCACACTTGTAAGAGAGAGTCTCTGGTAACTAAAGGGGGAGAAAAAAAAAAGAAGTATGGGGGCATTGGCACAAACCATAAACGCTTAAAAAAAATTTACACACACGCACACGCACACACACACATACATACAGAGAGTACTGAGTTACAGACTTGAACCTCTGTTGGACTCAAAACCACCTTTTTGCTTTCAGTGAAGCGTAGTACAAATTAATGGCCAGAAGTAGGGGGAAAGCATTTGTTTTTAAAAGTAGTTATAAAAAGCAAAACAAAAACAGTGCGCAGGGGGATGAACTAAACATGCAACTGAAGGCAATGAACAAACAAATAATTCTTCGCTTCCGGGAAGGGAAAGGGAAGACACGGTGGAAGTAGGAGGGAGAGGGGTGGTTTGCCGGAGGGGCTGATCGCAAGGAAATGGAATGATGGCGGGTGTGTATTTTTGACAATCCTCTTCCTCAAAGGAGGTGATGGGGTGCCTCTTCGGTGGGGCTTGGTTTCCCCCCCGTTTAAAGTGCACTGTGATCAGAACTTGGTCAACAGGTTACTCCTTCATCTCGGCTTTTTTTTTTCCTTTTCCTTTTTTCAAGTTTCTCCACCACCACCACCACACGCGAAAACTCCCAGGTCTGGCACATCTGAAACCCCAAACCAGCTCCCGTCGGGTGGGCTGGGGAAAAGAGGGACGGCGTTGTGGGATGGCTTTTTGGCACATCGAGAGCAAGTGATGACCAGGCCCATCGCAAAAGCTGGTCCGTAAAAGGAGGCTTCGCAACAGCACCCGAGTGGGGACGGGCGGGGGTCGCTTTCAAGAACCAACATCGCCTTCGCGACGAGCGCGAATCCCGCTCCGTCCTCGAATCTGCGGCATCAATGGTCGCCCAACGGACATTTCTCTGCAGAGGGCCGCCACCGTTCGACAAGCCAAGCCGGATTCAGGTAGGGAGCGCCGCCCCCCAAAAGAGTCAATAGGAGAAACGCTAAGCTCATGAACCTGGCTTCCCGGCTCCTAGATTTCTCAGGTACACACGTCCAATGCCTGCAGCGGACGTTGCAGATCGAGGTGTGCAAAAGACTCCAGGTGAGCGACGGCGAGAGGAAAGCCATGGCATGCTTGCAACTGCAGAATGACCCCTTGTAGAGTTGGCAAGATGACAAAAACTGACATGGGTGTCCTGGCCCAAGCAGGAAGGCCCTCCCCTCCCTCACCGTTGTCACTCCCCACCCCAAAAAACCCCACACACATTTAGACAAAATCAGGAATGTTATTCTAGAAAGCAGAGGCTGCCATGCCTTTCATCGACTCAACAGGACCTCTCAGCGTACGTGGGATTCCTCCTCCTCCGTCTCCCAAGTGAAGAACTTATCGGGCTCGTGGTGCTGGGTGTGCGAGAGAAGCCAGGAATCCCCTTCCCAAAAACCAAAAGCAACGAAAGAAGAAATACGGCTCATTTCTGCTTTCTTCTGTAGTGTTTGGTGACGTGGAGCAGACCCAGAAAAACCTGGAGGCAGCACTCTGCGCCTCAACCCCCCCCTGGAATGCTGCAGGTATCCACGTGCAATTCGGGTTTTTTAGTAGTGTCGAGAGAAAAAATGCAAAAAGAAGTTAACCTAGTGTTGCCCTAAGCGACGTTTAAAAGCACATTTGACACTCCCTTTGCTGGCCCAACCTGGCCGTTCGGAAATACGTAGAAGTCTCAGGCTGTCCTCCGTAGCGTCTGAGAAATTGGCCGTGAGCGCTCCTGAAGCCACATTAGTGTTTGTCTTTACTTCCTCGCATCCAGAGGGGGCGACTGAAAAAGCTCGCCTGCCCTCGCGAAAACGTCCCTTGCTCCAGCCCCGTGGCGATTCTCCTTCCTGGCGAACCAGCGAAGAATTTCTCATCAGGGTTGGCTGTGTGGTTGTGTTTTTTTTTTTGGCACCGTCTCCTGCCGGCTTCCCAAAAGCAGGCTTTGCAGAACACGTTTTGGCACAAGAGAGTCCAGAAGCGGAACCTCTTCCTCTTGCCCCGCTTTGAAAAGCTGAAACCGCTGTCTCGGCCAAAGCAGATCCGCCAGTTCCGCCGCTGGCCTGCCGCCGCTGCAGGTGGGCTCCCCGCCCCCGGAATAAATACCTGTGCAACTGCTTCCGGTGGAACAAAGCTTTTGGAAGTTTAAGGGGCGCGGGAGGTTAAGCAGTAGCTACCGCTCACACTAGCCCTGGCAAATGAGGTGGCAATCGGTTGCAGAGAGCTTCCGACTTTGTTCCTAGAACCTTCCAAGATAAAAGAAGAAGCCTCTGCAAGCCACAAAACTTGGTGGATCCTTCCCCTGAAGGATCGACACTTTTTGGGGGGGTGGGGGGGTGTCTTACAAAACCAAGCGGTTGTTGGCATGTTGCACACACTCATACGGGCGACGGAGAAGATCTAGGAGAATAAATCAGAACCTCAGATCTCTCTCACAGCCCAATTCAGGCTCCGCTCCCCCGCCATGCGAAACACGCAGAGTCCTCCCGCCGGGCGAGGAGACTCCCTACGGCGAGCTAACTTTTCTCTTAAAAAGATAATACGGCAACAACAACGTTCAGGCACTTCCCCGCCTCCCGCCCCCCGCAGGCTCGTTAGCTATTGCTCGGTTTGTACGTCTATGAACAACAACAACAAAAGTACGGCGTTATGATGTAGCAAACTATATATAGTACAATAATTTAAAAAAAAAAATCACAGTCTCAATATAACTTTCATAATTGATAAGGGAGGGGAGAGAATCTATACTAAGGTGGTACAAAAAAAAAAAGAGGAAGGAAAAGAGATAGCTTGGGTTTTTTTTTTGCACTACTGTTAAAAGAGACAGAAGCTCCTGTTCTTCCCAAGGTGTCACCCAGGTACCCCCCCCAAGTCCTTTTTGGGCAGGAGTCGCCAAAGTTCCCCGGCAGAAAAGCAAAGCTGCTGCAGGGGAATCGTACGGCACGCGAGGCGAAGGTGCAAAGGAGCACCCAGTATCTTCCACGGCCAAGCGAGAGAGAGAGACAGCTTGCCAGGCCTTGGCCAAGAAGCCTGCGGACTCCCATCTTACCGCTGGAACAGAAAGGAACAGTAAGAATTGGCTAACGCAGAAGGACAGAGTCCGAGAGGAAGGCTCGCCTTGGGCTGTCGACCAGAAAGCGGGAAATTAACAAAGTGCGAGAGAGAGAGAGAGTGGAAACGTGTCCCCTGTTGGTTTTTTTTTAAACTGTGAAATAAAAGCACATTTGTTTGTTTTTTTAAAAAAATCATCATCATCATCACCAGCTATTCTGTGGAGCAGACAGAGACTCCATGATGACAAGTGAGCAAACGAAACGAAACGAAAATAACCCCAAAGACCTTGCCACTCCACAGATCAATTTGCAATCATTACATCATTAAAAATCAAGATTCCTTCCCCCCCCCTGTACAATTTTTTTTCTGTTTTGTTTAAATTCACGGGGTTCTCTCGTCTTTTAACTTTCTTCACAACAAAAGGTCTCCCGAGGATACCTGGGGAGGGGGGGCGGGTGGGGGGCGGGCGGGGAAGAAGAGGGCAGGCAAATGAAGGTCAGACTAGGTTATATTCCTTCAAGTTGAGCTGCAGGATGGTGTCCTTGACGGCAGCAAAGACAAACCGAATGTTTTCCGTATCTGTGGCACATGTGAAGTGAGAGTAGATGATTTTGTCGCTGTCGGGGTTGAGATCCACAAACATCTTGAGGATGAATTCCCGAGCCGCCTGGGCGTCTCTCTGGGGGCCTGAGGAGAGACAAGAAAACGTGGGATGGGGTTGGAGAGAGAAAACATGGGATAGAGTTGACATACCAACCATCCAGGAGTGGCAGGTGAAGTTGACAGAATATGCAGAACTTGCCAAATTGCCAGGGAGGATCCGGGACCAGGAAGATCAAAGATACCAAAATAATTGGAGTAAATTTATTGAATATTTAAAGGAGGATTGTAAAGAGGTCAAGACACTAGCAGGATTGACATAATGCCTTCAATGTATAATAGTACTATTGTGAGAATGATGTGCGTGATAGAAAGGGGTTAAATATACCAATTTCAGGGAGGGGAGTCACAACTCGGCAGAGTCAAAGGCCACAGTGATCCATGCGACGGTCACCTCCAGGCTTGACTACTGTAATTCGCTCTACGCGGGGCTGCCCTTGAAGCTGTCCCAGAAACTCCAGTGGGGGCAGAATGCTGCAGCGAGGCTCCTCACGGGGTCTCTGCCATGCCCAGTGCTTTTCCAGCTGCACTGGCTCCCAATGGAGTACAGGGTCAGGTTTAAGGTGCTGGTTTTGACCTTTAAAGCCCTTCACGGCCTAGGACCCTCATACCTACGGGACCGCCTCTCCCGGTATGCCCCTCGAAGAGCCTCAAGGTCCATAAATAGCAACACCCTAGTGGTCCCGGGCCCTAAGGAAGTTAGATTAGCTTCAACCAGAGCCAGGGCCTTTTCAACACTGGCTCCGGCCTGGTGGAATGCTCTGTCTCTTGAGACCAGGGCCCTGCGGGATCTGATCTCTTTCCGCAGGGCCTGCAAGACAGAGTTGTTCCACCTGGCCTTTGGCTCGGAATCAGTTTGATTCCCTCCCCCTCTTTTTTTTCCTTCCTCCTCCTATGAAGAGATTGCTCCCTAATTGTTTTAATGTTGTATCCTAATCTTTTCAATTGTATTTTAATCAACTTGTTTTTATTATTGGTTGGTCCAGGAGTATCGCCTGATCCTTTCTCAAAGCTATGTCAAGATGGTGGCAATCACCACTGCAGAGGCACAGTTTTCAGAAGCACCCCAACTCCTAAGGGGATTTCATAGTGAAGAAACTGACTGGTTCCTACAGGGAGGTGTTTAAACCGGCAGGGCCCTAGTACCTTGGCTGAGGTATTATGACATGGGTAGGCAAACTAAGGCCTGGATCCGGCCCAATCGCCTTCTCAATCCAGCCCGTGGACGGTCCAGGAATCAGCGTGTTTTTACATGAGTAGAATGTGTCCTTTGATTTAAAATGCATTTTAAAGGGGTGCAGTGGTTTCCAGATGTGACATATATTGGCGTTATTTCCAGTTCTCCTCCCCATCTAGATCAGCAGTTCTCAACCTGTGGGTCCCCAGATGTTGTCGGACTACAACTCCCATCGTCCCTGAGCTCTGGCCTTCCTAGCTAGGGGTGATGGGAGTTGCAGTTCAACAACATCTGGGGACCCACAGGTTGAGAAAGGCAGATCTGGATGTTTTGGACCCCAACTCTCATCGGTCCTAACCAGCCCTGGCTGGGACAGATGGGAGCTGTGACCCAAAACACCTGAATCAGAGTTGTAAAGGACACCCAAGGGTCATCCAGTCCAACCCACTCCAATGCAGGAATCGCAATTGAAGCAGCCAAGACAGATGGCCATCCAACCTCTGCTTGAAAACCTCCAAGGAAGCAGAGTCCACAACCTCCCAAGGGAATCTGTTAATCTAGTCCATCGTCCAGCAACTCAGGAATCATAACTAACTAATCCTGATGAGTGGCCATCCAACCTCTGCTTAAGGTAAAGGGACCCCTGACCATTAGGTCCAGTCGTGGCCGACTCTGGGGTTGCGGCGCTCATCTCGCTTTATTGGCCAAGGGAGCCGGCGTTCAGCTTCCGGGTCATGTGGCCAGCAGGACTAAGCCGCTTCTGGTGAACCAGAGCAGCGCACGGAAACGCCGTTTACCTTCCTGTCAGAGTGGTACCTATTTATCTACTTGCGCTTTGAGGTGCTTTCGAACTGCGAGGTTGGCAGGAGCAGGGACTGAGCAACGGGAGCTCACCCCGTCATTGCAGGGATTCGAACCACCGACCTTCTGATCGGCAAGTCCTAGGCTCTGTGGCTTAACCCACAGCGCCACCCGTGTCCCACCCAACCTGTGCTTAAAAACCTCCAAAAGGTAGAGTCTGCTACCTTCCAAGGGAATCTGTTCCACTGCCGAACAGCTCTGGCTGTCAGAAAGTTCTTCCTGATGTTTAAGTCAGAATCTATTTTCTTGTAACTTCAAGTCTGTTTTAGAGAGACTGGTAAGAGCGGGGTGTTGTTGTTGTTGTTTTAAAAAAACCCAAATGTTTCTTACCATCAAACTCTGGGAAATAATCCACGAGATGAGAGTACATTATCTTGTCTTCCAACAGATCCTTCTTGTTGAGGAAAAGGATGACAGAGGAGTTCTGGAACCAGGGGTAGGTGATGATGGTCCTGAAAAGGGCTTTGCTCTCCTCCATACGGTTCTGCCGGGAGAAAAGAGGGGTTTCGGTGTCACGGTTGCAACAAGGTATGAGATGAAATGCATCAGCGGCGGGGTTTGTGTGTGTTGTTAAAGCGGTAGAGAGAATAGGCATACTTTTCATAGAATCATAAGAGTTGGAAGAGACCACAAGGGCCATCGAGTCCAACCCCCTGCCAAGCAGGAAACACCATCAGAGCACTCCTGACATATAGTTGTCAAGCCTCTGCTTAAAGACCTCCAAAGAAGGAGACCCCACCACACTCCTTGGCAGCAAATTCCACTGTTGAACAGCTCTTACTGTCAGGAAGTTCTTCCTAATGTTTAGGTGGAATCTTCTTTCTTGTAGTTTGCATCCATTGCTCCGTGTCCGCTTCTCTGGAGCAGCAGAAAACAACCTTTCTCCCTCCTCTAGGTGACATCCTTTGATATATTTGAACATGGCTATCATATCACCCCTTAACCTCCTCTTCTCCAGGCTAAACATGCCCAGCTTCCTTAGCCGTTCCTCATAAGGCATCGTTTCCAGGCCTTTGACCATTTTGGTTGCCCTCCTCTGGACACGTTCCAGTTTGTCAGTGACCTTCTTGAACTGTGGTGCCCAGAACTGGACACAGTACTCCAGGTGAGGTCTGACCAGAGCAGAATACAGTGGCACTATTACTTCCCTTGATCTAGATGCTATACTCCTATTGATGCAGCCCAGAATTGCATTGGCTTTTTTAGCTGCCGCGTCACACTGTTGGCTCATGGCAAGTTTGTGGTCAACCAAGACTCCTAGATCCTTTTCACACCTAGATCCTTTTCACATCTCAAGCCAGGTGTCACCCAAGCCCTCAGCTATCGGCCACTGGTACCACCAGGACAATGAAGAAACAAGGACTGAGTACAAAGACCTTGCCCAAAATCATATTAGAACCTTATCTGGCTTAATGTGGCAAACAGGAGATAGCCTAGCTGCTTGCCTTTTCTGTTATCGCCACATTTTCACCTGTGCCCGAGAATTCAACTGTAACTACTTTCAAACTACAGTGGTACCTCGGGTTAAGTACCGTATTTTTCGCTCTATAAGACGCACCAGATCACAAGATGCACCTAGTTTTTGGAGGAGGAAAACAAGGAAAAAAATATTCTGAATCTCAGAAGCCAGAACAGCAAGAGGGATCGCTGCGCAGTGAAAGCAGCAATCCCTCTTGCTGTTCTGGCTTCTGCGATAGCTGCGCAGCCTGCATTCGCTCCATAAGACACACACACATTTCCCCTTACTTTTTAGAAGTGAAAAAGTGAGTCTTATAGAGCAAAAAATACGGTACTTAATTCATTCCAGAGGTCCGTTCTCAACCTGAAACTGTTCTTAAACTGAAGTACCACTTTAGCTAATGGGGCCTCCCGCTGCCGCCAGAGCATGATTTCTGTTCTCATCCTGAAGCAAAGTTCTTAACCTGAAGCACTATTTCTGGGTTAGTGGAGTCTGTAACCTGAAGCGTATGTAACCCGAGGTACCACTGTGTATGCCAGCAACATTTAGCAAATAAGGAGTCGTGCGATCTCACGCAGGTCAGGGAAGGGCCTCCAGATATTGCAGGACTACAATTCCCATCATTCCTGACCCCTGTAGGCTGCTGGGGAATGCTAGCATCCTAAGGGCCATGTGTTCCCACCCCTGCCCTAGTTAATTGAGAGAGAGAGAAAGAGAAAACGCAGGTTTGTGGTGTTCCAGGGAAATTTCAAATTGGAAAACGTGCGGGGTATTCCAATTAATTTTTTTCCAGTTTGCATCAGAAAATTTTCCAACGGGATCTAAATGAGTCCATTTCTTTTACCTGCATTTAGTAAATGAAATGTAGAGCTCTGAAACCACCAACCTTGCCTAACAGAGTATCTGCAATTGGCACCCATTCATTTTGACAGATGAAAACTTAAGGAATGGAAGATTTTCCACCCCTCAGATATTTTTATTGTCACCCCCCCACCCCCGCAAAACGTTCCCTCTCTGGGGTGATGTACAGTAAAGCTGAATCACAAATTAAAAACGTGAGAGTCAAATAATCTGGTCCAAATACAGATTTGGAAATCCAGGACCAGCACAGAGCAGAACGTGCTCCTGCCGAATGCAGAGAGAGCTAAAACAACCTTGGTAAAGGGCTAACAACTGCCGCAGAAAGCGGAGAGTGCTATTTATTTCTCAAATTCAGGCCCTGCGATACAACCAAACCTGCCAAGGCAGCTAAGTATGCCAGCAAGGTTTCAAAAAGCAAACTCCCCCACCCCCAAACGCAGACTCCTTCCACCTCACCCTGCTCTCTGTCAGGGGAACGATTTTAGAAGGCGTGCTAAATTTGGAAGGAACAGTAGCCCCATTTCCTCTGACCCAGGCGAAATCTAGTTTCCCCCAAGGGTGCTCATAATTTCATCCCGTTTCTGACAGTCTGCAGACGAGTCTACGGGCTACTAGAGGGAGTGGGGAGGAAGGAAAGAACCAACTCAAAAGCGCGGCTGGGCACATTTCAGCCTCGCGGAAGCTATTTTAGCAGGTTCCAGAGACACACCAACAAGGAACCTGGTGCAAAATAGTGTCTTGGCAGGGGAGTAGAGTCCAAGAACAGCAAGCACACTCAGACTAACAATTTCCTTTCAGCACAAGGACTGAGCACATAGTCCTTTCACACTCCCGGGTCCTTCTCCTCTCGCCCTCGCTCCCACAGCTTTCTTCATTTCATCAGTCCAGCCGAGAGGAGGCCGGGGCAGTTTTTTGTTCCCGCGATTGCGAAGCACAGCTGGGAGTCAAGAACCCTCGCAGTTCTTCTACAGATCACCCAGCAGTGGGTGGGGTGGGCAGCTGGCGACACCAGCGGCTTCTGATGACCCCCGAGAGCAATGGCCGTACAGAAGAGCGGGCAACTGTGCCACGTGATCCCCTTTCAAATACACCCCGCAATTAAGAAACTCTTTTTAACAGGATGCAGGGGGAGATGGAGGCTTCCTGCCACAGTTACATCTAGGCCACTGCGGTGTATGCTTTAAAGCAGCTGTTCTGATAGAGCGGTCCATCGGCAGTCAGGTTTTCTTCACTCCCAAAGTCTTTAAAGGTAAAGGGACCCCTGACCATTAGGTCCAGTCGCGGATGACTCTGGGGTTGCGGCGCTCATCTCGCTTTACTGGTTGAGGGAGCCGGCGTACAGCTTCCGGGTCATGTGGCCAGCAGGACTAAGCCGCTTCTGGCGAACCAGAGCAGCGCACGGAAACGCCGTTCACCTTCCCGCCAGAGCGATACCTATTTATCTACGTGCACTTTGACGTGCTTTCGAACTGCTAGGTGGGCAGGAGCAGGGACCGAGGAACGGGAGCTCACCCTGTCATTGCGGGGATTTGAACCGCCGACCTTCTGATTGGCAAGCCCTAGGCTCTGGGGTTTAGACCCCAGCGCCACCCGCGTCCCCCAAAGTCTTTAGCCCGGGAATAAGAAATGAAAAAGCCTACTGTGATGCGTTAGTAAAGGTAACCTAGCAGAGCTTTCCTAAGTAGCATTACTTGCAGATCTGTTCACGTGGACATTGCCCTCTGTTGGAGGTTTTGTCCTCATCAATCCACCCACCAGTACCAGCCAGGTTTCACCCCACTTTTTTTCCCAATAAAAGGAAAAGGAAACTTTTAAGCAGTGCGAGAAAACCAAGGCAGAAACAACTGGTGTCAGGCAAGCGCCAGGAGGGCTCGAGCCATGCCTGGCTGCCAAAGCTGTGTTACGAGTGTGTACACAGGGCTGGGTCCCTCACCCTTTCATGTGCAAGGAGCGTGTACGGCAAGGCTGGGGGGGAGAAGAGGGAAGAGCCACTGACAGTTTGCCGAGACTTCCGCCTTAGAGAAATCCTGGACCCTCGGAGCTTAACACGAATGCAGGGAAAGCCTTTCCTGCCCGTCCTGTGGGGCACAGATGGTCAAGTCGGGAGGCCCAGTGGCCGCCCCTGGCCCACACCCAACGTTTTATTACTGCTCGTGCCCCTCCCTTCACAGATGGGAAACGAGCCGTCGCCGCTGCTGCTCCTAGCACAAAACGAGAGGTTGCCACAGACATCTGGCACCACGGAGAACTCCGAGGTGCCCTTTCATTTTGGACGGGAGGGGCGCCATTCTCGGTCTGGAGGAACCACTTGCCAAGCAAGAGCACGCCACGCTCTGAGGCACCCCCTCTTTGCAAGTTTTGAGGGACATGTATAGCAGAGACATCTCCTTGTCAACAAAGGTCCGTATAGTTAAAGCTATGGTTTTCCCAGTAGTGATGTATGGAAGTGAGAGCTGGACCATAAAGAAGGCTGATCGCCGAAGAATGGATGCTTTTGAATTCTGGTGCTGGAGGAGACTCTTGAGAGTCCCATGGACTGCAAGAAGATCAAACGCACCCATTCCTAAGGAAATCAGCCCCGAGTGCTCACTGGAAGGACAGATCCTGAAGCTGAGGCTCCAATACTTTGGCCACCTCATGAGAAGAGAAGACTCCCTGGAAAAGACCCTGATTCTGGGAAAGATGGAGGGCACAAGGAGAAGGGGATGACAGAGGACGAGATGGTTAGACAGTGTTCTCGAAGCTACAAACATGAATCTGACCAAACTGCGGGAGGCAGTGGAAGACAGGAGGGCCTGGCGTGCTCTGGTCCAGGGGGTCACGAAGAGTCGGACACGACTGAACGACTAAACAACAACAAGAACAACATAGCATTTTGGGGGGTGGGGGGAAGCTGGACTCCTCCCTGGAGAACAAGTTCAAAGCTGGTGCACAGACCCTCCCCTCCCTCAAGCAGATCAGTTTCCGAAATGTCTAGCCACCCACAGGGTGAGGAATTTGGCTTACTGCTACTTTAGGCTGTTGGGAAACAGACAGATAAGTCCTGGCCCACAGCACACCAGTGGCCGACAACCCCAAACATTTTAGAAATAGCTCCAGAATCTGCAAATGCACAATTCTGCCGCTGCTGGGACCACCCAACGGCCACACACCGCCCCTTACGTGCTGCGAGGGGTTGTGCTTACCTCGTTATCGGACTCCACCAGAACTTGGTCATATTCGCTAAGAGCTACTAGGAACATGATGGAGGTGACGTTTTCAAAGCAGTGTATCCATTTCCTCCGTTCTGACCTCTGACCCCCAACATCCACCATTCTGAAAGGGAGAAAAAGGGCAGGTCTTCTTTAACACACACAATCACACACAGAGAGATTTCCAGTCCATTAAGTTAAAAACGCAATAAGCCATTTTATACTTGCTTTCGGGTTGGAGGGAAGAGAGAAAAGACTGAGCAGGAACAAGTCTGAGGTTTGTTTGCTCCCCCCCCCCCTCTTTTGGAAGACATCTCCCCTACCCCCTCACGGGCCAAACTGGACATGTGGGCACGAGGAACAACCCAGCAATGCCCGACAAAACCATGACATCAAGTGATGCTCGTCGGGACTTCAATGCACCACGCAGGGTTTCTGAGGAGCGCTGAACAGTGCTCTGAGGCGCCACCAATCAGCAGGGCTCGACCTCACTGCCTACCAGCTGGAGGGCGGTGGCTTCGAGCCTGTTTTCTACAGGAATCGGTTCTCCATGAGGAGAGCTGTCATGGGCACTTCCAAGTACCTGCCCTCCAGCTGCGGTGTAGTGGTTAAGAGCGGTAGTCTCGTAATCTGGGGAACCGGGTTCGAGTCTCCGCTCCTCCACCTGCAGCTGCTGGGTGACCTTGGGCAAGTCACACTTCTCTGAAGTCTCTCAGCCCCACTCACCTCACAGAGTGTTTGTTGTGGGGGAGGAAGGGAAAGGAGAATGTTAGCCGCTTTGAGACTCAGAGTAGTGATAAAGCGGGATATCAATTCCAAACTCTTCTTCTTCTTCTTCTCTGGAACTCCCTGCCTATTGACACCAGGAACTTCCACTTCACTCTTTTTCAGTGCCTGCTAAATTCATTTTTGCTTAGACAAGCCTACCCAGATGTTGTGGAGAGTTATCATCCGTTTTCAGTTTAGTTTTGAACCGTTTGAAAGTCTTAAATGATCTTCTATTTATCATATTAACAATTTTTTTGTTTTGGCAAACAGCTTTGAAGTTCTATACAAATCAAGCGGTAAATAAAATCAAGAGGTGTATAAATTTTATGAAACTTATTAGAACCCATTAACCACAGGCAACAGGGACTGTCAGTATTAGTGGTCAGGGAAAAGCCTAGAACAGAACTTTCCAAACTCTGTGTTGTGACACGCTACTGCGTCGGTTAGGTGTGTCGCGCAAACGCTCCCCGTGCTGGAAAGGGTTTAGTTCAACCTCTGGTTTGCTAGTACAGTGGTACCTCGGGTTACATACTCTTCAGGTTACATACTCCACTAACCCAGAAATAGTGCTTCAGGTTAAGAACTTTGCTTCAGGATAAGAAAAGAAATCGGGCTCTGGCGGCGTGGCGGCAGCAGGAGGCCCCATTAGCCAAAGTGGTGCTTCAGGCCAAGAACAATTTCAGGTTAAGAACGGAGCTCCGGAACGAATTAAGTACTTAACCCGAGGTACCACTGTAAAACCTAATCACTGTGTCACGAAATGATGCATGTCTAAAAAGCGTGACTCCAACAGTTAAAGTTTGGAAAGCTCTGGCCTAGAAAAAGAGGCTTCAATTGATTGGGTGGACGATGGCCAAGAGTTGCTGTCCATCTGATATCAGGAGGAAGGGCATCCCACATGTTAAGGGGCTGGTTTTAGAGGCAGGCGTGTCTCGGAATACCAGCTGCCGCAGGACCAAAGTGGGGACTCGCTGCTTGCAGGCTTCCGACTGCAGAACTGGATCTTCAAACAGATGGGTCTTTGGCCTCATGCAGCTGCAGGGCTTTTCCTATGTCCGCTACATATGGGTTGTGGCGGTGGTTCAGTGTTTGTGGAGAGCCTTCAAAGACGCAGGCCACACCGTCTCTTCACGGGGGAAAATCCTCTCCCGCCTTTGCTCCTGCCAACAGCACGACTTGTTGACTCGGAAGAGGGAAGAAAGGGTCGGAAGCGGCAGCCGTGTGACCGACTTTCCAGAAGCCCGCTAACTCAATGCCTTAACTGAGCTTTCATTTTAAATGGAAGCAGCTTTTGGGAGGGGGGAAGTATGTGAAACGTAAAAACGCTCCGAGGAAAGAGAGAAAGAAAAAAGCCACTGGAAGTTACCTGAAGATAATGTTCTCTAAGTCAAAGGGGTATTCTATGATCCCAGTTGTCGGGACTCTGACCCGCAGGACGTCTTGCTGGGTTGGAAGGTACCCTGGCAGGGCGATACGATCCACGTCGGTAAGGTAGCTGCAAGGAGGACGTGCAGGTGAAAAAGGAGGGAGGGGGGAAAAGATGAAGGTGGCCTGAGCTTGCTTGCCATGTGTAGCGCTCCTGCCCCGAGAGCCTCAGCATTTTGAGTATGGAACCTCAATTATTCCACTCCTGGGGGGGGGAGGGTTCCCCCAGGGGGTAGGAAGAGCTGCATGCAAAATCCTCAGGAATCCTGTTCAGCCCTTGAGATTCAACAAAGCCCACCCCACCCGCTTTTCCGACATTACCTTGCCTCTAATAGTATTACCGTATTTTTTGCTCTGTAAGACTCACTTTTTCCCTCCTAAAAAGTAAGGGGAAATGGGTGTCCGTCTTGTGGAGCGAATGCAGGCTGCGCAGCTATCCCAGGAGCCAGAACAGCAAGAGGGATTGCTGCTTTCGCTGCACAGCGAATATTTTTTTTCCTTGTTTTCCTCCTCCAAAAACTAGGTGCGTCTTATAGAGCGAAAAATACGGTGCGTTTCTAAGCGTGCAGCTTCACGTCTGCAGAGCAATCTTCCTTCTCATGGGTCCTAACGCTCCCAGGACTCTTAGAGTCTACCCTTGCCGTGCCCTAAAGGAACGCTTTTCTACGTCCCTGGTCCTTACAGCATATTTGCGGGGAAGAAAGAACGAGCCACAAAGGAAGCAAGCCAAAGGCTACGGAAACAGTTCAGAGCCCTCCCTCCTGCCCAGGGGGTGGGGTGGTCCATAATTCTGAATTAAATTCTCCTATAAGTTGGCACCACCATTTTTCCTTCTGACTGTGAAGAGCAAAACGGTGGCACAGCACCTCACCCCATTTTATTATGCCTTGGCTGGATGGGGCAAGCAGCCAAGACACATGATTTTGAGGACGCTCACGTTAAACCTCTGCTTATAATCGTGGGGGGGGGGGGGGTTGGGAAGGCTCTGGAAGACTAAACTGAGCTGCCAGCCCCCCTCTTCCACTGGATCAAGCGTTGGGCAGGAGGCAGATTTGGAGCAATAAGAGTTTCTGAGCAATACTGCCACTACTCGCATAAAGTTTAGTTCTCCAGTTTCCATGGCCACCTTCCCCACAAACTTAAAACTATTAGACGCTGCAGCTTCTACAACACTATTGCATCTATATCTAAACATCAACACCACAATTCCAGGCCACCTTCCTCTAATGTTTACCGCCCTGGAGAAGACTACAAAGCAACTAAGCGGCTTGTTACTTCAGGTTGTTCCCACTACCTGAGATTTCCACCTTGTAGCTTCGCCATTCTGAAAGCTCAGGGAGGGCAGGACCGAAAAGAAAATACTCATTAAACTTCATTTATAGCACGTGTCTAAAGAGACTGCAAGGTAACTAACAGTGCAAAATCAATTAAAGCCACATAAAATGGATTTCTAAAGTCCACACCCCCACACCCAGTAGCAAGAACTACAACCACCACCCCTTCCTCCTTGGAACAGTGTGATGGCAACAACTAAAACATGAAGTTACTTTCTTTCCTCCTGGCCCCCATCCACCCCCCACCAACTGTCAGAGGCACAATTTCATTTAGGGAGGGGAGCCCAGCGACCCAAAATGACGCCATGTAGCAGCAACCGTGCCGAGAGCCGTACAGAGAGGACGGCGAGCTCTTACTATTTAGCAGAGTCGGAGAGCTGGTATTCTCGCCGCCGGTCGTAACACTCCTGGATTCCCGGGTCGTTCCACAACGTCTTAATTGCACTTATGTAGGGCTGCTCAAAGGACGAGACCTTTTCTACGTCCACTTCCCGGATCAGGAGCGCGTTGGCCTGCAGCATGGCGCAGAGGAGAAAGCAAGAGGGGCTTGAAAGAGGCTGAGCCGGAGGACCCTCCTCCCTGCCTAGCATGTATCCCATTCCACCCCCCACCCCCCACTACTCCTTAGCTGGAGATCCAGTCCCGGATGCTACAAATCCATTCCGGCACTGCCTGCACAAAGCAAGTAAATGTATACATACCATCTTTTTAACAACAAGACCACAGCTTTGGGTTTTGTCTTGTTTTTAAATGAAGACCAGTATGTACTGTATTTAGGGACGCGGGTGGCGCTGTGGGTAAAAGCCTCAGCGCCTAGGACTTGCCGATCGAAAGGTCGGCGGTTCGAATCCCCGCGGCAGGGTGCGCTCCCGTTGTTCGGTCCCAGCGCCTGCCAACCTAGCAGTTCGAAAGCACCCCCGGGTGCAAGTAGATAAATAGGGACTGCTTACTGGCGGGAAGGTAAACGGCGTTTCCGTGTGCTGCTCTGGTGCCGGTTTGCCAGAGCAGCTTCGTCACGCTGGCCACGTGACCCGGAAGTGTCTGCGGACAGCGCCAGCTCCTGGCCTCTAGAGTGAGATGAGCGCACAACCCTAGAGTCTGGCAAGACTGGCCCGTATGGGCAGGAGTACCTTTACCTTTTTATGTACTGTATTTACACAAGTCTAACATGCGCCCTAATTTTTGCAATGTAATTTGGCAAAAAAGGGGCATGCGTTAGACACTACGAGCAAATATCGCCCATCCCTACTGACCTCTCTCCTTTGACCAATGGGCCGGGGCGTGCCGTTCCGCGCACCCGGCTGGGCTGGGGCACCACTGCACTGCTAGGTTCTGCCAGCCCCCTGCAGCCTCAGCGTAGCTTGCCTGCCCGCCGGCTGGTGCCTTGGGCTCCGCTGCAAGGCAAGGCGCTTGGCCGCGTTTGGGACAGACGCCTGAGTTTGGGCAGCCTGAGAGCGCCAGCCATGAAGCTAGTAAAATAGGAGGCAAGCCCTCCCTGCAAGATGGCCGGCCTGGAGGTCGCACCTGGCCTGGGAGCAGCCAATCTGCGCCTGGGAGTACTGTACAGTATTTATTTGAATGTAATGCGCACCATAATCTTCGCAACGTAATTTGGCAAAAAAAAATTGAGGTGTGCATTAGACTCAAGTAAATACAGGTACAGCAAATACAGTGGTGCCCCGCAAGACGAATGCCTCGCAAGACGGAAAACCCGCTAGACGAAAGGGTTTTCCGTTTTGGAGGTGCTTTGCAAAATGAATTTCCTATGGGCTTGCTTCGCAAGACGAAAATGTCTTGCGAGTTGCTGCGATTTTTTTCCGCTCCCCACCCCCTTTTTCTAAGGCACTAAGCTGCTAATAGCCTTTTAGCAGCTAATCCGCTAATCCCTTAAGCCTTTAATAGCCGCTAATAGCCGCTAATAGCGCTAATCCGCTAATGGGGTTGCTTCGCAAGATGAAAAAACTGCTAGACGAAGAGACTCACGGAAGGGATTCTTTTCGTCTTGCGAGGCACCACTGTAATCATTAATTGAATTACTACGTCAACAACAACACTGTTACCAGGAAAGCCTCCGACCCTGCCCCTGACCATCCCACTATTCAATAATGTGCTGTGTTGGTGCCCCACCAGGCACAGGGTAAAGGAGACTGGTGAGAGACAGGGGTTCTAATCCCCTCAGTCATGGAGCTTACTGGGTGTGGCCAATGTCTCTCAGACTAACCTACCTCACAGGGCTGCTGTGGAGAAATGGAGAGAGGGAGAACCATACATACCACCTTGAGCTCCTTGGGGGAAAGGTAGGATATTAATAATAATAATAATAATAATAATAGGTAAAAAGGTAAAGGACCCCTGGACGGTTAAGTTCAGTCAAAGGCGCCTATGGGGTTGCGGCGCTCATCTCGCTTTGAGGCTGAGGGAGCCGGCGTTTGTCCGCAGACAGCTTTCCAGGTCATGTGGCCAGCAGGACTAAACTATTTCTGGCGCAACGGGACACTGTGATGGAAACCAGAGCGCACGGAAACACCGTTTACCTTCCTGCTGCAGTGGTCCCTATTTATCTACTTGCGCTGGTGTGCTTTCGAATTGCTAGCTTGGCAGGAGCTGGGACAGAACAACAGGAGCTCACCCCGTCGCGGGGATTCGAACCGCCGACCTGCCGATCAGCAAGCCCAAGAGGCTCAGTGGTTTAGACCACAGCGCCACCCGTGTCCCTGTTAATAATATAGCCAAACCTTGGTTCCCAAACGCCTCCATTTTGGAACGTTTCGGCTCCCAAATGCCGAAGACCCAGAAGTAAGTGTCCCGGTTTTCAAATGTTTTTCAGAAGCCGAACATCCAATGTGGCTTCTGCTTGAGTGCAGGAAGTTCCTGCAGCCAACTGGAAGCCACGGCTCGGTTGTCAAACATTTTGGAAGCCGAACAGGCTTCCGGAACGGATTACGTTCGACAACAAAGGTTTGACTGTAATAATAACAACAACAACAATAATACAGTGGTGCCCCGCAAGACGAATGCCTCGCAAGACGGAAAACCCGCTAGACGAAAGGGTTTTCCGTTTTGGAGGTGCTTCGCAGGACGAATTTGCTATGGGCTTGCTTCGCAAGACGAAAATGCCTTGCGATTCCTGGGGGTTTTTTTTCCGCTCCCCACCCCCTTTTTCTAAGGCACTAAGCTGCTAATAGCCTTTTAGCAGCTAATCCGCTAATCCCTTAAGCCTTTAATAGCCGCTAAACCGCTAATAGCGCTAATCCGCTAATAGGGTTGCTTCGCAAGACGAAAAAACCGCTAGACGAAGAGACTCACGGAATGGATTCTTTTCGTCTTGCGAGGCACCACTGTAATAAGCACACACAGCGCTTGAACTATTCTGGTTGCTGCAGGTGTGATGCAGGTCCCTGACCATTCGATACCCCAGGGGGGTTGATGCAAGCCCTTCAGGGAATCCTGAGCAGCATGCATGCCACTACAGACAACCAATGACGAGACAACAGGGGTGGAGGCTGTGTATAGGCTGGGACGCAAGAATGGGAGCTGCGTCGGTTCACCTTGTTCTGTTCATACTTGTACAGGATCTTCAAGGTCTCCATGGCCCTGATCATCGACTGCATGGCAGTGAAGATGTTCTGGTACACCAGCTTGGTGAAACCCTTCTTGTCCTCCTCGGAGTAGCCCGAGCCATGGATTATCCGCATCTGTTTAATGAACGTGCTCTTCCCGCTCTCTCCCGTGCCTGGAGAGTAAATAGGTGGGGCGGGGTGAAAGGGACACAAGAAGACGAGGAGGCAGTCAGCGTGGGAGCATCACAAAGGGAGCAGAGCCAGAGCTGCTTTACGACCGACAGCAAGCAGTTTGCTTCCACGTTCAACTTCTAGCAACGCCTCACTGCATATTACTTTGGGGGGGTTGTGGATATTAAACTGCTGCTGCTTTGTTTCCCCAGCCTGTGAAGAGGAGGAGCTGCTATCCCATCTCTCACTCCTTCCCCCTTGACGAAAGGAACATTTTATGGAGGAGAAAAGCTGCATTTTATTCCTAAATCAGACCGTTACCATGGTGAACCTAGTGTGTGTATGTGTGTGTGTCTACGCATGTGTGTGTATGTGTGTCTATGCGTGTGATGGGGGGAAGCATTTTGCACACATAAGCAGCACAATAGCTAAGGGTTTTTTTTTTGGGGGGGGGGAGGAATCAAGCACGGCCTGTGAAAGTGCTTCTGAGGCCTGGTATGGTTGTTCTGACTATGACTTGGGTTGGATCGCCATCTTTCCATTGCACAGGCAGGCACAAAGGAAGGCTGACAGCCAATTAAACCATTTTAATCTTCTGGGTTTTGAGCACCCCACCTTAAAAAAACAAAAGCTAGAAAGAGAACACACTTCCAATTTGCGTCTGAAAACTGCTTCATCTTCAGGAGGAAGGAGGGCTAAAATCTGTGCTGATTGTAACCTGTAGATTGGCTGCTGTCGTCAAATAAGAGGCCAGCTTTTTAAAGATTTTCATGCCCTATTACAGTTACAAGCCACAACCAGGTACTCTGTTAACCCAAAATGAGCTGGTGTAACCTACTGGCATAAGAATGCAAAGTGGGAAGTCCACTATTATAACCTTATCTCAAGGTATTTGTTTAGAAAGGCAGTTGTGGGATGTGAGAAGAGAAAGATTTTTAAAGATCACGATCAGGCCACCGCCAAGTGGCTGGAGGGGCATAATCCTGAGTATTTGTGGCACAACCTGGCGCTTAAAAAATGATTTTTGCTCAAATGCTGGGACTGAGGCTGCAATTTAAAGTGGGGGGGGGGGCGGAGAGGGAGAACCCCAGCTTTTGTTGTTGCAGGGGGGAAAATGGCATCCTGGCAGACAATTACAAAAAATAAATCCCTACACTCACCCACCTTAATAGGCATCTACAAGAAATCCTTGCCTCTTCCTCGTCAGATCACTCGGAAGTGGCTTTTACAAGCTTTTGAACTGGCTGCTTTCAGTTTTCTTACAGGCAAAGCGTTCAGCATCTCTTCCCACCCACCCCTACAGAATCCCAGGCTTGAAATCTTAGCTTCCCTCTCCTCCTAGTTCACTGATTCAATCTGTCACCAAGTGGCCAAACATAGGCTAGAAGTTTCTACGCGTAAGAGCAGTTCAGACCAAAGGCCCACCCAGTCAAACACAGCGACTAGCCAGATGCCTAAGGGAAGCCCACAAGACTGAGGACACAAGTGCAACACACACACGCACAACTCCCCTCCCTACCCCATCTAGGAAAACAAGAGGCACCACGCAACTCAAAGCACTTGATAGCAGCTGCATCCTCACCAAAAACTCCTGAGGCAGCTCAGAATGTTTAAGAACCAGAGAACCACAAGTCACCCGCCTAAGAGTTAACAGAGACATCTTTACTAAAATGACAAAATTCTGAAGAATCTTTGGAGTTAGCCGTTATCAAAATTGCAAAGCAATCTGCATGAAAAAGCCATTTCTCGTGCGTGTAGACACAGTGGGGGCTGAAAAAATACTTACAAATCTAATAGCCAGAATCAAAACTTTATGAGACAATATCTTCTCTGTCACCCCTTTAACCCACTTCCCTTCCCGGAGAGTCACCCTTGCATAAACTGAATAATCGGAAGCAATTGCTAGGCCACAACGTCCAATTTTCAAGCTCATGGGTTCAGAGTAGGTCTAAAGAGGGATTTGCTCCCCGCCCTCCAGCCCACGTGGGCTACCTGCGGAGAGGAAGCCTTCCCACATCGAGCCTGGCATGGTGGTTTTCCTGGATCCGAGAAACCTGCACCAACAAGGCTCTGAAATTCATGGATTGGCTTGGGACCTAGGCTCCTAAATAAAGCACCTTCCCCATCTCAGACGCTACGATCAGCAGGTGAGCAACCTTGCAGGTGATGCCACCACTGGGGGCTGCCTGCTTGGCAGGGCCTTCTCTTTGGCACCTCCCAGTTTGTGGAATGCCCTTAGACTTTCAAGAGGAATTTATGAACATTCCTCTTTATGAAGGCATTCAATGGCTACAAGGTACTGTTCCTGGCAACCTTGGCTGAGATAATGCGATTGCTAAACTGTTTTTAGAATGCACTGATATTGTGAGAGCTGGACCATAAAGAAGGCTGATTGCCACAGAATGGATGCTTTTGAATTCTGGTGCTGGAGGAGACTCTTGAGAGAGTCCCAAGGACTGCAAGAAGAGCAAACCTCTCCATTCTGAAGGAAATCAGCCCTGAGTGCTCAATGGACGGACAGGTCCTGAAGCTGAGGCTCCAAGGCTTTGGCCACCTCATGAGAAGAGAAGACTCCCTGGAAAAGACCCTGATGCTGGGAAAGATGGAGGGCACAAGGAGAAGGGGACGACAGAGGACGAGATGGTGGGACAGTGTTCTCGAAGAGACCAACATGAGTTTGACCAAACTGCAGGAGGCAGTGGAAGACAGGAGTGCCTGGCGTGCTCTGGTCCAGGGGGTCACAAAGAGTCGGACACGACTAAACAACAACAATTGCCAACCTGGACTTCTTTGGGAGGAAGGGCGGAATACAACTTGACTAAATTAACAATAAGGCAAACACAAAAAGGGATTTTATTTTATTTTTGCCTCAGACACCCACAAATATTGTGTGGATTGGGGCAGGATGGGGGAGGGGAGCTGCATGCCACGGGAGCAAGCCTCGCTGCCCTTCTCTGCAGGAGCTAAGATGTGCTGAGGGCTCAAGCCAACAGGAAATCTATGAGCCACCTTAAACTGGCGTTTACCACCACTCTGCATAACCAACAGTAACGTGCGGTTGAACATTTTATATATTTTTTTCCACTGCTTGTTTTCCCACAGAAAAATCAGTTTCTTATGTTCATTAGCAACAGAGGATGGATGTCGATTACAAATAAAATATTAAGCAAACTTGGCAGCTCGCAACTTTGTTGCTTCATTTACTAAACACAAAGAAAACAAACGTGTTCAATTGGGTCATTCTAGGGCACGGGGACATCTCCCTTCACAAACTGGGAAATTTCCCCCGCCGCTCGATTACCCAACTCGAATCACCCTAAGTTGCACAGGGAAAATTTTCTCAATTCAGAAATTTCCGGAAAGTCGACACCACTGGCCACTGGTTTCAGTTGCTGCAAGACAAATGCCTCTCCTAAAGTTCAGGCCTCAGAAAGGAGTTGTGCTCAGTCCCTTCTTCAGGCACGGATGGAAACAGCCTTGTGATTGGCAGCCAGTTACGAGCTCCCTGACTTGCCCAGGCCCGGTATATCAATAGTAGGAGGAGCCCGGCCTGCTATTCTCCCCTGGTCAACCGAGAAACACCCTCCTGCCTGCATGCAGCAAGCTGTCTGCAAAGATCCTGGATTAGACAACATCCACTCCAAGTTATGGCTGCCAGCTGACTTCCCTTCTAGAAAACAGAGCCAGCAACTCACGGATATGTTTCCGTGAGTTCAGAACTTCTCCTCCTGCACGTATGGGGACTTCTGACAAACGGTTCAAAGGAATACCCACCTCTCTTCCGATGAAGCAATTATTTCCCATATTTCTCATACCCGGAATACCGTTTATTTAATGGGAAGGGGGGAGGGGGGAGAACAGAACCTGAAATGCACGTTTATAGAGTTTTCTCAAGTTGCTCGCAGAACAACCAGCCAGGCTTTATCTTTGCAAATTCAGGGCATTTCAACTGCCCAATTGCCCAGTCAGGGCACACGAATTGCACGTTTATCACAGCGGTAGTGGGTCCTCAGGGAGACTGCAACAGAGGAACGCCAGTACAGTGGTGCCCCGCAAGACGAATGCCTCGCAAGACGGAAAACCCGCTAGACGAAAGGGTTTTCCGTTTTGGAGGTGCTTCGCAGGACGAATTTCTCTATGGGCTTGCTTCGCAAGACGAAAATGTCTTGCGATTCCCAGGGGTTTTTTTCCGCTCCCCACCCCCTTTTTCTAAGGCACTAAGCTGCTAATAGCCTTTTAGCAGCTAATCCGCTAATCCCTTAAGCCTTTAATAGCCGCTAAACCGCTAATGGGCTTGCTTCGCAAGATGAAAAAACCCCTAGACGAAGAGACTCACGGAACGGATTCTTTTCGTCTTGCGAAGTACCACTGTATATCATGACCTGCTTATCTATTGGCAGAGAGGCCTATAATCATAGAATTGTAGAGTTGGATGGGACCACAAAGGTCATCTGGCCCAACCCCCCACAATGCAGGGATCTTCTGCCCAATATGGGGCCGGAACCCATAATCCTGAAATTAAGAGTCTCGTGCTCCACTGACTGAGTTGTCCCTGCTCCAAACACACACACAGCAGTGTCCTAGTGGCTGGTGATGTGGGTTTTCCAGAAAATGTTTTCCACTGCCTAATACAGATCAATATCTGATCTCGCATGTTTATTTGGCTGTTATTTAGCAAACAAAGCAAAAAAAAAAGGATGCCGTGTTCGTTTTGATTAAGGAACGAAGGAAAAAGAGCAATGAAATACCCAAGAAAAATACAAGGGGGAAAAAGAGGTGTGGTTTAAATTATGGGCAAATTCAGAGATTTACTTGGAAATTCTCTCATTAGAATATCCGTAGATAATTTAAGGCATGGCAGCTGAACTGCCTATACTTCTAGGTGGTTGCTATTTTTAAAATGGAGGCACTGAACACAGGTGAGACGATAAACTCTGTACATTGTTTCATGCATCACTTTTAAAACTCTCTCTCTCGGGATAAAATTTGACAGGTAATGAATCCCTGCATATAGCTTCTCATGCAGTGTCAAAGGGCAACCACCTAGGTTGAGCTGAGGTGACCAGTGGAGGACAGACAGAGTGACTGCTCCATCCTTTGTCCATTTGGTTGCAATTCTAACTAGCCCACCAGCCTCTCAGTAGAATGATAAATACCGTATTTTTCGCTCTATAAGACGCACCAGACCACAAGACGCACCTAGTTTTTGGAGGAGGAAAACAAGAAAAAAAATATTCTGAATCTCAGAAGCTAGAACAACAAGAGGGACCTCTGCGCAGTGAAAGCAGCGATCCCTCTTGCTGTTCTGGCTTCTGGGATAGTTGCGCAGCCTGCATTCGCTCCATAAGACGCACACACATTCCCCCTTACTTTTTAGGAGGGAAAAAGTGAGTCTTATAGAGCAAAAAATACGGTAATTCCACAGCTTAGTGACAAGGCTGTGAGAACGTATAAATTCCAACTGCCAGGTCTGACCCGATACCTGTTACAGATTCACAATTTTATGCAATAATTGAATGAAATACCATGTTTCGAAAGAAAGGAAGATTTTTAGCGATAACAAAAGAAGATTTTCTGCGGAAAATCCTCTGCCCAACATCACTGAAGTGGCTTCATTTCTCAAGGAAGATTCCTGTCCCTCTACATTCTAAAACTTCCAACACTAAGGCAGCCTCAGGGGTTGGGAAAGCAGTTGGAAACACAGAGGCCAAGGACTGCTTAGAGGCTGCAGAATGACCCAACAGCGAAGACTCAAAAGGAAGTGCAGAACTGGGGAGCTAACCGGGCACAGTCTAGATGCTCTGGACCACGATTCCCCTCACCTATGAGGTGTAGATGAACAGATCAAACCACATCCTGCACACACTTCCCTAGGTCGCCCCAGATGAGCAACAGAAGCAGGAAAGAGGTATGGGGATTTAGAATGAATGACCATCATTATTTGGGAACTCCTTCCCCACAAGCCAATCCCACTAATCCAAGTGAACTAGCGGCAAATAAAATGCCCCCCCCTCAATGCACAGTTTGTAGTTGGGTGCTCCAGTGGGAAGTACTAGTCCTCCATAAGGACATCCACATAGACCACTGCTCTGCATGTAGGCCTGATCTAAGGTGGGCTGGAGAAGCAGTACCACCACTGTACAGATCTATGGTGTAAAATTAAAAAGTGTATCTCCAGGTGCATGATTGAGCAACAGGTGGCCTGAAAAGGTTGAAGATTACTGCCCTAAACGATGCTAGTATCAACATAACAGAGCCTGTGCTTTAGAGCACGGGTCAGCAACCTTTTTCAGCCATGGGCCTGTCCACCATCCCTCAGACCATGTGGTAGGCCGGACTATATTTTGGAAAAAAATAATGAACGAATTCCTATGCTCCACAAATAACCCAGAGATGCATTTTAAATAAAAGCACACATTCTGCTCATGTTAAAATACCAGGCAGGCCCCACAAATAACCCAGAGATGCATTTTAAATAAAAGGACACCTTCTACTCATGTAAAAACATGCTGATTCCCAGACCGTCCGTGGACTGGACTGAAAAGGCGATTGGGCCGCATCAAGCCTTAGATTGCCTACCCCTGCTTTAGAGCAAGCTCTGGGCAATGGCCCACCTAAGACAATACTTTTACCTGCTCAGATTGCTTCATACTCAATCTTCCCCCCTAAAATCTTTCAACTCAGCAATGGTGGTGGGGTGGAAGGTTTCCTGGTGTTTTATTTTCCTGAGGAAACATTTTTATTTCCTAAGTTCATTAGCAACCATGAATGGATGCCAAATGCAAATACAATATTAAGCAAGTTTAAAAAAACCAAAAAACAAAACAAACAAACACACACACACACAACACTGTTACTGAAATAAACATGCCAAACTGAATCACACTCCCTAGGTAATCAGAAAAAATTTCAATGCAAATTACCCTAACCTGCATCGCAAAATTTCCCAGAAAATTTCCGCAAAACTCATACTTCTGCAAGCCAACATACATGAAAACTGCTAACCTCCAAAAAATGTTTAATAGCCAGCTTCTGCATGTCCACTACAAAGGTTTGTAGCCTGAAAGGGTCAGTTTTTGTAGAGTTTCTACATGTGGACACCTGGATGGGTTTCTCATTTGCCCAGGTGACTGTGAAAGAAGTAGAACATTGACCCCAAGTCTCAAAAGCTACACATCCCAGGATGATTCAGGATAACAGCCAGACACGGCTCCAAATTAGCAACTCCCAGCCCTTTAAATATATATATATATATATATCCCCTAAAAATAAATCCCATATAGAAAAGACAATACTGTAATGGGGACATTACCAAGAAGATATAAACACATCATGACTTCTGAACAGCCAATGGCAAAACAAACAAACAAACAAACAAACAAACAAAAAAGGTTCTTTGAAATAGTTGCTATTGTGGGGGCCAGAATATCCCGGTGAAATAACTTTTGATTGCCAATGGCTACCAGCTACAGGAAACACCCTGCTACCTGCTTGGGGACAAGATTCTGGGAAGGGGGGGGGGGGACTTTTGAAAGTTAGCACGTAACCAAGGAGAGATGTCAGAGTTTACTGCTTCAAAAGATGACCACCTCTCTCCCACCAGCAGGTATAGTCACAAGCAGAGCACAAGGAAACCTGAAGCTTTGAATTCTCAGTTTTCATACCAATGTATTTCTGAAAACTTGAGGGAGTGCAAAAACATCTGAGTGCATAAATAATGACACCTTTTCTTTTTTAAAAATAACCTGGACAAAAGTTTGGGATTTTCCAGCCTTAGCTGAGGCGCTCAGGACCACATAAAGAAAATGATAGGTCAGTTGTAGACCAATCTCGCGTTGGAAAGGCAGCAACTATAGTTCAAAAACCTGACTGCCAGAGCCTTATTGAGCTCCCACTACTTAGGTAGCTCAATGGATTCAAATTAGCTCCGCACTCTCTAAATGCATCCAAACACAGTTTGAACCCACGGATTTCCTAGTTTGGCAGACTGGTGTGGTACTAATCGGACGGTACAGCACAATTTTTTTAGAAACTTTGCTTTGAGGGTCAAAGGTATCCTTGTAGCGCATCCAGACCCAAAGTTCCCCCAAATTTCTTATTAAGGCTATTCAGCCTGAAGATTGTGAAGCGCTGGAACATTTACGATTTTAATTTGCGTCACAGCAGAACTCCCAACGCTAGTTACTGCCAGGACTAAGTTATGAAAATCTACGTAAAAATAAGATTGTGCCCATGGACTGAGCCAAGTTATGACAACTATCCCCTGCACATTTATACGGGTTTAAGGAGACAGAGTACCTGGATACAAATCACTTAACTTTAGAAGTTAAGCAGGGACCCCCATTTTATTTTACCAGATTGTTTGAGTCCAGCAACATCTGGAGTACAACATACTGGCTCCCTCTGAGCTAGAGGGTCAGGGCAAGACTACCACAAGCTGCTTCCTTCGGAGGGTTATTTCAGGTTTAAAAATGGCTTGAGCATAAAGCTGAGAGAAGGATTACAACTTTGTGACTCTAGAAAGCAAGCCCAGAAGAGGTCTACATCTCATCAAGCCACATTTCAACCAGTCCTTCGCTCCTCGGGGTCATATTTAGAGGCCAAAGAACTCTCAACTAGGAGGAGAGAATTGCCGCCTCAAAACGAAGAAACGCTCAAGAGAAACACTATGCTAGTTTAACCATATTCATAACTGCTTTCAGTCTGGGTTGGCACCTAAGTTCGAAAGCAACTCCTTAATTTTTTATTTTGCTGCAGCTTAAAAACGTTAAGGTTGTTTCTCTCTCATCTGAAGAGACACGTTGCTGTGTTACACTACATTTGGGAGGGGTGGCAGTAGGAGCAGAAAGTGGATGGAGGGCAGAAGGAATATTCTACAAGAGGTGAGCATTTACAGGGCTGGTAGCCTGGAAAGGTGTGGGTTGCAGAGGTGGCGCTACTAAACGCCTGGCACACAGGGAGGTGGGCCGGACACAAGGTGAGAGAGCTCCTTGGAGCATATAGTACAGGCTGAAAGTTGAGGTATGAGGTCGCTATGTGCCCAAAGAGGATGGGAAGATGTCAAAAAGGAAGAAGAGAGTCGTCAGAAAGGCTGGAAATGGAGGGGGGGGGGGGAGAAGAAATATTCATGCCTTGGATTCTATGCCTTAGGGAGGAAGGCAAACATTCCACACACACAGATGGAGGCAATTATGGAAAGGGGGGGGGGTTTAGCAGGAAGGCGGATATCAGGAAGAAGAGCCACCATGGCAGTCTTTTGGCTAGGAAGCAGGATATAAATCCTAGGGAAAAATTCTGGAGAGACGTGATGAAAAGGGCCAAGAATGATGTTGTTTGAGAGACTGTGGTGTGTTCTTAACTGAGGCGGGGCCCTTACTTTCGATTCTATTTTGTTTTGTTTTTAAAAAATAATTTAAAAATGCAGCAATTCTGAGAAGGAAAGGAAGTCAGCTGTCAGGAAAGGGAGCCCCAACGAGAGTCTCCTTGGCTAGAGAGTGGAATATAAATCCCAGGAAGAGCTGCATTATATAATAGAACCGACTGCTTCTTACAGTCTGCTCTTTAAGTCAGTAAGGCTCACAAAGGGGCTTGCATTTTCTGACAGCAGAACCCTCCACCATGACAGTTCAACTTTCAGCACCCTGGCTACCCCTCTGATAATTATTTTTGTTCTCAAAACTTCTATATCCTGCTTTGAAACAACCAGCAGTCTCCACCCCTACGAAGGGCGCCCCCAACCTCCCCCACTTCTTAGGTGACATCCAACCAAGTCAAACTCTGAACAGACCTACTAAATCAACGGGACTTCAGCAATGCAAGGCCACTGATTTCAACGTGTATGCTGTGACTATGAAATTACATTAGGTACCAACCCTTACTCCATGCACACAAGCTCAAAATGGAATGGGATCAAGATGTTGCGGGACAACGACTACATTGCAGGTGGAGCTCACCTACATCTGGAGAGCCACAGGTAGCACTGGGGTTCAAGGAGGTCAGTTTACCCCACCAGCCACTTTTATTTTACCCCCAACTGACACCCGGTGCTCTGTGGCTCCTGAAGCCACCGATCTTGCTCATCAAAGGGAGGTGGAAGGTCCTTAATGGGGAAGAAGGGAGCAAGAGCTTTTGGGAGAAATAAAAAAAGCTAAGGAGTGTCATATAAATAAACCTAAGAAAGTAATTCCTGTTGTCAATAATTCTGTCGTTAATAAAATACCAATGTGGAATGCTAGCCGAGGACGACTGGGAATTAGATGCTATGGGGTGAAGAGGGAACTATCAGGAAGAGGAAGAGAAGCACTTAGGGTGAGAGCAGTATTCAAAATTTGCCAGTGTTCAAAATTCACTTGCGACCAAGTGAAGATGCCTGGGCACAAGGGTGGCACCTGAAATCCCCAAAATATGCTTTGGGGTCATTGGATGTTGACTGTTTTCAAACACTCATACCCCATCCTGTTAAATTCTATCAGATATTTTATCAGAACAAATTTCAGGAACCAAAATGCTTTTTCTGGGCAGCCTGAGCAGGAGAAGTGAACAACGTTATAATTAATTCTTGTTGCTAGTCTTCACTCCCCACCCCGCACCCCAATGCCCTGCTCACAGTTGTGTAGAATATTCATACGTTATGAATGGTCCAAGTCACCATTAAGAAAAGGAGGTAGAAATAGGGCAATATATATGTGAACAGTCCCTGAACAAAGTGAATTTTCTTTAAATTCTCCAAGCTCAAGGCTGTCCTCTGGACTAGCCAGATGTTTAACTGATAATCAATCACATTTTGACAAATAAGACTTTAGAGCCGCCTTGCCCCAAATGGCAACTAGACATTCCGCTTTCGCAATTGTAACCTTAGTTTAAGGAGCCATTTGGCACCTAGCTTACATATATCTGAGTTTCTAACACTGGATGAGGGACTCCAATAAAGCCCACCTGTTACTCTGCATGTGGCGAGAAGACCCCAGAAAAGGGCTATGAGTAGGTGAACTTGGGTGGTTGATTTGCTCTTGAGAAGATGTGGGGACAAATTCCTGGTCTCCTCCTAAGCTACCTCACAGAATTATTGTGAGGATAAAAAAATGAGGGAGGGAGAAAGGTGGAAGGACAAAAGCCACAGACACCACCTTAAGCTCTTAGGGGATAATGTACACAAATGAGTAAATAAATTTAAATCTACTAGGAAGATTAGAAGGCAGGCTTATGTTTGGTTTCTTATTGGGGAGGCAATATAGAAGGGAAGTTATTTGTGTGTAAACTGTAGAAGAGATTCTGCCACATTCTCTTTCAACCTGACCTGCTCCACAGGGCTGTGGTTATGCTAAAAATAAGGAAGAGGGAAAGAGTGGAAGAGAAGAAAGGGACACACACATTTAAGCATACAAAGAGAAGGAGATTCTTATGTTTAGTTTGTCTTTAAAGGATTGATATGGAGAGGAAGTTCTTAGTTGGAAAAAACGTCTGCCTCTCTCTTTGTACCTGACAAGGTTGTTGCAAGGATTAAAAAAAACAGCAGGAAGAGAAACATACCACACCCTGAGTTCCTTAGAAGAGAGAGCAGGGAGATGAAGTTTGAGACTGTAAGGCCCCATTTAAGGCACTAAGAGCTGCTAAGAGATACTTATTCCCCACAGCTACAATTCCCAGTTTCCTAGAAAGAGGAATTTACTGTTACACAACTCTGGAAATTGTAGCTCCGTGAAGGGAATACAGAGTCTCAGCACCTTTAACAAATTACAGTTCTCGTGATTCTTTTGGGGAAGTCATGACGGTTTAAAGTGGTAGGATAGAGCCTAATACTGTATACATATATAGGTTGCCATGTTGCACACATCTGTAAATGTATGTGCATAACATTATAAGGACAAATAAGCAGTAATATATATTTTGTATACCCGTTCTGAAATTTTCTACAATCAAGCAGTATATTAATGTTTTAAAAAATAAAACAGCTAAGCAGCTGCAGTTGTATTACACACATAAAATAAACATATATACACATTCTTGTGTGTGTGTGTGATGTTTGAGTGTATGCACATAAACATATAGGGTATTGCCCATAACAGAATTGTATCCAACCATCCCCTACTCAGAACAGACCCACTGAAATAAATGGATCTAAGTTAGTCATGTCTATATACTCAAAGCAGAACTTTATACTCAAAGCACTATATACTCAAAGCACAACTGAAAGTTAAAGGCACACAGGGATAAGCCTAGATGAAAGTCAACGAGGAAATGAAACAGGGATGCACGCACTTACAACATGAGTTGCATCTAACAAGATACTATGCAAAGCAGATCCACTGCAATTAATAACAGACCTCAGAAGAACTTAAAATTTCAGAAAGGATAGGCTACGGGTGTTTTAAGTTTGTGTTTTAAAAATACTAACAACAGGTTATATTTATGCCCTTTTATAAGAGTAGAACCACTGGTATCAATGGGCTTTAAACTCATTTAATTTAAATGGGCCTACTCAGAGTGCGAGTAACGTTGGATACAACCTATACTGTAAACTGAAAACCAAGGATGCTGCTCAGGGGCTAAAAGAATGCTAAATCAACTGAAATTAATAGGTTGCATTCAACTAAGTTCTACTCAGAGTAGATCTGTTGACGTCAGTGGACCCAAGCCAATAATGCACTTGAATTCTAAGTGATGCTAAGACATCTCAGGTTGAATCCAACTAAGTTCTACTCTAGAGTGGACCCACTGAAAATCAATGGTCCCAGATAAATCATGGATATTTCACAGACACAAGAAAATTTCAGTGAGTTTACTAAGGATACAACCAGAAGCTAATACCAAGGACGTAAACCCACTGAAGTTAATTGGTTGAACCAAACTTGCATCCTTACTCAGAGCAGACCACTGAAGTCAATGGATCTATTAGCAGAGTCATTTATCTCAATTGGTCTACTCAAAATAAGGCTAACATTGGACACAATCTATTAACTTCAATAGGCCACCATTCTTAGCATCCGTTTATGGGCTGTATCTAACTTTAGTAACAACAAATCCATTAAAAATTATTTACATTACACAAAATGCACATACTTTCCTTAGGTCGAATGATTTCTCCAGTGGATCTGCTCGTGAGTAGAACTTAATGCTAAGACATTATGGGTTGACTCTGAAGATCTATTAGAATGAAATGGGCACAACTGACTGGTGATTTCTTGACAGCTGGGCCTACTCACGAGTGAAACTTCGGCTTCAACACAGGATGCCTTCGCATGAAGACATTAAAAGAGTGGACTCATTGGAATGAATGTACATGGTTTCCTTAAGACACATTGAGGGGGTTTTCTGTTGAGTCTACTCTTAAAAGTTAGCTTGGATTCAACCTAGAGAGAGAGATGTTCTAATGTATTGGTTTTAATGCATCTCAGTGGGGTTTTTTGGTTGGTTTTAAGTTGCTCTAGGTTGCCCTGGCCAAGATAAAGTGAACAATTTAATAAATAATAATAAATATATGTATGTATATGTCTATAGCTGTGTGTGCCTGTGTATGTGTATCTATAGGTATGTGTGTGTGTGTATATGTATACAGATGTATATGTTGACTCACTCTATGCACATATATAATCTTAAAGAATTGGAAGGGACCCCGAGGGCCATCTAGTCCAACCCCCTGCAATGTGTGAATCTCCACTAAAGCACCCACAGCAGATAGCTAACAAACAACGTTGCAGATGGTGCCAAAGACTAT